>NW_028321907.1:37870357-38540000 GCF_036245765.1 Copidosoma floridanum | reverse complement strand
TGATGATGATGGTGATGATGATGCGAATATTATTGTTATGAACATTGTCTATTTTCCTATGTTGGATTAATCATGTCAGTTTTTTTAAGTAGTTAAATATTCTCAATTTTCACGTTAAGCGTTGCATAGAAAGTTTGTAAAGAACCACTTACTTTTTTTGATTATGTTTTTATTCAATTTGGAGAGAAGTTCTGCATGAGACTTTGGTTATCTGCTTTTCAGTTTGCAATTTTAACCTGTTATTGTCTTTTGATTTAGTTACATTGTTTTTTTGTCTTATTCACAGCATCCAGAAATTTCTTTTCTATATTTTGATTGCAGTTGTTTTATATGATGCTAGCGTTCCTACTAAAAATATTTAGGTAACTTGTTACTTCGTTTGTCAGGTGACATGTCAGGTCATAATTCCTGCTAATTTACCATATACAAGTGTCATGTAAAATTATCATGTGAAAGTGTCATGTAGATTTTTATAAGCTAGATTTTTGGCGATTCAAAAATGAAAAAGTAAAACTTGTACATCTAACTGCTAAAAATCTGTTAGGATAGCTGATATAAATATTAAAAAAAATCATCCAGTAAAGGGATTTCAACCTGGTCTGGATCAACGGTAGTCAAGTGTCTTTACCACTTGGCCAGAATGGATTAGAATCTTATGACAGAATTCACGTCCTTATCAGGTACATCTCAAACTAATGTTTATTATATAATTTTGTAAATGTCATTCACCACATTAGTTTCCTAATTGATAATCAACTTTTCGTTAACGTACATTTTGCATCATTTCGTGTCTTTTAATACGTTTATTAACAATAAATCTAGTAATTGATCTTACAACTTTCTTTCGCTTACAGATTTTACTTAAACTTTAAAGATACTTCACTTTTCAATGGAAAAAAGTCTCTTAAAAATGTTACAAATTTGATTTTACTGCTTCATTAAAGTTGTGTATTTTTTTTTGTTTTAAATACATTAATGTGCATATTGAATAACAACAGAAATGTCTTTGAGATAATGCTTTTTACAATCTTGATTTGCAGTAAATATAACAATTTCCAAATTTTTTTTTCAATTCAATAGTTTTCGAAAAAAGCATATTTTATTTATAAGCTTATGTTGCAGGAATTCATATAACTTATTTGAGTACTGAACAAATGTGTGAAGAATTATTTTTCCTGCTTGTATTCGATACGCACATAAGTCTTAAAAAGGAACAGGTAATCCACATCTTTGTTGTAGCAATTACAACAAATTTATTACACTTTTATTAATAGGCTATTTCTCTTCGGAATCAAAAGTATATATCAAGTTTAAGTAAAATCCGTGAACGAAAAGTAGTTATAAAATCAATTACTCAATTCACTGTTCACGAACGTATTAAAAGACACGAAATAATATGAACTGTACATTTACAAAAAGTTAATTATCAATTAGGTAACTAAGTTGGTAAATGTTATTCACGAAATTATAAAATAAACATTAGTTTGAGATGTACCTGATAAGGACGTAAATTCTGTTCCACGTGTCTAATTCATTCTGGCCAAGTGGTAAAGACACTTGACTACCGTTAATCCAAACCAGGTTGAAATCCCTTTACTGGATGCTTTTTTCTACTATTTATATCAGCTATTCTAACAGATTTTTAGCAGTTAGATGTACAAGTTTTACTTTTTCATTTTTGAATCGCCAAAAATCTAGCTTATAAAAATCTACATGACACTTTCACATGATAATCTTACATGACACTTCTATATGGTAAATTGGCACGGCTTTTGACCTGACATGTCACCTGGCAAATAACGTGACAAGTCACCTAAATATTTTCAGTAGGGGAGCCGTTTGCAGAGCCGGTCTGTATACTATTTATTAATTATATTTACATTTCTAATTTGCTTGACACGTCCATGCATATATACATATCCATTCAGCACAGCATCCATTTGGTAGCTATCGCCTACACTTTCTTGTAACAAATGTTTAGTTACTTGGAGAAAAGTTTGTACCAGAATTACTAATTCAAATATAGTAATGTTTTGGCTAATGCTTGTATCATGCACGGCCAATTAGAACACGTTGGTATATTAGTAGTACCCTTATAATTTGTGTTACTACTTAGAGTCTTCTTGATTACGCAGAAATAGATAGAGCTCTTCTTAGCAGTACTTATATACATGCATAAAGTGGTTGCTCCCTACAGTTTATACTATTAATGTCAGTATACGTTGAACGTGTTTCCATTCATGAAGCATAAAAATTTATGTGTTTGTTGTGCATCATGTTTTAAAAAAAAATTTGGTATTGTACGTTCTGTTTATTTTTATAAATCTACTTGAAAAGTTTTATTCCACATACGATACATAATTAATTTTTAAGATTATTTATTAATAGGAACAAATTTGAATAGAACTTGTGTTAAGAACTGTTAATATTATGGTACTTAACTTCTATAAAAGAGCTTATACAATCCTATAAGCAAATATACCCTAAAATTTTTTTTATTTAGTACAACAGTAATATACAGGTGAAAAACTTTAATTGTCTCAAATTTTTTTACTTAATTTATGTTTTTAAAGAACTTTTATAAATAGAAAAATATTTATGAAACAATAGGTACAATGTCTTCAATTTATGCGCATTTTGGTCTTACAAGCTTTTTGAATCAAAGTAATTGAACAATTAGGAATTGTAACTAAAAATGAGGAGAACAAGAGTTAATTTATAGCAGACTAGTCATAACTAAAATTTTTATCATTAAAGCCCTTAATTAAGCAAGAAATTAAATAATTAGGTGTGATGAAATTTGTGGTTATGATAAAGACATTTACCTTACTAAATGTCGGCTGCACAGATTTCTCTTTATGTATTTCCCATCAATTGTACATTTTTAATTTCTTTTATTATTATTCACTTATTTTTAGCAAACAGTGTATACTTACACTTTTATCATTGTATATGAATTTCGTAACATAATTAACAAATTCAAACTTTGCGCGTAAAGAATCAATCACCGGTAAGTGTACAATACACAATACGAATCGATGAGTATCCAACCCCATCTGTATTAAGTCAGGTCAAGCTAAAAAGCTTGAAAACTCGTTGACAGTGCTTACACTTGTCGATTATTAAAGTATCTAGTTGTATGCCTGCCCTGGCGAGTGTTTGTCGAAATCTAAATTGAATAAAATCCTGCATTTCCTTTCTTCGACGTTTTTTATTTTAGGTTGAAAGAACTGTTCGAACAAAAAATTATGAATGGCCAGCAGGAGGCATATTGCTTGTTTTGCAGATGTTTCTTGAGACCACATCATGGTGATCTTGTTGATCACTCAAAAACTATTAAACACAAAGCACTAGCCAATGCTCGCCAATCTACCTTGCAATCAACACTCTTACAGCACGGTATTAATCTAACTTTTCTTATTTCTTTTAACTTCAAATATTTCAAATCAATTTTTTGATTTCTAGGAGTAATGAAACAGACTGCGGTGAATGATCAGATAAAATCAATTGATATCCACCTAGCTGTATACATAGCAATGCATGCATCCATAAGATCTGTTGACCACTAAGAGGAGCTTTTGAGGATTTTGGGAAAAGAAAGTCCACTAGAACAGTAACGAATTCACAGAATAAAATGCTCGGAAATCATCACTGCTGTTATTGCGCCAGCCCTTTTATCTCACCTTGTTTAGGATATAGGAGAGAGTTCCTTTTCTATTATAGCTGATGAAGCACGAAGTTTATGGGGCTGTGTATCAGATACTTTAGTCAATTGCAGGATGAAATGATAACAAATTTTTTGGGCATCATTGAGATGACCCAATGCGTGGGAGAAGTGTTAGCTGAATCTTTAATCCAATATTTAAATCAAGTTGGATTAATCCCTCAAAAAATGGATGCTATTGGTACAGATGGAGCTGCAAAAATGTGCGGGTCAAAGAACTCGTTGTATATGTATCTCTCAAAACATGCTCCACCATTAATTTTGTTTAAATGCATATGCCACAGTATTGATAAGTGTGCACAATATGCATTCCAGAAAATGCCTGATCATTTGAATTTTTAATTAAGAGGGATTTACAAGTACTTTGCGCATAGTTCTATAAAACACAAAGAGTACAAAGCTTTTTACAAAGTTGATACTTTTTATTAAAATTGTTTTTAGTAGGTACGGTATTAACATTCTAATTATTTTGAATTTATTTGTAGAGAAGAAACAGTGACAAAAATCCCAAAGAACCTCAACCATTATGTTCCACTCGTTTGACGTCATCGTTGCCAACATCATCGATACTACGCAGTACAATGATTTTTCAAACTTTTTGGCGTAAAAATCTGAGAAAAATGATTACAACGCTAAAACTTTGATGGAACTATTCAGAGACCCTTCCAATCGAATGTACCTCACATTTCTTAGATCTATGTTATTGGAGGTGAATGAGGTAAATCTTTCTTTTCAGCAGACAAATGCAGATGTGGACAAATTATACTCCGGCTTGAGAAAGTTAGTTTTTTTACTTGCTTCTCGCGTATTGAAAACTAAATGCATGGCTGTTACGACGAGGCCAGGAATTTTACAGTCTGTTGAGCTTCAAATGCTGAATGATATGATATCAGTTCGAGAAAATTTATGTCCACTAGATAGAGTTGACTTCGAGAAATCCTTCAAAAGACTACGAATGAAATTGGATTTGCCGCCAAAAACTTTAAAAATTGTAAGAAGTCGATGTGCTGACTATATACTTAGTTTATGTACTCAACTATTTACCAAGCTTCCAAGCAACATTGATTCAATCTAAAAAATAAAATATTTCTCACCATTTTTGGCTCTCACTCGTATAAGTAGATGCACGTTTTGTCAGTTACCACTTGAACTAATCGGTAAGTTAATTATACAAAGCAGTCAAATAATGAATATTTAACCACATGTTAATAGTAAATTACGTCCCTGCGGCGCAAAGACTTTGCACCCTAGGTAAGAAAAAAAATAACTTAATGTACGATTTAATAATTTTGTATTACTCCTATCTTATCTCATTTTGCAGATGCAGATTTGGATTTAGAAATATTAAAAAACCAGTGGAGATCTTTGGGTACCTTAACTCTTTCAGATATTTGCATACATTCAGATAATAACAGTGACCTTAAGTCGATAGATAGTGTACATTTTTGGAGTTGTCTCTTGTCGGTAAAAAATGCTGCAGGCAAACAGCAATTCAAGGAACTGGCTATGTTTGCCTTGAAATGTTTATCTTTGCCAATCAGTAATGCCATCGTAAAAAGAATATTTAGTTTTCTATAAGAACTAAAAAGAGGAGCCGCATGCAGATGCAAATGCTATCCGCTTTATTATTTCAAAGAGTGCGTTTAATGTATACTAACTTATATTTTTTTTGCATTCCTTATTTATCTAAAATAACTCGTAGTCGTAATTTATATAAATCTTTCTGTTAAATGAGGTTAAAAATTCATGCTGTAAATTATTTATAATCACAGATTACAAATGTTGACACATTTTACATCGTTGATGTATATATTAAAAAACAATCACCTTTCATCAGATCAAACTAATGAAACTCAAAAACTGAGATTTAACGAGAAAGAAAAAGAAGAAGACTTCATTACATTACATACTTTTTTGTGAATACACCGAAAATGAATGCAAATCTATTTTTTGGTAGCAATTAAATAATTATTTACAAATCTCGAATAAAGTACCTTAAATAATGATTTAACTTTAAAAAATAACCAAAGTTGCTGTAGATTTACATACTGTCAACAAATAGATTAACGTAATAATAATGTATAAACAAAGTGTTTAATTTCCCTGAAATGAAATAAAAGTACATCAATATGTACACAACTTATACCAATTTATAATCTGATTCCTTCAAATTTTTCTAAAAATGCAAAAACACACAAAATGCGGTGAACCACATTTCGAAATTTTAACCACAAACTTGCTGCATAAACCGCACGATTTGTGGTAAACAGCGCAATCTGGCAACCCTGATTGAAGTAAAACAGACAGCAAATGATAGTTAAAAAAAAAATTTGCCCTTACGGAGATTTAAGCCCAGTAATAATAAGTGCAAAAGTACATGATTAATACGCAACTACCTCGCTACTGGCACACTATCTGCTGTACTATTCAAAATCACATGGGTTTAAGGTGAAGCTTCAAGGCTTAAGTTTAAGTATTAGTTTGTTTTTCTATTGCTAATTGTGCTAAAGTTTAACTTCCTTGAAGTAATAATTACTTATTACTATGGAAAAAGCTACATGTGTTGAAGGACAATATTTCAATTTCAGAAAAAATATTTATTATGAAATAAACGTAAGAATAAAAGCAAAGAGTAAGTACATTGTTAAAAAATTTAAGAAAGGCAAAATATTTATTAAAAAATTAATGTTTTTAAACGTAATAGTACATATTCATTTGTCACGTAAAACTTTGTTTTTTAAGCATGGCTGTAATAACCTGAACTATTCAAGTTGTAATAACAATAATTTTATAACGTAATGCGTTACTATTACTCGATCTGTCGCTTTATACGAGAAAAAACCCAGTTCTTCATAGTGTTTAGCCGTACAAGTATTTAACACTCATTGAACGAGTAATACATGACTGGTCATAATAACATACTTACGGTGGTTCTTTACTTAACCCATTTAATTGAACTTACAGTGAAATTCAAAGGTATTGTAATTTAAGGTATGAGGCATCATCTCTCGAAATTTCAAGTCCCTTTATTAGGCAAACGTTTCAAAATGAGTCAGTCAAAAAATTCACTTTGATCATAAACTGTTATAAAAATTACTTTTACAATCTATAATATCATCAAATATCTTATAAAGTAGATTTAAAATTGTAAAAGAAAAAGTTCAATTTTCTAACACACCTCTATAATCCTACTGTAAGTAAGGGATACATCCCAAGCTAGTTAACTATCAAATCAATAAATTGTCTTGTGAAGAACTTAATCAATTCGCAAGCTACAGCACTTATACTTTGAGATCAGATTGTAAAATATATTTTCAAACTCCGATAAATCTTATTAAACAAAATGCTTATTCAACTGACTTAAGCTGAAGCAGGACACAATTTTTAACGGGGTATTGGCCTTTAAACTACGTTGTATCACAAATAAATAATTTATTAAGATCAAATGAATACGGTATGAGATAAAGCACGTCGACGAAGCAATCTCAAAGGGTTTTTGCCTCTACAATGAGAAATCGTCAGCAACAATTCGCAAGCCTTACTCGGCCATTGGAATCTAATCGTCTGTACTTATGGTTATGAATCAACCTGAGTTTGAGCAAGATGAAATTACCAAGGAGAAAAACTATTACGCCATATGCAAGACTGCTGCTACCAGGGAGAGAAAGAATTACTCTTCGTAGTCGAGCTTCTTGATAAAGTCACTAAATCCTTCATCGTACCTTTCTTTTCATCATGCCACTTCCTTTATTACCCAAAGCCGCCAAAACTACTAATTGCCTTCGTTCATTTTCGCGTTTTCTTGCACCTGGTCGTAGCAGTTGATAAACTATGGCGTTTCTGCGCCCTACTCAGCTGCCCCTTAGGGTAGTGGTGGGGATAGGGCGATACTGCACCAGGGGGAAGGGGGTACTATGAGAAGAGCTATTAGACGGAGTCTGAACGTGATATGTGTGTACATATATATCTTGCTTCCAGAGTGCTCTCTCTTTCTCCTTGTGCTGTTGGACAAGGGTCCATGCGTTATCTCTCTCTTGCTCCCAGCATGGCGGTGGTGACAGGTAGTGGTGGGGATAGTGCGATACTGTGCCAGGGGAAAGGGGTACTATAAGACAAGCTATTTGGCAGGGTCCGAACGTGATATGTACATATATATATATATAAAGAGAGAGAGAGTTGTATTGACGAAAGTAAGTCTCAGTCCCTCCGCTCCCCCCCGCTCCCCCACGATTTACGTAGTTATTTGCTTGTTTTAACGTAATTTTTAATCAAATTATATTTGATAAAGCTCCCCCCCCACTCCCCCTGCTCCCCCTCAGCTCCCACGCAGCTCCCCCTTCACCTTTCTCTCCTCCTCTCCCCCATAAAATACTTATTTATCAAATGTTTTACCATCATAAATGTTAAAAAATTTACGCAATTAAGTACCCAAGTCATA
This sequence comes from Copidosoma floridanum, assembly GCF_036245765.1. Classification (NCBI taxonomy): domain Eukaryota; kingdom Metazoa; phylum Arthropoda; class Insecta; order Hymenoptera; family Encyrtidae; genus Copidosoma; species Copidosoma floridanum. The sequence continues at coordinate 38,531,838 of NW_028321907.1, read as the reverse complement.
ACTCGTTTTTAGGGTTGTTTAAGTCACTGATCATGGGTCTTCCTCTGTCTATTCGCTTCCCCTTACTCACTATATGTCTCTTAAGTACCATTATTTGTTTAACTTGATTGAACTTTTACATTTCAAATCTCTTTCTGGTCCATGTCTCATTACTTGTGTATTTATCAATGCAGGCTGAAAATTAGTTCACAACATCAGAATATGTGACTCACAAAGAAGTTGATAAAACATACGATTAACTTAACATAATTAATTAACATAATTAAATTAACATAAATATTCATCTTCCAATAGTATTTTAAATTAATATCAGAGAGGGTCTTCCACAACACGAATTAAAATTAAAAATAAATGCTATAGTAGTGTTAATAAGAACTTTAAGTATATTAGACGGTCTCTGTAGAGGCACAAGATTAGAAATAACAAAATTATTTAAGTATAATATAGAAGCAGAAATAATTATGAAAGAAAAAAAGCAAAGCTTATATTCCTAGAATAACATTAAATTCTGGCACCTTATTATCATTACCTTTTGTCTTTTATAAAAAACAGTTTCCCTTTGTATTAGCATGTTATATATTTATTAAAAAATCAGAAGAACAGAGTTTTGATTCTTTAGGATTATGTATTAAAAAACCTTTATCCTCTTACGGACAATTGTACGTTACCTAATTAAAATGTTAGAATCCAAAAAGAATTTTTATTCGAATTGCATCCGAAAATAAATCAGAAATTAAAAATATTCTTTAGCTAGAAATTGTTCAGTTATTCAAAAATATGTAACTTGAAGATCGTCACACTTAAACAGACGTATGTTAATTCATAAAAACCATGAAAAACAAATATGTGAAAAATGGGGAAAGGGTTTTAAAAGAACAGATGGGTTAAAATGACACATGAAATGTCACAACATTAAGCTAATAGAATGAATTACTGTTTCAGAAGTTCAATTGTGTTTGTCTATTTTATAATACCTCCTCCTGAATTCTGTCTTTTACTTAATAAAGTCCTCAGGTAATCAAGAATTTTATATTTGGGTTAAGTAGACATGGACCACAAAGAGATTTGAAATTTAAAAGTTCAATCATGTTAAACAAATAATGGTACTTCAGAGACACATAGTGAGTAAGGGAAAGCGAATAGACAGAAGGAGACCTATGATCAGTGACTTTAAAAACACTGAAAACGAGGTATGACTTAGGTACTAAATTGCGTTTATTTTTTAACATTTATGATGGTAAAACATTAGATAAATAAGTATTCTATTGGGGGGAGGTGGAGGGGGAGCGAGGGGAGGGGGAGCGGAAGGGCTGAGACTCACTTTCGTCAATACAACTATATAATATAGGGAGATATTGCTTCTGGTGTGCTCTCTCCTTTCTTCTTGTGCTATGAGGCAAGGATTCATGCGTTATCTCTCTTTTTCTTTCTTTTTAACACTCCCAGTATGATAGTGGGGATAGTGGAATACTGCATTAGTGGTGGAGCCTTATGCTGTACACTGAAAATAAAAAGCGGCTAGTATAGCTTGGAGGCACGGCTACTTTAGCTTGGTTGACCCAAGCAGCTGCTGTTAGGCTAGGTTAGCCTGAAAGCCAAGCAGAATCGACTTGGTAGCTTAGGCCAACGTGCCAAAGTATACACAGTACTCAGTTTGTGACCGGTCACGTTTGCTTCAGCTGCCAAGCAGATTCTGCTTGGCTCTCAGGCTAACCTAGCCTAACAGTAACTGCTTGGGTCAACCAAGCTAAAGTAGCCGTGCATCCAAGCTATACTAGCTGCTTTTAATATATTTATATGCCTTTGTTAACATTTTACAAATTTCACTACACTTTATTTCATTTTTTACGCGAAATTGAATACAAATTCTTTGATCCATTTTTTTCACAAACGAAAATCGCCGAGCTCGAAAAACACGTCTAACGTCAGCGGCTGCCACTTAAAAAGTAAGCAATCAATATTGCTAAAAATTTTATCGTACTTCAGAGGTATGTGTACCAACGTAATGAAAAAAAAATTAAATACAGGTGGACTCTCCAAACTTACGACATTTTAAAACTCTCGCTACTTTTTGAACACACCTAGTATAATAAAGAAAAAGTAACGTCATACATAGAAAATAGCGTGACACCAGTTGCCCTTAAAGCCAGACATGCGGCACATGCACTTAAGCCGTTAATTACAGAATAGACTTATAGATTCGTTGGATTAGGTCACCTTGAACGCGTAGAGACTGGCGAATGGGCTACCCCGATCGTACCCATTATTAAAAGCAACGGCAAAGTTCGTATATGTGGGGAATTTAAATTGAAAATAAATCCCCATATGATTATAAACAAATACCCTTTACACCAAATCGATGATATATTTACGACTTTACAAGGTGGCGAGTATTTTTCGCAACTGGATTTGTCACATGCATATATGCAGTTTGCTGTGGAGGACAAATGTAGAGAATGGTTAACAATCATAACGCATTCAGGTTGATTGCGGTGTACAAAACTGGCTGCAGGTACAGCATCAGGACCAGGCATTTTTCAACAGAAAATTGACGAATGTTTAGCAGGCATTCCAGGAGTAATCGCATACCTGGATAATATATATGTTACGTGACGTAATACAACCGAACACGTTTAAAGACTCGAAAGGGTGTGAGAAAAGTTAGCGGAAAGTAATTTACGATAGAATAAAGATAATAGCGAATTTATAAAGAATAGAATAAAGGTTTTGGGTTTTGTTATTGATCGCAACGGGTTGCATAAAGCTAAATCTAAGGCTAAAGCGATGGTAGAGGCGTCCACCCCAACTAATACTAAAGAATTAGAGTCATTCCTTCGTTTGGTAAACTTTTATTCAAGATTTTTAAAAGACTGAACAGCTAATTTACATTCTTTGTACGATTGCACGAATAGCAAAGAATTAAGTTGGACTGAGTCCTGTCAAAAAGCATTCGAATGGGTGAAAAATGAACCAATATCACCTAAAATATTAGCACATTTCGATTCAAACAAAAAAATAGTTTTGGCTTGCGATGCATCTGCATATGGACTGTCAGCTATTTTATCTCACGTTTACGAAGATGGTTCAGGACGGCCAATAGCTTTTGCATCTCAAAAAATACCGAAGAAAGAAATAAACCGATCGGTAATCGACAAAGAGGCAAGCGCGATCGTTTTCGGTTTTTAAAAATTTCATAATTTTATTTACGGCCGTGAAATAACATTGTGTACCGACCATTAACCCTTAGAGTATCTGTTTGGACCCAAAAATGGCATTCTACTTATGGCAGCTGGCAGATTACAGCGTTGGGCTTACTTTCTGTCGAGATTCACACATAGAATCGAGTACATTTGGTCAGCAGACAACGGAAATTGCGATCAACTTTCATGGTTGCCTATCGAGGATAATAAATATTGATAACCAAATATTAATATATTTGATCGATTTTAATGTAATCTGAAAAGAAACATTACGAGATAGAGTTTTAAAAAAGATAATGTTTTATGTAAAAACTGGTTCAGCTAATACTGTTTCCGAAGAAGAAAAGACGTTTCTAAAAAATAGAAATGAAATAAATTTAGAGAACGATTTTCTTTTCCGAGAATATAGAATAATCATCCCAGAAACCATAAGACCAGTCATTTTAAAAGAACTGCATGCATTACATATGGGCATGGTTAAAATTAAAATGTTTGCACGCTCATGTGTGTGGTGGCCATGAATCGACAATGACATTGAAAAATTCGTAAAGAATTGTACTGTCTACTTATCAGTATAAAAAAAATCCTGGCAAATCGATACTGACACCATGGCCATGGCTAGAAAAATTGTGGTCGCGCATCTACATGGACTTTCTCGGTCCTTTTTCAGGAAATATGTACTTGACTGTTATCGACGCACATTCCAAGTGGCCAGAGGTACTTGATTTCAAGCAGAATACAAAGGCTTATAGAGTGGTCGAGGAGTGTAAAGTTTTGTTTGCAAGACACGGGCTACCAATTCATGTAGTTACTGACAACGGACCTCAATTTGTCAGCTCCGAGTTAAAAAATTTTGTAAAAGTTTTTGGTATCAAACACACATTGTCGCCTCCTTACCACTCAGTGACAAATGGTGTGGCTAAAAATGTTGTGGGAGCTTTTAAAGATAAAGTAGGAAAGATTATGAAAGGGGGAGAAAATTGCCAAGACGCGATTAATTTTTTTTTAGTCTGACTATCGAAGCTGTGTCCACTGTACAACAGGCAAAAGCTCAGAATAGCTTATGTATGAACGAGAAATGCGTACTTGTTGGGACCTCCTGTGGCCTATACAAAAAAAAGACGTAATAGCAACGAATCAAAGTGCGCAAGTAGATTCGTATCGAGGCACGCGTAAAGTTGAATTCAATTCTGGTGATAAGGTAACATTGTCGAACTACGGAAACGATAATAGGAAGCGTATACCAGGCATAATTGACGAACAACTGTCACCTTCTACTTACAAGGTCAAAATTCCGCCTGATACCTTTTGTAAGCGACATAAAAATCAATTAATAAGTGTTGAACCTAATACAAAGTTGCGCCGTTCCCCACGTATAAAGGCCAAGCAAAAAGGGGAAGAGATGTTATGCATGTCAACAAGCGCGTGGACTCATACAAAAGTACCAAAATTACCAAGGCGCTTTTGAGCCCTCGTTACTTTTGCACACGCAAAGTTATGCCAGTCGTACGCCAGCCTGTGCACTGAGTACAAGTATCTGTTGTAGCAATCCCTCTAAGTATATTAAATTACCTTACATTTCATCATACTAACTTGTATAATTTATGATAAACCCTAACTCCTTTCAATATATACTTATATAATTTAATATTTATAACAGTATGTATATATGTTCGATCTCTCATGCATACGCTTGCGTATACACCTGCATGCTCATATGGAATAACGTGCATGCTCATACGTTACTCTTGTACAAGCATACGCGTGTATATGGGAGCGTTTGCAAACACGAGGTTAGTATATGTACATGGCATTGTTGTGGAATATAGATCTCATTCGTCTTCTGTAATATGCAAGTCCTCAATAGCTCAGTTGGTTAGCCATCTTGTGGGTATGAAATAATTAATGATATAGATTAATTGAAGACTTAAACTCTTTTTTTTTATTAAAACTTAGAAATACTTTCTATTTTTTAATGATTTTTTAATTTTTGTAAGTAAGTAAGTAATAAGGAAAGGTTTCGTACAGGTAATTAAAATGACAACATAAGGTATTTGGTTATAACATTTATTAACTATAACTATACTTCAAACTTACGTAACTAAATGTATTTATATATTTATTTTACAAATTGAAAATGTATTATCTATATCTTATTACGTATTGTTATTAAATAACACAGGACCACAACAAAAATAAGTGGAAGGGTCCCTTTCAATAACAATGCATTTCTTATGTATTTTGAGGCGCTGACTTCATTCCCATTGTCTAAATTGCTTATGGACACATTTTTCGTTAATAAAAAAGAATTGTGATGTAATAGAGCAATTTAGACAATGGGAATGAAGTCAGCGCCTCAAAATACATAAGAAATGCATTGTTACTGAAAGAGACCCTTCCACTTATTTTTTTTTTGTGGTCCTGTGTAATTTACATCGAACCTGGTTTAATTTTTTTCTACAAATTTGACGAGTTCTTCTTACACCTTATCTAACCTCGTTAATGATCTCTGGTAATGATGGAGATAACTCAGTCAAATCCAGCAATGGTACAGTTCTGGACTCTTGCAGAGAGGATACTGGTGGCTAAACTTCAAATATCTCCATGAAAGAGGAAGTTGGGGATGCTGGTGACGCTGTTGCTTGGAGATAATGAGGGACGTAGAAACCTCCCAAAGTTATTTTAGTCATCGTAGCTACTGCATTTCGCAGTGTTAAATCAAGCGACTCTAAAACATTAAAAAGAAAAAACAAATTAAAAACTTATTATTTTGCCATCGTGCAAATACAAAAACTTACCATAAATAGTGGGTGGAACGACATCTGGCACGTTCCAAAAACTATATCCCACTACAGGTTCAGGCTCTGTAACAATAAAAAATATCTACCTAAACACTCCAGTATTTTGGCATCACACACGAATATAAAATAAAAAAATTTACCAGAGACATTAAGCGGAAATAATATTTTTTAAATTAAATCCTGGTTGCGAGTAAATTAAATGCTGTAAAAACTCATCTAATAATGAGCATAACATCGCAGATGCCTCGTTAAAATATCTGATTCTTCATGCTGCTAGAATACGACTTTAAAATCTTAAAAAACTGTCGATGAATGAATTTTTCACCATAAGTAGTTCGCTTATATACATGTCAAAGCAGCAGTGCCAAGTCGCTGAGGAAAGGGGTAGCTTGGGAACGGAAGTTATGATAAGGATTTTCTAATAAAAAATTTTGTAAGGTTTAGGATATTTCCAAAATATCTCTTAGGTGTTATTAATTTTACGTAGAAAGAATTTTAAAACATTTTATAGGACTCTTTCACCAAGTCATAAAAAGTAGAAAAATGGAATGTGCATGTGGTTTAAACGTGGTTAAGAGGATGGTGACGCATGTTGGTGGAGTGGATCCAAAAGGCATAAAATAAATCGTGATATGGAAAATGTGAGTATATTTTATCAGCATACATCATCTTAATATAACATTTGCAACGCTGTACTTTTACAAGAAGAAATGTGGCATGCACATGATTCAAGAGGATTTGGGCGAATTTAAGAAAAATGTCTAACGTAGAGAGAAATATCTACAGTCAACACTATGGATGGAGAGTCTTTTCTACACTAATAAAAGTATACATAACCTTTTATACCTATACACAACCTTTCCTTATTACTTGCTTACAAGAATAAAAAAATTATAAAAATAAGTAGAGTTAACTTATGAATTAAAATGAAAAAATAAAAAGTTCAAATCCTTAACAGATCAATATGATTTACAATTTCATACCAATAAAATACGCATACACTCACGCATGGAGCACGAATACGATGGCGCGTGCTTGTGTACGCTCGCGCGTGGTGCACCCGTATGATCGTGCGTGTGCACGAAAGGTCGAACATACATGCATATATACACATACATAGAGCACTTGAACCTTTGTCTAATAACAGGAGGAAGAAAGAGAGAGCACTTTGTGGAGCAAGATAATTATAACGCATGATCCCAATCTTACAGCACAGTATCTTCCCCCTGGCACAGTATCGCACTATCCCCACCACTACCCTAGGGGGCAGCTGGGGGGGGGGCGCAGAACCACCATAGTTTATCTACTCGTAGTCCTATACGTACATTTCAGATGCTGTTCTCACATCGGGACCTTGTAATATACGTTTACATAAGAGTGCCCGAAAAGCACGCATGGAGCAATGACCAGGTGAGGGGAAACGTAAAAACCAACGAAGGCAGTTAGCGATTTTGGCGGGCTTAAGTAATAAGGGGGGATGGCGTGTTGAAAAGAAGAGGATCGTGGAAAATTCGGACCCTTTGTCAAGGAGCTTGACTACAAAAAGTACTTCTTCCTTACTTTGATAGTGCCAGTCTCGCATCTGGTGGTTTCCTCTTGGGCAGTTTCGTCTGGTTCAAACTTAAGTTGATTGGTAACCGTAAGTAAGGACAAATAGTTCACGAGGGTTGAGTAAAGCTTGCAAATTAGTGCTGTACGACCCCTCTTCGTAGAGGCAGTAAAACTCTGTGAGGTGGCTTCATAGACGTGCTTTATTTCGTACCAAAGGGTCCCACTTGAACTTCACAATTTACTTATTGTGATACCACATAGTTTAGAGTCTGACACCCCGTTGAATCTTGTGTCATGCTCCAATTTTGATCATTTTATTTTACTTATTTTCTATCAAAATTATCTGCATTCGGGAATCTATTTTACAGACTGATCAAGATGTATAAGTACTGTCCCATGCGAAGTAATTACATTAGTCACGAGAAGATATATGGATTTTATAATAGCTTGAGATACATTCCTCTCTTACTATAGGATCATCAAGATATTTCAGTGTTTCCAAAATCATACTGTTACATTTATTATTTGTTCGATGTATGATAATCTTTTTGCTCATTCCACAAAAACTGTAACAAGGAACGTAAAGATGGTTTTTCTTTTAGCCAGTAATGGTTAAGGGGGTTAAAGCGGTACAGTCAGCCTCAAAAGTTGATTTAAATTAAAAATTAGTGTTTTTTATCATTATTCTTGATGAATTATGCGAGCTATTTCATATCGTTTTGAAGAAAATTACTGGTAGGTGAGAAAATAGAAAGTTAATCCTTTGAAATTGGAGTGATGCGCAATGTTTAATTTCTCGTCTGCTGTACATAGATGTACCCATACCATTTTATTGAACTTTTTAACTCATTTATCTCTCAAACTGTAACGGCAACCTTCCTGAAATTTGAATATGTTATTCGAATTATTATTTACAATAAGAAACTAGTTTTTTTTAAGCATAAAACATATTTTGTTTATTAGTGCATACATTTATCCAACCAGTAAATAAAAAATTAATAATTGGTCGTCAAAAACATATTGTGCGTTTACTTAATAATGAGATAATTTTTCCAGAACACATATAGTTTTATTTTTAAGTTGTCTACTCATTGTACGAAACTAGGAAATATTACTCCGATGCACTATGTTGTATAAGTCTACATCCTGTTTTTAATCTTTATAATTCCTCTAACCATCTTACTTCAAAAAAACTCTTAAGAGCCACTTTATTTTATGTAAGATGAAATGTTAGAGTAGATTCAGACCTCTTGTAATAATAATATGATTTTTAAAAATCGATTCTTTGGATCACTTATAGTTTTACCCTTTAGCTGTCTAAACATTATTCAATTCCAGGAAAAGTTATTTCGATGCACCTTGTTTTTTGAATTGTGCGTGTACATTATATGTGATTAGTAAGTGGCTCAAGTGATAGCTATAGTATATTATTAAAACAACTCTGGTGGTCTCGCTATCCAAAGATACTTTATTTAAAAATACAACGACGTTTCGGCCATTTCGGATATAACATAGCCCTCTTCTGGTGCACTGAATTAAACAAATAAAACAAAGGTTAAATAATACGATGACGGCTGTATCGTGATATAACAGAACGGGAACCAGAACTTACACAAATAATTTCTATTCACTAATATGTGAAGCGTCTACAAGCCTGTACATTGAAGTGTACAGTCTGCTAGCCTTTACAATAATGTGAATTTCACACGCAGCTTACAACGCTTAAACTCGATACATGTAACTATTACAAAAGTATTAAAGAGAGGGGTTTATATGTTATTGTGTGATATATAGACAGGAGTTTACACATGTATATTTACCATAAGGAGAACATGTGAAACATCAGTTGAATTTTATTTGAGATTTTTCCAGAAAAATTTTTGAAGATGAAGCAATGGATTCAACTCAAACATCTGACAATAATGTCCTGATTGTTAAAAGTAAATACTTTGGATCATTAGGAGTTTTATTAATAAGCTGTCCAAATCTTGTAAGAGTCCAGAAAAAGTACTCCAACGTTCTTTGTTTTTTTTTAGTACACCAATATTTTCTCTAATCATTTCTTTTACCATCTTACTTTTGCAAAAATTCTTGATGGACACACAGTTTCACCCGCAGTTAAGTAGTAGAGTAAACTATGGCACTAATAATAATGAGGTGATTTTTAGAAATGGATAATTTGGATCATTCAGAGTTTTACCTTTGAGTGGTCTAATCAGTACAGAAATCTCATAAAAATGACTACAATGCATTTGTTTTTTTTAGGTGTGCACCTACATTTTCTGCAGTGTGTTTGTGATTTCTTTAACTTCAACTCTTAAGAACTATTGACAGCTACACTGTTTTACCGAAATAATCAAAAGAGAATAGAAAAAAACTTGCTGTTTTTTAAATATTTATTTAATTATTATCGAAGCACACATTTTGTTAGGCTATAGCTATTTTTCTCCACAATAGGATGATACTTTAAGGCGAAGTCATGGACATTTTGCCCAAACGACAAAATGCCCACCAATGGGAAGACAGTATCATAAATATTGCCCACCAATCAGGGCAAGGGTCGGTTCCCAACAGCGTTCACTCAGGGGGTAATGCGAACTGTAGCAAAACCAAGTGGTAACTGCGTATATAATAATTTATTTCAGCACAAAATCATGTTACCACAGAGTCTTCCGCTAGTAAGATATCTTTTGCCGGTAATGTAGACTTATTATAATATTTCTAAATCCACTAGATGTCAGGGCTAGTATTAAAGTTTAAATCTCCACTTGATGTATATATATTTATTTTTAAGTACTCCATAGTCTGTAGTCAAATCTTGTAACTATTCGTGTAAAACATTATTTATTAGCTACGTCATGGCTGTATACCTCAAAGTTTTGCCAATAAAAAGTACTATAGAATAGAATCTCCACTTGGCGATTCAAAGTGACGATAGAAGAATTAGCTACCATGATACAAAATCTAAATATTAAGAACCATACTGAGATTGTTTTTACGATTTCTCGAATTTTAATTAATAGTATTTTGCTATTTTAGAAAAAATTTTACGATTCTACATAGTGATTTCAATAGGAGATTAATTTTAAGAAAACTTCGATAATATAATTACAAGTTCATGCTATTAATGATACATTTCTATTGACAATTAGCACTTTCCTATAATTATGTTACATTTATACTGTATAAAGTTGACAGACTATGTTTCGTTAAATTCAGTATGTAACGGAAACTATTTTTCTGTCCCTTTTTAAGGGTGTTGTTTTACAATCTCTCTCTGTCTCTCATCAACACAGTATTTTTAAATTATTTTCCAAGAAACGTGTAATTGTGTACGTATTTTTTTTCAAACAACGAGGTTCCACTTTCTCCTTACAAGTGGTCTCTCTCCTAATTCTATCTAATGAATGCCTCCTTTTTTATATTAACATTGTATACAATTCATTTTTTTCTCGCTGAACTTCAACATAATTTTATTAAAAAAATGTTGGACGACAAACTCTGCTGTGTCATTGACGCACAATCATGTTCATAAAAGCACAGCACAGGCAGTGGATACACATGCAAACAATATGTTGTTATTGTATTTGCAGCAACTCACACCAACAACCTTATGTTGCATAACGCATAACTGTCTTAATACATGTCCTCTCTAACTATACACCTCCCCCTGACCAACTGCATTTCTCTGTTATCTCCCTTCTCCTTTTTATTTGTCTATGCAATCCTTTCTAATTACGCACGCAAATATTTCGGTCTCCCGAAACAGGAATGAGAAATGCCCCTTCTTCCTTCCTCCTGCTACAACATGTGTGATCAAGTCTACATACTAGTCTGCATTAAGTCGTCAGCTCTCAGTCCGCGAAAGCCTTGCTGACGTGCTGCTGTTGGCTGCTCTCGGGCTGATTGCTTTATGGGCTCGCATGCTGTCTAACTACTCTTTCCGTAAAGGCTTTTTTTTAATACGAATCTTTTAAAGGCACTCGTGCATCACAATTTTTCCGCACATCTTGTGCCAATCGAGTTTGTGTAACAAATAATCATCTCTTCGGCAGTGTTGTATTTTTCTCTCGTGAGCTTGTCATCATAACCAGTGTCACCAAAAAACGGTAAAGACTACATTTCGAGAACGTTCTACAGTAAAAAGGGCATGCTTTTTCCTAAAAATGGCTAGTGTAAGGCGATTAAAACAGGTTCCGTGTTATTACCTGATTTTGACTTTATTTACTTATTTTTAAGCCTCGCCTACTGAGTTAATAAACTAAGAAATTTATTATACATGTTAACAAAAATAATTTGTCCGATTTAATTATTGTGACTACAAATGTGTAGTTTTAACTCAGATTACTTACATAATTTTTTTTTAATTTAAAGTCTGCCAGTTTCGAAATTGGCAACTAAAAGTTTGAGCACGTAATTAAATTTAAATTAAATAAAAACAAGCTTTTCTTTTTTGATACCTGAATATGCGAGAATGCAAGGATTTTTTTTCCATTTTCGAAATGATTCATGGCACCTGTTGTACTTATAATAATTTAATTTGAGTGATATATAAAAGTACAACTGCCATTATTATATATTATCCCTTATTAATAAAAATTATAAAAGAACTTAAAAATCGAGCAATCCATGAATGAAAAAGTAATTTTTTTTAGTTTACGTAAGTTTTCAACAGTTCAATGAAAAATAAACTGTTAACATCTAAAGATCATTCGTAACTTAATATTTTAACGGTAAGAATGAGCCCCTATCAAACATTTTTACGTGAGAAAAAAATAAAAACTGAAAAATGAAGATTTGGTCATTTTTTTTTTTAGAATTTGCGGTTATGTCAAGAAATGCTAAGAACAAAAGTTTTATATTTTTTCTAAGTATTGACAAATTTTGTGTTAAGTATTTTTCTCTCGGGGCTCAAGTTGTACCGAAAATTGCAATAACTGGTTTTTAACCATTCAATAGCAGTCTCATTTCACCGTTGCCCAATATTTCTTGTTAAAAATTTGTTTTTTGTAGTTAGAACCGAAACTACATTGTCCTGCTGGTCCCTGCCTGTACATAATTTTATTTTTCTTACTTTCTAATTGGTATTATTATTAGCCTAAGATAGGTATGCATACTGTGCACTTTACATATTTCCTTTATGTATTTCATTTATGGCCTTCCAAATAGCACGTCACGTCGCGTCGTGCCATAGCTATTCTCAATATTCTTCTTCCTTACATAATATATTCTTTTTACTATTCATTTTGTCATAAAATACTTGTTAAAACCACACCTAATTACCTAATATCCTCATTCCAAAGATAGTTAAACCACGTTTGATATATCGCAATAAGTTTCGTTTATTTAATATATCGTCTTATTAAAGGTACATACATTCAAATATTGTTTGCTATGAAAGTATGACGTTATGCTTGGGTACTTAAGCACCTACTGCCTTCTGATTTTCGAATCCTTTTTTTATTGCTTTTTTTAACGAATTTTCGTACTTTTCAGCACAAACTAATTAATTTTTTGCAGCTCAATACCTAACTTATATATTTTCTTTAAACAAAAAATTGTGTATGAGGTCCTAAGACATGTCCTGATTACCTCCTAAATCAAGAAATTATATAATTTAAGAATTTATTAAAAAAAAAAGTTTCGTTTAAAGATGTATATCAGTTGTTGATAATCTTATTTATTAACTAAAAAAGTCCCTAATGTTACAAGAATGATTGACCTATTAACGTTATCAAAAAAAGTTCAAACATGACTTATGACTTCCTGAAGACGTCCATTTTATTAATCTGCTGTATACGTATTGATTATTCATATTTGGCGCTGTCAAAATGGAGTTAACAACGTTGATATTTTTTTAATTATATTTTTCACCAACAAATTTTACAACAAATGATTGTATCAGCATGAATCTCTTACATTGAAATAGCCTGTAGTTTGACAAAAAAAATGTTGGTCTAGAACACATAGAAGTTAAGATAACTTTTTAAATATTTGCAAAATCTCTCCTGCAAAATGTATAGGTGAAACAAAAGGAGCCCTTAAAGAGAGGAGATAAGAACATAAAAATAATAACAAAACTGAATGTTTAATATCTGTACATCAAATTTCTAACTATCACACTTTTAAATGGGATAATATTTGAATTTTAAACAATAAGCCAAGTTACAAGAAACGACTAATTTCTGAAATGCTTCATACTTTTAGTGTTAGACGACAATAATATAAATAAGAAGGAGGACCTACACAGATTGAGTCACACTTATAAAAGTTTTTACAAATATACACGTTACTGACCATATCTATTAATTTGATGCATTGACTTAATGATGTATCTATGTAAATATGTGTGCTGTGCTGCAAACTGATAACTTCGCGTAGTTTCGATGCTTTTACCTGTTTGATTTCGTGCGAACGAATATTATTACGTTAAATTATTCCCTTCAGCGTTTGTAATAATCGGATCACTTGCGTTTATGTCTACAATTTGTTGATTTTTGTACTGATTTACAATTAAATTTGTTAATAAATCCTAAAGAGGTTGATGCTCCAGTCGATGAAACGTTGCTATATATTAAAAAACGTGTTGTGCGTATTTTTTATTTTGATGTTTGCCCCAAAAGATCAACCAAAAAATTACTCAACTATATTAGTATGAAGGGTGAGAAAAATCATAACTAACTTTTTGAATTGTTGTTTTATGCGCCAAATGTATTTTTCAAACTACTTACGGTCAAAATTGAAACTTATCGTTATTAAGTTCCCAAATTTTTTAACTGATTAAACCCTACATACAACGTACTCTGTCATTGATATACAATGTTTAACGATTAGAGTATTCAGAGTGTCTCAGAATTATTTAGCTCTAGGGATAGGGGATTTTTTGATCAAGCGAATTTCAAATAAAAGCATTTCGATGTTTTTTCCCAAATTTGAGGTAGCACACAAAAACAATAAGAACGGGCACATTGACACAGTTTTAAGTCAGAAATAAGTTATTGATTCAAACATGTTGTTAATTTAAAAAAAAATATTTTTCAGTCGTGCAACCTTCACTGCCAATTTATTTAATATTAATTTATGTAAATAGTGTAATAGCGTTTGGTTCTTATTACTTTCTCACAGATGTTGCCAGGCATTGCAGTAACATGTCATTACATGAGTTACGATTTACAACATTAATTGGTTCAAAAATTTATCTTGGCCTGTGAGTCTTTCAACGCAAAACTTTATTTAAAGAAGCTTCTGTAAAATTACCAACAAGTAAAATGCAAAAGATATATGTTACTACTCATATGTTGTGAGTTTTTTAATAAAAAAAGCTGCTCAGAAAAGTTATATTTTCATCGCTCTTTTAACGGTAAAAATTTTAAAAAACTCATGCGGTCATAATAGATTGATGATAAAAATTAGCCATCTTCAAGCTATTTTTGATAACGCTAACAGGTATATATTTTATTAATCACATTAAAGATACTTGTTTTAAAGCAATAGAATTTTTAAAAAACTAATGAATGTTTTTTAACGAAAGTTTTTCTAATAGTTAAAAGGGATAAGGGTAAATATTTTACTAGTTTTAGAGTCAGAATACCTTCTCTTTTGAATACTTTTTTTCTTAAATATTTTTTTTAATATAATACAATGTATGTTAGAAAAAATATTTTTGAACTATCCAAGAATTTTCGGACTGGTGAAAACCACGGAAAATTTACTAAGTATAATGAAACTTGAAAAAAAACATACAGACCTCATAACAATAAATAGTTAAAAAATAATTTAGAAATATGAATAGCTAATTATTTAGATCTTGTTACAAAGAAAAATTTAGTGTGGAGTTAATAAAAAACGAGACGTGACAAGTAATCTAATGATGCCTAAGGTTCACGTTTATGTTTTTTTTTTACTACCAAGGGTAGTTATATAAACTTTGACTGAATATATTTTGAGCTGTTCTTCTTTTGAAATTCATCATCATATTAAGTACGATCTTATAGATTGAAATTGCATGCACATACAACCAATACACACAGATCCAGTAAAATCGCAAGACAGTACATAGATTTACACATTTTTTATTAAATTTTGGCAATGATTTTGATACATCATTCAAAAATTAATGGTACTAAAAAATTAAATATTGAATTTGAGAATGTATGTAAAAAATTTAACGATTAGAAACATTTGCGGTGAACGATTCCTGGTCCTGATTCGTCGTATTCTTGTTTGGATATCCACATTTGTTGGAAGGTAGATAATGAAGCAAGAATAGAGCCACCAATCCATACAGAATATTTCCTCTCAGGAGGAGCGATGATCTTAATTTTGATTGTTGAAGGAGCTAATGCAGTGATTTCTTTTTGCATACGATCAGCAATACCAGGATACATAGTAGTACCACCAGATAAGACGTTATTAGCATAGAGATCTTTACGAATGTCTACATCACACTTCATTATTGAGTTATAAACGGTCTCATGAATACCGCAAGATTCCATTCCTAGGAATGATGGTTGGAACAAAGCTTCTGGACAGCGGAACCTTTCATTACCGATGGTTATAACTTGCCCATCAGGCAATTCATAACTTTTTTCAAGAGAAGTACTTGCAGCAGCTGTTGCCATTTCTTGTTCGAAATCTAGTGCAACATAACAAAGTTTTTCTTTGATATCTCGTACAATTTCCCTTTCAGCCGTTGTAGTGAAGGAATAACCTCTTTCAGTCAAGATTTTCATAAGATAATCGGTTAAATCACGACCAGCTAAATCCAAACGTAAAATGGCATGGGGTAGAGCATATCCTTCATAGATTGGAACAGTATGAGAAACACCATCTCCAGAATCCAAAACGATACCTGTCGTGCGACCAGAAGCATACAGTGAAAGTACGGCTTGTATGGCAACATACATAGCAGGACTGTTAAATGTTTCAAACATTATCTGAGTCATTTTCTCTCGATTTGCTTTTGGATTCAGAGGTGCTTCAGTAAGAAGTACAGGATGTTCTTCCGGTGCAACACGCAATTCATTGTAAAACGTGTGATGCCAAATCTTTTCCATGTCATCCCAATTGGTGATTATACCATGCTCAATAGGATATTTTAGAGTAAGGATACCTCTTTTACTCTGAGCTTCATCCCCAACATAGCTATCTTTTTGTCCCATGCCAACCATTACTCCTTGATGACGAGGACGACCAACGATTGAAGGAAACACTGCTCGAGGAGCATCATCTCCAGCAAACCCAGCCTTGCACATTCCAGATCCGTTGTCTACGACAAGGGCTGCAACTTCGTCGTCACACATTTTTATTAAGTTGTTTGTTAATACCTGTAATAATTAATAAAGAACAAATTAATTAAGAAAGTGAATGTAAAGAAACTAAGTTATAAATTAACTCGCAATTTCGATACATTTCTTTGCCTCGTTATACTAAAAAAATTTTTCCATCAATCTAAAATTTAAAAAAAACGAGACATAAAAAAAAATTTCATACAATAAAAGCGTCCTAGTATATAGATACTATCAAATTTACCAATGGTCTGTCTTTCATGAGCTAAAATTTAAATTTTTTATAAAAAGGTATAGAATTTTGTAAAAAATTAAAGAAATAATTCATTTCTATCCATTATACAACAAGACTTTTTCCAAAATTCTCTGCTTTGTCTCAAAAATGTGTTTAAGTCTACTATGTATCTATTTAATTCATTCTAAAGTTTTGTTGACGTTTACTATAATTATTGAACTGGACAAATTTTCAATAGTAGCTGAAGATAACATAAGACCTCTTAAAATATACTGCAACTTTTGAAACTGTAAATAATGAATTTGTAAAAAATACTTGTAAATTACATACAACATACATAAGTTAAAAAAAAAAATTAAAAAGGAAGCTATGAACAAATTAAGTGTTTATTAAAGCTTAAAAAAAGTGGTATATTTTTTACTTTATAAATAAAGAACATAACTGAATTTCGATTACTTTACTTCTTAAAAAAATTAACGTAAAAAAGCCTGTATTACTCTACAATTATTAGTATTATCAAACCTTAATCTATAGGTTTTATACAAAATGAACATACAATATTTCACTAGGAGAATCTATCATTAAAAGAGAAAAATATTTTGAACTAAGAAGTTTATTCATCCTCTCAAAAATCTCTGAGATTCAGATGTAATGTAAATTAAGTATGTCAAAATAATTTGCGATAAAGAAATACTAGAATTAACTGTTTAACTTTTGGAAAAATTTCTACTGAAAACTTGTTACTGTTACTGATGAAATCTCGTAACAAAATCGTCTGTTATTTTGTAAATAAATGATAAACCTCTTAAATAGAGAATACTATTGACGTATTTTTTTTTTTTGAAGAATTTATCAAACTCTGACAATTATACCACTTTGATAAGGTGAAAATTGAAAGAGGAGTAAGAAATAACAATTGTTTTACTTGGTACTTAAACTGGCTCTGTAGGTGCGCATGCCCCAGAAACATACTTTTATATTAGAAATGCATTAATTAAGAAAGTAACCGTCGACAAAAGTTTATTTAATCAGGGCTTATACGCCTACGGTACCTTACCCTATGTACGACAACAACTGACCAAGCCACCGTAAATAATATCATTCATGACAAGCACTATTATTATCTATAAATGTTTTTTTGATACGTCATGCGCGAGAAATTTTCTTTCAAACCATCTGCTGTGACTGTAAGGACTTGATTAACACATGTGACTCACAGATCACATGTACGTCAAAGTCTTTAAAGAATAGCTGGCTCTAAATCGAGATCTTCACACACGTTGTGTCGAAAATTTGTGTACACCACACTAGCGAGAGGTACGTGGCTGACACACACGTGCTTCTTCGCACATTTACTGGCATTCGTACTGAAACTGATATGCACACATGATACTTGTATCACAAAATAAAATTAAAATGAAATCAAATTTTCTAGGTCATCGTTGTACGTGCACTTCAATAAAGACATTTGCGTTATGTGCTCCAGGAAGCTTAGTACGCTAAAACTTCTGGACGTGGTAGAAGGTTCAGATGTGTATACCTGATAATAATAATAATGGGCTGGTGCACTTACTCATCAAATATGATGTCTAGGGTTATGATTCAGTATCGCTCTCCGACAAGTTACTAGCAACTTTATCTTGTATTACGAGATTTCCCATATTTAAGTAGGTTACAGTGAGTAGGGATACCAACCCTCATTTTGGAGCCCTAATTTGCTCAAAAAACTTTGATAGTTGGCACCGTTGCCATAAGAAAAACATAGGCTAACCTACGGAAATACAACAATTTGATCAATCATAAATAGAATACCTCACAACTTTTTCCGGTTACTCATATTTTCCACGACGGTATTTAAAAACTGAAGTTATAGCCTACAACACGTGTGTACTGATAGTACCTGACACTTTCAATTTGAGTTGCAAAATCATTAGTCATAGTATATTATTATACTAATTTGTATTATTCAATATAATTTTATTAATTAATATAATATCATAATTTAATTAATATAATTTTAATTATATTATTATACTAATATAATTATAATATAGTATATTATACCTGCCATAAGCGATCTAGTTTAAAGAGTGAGCTTTAAGCATGAATTTCTCAAGATTTTGTCTGGTTGAGGATATAAAAAAGGGTACCCTTAGATTTGATGTAATCTAAACTATTAAATGACCTAATACACTGACACTAGGGAGCTGGAATTTCCTCGAGTTGCCGATAAATTATTGGAGAGGGATACTGAAACACAGTTCGAGTAGCACTCTATAGTATTCCAAGCCCATTTGATCAGTCACGAATGAGGCTGTATGTTCAGGAATGTTTATTCAATGAAGTTGGTGTTCAGGCACCGTTCTTCAGAAAATAACACGTAGTTGTCATTCAGATGTCTAATATTCTATAAGTAGCCTAAAAGCGTGACAGTTTTAAGCTTTCGAACCCATCAGGTGGTTTTTATTACTGAAGTGTACACGTATATCAAGATGACTATAAAAAAGTATTTCACATTTCCATTTCAGTCTGATGTCTACTTAAAGCAAAATTTTCCTAGTAGCCTCCGATTAGTCTCTGTTTTATAAACTCTAGCTAATTCGTACAGAATTTTAGTCCACTGATACCACGTAGTAATTTTTATACATTTATAAAAATAAGTCAAAAATGTTGTCTGCCAGTTTTCAAAAAAATTTTTATCAATTTAGTTACTTGATAAAAAAATTTTTTTTTTTAAAGATATGGTATAGAATTTCAATTATACCAATTGGTTTAAATTGTTTATTTATTTAGCATCAAAAAATTTCAAGTAATTTTTCATCGTATCTAATCAACTCAATTGATTAAATTTTCTTTGCTCATATATACTTCCATGTAACCAGTAGAAACACAATCAAGATTCATGTTTCGTTTTTTTACATTTATTCGCTGTGAGGATGGAGACCAGCGGCGCTCCAGCGGATTTTACCCAAGATCTGAACGTATTGAGAGCCAACTGTTGTGTCGTGATACATACGGACTTGGTGACATAAATATTTATTCTGCACTCTGCACTTTTTATATATGAAAGTTAGTGCAATCAGGTATTCATGAAATATTTAATAATTGGCTGATAGTAACTCTAGTATGTTTTTGATTTAGTTACAAAAATCAAAGTGTACACTGTGTACAGTCGTCGCCGTCGTCGGCACAGTGGCTGCAGTCGACAACCACACACAGAGAAGCACACATGTATACACACACGTATATGCCCGTAACCTCTTTTCGTGTCATCCGTATCATTGCCCTTCATATTAATTGGTGATACACAGCACTATGATAGGTTAAAAAATTTTTTATGGATAACTTATTACACAAGCTTTTATAGACTATAGGTGCAGAGTACCACGAGCTCTTAATTAATTGCAATGAATATTTATGTCACCAAGTCCGTATGTATCACGGCACAACAATCTGCTTACGACATGTTCAGGTCTTGGAAAAAATCTGCTAGAGCGCTGCTGGTCTTCATCCTCACAGCGAATACTTAACCTCATTATCATCCACAAATATTGCAAAAAAAACCATATTTCTTGAGTAAAAGTTCTTTTTTAAGGATTATTTACTGATGACCATCCATTTTCAATCAATAAGACAAGCAACTAATATCTTCTTAGAGAAAAAACTATACAGTTCTAGCTCCATTGTACGTTTTTGTTGAACAAAGCTTATGTATGTGGGCTATTTCAAGTAACAAGAGTTTCCCAATAAAAAAGCCAAGACTGTTATGGCAATGCTTGCCAAAAATCATGAAAATAAAGACATCACAATTATTAAAAACTTACTACACTCTCACTAAAAATACCTTTTCTTGTTTTATCTTGACTTTAAAAGATTCCATTCTTTTATGATTTAAAGTTTGATTCATTGCTTATCGAAAATTACTTCGAATCCTTGGCTATGTTACCACCTTTACTTTTTGATTAGGAAGCAATTATCAAGCGAACAACGTTAGAATACTTTCCTACAGTCAACAGTTCGCAAATTATTTCTAGGAAGTAATAATGCCTTTTTAACTCCGAAATTAAGAAACATTGTAAATTCTGTCATTCGAGCACTATTGCTCCAGAGACATCACCGTTCGGTGATTCTGGACGGAATGCACGCCAGTGGCAGATCATGCTTATCTTACCAAGCTTAGAGCAGCCGTTCAAAATAAAAAAAAAGCCTGATGTAGAAAAAGTTGATATTTTCTGCTTCTAGCATTTTTTTAGAACTTTTGCATGATTTTTTTGCTTTTAGTAGGAAAATCGGGGTTGCAATCTAGTACGGATCCAACCAGATAAATCAGAAAGAACACCTCAGCTCTGCTTTCAAGACTCCTTGTGCCCGATATTT
This sequence comes from Copidosoma floridanum, assembly GCF_036245765.1. NCBI lineage: Eukaryota > Metazoa > Arthropoda > Insecta > Hymenoptera > Encyrtidae > Copidosoma > Copidosoma floridanum. Next base: position 38,510,387 of record NW_028321907.1, on the reverse strand, counting down.
TCTCTAGTATACATGGATCATCATAAATAAATAATAAATATTTTTGCAGTAGTCCAGTTATTCTTAATAAAACTGTTAGGTTAGGATTTATTGAATATTTTCTAAAAAGATCAAAAAATATCGTTAAAATATTGCGGTTTCTTATTTTTAAAGTGTTGCTCTTAACTATAAAGAAAATCACTTTACATTTCGTAAAAAATTAGCCTTTGTTTATTAGAACTGAATATCATCGAAAAACTAGAAATAATTATTAACTAATCGATTTATAGTATGGTAACTCTGTGAAAAAAAGGTCGTTTTGTATATTTTGGACAGGGCCTACTGCATCCATTTTTGGTTTAAATTATCTGTGAGACGTATCTTTATCATACAATAAACGAAACATTTATTTAAAAATTTTAATCGTAAGAAATAAAAATGAAATTTTTGACTTCCTAGGATTATGTTCCTGTGATACAATTTTGTAAGTTTATATTAAAAATACATTTTATCAACATATGTATACGATCAAAATAAAAAACCTTAAGAATGCCAGTAAAGAGAATTTTTAAGTTTTGTAATTCAGTTACAAATTTTTTTTTTTTTTTTTCATAATACATCGGAATTTGAATTTAATGATGAAAATATAAATCTCCGTTCGTATTTGTTTTTTTTATCAAATAACAATAACTGTTGAATTGCAAAAATTGTGAGTAAAAATGATATTCAAAACTTATCCTTTAGTTCTTTCTCTTTCTGCGTCTATAGATAAAGTAACATCTTTGTGGCGATTTATTGACTATGAGCCTAATTCACGTGATGCCACTGAGAAAGAAAAATTTATTCTTACTAAGATCACCGGAGTGTACGGAGTCTTGAAAAAAATTTTTTTTTTCAATTGAAAAAAAATTATTAATTGTGAATTAACCAAATAAATTAGTGGTTTAGGAGTACAGGAGTACATTATGCTGTTGTACAGTAGTAAATTTTGTTTGGTGTTGTCACGTTTGGTGCTTTTTACTAAAATTGTATGTATTAAAAAGCCATTTTTGTTGTAAACAAAGGTTATATTATCACTTAATGTGGAGTGATTTTCTTAATATTACAAAAAATACGTTAGAAATAAAATGTTCAATGATCTTAATTAAATCCTAATACTAAGCGTCTAATGCGATAGAATTTTTTAGTATTTTAAACCGTCTAATTGGCATTTTTCTGTAGAAAACTTTGTTGTTTTTAAATTTAAAAAATCGTTTTATTCAAATTTGTGAATTTTTCGGACTATCTTGTGAAATAGCTACAGATGTATTCAAATGATGATACGTTTTTAAGGCTATTTTAATCCACACTACCCTATTTGATGTTTATGGGAAGCATTAAAAAAGTCCACTTCATGGAATTACTAGACTACATACTACAAGAAAGAATCATTCATAGGTATGTGACTTGAAGAGAAATCACGCTATCACCAAGTCATCTTTGCCTCTATAGTTATTTCACACTTAGGGGAGAACATTGTCGGGTATAGGGTTTCATAGAAGTTAATTTAAAAATAGCTTATGCTATTCAGGTCATATTATACTGTAAAGAATTAGTCTACACATATTTCTAATGCGTTTTCTGAATATACGATATTCTACAATTTTATTCAACATTCTACGAGACTTTGACATTTAACCATGCCAAACTATAAAACTGCTGCTCCTTAGTAATATAAAAAGATAGAAAAGATTATTCCAAAAACTCCGGATTACAAATAATGAAGAGTGATAAGTATAAAAAAATAATACAGAGAACTTGGATAAATCATTTATTATTTATAGATAAACGTGCATGGCATTGTAGAAAATAGGAAAACTGCCTTTTTTACTGTTTGTCACTTATGTGAACATCAATATTTATACACAGTAACATAATACAGACGTTTAATATTTCCAAAACATATACATTAATGCACCCAACATTTATAACTAGTACAATATCAATGGTATAACTAACTATTTGATGACTCCTCTTTAACTAGAATGGATTTGAATGAAATAGAGTTTTATCTTTAAATTTAGCTTTGTAACAGTTATTTATCTGAGTAGTCATGAAAACTTTTAGAGAAGATTAAGTAAATCAATGAATTAGCAATTTATTGGTGTGCAAAATATTTAGATTAAAAACAAACTTTGCATGGATACAGTAATAAAAACAAAACTCACAGTTGAAATATGCTACTGATATCTAACTAAAGAAATCAAGAAATACGATTTTCTTAAAATAGTCTTGCTCAAAACATTTTCTTTTGTAATATTTGACGAGATTCTATCTATACATACCACCAAGTTGTAACTATTTATATTCATGCCAATACTTTAAAAAAAAATATCTTAATGCTACTGTCATAGTTAAATAAAATATGTGCGTGTTTAAACAACTATTTCTGCATTACTCGTAATTTGATGAAAAATATAAAAAAAATCGTGTTTAAACATTAAAATTAATGTAAAAATGCATAGAAATCATGAGCATGATTAGGCATACATAGACGACTGCAAGTCAAAATCATGGAAATAAAAAAGTAGAGTCTTTATAAGTAAATAATATCTGTTATTAAAAAGTTTTCAGAGGCTTCTAAGGGTTTAGTAATGATTGGTGAAATCATATATTACAATACTTTCATAAACTAAAAAAAAATTTAAGTAGTGGAGTCTCTGCCCCTATTGAACAATTCTTATCTATTATGAACACTTGTTTCTATTCTAAAAAGAAACTAGATGAAAAAACTGTGTAAACAATCAAATTTCTCGAGCACTCTAACATTTATTATTAAAACTTAAAGGATTGATAAGTAAGTCTACATTCTTATAGTATTATGACGATTTTCAGAAAAAGTTTAATCATCAATCTACGTGCTTACTAGCAATTCACATTATTATCGTTAGTTTCTACATAAAAATACGTTTTAATATGTTATTCAATGTATTTAAAAAAAATAAACTATAAAAATAATTGATTCAACTTGTCTTGTACGAAAAAATTCTGATAACCACTTTTACGTATTTTTAATTTCTAAGCAGTTAATTTTATGATAGTGATTTATGATAACTTTATGATAATCTTATATACACAGTTCTGCCCACTTACATTAAAAAAAAAAGAATGTCTTCAAAATTGAATATTTTATGGTAAGCAATAAGAAAAATCATACATACCGTAACCGAGACAGAATGGATGAGCGTCTGTGTTCCAAAAGGTAGACGGTGGTAAATTTATGCTCTTATTCATACGCCCCCGCGTACATTTGCGATGCTAGTCTGTCCTGCACGAAAAAGGCTTGACTCTCGTGATGCTTACCAAAATGAACATATCTCAGACTTAATAAGCACAACCATTGGGACTAAGTAATGTGAAAATGATTGCCCAATATAATTATTGATTTATAATCAACATTTAAGTAAACGTTTTATTATTACCTACTTTGTAAATAATATTTTGTGCATCCAGATTTCAGGAGAGAAAAATTTTTATAAGATAATCTTTAATGTGAATTCTACTATAATATATTGTTTTCCAAAATTTTTCTTCAACACTTAAACTTTTTTTTTTCTACAGAAAATTCTTACAATTTATAATAATATCTGCTAATATCTTACTTGTAACATGATATATAAATTGGTTTACTTAAATGATCGTATAACTTACCTTATTGACACAATTTCGAAAAATACAATATTCATTGTATTCAGTTAATATGTATATATATATATATATATATATATATATATATATATGTTTAAAGTGGGAGATTAGTGTAATTCATGTAGCAGAATTATCATTTCTTAGAACGAAAACTCATTAAAATCTGTTATTTTGTTTCTTTACCTTACTGCTTATTGAAGGTCAAACACAAAATTAAAAAATAGAGCCTGGCAAGTTATGTCATGCGTAGATAATAAAGCTACCGCATACCATTTGATTGACCACATACTATTTAACAGTCTGCTTTTTTTAGCTCATAAGATAGATTTTTTCTTGTTGGCCTATCAAGACAAGAATAATTGTTTGTGTTGATAATAATCAAAATTATTAGTTGAAGTTTAAATTAATAACAGTAAAAAAAGGTATGGTATAATCAATGTGTTAGAGAAGTTAAAGTTTCTACAAAACATTTTGTACATAAATCCCTACTCTAATGGTGAAAACTTAACGTTGTAAAATTAATTTCTTAACTTTACAAGTCAGAAGTTGTATCTCATAAAAATGTTTCCGTAATATAGATAGCCAATACAAAAAGCTATTGCACAAATAGTACATCATAATATTGCCTCCTCAATGCGTAAACGATGTATAATTTATTAAATAATATGAATTTCATGTTACAATAGGTCTTAATACATAAGCATAGTTACAGTTTTTTTTTGACAGATAACATAAGTACAGAAAGGAAGAATGAATATTTAAAGTAGACAACATGATATATGTATATTTTTTTACATTAACTGTGTAATAACAATATATGTTTAACGACTTACCAAATTATTATTTTACGTATTAAACTTTAACAGCTCAAACTTTTCTAACCCTTTACTTCCGTTAAAACGTGAATTTTATAGGAATATCAAACCTTTTTTTACTCCAAAAAAGCAGATCTTCATGCATCGCGGTTTTCCAATTGTATGAGGAATTAAAATTTTTAATCAACAGTTTTGCAATTAGTTGCCACTAAACAATTTCATGATTGTACTTAACGTGCAATGTTAATCACACTTTTAAATATAACATTTGCAATTTTCACCAAAATTTTACTAGTTTAACATGTACTTTACTTCATGCTAAGCTTTTCGGTATTTTGAATTTTTTTGCATATTTTAATAGTAAAAACTAATTTTCAGATTCTTTTAAACACTTAGTTCCTGTATAAAACTATCTCCCTAACAACTTTTGCAAGTATCCTTTTCTTTTATAATCAATACTTTATAAGTTATAAAAGAAAAGACAAATAGAGAGAGAAATATAATTTATCCTGCATGAAAAAGCTCATAATGCACATGTCACTGTATGTATAATTATCACTTATTGCTTACAAGAACCTTCGAAGCAATGTGTAAGTAACTTCAATTTTTATGCAACAATTTTTCAACTTATTACTACAAAAATCATTGATTTTTTTGTATATAGTAATAATTTTTTGTACAATGTGTATTATTATTGACTAAGGTTTTTTAGTGATTTTACATTTACAACTTGGGCTATTAAGGTCAGTTTGAAGGCAATTTTTTTTTTTACAGTCATTTGAGGTCCCATACAGGTCCTATTTGGCTCTCGATTATTCTGTTACTCTTACATGTGTATGCTACTGAGGCAACTATGTAAGCAATTGGGGTTATTTACCTTATCAAATCAATTGTATATATATATAGGATCGTATGAAAGCTATTTTACTTAACATTATGTAAATCACTAAATCTAATGACTCGATCTATTACCCATAACCCATAACACATGGTAAACAAAAATAAAAATTATTAAAATTTTCCTCTGTGAGCTCTAAATTGTGTTGCCAAATGTGGGCTTGATTTACAATAGTAAATAGTAAAATCAAGTGACAGTACTTTTTTTAAATATTATAGCTGTTTATTGGATAATCTGTTTTTACTAGTTAAATAATGAAAAGAATGTTATTTGTTTATGTAGAAAATTTTGTTTATAGTATTTGAGGTACATGATTTTTTAACATGTTTAAATTTTTCTGCAGAGTAGACATCTACTGTAGCAACACTGCAAGCAGTCTGCTGTAAATAGCGTAAGCTCAGAAAAGATTTGTAGCCAATATCACACTGTTGGCAGCACTGTTTGATTTTAAAAATACGCCTATCCTAACGATTTATAAAAAAGGTTGGGTTGCAACTAACTCAATGATAAGACCATCTTGTAAAGACTAATCTTAAAAAAATCTTGTTTTAAGTACTATGAGATGCACGTATCTGATTCTCGTTATTCTAACGACTTTTCGGCCAATGTTTGTATGTAAAACTGTACGATTGGATGAAAGTAAATAAATTAAACTAAAATACGTGAGGTATACTATCAAAAAGAACTATTTTTCGCTATTCAAAAAATCGAATGTACAAAGCTGAAGTACGCAGTACAATAGTCAATTAGTCTTCGTATGCTTTTTCAAAACTGCCTTATCGCACTTTTACGTGACAAGATAACTAAATTTTATTTTAAATTTGGTATAATAAAAATATTTAGTTTATAGTTGTATAGTAACAAGATGTATGCGTGAGAAGCAATCATATTTATTTGTAAATAGTTTTATATTTCTATATTTTATAACCTTAAAGAAAATATAACGATTAGTCTAGTTTTCTCACGTAAAATATCATTATTTCAGAAAATTGTCATAGTGCTTAAGCAATTCAAACAGTTTTTTTTACAATCCAAGTAAGTAAGTCACGTGATCTATCTTAACTTGTGTCACCGCAAATTATAGAGCTTAAGTCACATGACAATCAATCTTATAGGATATTCGGTGCGTACAAATGAGAATAGAATATTAAAAATCTCAAACTTCCGAAGCCTTAAGTTTTGAATAATTAGTATCAGTTTCTTTTTTTTTTTTTTTTTTATTATCTTTATTAGTAGAGATGATGAGCTAGAATAGAGAAACTTATCGCTACGTGTAGCACAAACGCAGAAACTCTTTTGTGTTATCATTCTGTTTCTTTTTTTTCTTTTTATTGATGTTAAATTATTAAAATTCAGAATTTCTATTAAATATTATACAATTCTCCAGATTATCAGTATATCTACAGTATAGTAGTAAAATGAATACTATTTCGAATGAATTATAGTATCATGCCATCATTACGGTTGGTTTCACAGGTAATATTCCTAACATTATTATTGTATATATTTTAATTACAAGAAACTATAGTAAACATTGTTGTTATCGTAAAATTAATTGCTATAAGTGAGTTTATAGATAAAATATAAGTAAGTTTCATGTAAACGACTATACCTTCACGTAGCTTCTGCTTATTACGAGAGGCCCCTTTAGATGAGGCATTTTTGCATATTTACAAGACTATTAATAGATTTAGAACATGTCTTCAAACATGATCCTAAAAGACTTAAAGGCATAAAAGACGAAAATTAAAAGCAAGTTCGTTGTATTTAATATACTTTGAACATGTTGAAATTAACCGTCCAGTAGGTATCATTATATTTTAAGCTAGGCTGAAAACTAATTTAAAGTAAAGATAAGACTATATAGGGCAAACCAATAAAAAAAACTTATAATATTCAGAACTTGCAACTACAGATACTTAGAGAAAGACTGAAAAAAGTAAAACACACTAGAAAAAAGGTATTACACGATTCTGTAACAAGAAAATTAACTAAGACTTTAAATTTTTTAAATAGATCATTACTGTGAAATGTATCCGTAAATAAGCGTACAATAGTCTCCTAAGCCTATATTGTTTGTAAGTATTTAAGTTGCTCAAATAGCTAAACAACATCAGCAGTTCATTCGGCTAAAGCCCAGCGATAAAAAACAAAACTTATCACACAGATACAATAAAAGCAATTAAAATAAAATACTTAGAAACATAATTTAACCCGTCTTTAAATATAAAAGTGGTAGTAAAAATAGCAAAGTCACGAATATAAAAGAATTATTATAATAACAAGAATAATAATAATAAGAACAGTAATGATAATAATAATAGTAATAATAATAATAATAATAATATGAATAAAAATAATAATAATAATGATAATGATGGCAAAACGACAATCAAGACAATGATGTCATAAAAGATATAATACTGATAACAAAAACGATGAAATATAATATCTTCGTTTCTTATATATTTTACAGCCGTTTTTTAAAACTCTGCCCAGTAGACTCTGTTTATGCTATCGTCATTGGCATATTAGAAAACCACCTCAAATTGGACTGTAACATCAATCACTAAGAGAGAAATGGAGACCTTAATCAAAATATCTTCCTAACCATCAGACCACAGTTAAAATATAAACATAAAGAAGAAGATTCTCAGAGGTGCAAGCTAAGTAAGGAAAGACCGAGTGTCGAAACTCTAAGGCCTGTATTACCTAATGAAAATTATATTGATAAATTAAATTATAATGATGATAATGATGATGATGATGATGATGATGATGATGATGATGATGATGATGATGATGATGATGATGATGATAGCGATAATTTTGGCGATAATTATTATAATGATGATAAAGACAATGATAATGATGATTAAAGTGATGATTATGATAATGACAATTAGCTTTATGATAATAATAATGGTAAAAAAAGGCTTATAATGATATTGATCATGCTATTTATAACGATAAAAATACTGACAATAATAAGAATTATGATGATTATAAGAATGGTGATGATGATGATAAAAATAAAGGCGATGACGGTAATAGCGATGCTAATAATACAAATGATTATTACAATAACAAGAATAATCATAAGCATTACAGTCATACTAATAAAAAGAAAAGTTACAAAGAAAATGTTGTTATAGGCAACGATAAAATATTTATAATGACAATAATTAAAACAGTAGTAGTGATAATTATTATGATAATTATGATTACGACAACAATCATAGTATTGTTCATAATCATAATATTATAGCTGATAATAATGATAATGTAAGAAAAATAATAATAATTCTCATAATATTCGTTTTTTCAAAAGAATTGTTAAAATCTACAAAATCAATAAACGTAATGATGCTATTTATCAAGATAACGATAACGATTGTGATAATGGAAATGACGATAATAATTATCACTATGAAGAGTAAAATGATGCTATCGATGATATTAATCATTATAATTATGGCGATTATAATAATGATCACAATAATAATCATAATAATAAAAATAACGAATATTATGGTCATGACGATAATAACAATGTTCTAAGGAATAACAATAATTATAATACTGACAAAAATGATAATAATAGTCATTATGATAATAAAAACATTTTAACCTATAATTATAGTCACATATGCGATGAGAAAGTCAATGATGTTAATGATGACTATGATTTATATAATCGTGTAGATAATAATTACGATACACGTTATAGTCACAAAGATCGTTACTATAGTATCAATAATGATAATCATAATAAAGATCATAATGGTGGAAAAATATTATGGTCTTGACGATAATAACAATATTCTAATGAATAACAATAATTATAATACTGATAATAATGATAATAATAGTCATTATGATAATAAAAACATTTTAACCTATAATAATAGTCACATATGCGATGAGAATGTCGATGATGTTAATGATAACTATGATTTATATAATCGTGAAGATAATAATTACGATACACGTTATAGTCACTAAGATCGTTACGATAGTATCAATGATGATAATCATAATGAAGATCATAATGATAATAAACATGTGAATAATGATAACGATTATAGTAATAATAAAAATACTGATCATATTTTTTATAATATTAAAAAAAATTGTGATTATGATAATAATGATAATAATGATGATGATAATAATAATAGAAATGATACTGAGAAAATTCATGACAACGATATTGATGATGATAGTAGTAAGAATGATATTATAAATGATGATAGTTATCATAATATCGTAATAATAAGAATAATAATAATAACGAAAATAGTGATAAAAATTAATATAAAAAATAATGTGTTTAATTATTGACGATTATAATAGTAATAAAATAGATAATAGATATAAGAAGAATGTTACCAAACATAAAAAAGATATAGGCAACAATATATTATGCTAAACACATCTCTGATAACGATAATTTTCAGCATCGTAGTAATAATGATCATGATTATAATAATGATGACAACACTTTTAACATTGTTAATAATAACGCTGATGATAAAGGTAATAATAATAATAATTATGTAGACAACAATCAATATAATGATACTGTTATTATTAATAATAGTAATAATAATATTATTTGCAACAATAATTTTAAAGATAATGGTAATACTAATAATAATCATAATAGTAATAAAAATCAAAATAATAATGCTGTTTACAAAGACAATGATAACGATGATTACAATGGTCATAATAATAATGACAAAAATTTTAATAACGATGACATGAGTCACGGTGACTATGACGATAAAAATAATAATGTTTATAAGGATGATAATGATGATAGTAATAATGACATTATTAATGACGCTTAAGAAAATGACGATAATAGTAATGCTAATGATAGGAATAATATGTTAAGCTAATGACAATTATAAAAGTTATAAAATTGATAATAGATACAACAAGAATGTGACTAAAAATAAAGATGATATACGCAACAATGTATTATGCTGAACACATCTCTGATGACGATAATTTTCGGCATTGCAGTAATAATGATCATGATAATAATAATGATGACAACACTTTTAACATTGTTGATAATAACGCTGATGATAAAGGTGATGATAATAACAATAACGTAGATGATAATCAATATAATGATAATGTTATTGAGAATAATATTTATAATGATATCTTTTGCAACAATAATTTAATTAATAAATGTAATACTGATAATAATGATAATAGTTATAAAAACCAAAATAATAATTCTGTTGACAACGACAATGATAATGATAATGACAATGGTCATAATAATAATGACAAATATTTTGCTAACGATGACATAAGTCACGGTGACTATGACGATAAAAATAAACTCAGTTATAGAGATTATAACGATGACAATAATAATGATTTTAAACATGATGCTCAAGAAAATAACGATAATAGTAATGCTAATTATAGGAATAAGATGTTTAATTTTTGACATTTATAATATTAATAAAATAGATAATAGATGTAAGAAGACTATTACCAAAAATAAAGATGATATAAGCAACAATATATAATGCTGAACACATCTCTCACGACGATAATTTTCGGCATGGTAGTAATAATGATCATGATAATAATAATGATGACAATACTTATAACATTGTTAATGATAACGCTGATGATAAAGGTAATGATCATAATAATTAGGATAATAATGATGAATTTAATGATAATGTTATTATTAATGGTAGTAATAATGATATTAGTTACAACGATATTTTTAATGATAATGGTAATACTAATCATAATGATTAAAGTGAAAAAAATCAAAAAAAATAATGCTGTTTACAATGACAATGATTATGATGATAATGGTCATAGTAATAAGAACAAAAATTATGCTAACGATAACATTAGTCACGGTAACTATGAAGATAAAAATAATTATCGTTATAAGGATAATAATAATAATAATAATTATGACATTATTAATGATCCTCAAAAAAATGATGATAATAGTATTGCTAATGGTAAGAATTATATGTTTAATTTTTGACGATTACAAAAGTAATGAAATAGATAATAGATATAACAAGAATGGTACCAAGAATAAAGTTCATATAGGCAACAATAAAATTATGCTAAACACATCTCTGATGACTATAATTTTCGGCATTGTAGTAATAATGATCATAATAATAATAATGATGACAACACTTTTAACATTGTTGATGATTACACTGATAATAAAGGTAATAATAATGATGAAAATGTAGATAATAATCGATATTATAATAATGTTATTATTAATAATAGTAATAATAATTTTATTTGCAACAATAGTTTTCATGGTAATGGTAATACTGATAATAATAATAAGAGTAATAAAAATCAAAATAATAATGCTTTTTACAATGACAATGTTAATAATGATGACAATGGTCATAATAATAATGACGATGATTTTAATAACGATGACATTGGTCACAGTGACTATGACGATAAAAATAATTTTATTTATAGGGATTATAAAGATGACAATAATAATAATCATTAACATGATGTTAAAAAAAATGACGATAAAAGTAATGCTAAAGATAGAAATAATATGTTTAATTTTTGACGATTATACTGGTAATGAAATAGATAATAGATATAACAGGAATGTTACCAAAAATAATGATGATATAAGCAACAAAGTATAATGCTATACACATCTCTGATGACGATAATTTTCGGCATTGCAGTAATAATGATCGTGATAATACAAATGATTACAACACTTTAACATTGTTGATAATAATGCTGATAATAAAGGTTATGATAATGTTAATAATAAAGATAAAAATCAATATAATGATAAAGTTATTAATAATATTAGTAATAATAATATTATTTGCAACAATTATTTAAATGATAATAGTATTACTGATAATAATGATAATAGTAATAAAAACCAAAATAATAATGCTTTTTACAATGTTGATGATAAAGATGATTAGAATGGTCATAATAATAATAATAAAAATCATACTAATGATGACATTGGTCACGGTGACAATGTTAATTATTATAATTTTATTTATAGGAATTATAATGATGATAATAAAATAATTATAAAAATAATGCTCAAGAAAATAATGATAATAGCGATGCAAGTAATAAAAATAATGTGTTTAATTTTTGACGATTATAATAGCAATAAAATAGATAATAGATATAAGAAGAATGTTACCAAACATAAAAAAGATATAGGCAACAATATATAATGCTAAACACATCTCTGATAACGATAATTTTCAGCATCGTAGTAATAATGATCATGATTATAATAATGATGACAACACTTTTAACATTGTTGATGATTACACTGATAATAAAGGTAATAATAATGATGAAAATGTAGATAATAATCGATATTATAATAATGTTATTAATAATAATAGTAATAATAATTTTATTTGCAACAATAGTTTTCATGATAATGGTAATACTGATAATAATAATAGTAGTAATAAAAATCAAAATAATAATGCTTTTTACAATGACAATGTTAATAATGATGACAATGGTCATAATAATAATGACGATGATTTTAATAACGATGACATTGGTCACAGTGACTATGACGATAAAAATAATTTTATTTATAGGGATTATAAAGATGACAATAATAATAATCATTAACATGATGTTAAAAAAAATGACGATAAAAGTAATGCTAATGATAGAAATTATATGTTTAATTTTTGACGATGATACTGGTAATAAAATAGATAATAGATATAACAGGAATGTTACAAAAAATAATGATGATATTAGCAACAAAGTATAATGCTATACACATCTCTGATGACGATAATTTTCGGCATTGCAGTAATAATGATCGTGATAATACTAATGATTACAACACTTTAATATTGTTGATAATAATGCTGATGATAAAGGTTATGATAATGTTAATAATAAAGATAAAAATCAATATAATGATAATGTTATTAATAATAATAGTAATAATGATATTATTTGCAACAATTATTTAAATGATAATAGTATTACTGATAATAATGATAATAGTAATGAAAACCAAAATAATAATGCTTTTTACAATGTTGATGATAAAGATGATTAGAATGGTCATAATAATAATAATAAAAATCATACTAATGATGACATTGGTCACGGTGACAATGTTAATAAATATAATTTTATTTATAAGGATTATAATGATGATAATAAAATAATTATAAAAATAATGCTCTAGAAAATAACGATAATAGCGATGCAAGTAATAAAAATAATGTGTTTAATTTTTGACGATTATAATAGTAATAAAATAGATAATAGATATAACAAGAATGTTACCAAACATGAAAATGATATAAGCAACAATATATAATGCTAAACACATCTCTGATAACGATAATTTTCGGCATTGCAGTAATAATGATCATGATTATAATAATGATGACAACACTTTTAACATTGTTAATAATAACGCTGATGATAAAGTTAATGGTAATGATAATTATGTAGATAATGATAAATATAATGATAATGTTATCAAGAATAATAGTTATAAAGATATCATTTGCAATAATAATTTTATTAATAATGGCAATACTGATAATAATGATAATAGTAATAAAAACCAAAATAATAATTCTGTTTACAACGACAATGATTATGATAATGACAATGGTCATATTAATAATGACAAATATTTTGCTAACGATGACATAAATTACGGTGACTATGACGATAAAAATAATCTTAGTTATAGAGATTATAACGATGACAATTATAATGATTATTAACATGATGCTCAAGAAAATAACGATAATAGCGATGCAAGTAATAAAAATAATGTGTTTAATTATTAACAATTATAATAGTAATAAAATAGATAATAGATATAAGAAGAATGTTACCAAACATAAAAAAGATATAGGCAACAATATATAATGCTAAACACATCTCTAATAACGATAATTTTCAGCATCGTAGTAATAATGATCATGATTATAATAATGATGACAACACTTTTAACATTGTTAATAATAACGCTGATGATAAAGGTAATGGTAATGATAATTATGTAGATAATGATGAATTTAATGATAATGTTATCAAGAATAATAGTTATAAAGATATCATTTGCAATAATAATTTTATTAATAATGGTAATACTGATAATAATGATAATAGTAATAAAAACCAAAATAATAATTCTGTTTACAACGACAATGATTATGATAATGACAATGGTCATAATAATAATGACAGATATTTTGCTAACGATGACATAAGTCACGGTGACTATGACGATAAAAATAATCTTAGTTATAGAGATTACAACGATGACAATAATAATGATTATAAACATGATGCTCAAGAAAATAACGATAACAGCGATGCAAGTAATAAAAATAATGTGTTTAATTATTGACGATTATAATAGTAATAAAATAGATAATAGATATAAGAAGAATGTTACCAAACATAAAAAAGATATAGGCAACAATATATAATGCTAAACACATCTCTGATAACGATAATTTTCAGCATCGTAGTAATAATGATCATGATTATAATATTGATGACAACACTTTTAACATTGTTAATAATAACGCTGATGATAAAGGTAATGGTATCGATAATTATGTAGATAATGATGAATATAATGATAATGTTATCAAGAATAATAGTTATAAAGATATCATTTGCAATAATAATTTTATTTTTAATGGTAATACTGACAATAATGATAATAGTAATAAAAACCAAAATAATAATTCTGTTTACAACAACAATGATTATGATAATGACAATGGTCATAATAATAATAATGAAAATTATGCTAATGATGACATTGGTCACGGTGACTATGACAATAAAAATAATCTTAGTTATAGGGATTATAATGATAATAATAATAATGATTATAAAAATGATGCTCAAGAAAATGACGATAATAGCGATGCTAGTAATAGAAATAATGTGTTTAGTTTTGACGATTATAATAGTAATAAAATAGATCATAGATATAACAAGAATGGTACAAAAAATAAAGATGATATAGGCAACAATATATAATGCTGAACACATCTCTGATAACGATAATTTTTAGCATTGTTGTAATAATGATTATGATAATAATAATGATGACAACACTTTTAACATTGTTGATGATATCGCTAATGATAAAGGTATTGTAATGATAAATATGTTAATCATGATGAATTTGATAATAATGTTAATAATAATAATAGTAATAATGATATTATTTATAACATTAATTTTAATTATAATTATAATAATACTGATGATAGAAATGATAATTTAAATGGTCGTAGGAATGATGATGATAACTGTAATAATACAAACGAAATCGATTACTTCAATTATGATAATGATGATGATAACAATAGTGACAATAGTAAAGTTCACGATAGCTGTAGGATGGATTAGGTGCTGACTAAGGCGCAGGATCATCGTTCTGTGATGCTACAGGTTCCTGGGATATGGGCACACAATGTCCGACTGTAGAGGCCCAGACCGGTCAGGCCTCTGCTGGAGATGCGGAAAGGACAAGCACAGAGCCAAGGACTTCAAGGCTGAAGCACAATGTGTCCTATGCAGTGAGTCCACGCATGAAGGAGAAAGCAACAATCATGGACCTGGATTTGGAGCGTGCAGGGCCTTTAGACGGGTCCTGGACAGAAGAAAAAAAAAATCTGACATAATGCCCAGAGTTCTCTTAAGAAACATGAATGGGGCAATTAATGCAGATCCCCTTTTGCCACAAATATTGTGTGCAAGAAAGGTAGACGTAGCGCTCATGAGCGAGCAGTTCAGGAACTATAAGCCGCCTAAGTGGCTCAGCAACGCAACAAATATGTCGGCCATTTCAGTTCCTAGACCAGACAAAATCTGCCAAGGAGCAAGCGTAGCGGAAAGACATTTTGTCTGATTGAAAAGTGAAGGCATTGCGTATGTCAGCTGCTACTTTTAACACTAGTATCGAGGAATTTAGGAGAAAATTTAATTACCTTGAAGATAATATCAGGGTTGGCATTGAAGGTGACCTTATAGTCGCTGGAGACTTCAATGCAAGAGCAGTAGAATAGGAAATGCCTATAATAAATTCTAATGGCTGGGCAGTCCTAGATATGGCGGCAAATCTAGGTCTGGTCTTTGTAAACGAAGAAAGGACCACGATCTTCCAAAGGCCAGCATTTGGTCAATCAATACCAGACATTACACTGGCTTTGGAGAACCTTGCGCCAAGAGTGAAGGAATGGCAGGTAATTGAGGACGAAAATGGTAGCAATCACCAATATATCCTCTTTTAAATCACCGATACAAGAGAGAGAAGAGGCATTGCACGCAAAACAGAATATAATAATAAGAAGCTGGACACAGAACGGCTAGCGAAAAAAGTTGAGAATGGCATCGCTGCTATTCAAAGCGATGAACGAAACCTGAACACAGTAGAAGGAGTACAGAAGCTTACTGAGGCAACCATGCGACTCCTAAAAAGTGCGTGCGAGGCTTTAATGCCCAGAAAAAAAGATGGAACGGCAAAAACTCAACTTACTGGTGGAACAAGGAAATTGTGGAATTGAAAAGCCAATGTCTCAAACAAAGATGCCTCCATCAAAGGGCCAGAAACAGATCAGAGCCCAAATAAAGATACTTCAAAGTACTAGCTTACAAGAAAGACGATGCGAGCTGCTATTAAGAACAGCAAAAAGCAGTGCTGGCAGACTCTGTGCCGGGAAGTGAATAATAACCCCTGGGGCAGAGTATACCAGATAATCATGGGAAAACTCCGAAAACTGGCACCAACTGCAAACAAAGACGCGGATACCATGAGGCAAATCGTGGATACGCCATTCCCGACGCATCTAGAACTTGAGGATCAAGCAGACTTGGAGCTCATAAAACATGTACCTTTATTTACCCAGAAGGAACTGGAGCTAGCAGCCGGATCACTTAAAAACGGAAAAGCTCTTGGACCAAATGGTATACCGGCAAAAGTCAATAAGACAGTGGTGGCAAAACACCCACAGCTGCTCTTAAACTTATACAATGAATGTTTGTGGAAGGGGTTGCTCCCAACCCTCTGGAAAAATGCTCGGCTAGTACAAATCAATAATGTCAAAGGTGAGCCTAACTTTCCGTCATCACTCAGGCCATTATGCATGCTGGACACGTCTGGAAAGTTATACAAAAAGCAGCTTAAGGCCCGTTTTCTACAGGCCATACAAAATGCGGGAGACTTTTCCGACAGGCAGTACGGATTAAAAAAAAGAAAGTTTACCATAGGAGCAGTAGAAAAAGTTGTAAAAGCAGTTTAAAACACTAGAGACATATGCTATGGAGCGAGAGCCTCGTTCTTCTGGTGACCTTGGATGTAAAGATCGCTTTTAACTCAGTAAGCTGGAAGGACATGCTTCACGCCCTAAAACACACATTTAGAACACCAGACTATCTCTTGAGAGTATTAGGAGATGATCTTAAGGACCGCTTTTGACCTATACGACAACAGAAGGCGAAACAAAGAAGAAAATGACTGCAGGGAGATTGCAGGGATCCACACTTGGATCCGATCTCTGAAACGTGTCACACGATGAACTGCTCCGCTAGAAAATGCCAGAGAGGACCTTCTTGGTAGAATAGGTGGACGATGCTGCTGTAGTGATCGTTGAACGCACGATGGAACTTGTCCAGATACGACTTAACCACGTTATGCGGAGAGCGGCTCCATAGATGGAGAACCACGGACTCGAAGTTGCAGCAGGGAAGACGAAGATGGCATAATTGACGAGTGAAGAGATAAATACCATCACCCTTCTCAAGGTACAAGAAGAGGAAGTAATGACGAAGAATACCGTAAAAAAACCTAGGGGTGACGCTGGATAGAAAACTCACGTTTTAAAGCCACCTTAGGCAAGCAGCAGATAAGGCGGCGGCAAGGGTAGCAACATTAAGCCGAATCATACCGAACGTTAGAGATCCAAAACCTACAAAGCGCAGGCTACTTATGTCTACGGCCCAGTCTATTATCTTGTACTGGGCTGAGATATGGGGGGATGAGATTAACGTCAAAAAGAAAAGAGTGAAAATCATCCAAGCTCAAAGAATAGGAGCCTCGAGAATAGCCTGCGCCTATCACACAGTCTCGAAGTCTGTGATAACGGTGATAGCAGGCGTGATCCCCATCGGTCTCCTTGCGAGGGAAAGACGACTGTAGCACCTTACGAAGCCTGACTTAGAAAGAATGGAGGCCAAGAAAAACGCCCGGAAAATTACCTGGGAACGCTGGCAACATAAATAGCAAGAGGAAACTAGACGTAGATGGACAGCACGCCTGATAAAAGATGTCAATGAATGGACTAAGCGAAAACACAGAGAAGTACATAACTACCTTACCCAATTCCCCTCAAATCACGGGTATTTTCGCTCGTATCTCAACAAAATGTAGAAAACATAGACGGCTTCTTGCAAGTACTGCGGCTACGACAAAAATGACGCAGAACATTCGTTCTTTGACTGCATCAAGTGGCAAGCCGAACGCAACGTGCTGCAAGAAACGATTGGAACTTTAAAGCCCGACAACGTCATAAAAAAAATACTACTTAACAAAGAAAGATGGACTGCAGTAGCCCAATACATACATACAGCTCTCTGGGCCAAAAAGGAAGACGGTTTTCTGGATGACTGAGAGGAGGCAGAGCGAGCGTGGATCGGGTTCCATCGTGGGGCCGTAGGGTAGTGTTTTTGCTGCTGCAATCGAGGTGTTCGAGGAGGGAAGTGGCAGGGCTTTGGAGGTGGGGCCGCCGGGGCGTGGCCACAGGGCGGTTGGTAGGTGGTGGCCTAAGTTTCCACCCCACGGGCTCTGTGGTAAGTGCGCTCTTTGCGCCGTTGTTGGGGGTGTTCGGGTTGGGGCGCATCTGCTTATTATTTTGCTCCTTCCCTACATCTAAACGGAGAAAAGAAGCTCGGATGCATGACAGAAACTAAAAAATACCTTAGACGACGCAATAGATACAAGACACGTTGGTAACGAAGCCCATATGAGGGGTTAAGCATTTGTGGCCCCGGCTTAAAGTTTAAATACGAAAGCAGATTTCAAACTGGGTGTGCCAGAAACAAGGTCTTGCCAGTTTTGTGGAAACGGTTATAATAAGTCCCACACCGTGGAAGGTTTGTACACCCTTCTACGGTGCACAAAGGCATTCTGGCCTACCTAGGAAAAAAAATATGAGACCATAATAGTAGTGATAATGACAATGATGAAAACAATTATAATAATAATAATAATAATAATAATAATAATAATAATAATAATAATAATAATAATAATAATAATAATAATAATAATAATAATAATAATAATAATGATAAAAATAATAATAAGAAAAATAATAGTAAAATTAGTTAAAAAAATTGTGTTTCTTTGTTGAGAAAGATACTGTTTAAATAGATAAAAATAATGTTAAGGACATTTATGATGACACTGATTATAATAATAGAAGTAATAATCATTTTAACAATAATAATATGAAGGACAGGGATCCTAATATTGTTTACGATGATGTTTAAGATGATGATAATAATGTAAGAATTATAGTTATAATCGTAACCAGAAGAATATAAATTATTTTTCAATTGGTAACAGTCAAAACAATGATAATGTGGTTCATCCATTCAATTACAAAGATAAATTCAGTATTACCAATTATAATTATAATAATAATAATCACAGTTATAAAAATAAAATAGATGCTAATAATAATATTCATAATAATAATTATGACAACAACCATATTGACAACGATGATGATTCAAATCATAGTGATAATAATGGCAATAATTATGATGATGATAAAGATAATAATAATGATAATGATGGTGATGATGATGATGACAATGATGATGATGATAATGATGATAATGGTGATCATCATGAAAATGTTAATATTAATCGTTGAGATCATCATCAAAATGATTATGATAATGATAAGGGTGATAATAATTATGATTATGATAAAAATGATAATAATGTCAAGGTTAATAAAGATGACAATAAATAATGAAAGGGATAAAAATCATAAAGATAACAATAATAATAATGATCGTGATGGCAATAATGATAATAATAATGACGATGATAATGACAATGATAATATTTATGATGATGATAATAATAATAATAATGATAATAATGAACATAGTAATAATGTGACGTAAAATAATAATGAGAAAAATTAAAATAATGTTATTCAGTTTTTAAAAGTTGTTAATATTAGGAACACTAATTAAGGTATTGATCATATTTATCAAGATAAGGAAATAGTCATGATGATGATAATGATGATAATGAAAATGATAATGACCATTAAAAAAATACTATTGATGATAAAACTTATAATTTCATGAAGATAAAAAAAATAAAAACGATTATAATCATGATGATGATAGTGGTTACAATAATGGTGCGAACAATAAAAACGATGCTAATAATGTCAATGTAAATAATGAAAGCGGCAATGATTATAGAAATAATGAAAACGACAGTAAAAAGACTAAAGGCTATCATATCTTTCCAATTTGATAATGACACCGATAACGATGATAATGATCATATAGATAACAATATTACTTGTAATGACAGTGAAAATAATTATTATAAATATAAATGTAATGTTCATGTATAAATAATTATAAAAATTGTGACGATGATAACGATTATGGTAGTACTTATTACAATTTTTCTGCTAATAATTATAATGATGATGATGATGATAATGATAATGATGATGATGATGATGAATATGATGATAATGATAATGATAATAATGATAATGATAATAATACTATTAACGATTATAATAATGATAAAAATACTGATGATAATTTAAATAATAATTATAAAAATAATCGCGTAAACAGTAATAATAATGAAAATGATTATGTAGTTAATAAGACAAGTAACGATAAGTATTATAATGATAATGAGGATAATGGTAACACTGATGCTAATGGTTATAACAGAAATAATAATTAAGATTTTGTCCACAGTAAGAGAGATTATAAAAGTGAAAAAATTTTTGTAATATAAATAATGGCAATGACCAAGATAACATATTAATGCCGAATCTTATAATAGTAATACTAATGATACTGATAACAGTGACAAGATTTCTGATGATAATGGTAACAATAATAATCACACGTATGATTATGACACTGATAATAGTGATGAGATTTATCATAATAATAATAATAATGAGAATGACAGTAAGATAATGATAATGATGATAATAATGATAATCCTAATTATGATGATGATGGTTATAATAATAATAAAAATAATAATGATGGAAATAATAATAACGATCATGATAATTATAAAGATGATGATGACGACAATAATAATAAAAACGATGATGATAATGGTATTAATGATAATAACGATGATGAAAACAATGATAATAATGATAATTTTAAGAATAATATTGATGATAAAATGGGTGATAGTAGTTATGATAACAATAACGATAGTGATAATATAATTAAAATTTTTTCTTATGATGATTTTGCTAAAGTTATAGCAAAGTTGGAGATAAGTTTATTAAAAATTTTAAATGTTTCAATAAGGATGGCGTAAGTAATAATTACTACAATAATAATGATATGATAACGATTATAATAAAAGATACTTATAATATAAAAATGATGCTTATGATTATAATAATAATGATAATGGTGATGTTTATAATGATGATGTGATGATGATAATAATACTGGTGAAGATGGCGATGACATTGATGGTAATTATGATAATTATAACTATGATAGCAATAATGTTGATAATGATACTGATGATTAAAATGGTGATGATAGTTATAATAGTAATAATGATATTAATAATATTATTAAAATATTTTTAAAATAATTCTGCTGAAAATTATAACAAGAATAAAGTTTTATGGATTCAAAAGTTTCATATTATCAATAATAATAGCATAAATAATAATTATGACAATAATAACGATATAAAAACGATTATGATATAAATAATATGAAAAACAAAAATGATACCTCTGATGAAAATAATAATGAAGATGGTGATCATAAAAATAATAATGATGATAATGATAAGGATAATGATGATGATGATAATGATAATGATCTTAACAGTAATAATAACGATGATAATGATAATGATAATGATGATGATGATAATGATGATGATGATGATGATGATAATGATGATGATGATGATGATGATGATGATGATGATGATGATGATGATGATGATGATGATGATGATGATGATGATGATGATGATGATGATGATGATGATAATGATGATGATGATGATGATGATGATGATGATGATGATGATGATGATGATGATGATGATGATGATAATTACGACGATGATGATGATAACATTGATCGTGATGATAACGGTAATATTATAATAATTATAATATTTATAATTTTGGTAATGATAATAACGATGATGATGATAATGATAAATACAATAATGATGACAATAATCTTGATAATGATAATGATCATAAAAATGGTCAGTATAGTTATAATAATAATGATGATAAAAATAATATAAAGAAAATTTTTCTTATGATAATTCTACTAAAAATTAGAATAAAGATAATAATAAGTGCATTGAAAATCATAATATAAATAGCAATGATAATAATAATTAAAATGGTGGTGATGGTTATGATGATAATGATGATAATGATAATATAATAAAAATTTTTCTAATGCTGATGCAGCTAATAATTATAGCAAAGATAAAAATGATTACATTGAAAATTATAAAATTAATAATAATAATTGTGTTAATAATAAGAATAACAATAATGATGATGTAAGAACAATTTTAATAAGAATAATTCAAAAGATAAAGCTGACGCCTATGATGATAGTTATAATGATGATGATGATAATCATGGTTATAATAACAATGATAATGATGGTAATGAAAATGACAATGATAATGATAATGATGATTATGATGATGAAGATAATGATGAGGATGATAATAATGATAAAGATAATGATGATGACAATAAAGTTGATAATAATGTCAATGTTAGAAAGCGTAATTATAGTTATGATGATAATGATTTTAATGATGATATGAATGAGATTTTTTTTATGATGATTCGGCTTAAAATTATAACAATAATGGAAATCATCGCATTAAAAATTATAATAATAGTGATAAAAATGATATCGTAAATGATAATTATAAAAATAATTACAATACAAAAACGAGTATGATATTGATAATCTATAAGATAAAGCTGATACCTCTGATGGCAAAAAAGATGTTGATGGTGATGATAATGATGATGGTCATGATAATAATGATGATGACGATGATGTTGATGATGAAGATGATGATGATGATGATGATGATAATGATGATGATGATGATGATCAAGATGATGATGATGATGATGATGATAATGATTATGATGATAATAATTATGATAATGATAATTATGATTATTATGATAATAATGATATTGATGATGATGATGATGATGATGATGATGATGATGATGATATTAATGATGATGATGGTGATAATGGTTGAATTTGATCTTTTGATGTTGCTGCTTAATGTTATAATAATGATTTCAATGATCGCATTGAAAATTATAATAATAATACTAAGAATTTTAATAATAATAATAGTAATAATTATAATAACAATAATAATAATAATAATGATAATAATTATAATAATAATAAAAATAATAATAATAATAATACCAATAATAACAATGATAATGATAATGATGGTATTGGTGATGACAAAAATTATACTGTAAGTTATGATTACGATAATGAGAATAATAGTTTAAAAGATGAAACTTATAGTCATGATAATGATAAAAATTTATCCAATAATAGTAATAATAATACTTATGATTTTAATAATAATAATGATAATCATGATGGTCGTGATTGTAATGATATTGATGTCGATGACAACAGTGACGTTTGTGATAAGGATGATCATTGAAACGACGATAATGATCATAATTAAGAAAACGACGATGTGGATGTTGATGATCATTATGATGATAATAAAGATGATGACGATAATAATGATGAAAATGATAACGATTGTAATGATAATGACTACAATAATTTTTGTATTGTTGATCTTGATAATGATGATAATGAAAATGACAATAATTATAATGATGATGATGTTGTTTCTAATGTTAATGATAAAATAATGATAGAATAGATGATAATAATGATAATGATCTTGATATCGATAATAAAAATTATAATGATAATAGTAATCATCTAGTTTATGATGATTATGACAACGGAAATAATAATGATGATAGTCATCGTGATAATAAGAATGATGATGATAATGTCAGTTATGGTAATGGCGCTGATGATAGTAATGATGATAACCATAAAGGTAACGACAACGATAATAGTGATGATTCAGATGATGATATTACTGATGTTGATGATAATGTTATTATTAATAATAGTGATACCGTCTACAGTAGAAATAAATAAAATAATGGCAAAAACTTACTATAGCAATAAAAGCAATGACAATTATTATGATGATAATGCTGATAATTGTTACAAGGATACTATAGGTCCTGATCATAGTGATAATTATGATAATAGTGATATTGATAATGATGATGATACTTATCATTATAAAATTCATTTTAGTCATTAGGATTTTGATAATAATGATAATAATAATAAAGATTATGATAATGCTAATATTAATTACGATGATGATTATCATAATGATAACAATAATAGCAACGTTAATAACGATGATTATTAGGATTATTTTAATGATGATTCTGATAGTGATGGTGAGACTGATAATGATAATGACGATGATAATAGTAATCATGCTGACGATGGTAGTGGTGATGATGATAGTGTTGATAATGATGATCGTCATGACGATAATTATAATAGTAATGATAATGATTGAAATGGTCGTAACAAAAAATTTATTTCTCCAATGATTATGCTGCTGATTATAGTAATGAGGATAATGATTGCATCAAATGTGATTATGTTAACAATATTGATGGTTTTGATTATGACAATAGCAATAATGAAAATTTTAATATTGATAAAGATAATAATGAAACAGGACCACAAAAAAAATGAAAGGTTCCTTGGACCAGACTACGTAAGTTATATGTTTATTTGGTCGCTGAAACCGAATTTAAAGCCAATTTTTCTTTATGACGTCAGGATTTCTTATAACCTTAAAATCAAGCCCAAGACTTAGCAACTCGTGGAATCTTTAACTACCTTAAATTCTGGTTACTGAAAATTCCTTGATGCCATAACCTTTTGACTTCAAAAGCGAAAAACTTCATAACTTTGTCTCCACATAACTTTAAAATCCGACCCGAAACAATGACACGTATCTTTTTCGTTAGAAATTTGCAGATAAATGAGCTCTTAATTAAAGAATTGTAAGCCTTAATCTCTTTAAACCTGATAACCTTAAAACCCCTCTACTCTATACCATGTTAACTCGAAAATTCTGTAACTGCGTAACTGTGTTACATTAAAACCTGACGAAAAAGAGGCACATGCATCTCTGACGTCAGAAAATTGCAGTCATTTAATTAACCCCTTAACCCCTTAATCCTACACCCTCTTAACAGAAAAATCCTATAATCACTTAACTAAATACCCTTTCAACTCTACCATCGTTAGAGAGACCCATCTACGACGCCAAAAAAGCGCCAGATGAGCTTGGTCTAATATAAACTAAAAGCCTACGTTCAACCATTTCCTGGAACAGGGACGTCGACGTAGAAGACTTCTGTTCCCCTATGGGTGCTTAATTTACGTGAGTCCTCTTGCCTCTCACTATTCAAGGTGCTTGATTTACGTGAGTCTCCTTGCCTCTCACTATTTGAGGTGCTCGATTTACGTGAGCCCCCCTGCCTCTCACTAATTAGGATGCTTAATTTACGTGAGTCCCCTTGCCTCTTACTATTCGGGGTGCTTGATTTACGTGAGTCCCCTTGCCTCTCACGATTTTTATAGGAGCTATAAAACTACATACTGGTTGTTTAATCTTCTGAAGTCTTACAATAATAACGCGTTTGTTTATTGGTGAATAATTGCCGTAGCGCTTTTCTTTTGTGTTGGTTTGGCGTATCCCTTTTTAAAGACCAACAATAGTCTGCTAACATGTGGTCATCCCAAATATCTTGATATTTCTTTTCTATATCTTGTAAGCCCTGGTGAAATCTTTCACCCTGCTCTTCATTAAAATTATTCAAATTACCAGGAAAATATTCGAGATGCGAATCAAGAAAGTGAAGTTTAAGATTCATAAGGAAACCCAAATTTTTTTAATTTTTTACCATATTTTGAACAATACTCACATAATTAGGATCTTTTGTATGACGCGGAAATTTCTTTGTAATGTCTCTCAAACTTTGCCAGGCTGCTTTTTTAACCTTCGTCATTTTTTTTTCAAATTTATCGTTTTTCAACAGTTCTCTTATTTGTAGTCCGCTAAACACACCTTCTCTTATTTTCGCATCAGATAGTTTAGAAAATTTTTGAAAGATTCACTTAAAAGCTTCACTTTCAGTTTATTTCGTCGCTTTAATGAATTGTTTTACTAGTCCGAGCTTATATGTAGTGGTGAAAGAATAACTTTTTTTGTAGGTATCAGACTCTGTTTTATAATGTTTTAAGATCCTTAAATTAAGTTGTCTCTAAGTGACCAATCCTTCTTTACATAATGCTCATTGCGAGCTCGACTGTCCCATTCACATATAAAGCAAGGATGTTTTGTAAAACCACTTTGTTGACCTAGTAGAATTGTCATTACTTTTAAGTTTCCACACATCAGCCACTTATTTTTATTATAATTTAACTTTTTTAGCAAGAAAGAAAGGTTGTGGTACTCTTCATTCAAC
This sequence comes from Copidosoma floridanum, assembly GCF_036245765.1. NCBI lineage: Eukaryota > Metazoa > Arthropoda > Insecta > Hymenoptera > Encyrtidae > Copidosoma > Copidosoma floridanum. The sequence continues at coordinate 38,483,013 of NW_028321907.1, read as the reverse complement.
GCAACTGAGTGGCCAACGGGTAGAGGAGCGTATATGTTGCCATTATGTAGTAATACTGCTTTTAAACTCCACGTTGAAGAATCTATGAATAGACGCCAGTTGCTAGATTCATAGGAAATTATATATTCTTTCATAAGCCCTCTAATATTGTTACAATAGACTAAATTTTTAATTTTTGTAAAATATTTTCTAAATTCAATTTCTCTGTCACGATAGAAAGTGATACGAGTTCCTGGAGCTAAACTATTTTTTTCTTTTAGTCTTGACGCTAACAGCTCAGATATTTTTTTTAAAAGTCCTGCATCTCGTACCAAATCATTGAGCTCTTCTTGAGTAAAACCTCTAGAATTAACGTCAGTCACATCTCTTGATTCCTCCCATGTTTCGCTGTTCATCTCTACATCCTCATTGTCTGCATAAGCTAGAACTTTGACCTTTAATGTTTCCATCTGACTTTCAATGTCATCAGAAGTAATACAACTTTTAGAACTTTGTTCAGCATTAGAAAGCGTAGGAAAAATCACAGACTTAACAGTTGCATAAGAAATTAAAGATTTTGTCTCTTGGTTGTACCCAACAACTTTCGTTAAATAAAAATAACAATCCTTTGTGTGATTTTCTGATTTTCACCAGTTACCACGCCAGTTATACTAACACTCTATCAACCTTGCAAACTAATTTTCTGAGGCAATTTTGTCACGTTATATGAAGTAGTATTATGAAGGCGATACTGTTTGCTACTGTTACTAGGCACCGCAACGTAAAATTTGTCCTTATTTTTATATTTCTTAAATTATTGCCCTTGATCCAGGAATAACATCATTTAGAATATCCTTTCAGCTAATGAAATATTCTTTAGAAAGTCCTTTACCTTGACTTTTCAATGTCTTGTTAACCCCAAGAAAGCTTTTGATCAATTTTTTTGCACGCTGCTTAACTCTTCCTCGTAAAAAAAGCAGTCAATATACGTTGTCATACATACATTTTTGCCTGTTTGACTGACATGTGAACAAATGTCGTTACGTTAAATCATTCCTTTCAACGTTTTTTAATCTCCTGTCACTTCCGTGCAAATAATAAGAGTTTCTCGGAACTGGAGCAAGATAATCCAGCGAGAAAATTATAAATGTTAATTTAATTTTCGAGCATTAAAAAACATTTCTGTTTATTTAGTGACCCTCGCATTCTCAGGTCACGAACGCAGAAAAGGTTTAAAAACAAAAAATTTATTGTAGTAGAGCGTGGTTTCCTGGCTTCCAAGAAACAGATTCCTCGTTGAAATTATTTTCGAGGTCAAGTGACGTCACATCACACCATCGACTCATTTTCAAAAATCCTTGGAGCTGAAAGAGAGAAAAGAACCAAACGAGTAGCGGGAGGAGAGCGACGAGCGCTATCGGCGTTTTTTCTTTGTGCGGATGTTTGCAGCGCAGTTGGGTCCCTTCCACTTCCACACCAAATTCATCGCCCTGCTCAGCTCTACTCTCGTAGGCCTAAGTTCATCAGCGCTTCGAACGAGGAAGAGCGCCGGGGAAAGGTGCGGCTGCAGGGACGGTAAGTGTAGCTGTTGCTGTTATTGTTTTTCTGTTGCTCACCCAGTAGTTATAGTTCGAGTTGATTTCTAATTTTGTTTACGATTTAGTGTGACCCGAGTTATTTGTCTTCTTTGTCGACTTTTACACTCACAAGGAAAGATTTGTGCAAAGCAGAAAACGTTTGAAAATAAAAATATTTACTGTATCATTCTAGTTATGTGCTTATAAATTGTAGTCTGCGCATTCCAAGAAATAGAGCTATGAACTGACAGAAATTTTAAGAAATGAAAATGTCAGCATTTTACGAGCCTATCTCTGAATGTTTTGAAAAAAAAGTTAGACTCAGCACATACTTGCATACTTTCGTGTTCGTACTTGTTTTTCAAGCAATACCATTCAAAATGCTTAGTGGTGCAGTTTTGAAAAGCCCAAGCGTGATTTTCTAAGTTTCTTTAATATCCTTACTCTTTCGATTAATGAGTAGCATACATTTGTGCTTCAACAAAAAGCAGATGACAGTTTATGGTCAATCGTACGACAGTTAATACATTGTAATGGGGAGAAAATGGAGCCTGTGAAAAAGAGAGTCTTGAAGAGAGAAGCTTTGGATCTATCAACCTCAAAGCAGCGTCAACAGTCACTTCTCGCTCAGAGCGATTTGCAAGCTCTACGGATAGAGCAAATCATTTGATAAAAAAATAGTCGTTAGACTTGAATACGAAATATTGTTTGACAACAATTAGTAGCCTATCGTTCGTCTGTTGGGTATGGATTTCGACGGAATTGCTTTCACAGTTTCTAGCTGGAAAGAGTTTAAAAGGGTCTTCCCCAACATTAAAAAGTTCTTAACTATAGATGACACTAACTTTCAAGATATCAAGATTTACGGGTCCAACTGGTCCTTGAAGCTTACGATGAGCTATGAGGAAAAAGCCATCAAGATTTAAAAAATGAGACGACAAAGTAAAGACGAAAGGGATGCAAAGGAAAATCATTGAAGTTGAGCGTTAAAAAAAGTAACGTTTAATTATTTACTCAAATTTATTGTAAACTAAGTCAATTGTAATATACACACATAAACTGAAGTGTCAGATCATATGCTTATCGTAGTAATGGAATTTATGAAATTTATTTTAAAAAAAGGTAGTAGTGTGCATAAAGCATAAGATGTTACTACACGCCAAACGTTGTAAAAAATGTTGTGAAGGATTTAAATGATAACAATGGTCGAAGTATGTATAAAAAAATTATAGTACATGAGATTGTGAAACGGGAGACATTAAACAAAAATATCATGTGGGATATGTGTACAATATTACGTCTTTACATGTAATAACCTTTGTTAATGCTATGAATTATAGAAATAAATAAAATTAATTTATTCATCTCATTGTTAATTGACCATAAACTAACTACTTTCCTTATTCGCTATGCGCCTATGTCAGATGGCGCCGTCGAGTGAGAGAAATTGTCCCTCACTGAGATCGTCAGAATGTACAGAGCCTTATAGGAAAATTTTTTAATATATCTAAAAAAAGGTTATTAAGAGTGAATTGACCAAATTAATCAGTGAATTGAGTGTGTATTACGTTAGTGTACAGTTAAAAATTTTTTTGGTGTTGTAATCCCTGTTGCATGACTCCGATATAACATGATAAAAAAAATGATATAAGGCTAATTGTGTGCCTTTGCACCAAAATCCAATACAGTAGTGGTATTAATTTCCATGAGTTTAACATGAAAACTTCATAAGATTTCTAACGGTTCATACAATTTTTTTTTAGTATGCCATAAATCTGTGTAGTTTTCCTGATAAAAGTAGTTTGTCAATCGTGTTATATCAAATTTTTTTATCGACAAAAATAATCAAAAAGCTTTGTTATAAGGTTTTGTAAATTAAATAATACTCGTTAAGTTTCATGCCATTACATACCACAATATTTGTATGTACTGAATAATATGGTAAAATCCCTGTTGCAAGACTTTGGTGTATTATAAGAAAACTTTTATACTTAGGTTATAGGGTCAAAAGTATTTTCGCACCAAACCTCGATAAAGGATGGTTTAAATACCGTGAACAGAACATTGAAACTGTGTTTTATAAGGTCTCATAAAGTAAATAATACTCGTGAAGTTTCATGCAATTACATACCACAATATTTGTATGTACTAAATAATATGGTAAAATCCCTGCTGCAAGACTTTGGCGTATTATAAGAAAACTTTTATATACAGGCTGTAGGGTCAAATGTGTGTGTTTCCGCACGAAAACTAGATGCAGAGGTGGTTTAAGTATCCGTGAACTAAACATTAAAGCTTTACATATTTTCTGATTCTCCATTTTCTTTTTTCTGGTGTACCACCAGTTTTTGTCATTTATTAGATATTTTATTAGCCAAAATAAAATAAAAATTATACCAAGTTTGACAAGATAAATAAAATTAGTTACGTTAGTTACTTGATCTGCTCAAGTACCCGGAACTTTTTACATAGTGAATTTTATGATAAAATAGCGTGTCAATGTAATTGAATCGAAGATATTTATGAATATGTTTTTACAACGGTTTCACTATTTACAATTTCGAAAATAACATATAAGAATAGCATCAAAACGAAATATGTGTTGAGTTATGATAATACATAATTTTTATGATAAAAGTAACTTTTGCAATATAAATTAAATAACAACCTTTTTTCTTAGTACAGTTATTGTAGGTTTATTTGCTACGCAATACCAAGACGTAATTTTTTTTTTAATTAAAATTGATAGTTCTGAATTAAAATTACAAGGATAGTAGGTTATAACATACAAATAATAGTATACAAGAATAACACTGGCAATAAAATAAACGCAGTGAAAATAAGTAATGCTTGTAACATCGGTTTTACAATAACACTTATAAAAAAGCAATCGTGCACTGTATAAGGTACCGTTAAAGATATGGTTATCTCACACAGCTGTGAAATCTAACAAAATCTGTGCCATCATACATCTCTTGTAAGAAATATCATATCCAAAACACTTTGACAGAACACACGAGTATCATTCACACAATTGTACGCTGGTAAAGTTAAAAATATTTAATTATTGCGTGAATCATTCGCCATGTTGCAAATATACAAAGAGATAACTCGTTTACGTTACACCTCGCACGAGACTTGTAAAACAAGTACAAGCAGATCGGCTATCATACGCAAAGAAGAGCAAATAATTTTGCGCATGCGCAGTAAAAGTGATGCACTGATGCGTCAAATTTATAGGTTCCTAAGATAAAAACATATGGAATCCATACGAGTAATCCCGGTACATAAAGATGTTCAATTTATAGGGAAAACCTGATATAGTTCAGAGACTACCTACCAAGGTCGTTTCCCGTGAGCAACGGGTACATATCAGGATGTAGTATGTACAACTCTGATCCTACTCAAATAGTATATTACGACCCAAGGCCGGAAAGGTAAAATAAGTCTGAGATCGTCCGAGGCAAAGCCGATGATGACAAACGGACGATGTGAGGCTTTTTTACCTACGGCCTTGGTCAGTATGCAATTTTTCTGTGTCCTTCGGCCAGGAAATCGAATAGCTGGGCCACCCAGCGGCCCAAAAATTCGACTTTCAGACAAGGTGTACAGAAAAAATATACAAGGAAAACACATATTGTTTTATCCAGTATGTACCTAAAGTAATATATGACAAATAACGATATGTACTATAACAAAGTCTAATGTTTCTAAAACTAAAGTATATAAGTGGTGTAACAAAAATATAAAAATTTTTTAATTACAAAAGTAGACGATATAAACAATAAGTACGTAAATATTCAATAAACTCGAATTATTACCTTTTTGTGCAAAACCTGATACAACTTTATAAGTTCGAATGTATTATAATGTTATGTATGTGCATTTGCACCGGGCCGATTCCATAAAACTAGATAGTTGTAATATATGAGGAAAGAATTCGTAATAAGTTTTTTTCCCCATATAAACCCATTCTGCACACATTTCAAAGTACCGATAAAAAACAATTATAAGAAACGATTAAAATTTTCTCATAACAACTGACAACCTGCATACCTGAAAATAAACTTTTATCATTAATAAAAAAACTATACAAGCTTTTTCATATTTCTTATTGGCATCGCTTGATTTAACTCGGTAAAATAAACTAATAAAATAAAAGCATTCTCATTTTATATAAATCGAATCAGAATTAAATCATAAATCACCTCCAGTTGTTAAACGTCAGTAGGTAAACCATGGCGGCTCTGGCACCCCCCCAGCTCCCCCCCTGAGGTAGTGGTGGGGGGAGAGGCTCTAGCTAAAGCTGTGGGTGGAGAAGAGGCGGTGGAGGAGAGGCGGTGGTGGGGGGAGAGGCTGATCGGGCGGTAGAGGAGAGGCGGTGGTGAGGGCTGATCAGGCGGTAGAGGAGAGGCGGTGGTGGGGGCTGATCGGGCGGTGGGAGGAGGGGCATGGGCGGTGGGTGGTGCGGACTACTCGGATAGTAACGTCAGGGGAAGGGGGCCTCTTCCGGATGCTGTGATGTCGGATGGTATTGACAGCTCCCTTCCTTTCCGACCGCGAATCAAGCTCCGACGTCATCAGGATGGGTCCGAAAGGTGTAGGTGTGACAAGCTCAACGTACAGCGCGAGAGGAAGATGATCAAGCATGAACGTGTATTTCTTATCAGTGGATGTAGCGGATCGCGTATCCCGTTCAGCTGCGACCAACGTTGGCTTACTCAACGCAGTACCTTGCCAAGTAATGGAACTATTATTTCTTATCTACACGGATATGTTAGCCGTGGCTGATGACGTTTCGCTTCTTATTTATAGGCGTATAATGTTCCAGTATAATATTTTTTTCTTAGCAAGAGCGGGTGCAACGAGTCATGCTAGGATACACGTATGTGTAAGCCGTGGCCAATGACTCTTCGCTTTTTATTTAGGCGTATATAATGTACCAGCATCATATTTTTTTCTCAAGAGCGGGCGTATCGAGTGATGCGTGTTGCCAGAGAACATGTATACCATTTCATAACTGAAAGCGTATCCCAACATTGCTTAGCTTACTCCTCTTCACCGCAGTACCTCGCCAACGAATAGAGTCAGTTAATACGGTAAAGTAATTTTAATCGGCGCAGTAATAAGGAGGCGTGAATGAAAAAAATCGACATAGATTCATGAAGAACTAATTTATTGCATAAGTATTGTGTATCAGGTGTACATTGATTAAAAATATCGTTTTGTCGTTGCTGCTCTTTTAAAATCCATTTTTTAAAGCTGTAGCATTCTTCACAGCACAATGAGCTGAATCAAATTGGTGATTCATGCATTCGATATCATCCATACTGAATTGTAGCAAGAGTGTTGCTGCCCTGTTGGCTGCGTCTATTTTGACGAAGTCAACTAATTTGTTACTTAAAATTAAGAAGGGATCGCGGCACAAAAAAGCTACTCAATTTACAAATGATTAATTAAAATCCTCCTAAAAAAAGACAATTTTGCTGAATTTATCGAAACGGAGGATGGGAATGAACTATAGGTGAAATAAATTCAAAATGCACTGATTATGAGCCACGAACGAAGATATACTTCGTGGCTCAAGGGGAAAACTCCGAAGAGAAAAACCCAAAAGAAGAAAAATTAATGAAAAATACAAACGAGTGAGGTTGAACAATAAATTTAAGATAAACTTCCTGCAATCAAAAGTGTGTACTTGTGTATTGCGTGTAGAAAACATATGTATACGTGCGTGTCCGCATGTGTCTCGAAAAACTCACAAATTGACAAACGTCGCACGGTCCGTGAAGCGGATTTTCGCCGTGCTTTATTCGCAGCACGCCGAGCTTCTCTAAGATGATGCAGATGACGATGATGATAGAAAAAGGAAAGCGTGAGAGAAATTAACCCCATAAAGGTGACTCCCAGATACACGTGTGCGTGATGATGATGAGGAAAGATGTAGAAACCAGTAGGACGAATATAATACCCAACTATGCCAGATACTCGAGATCGCAGTTGACAACTGTAGACCGCTTTGTATAGACAGATAGTTCGGAACTGATCCAAATCGCCCACCCAAAGTAGTCGCAAGACCCCCCTTCCCTTTTTAATTCTCCCACCCGCTGCAGTCGTTAGGACCCAATAATTCCTTACACCTTATGTGAAAAGCCAGGAAAAGAGAGAGAATGATGTAAGCAATTAAGAGAGGGGGAGAGGCCTATGACCCGAAGACACTTAATGGGAGCAAAGGAGATGGAGATGTAGGTGCATGATAGAGAAGGAGAGAAATGTTTAGCTAATGAGAGTATAGAGAGAGACTTAATGAGTTGGCGCGAGAGCGATTTATTATGCCGACTGACACAAAAGGAGAAAAAAGATGAAGGTAAGAAAGAAATTGACTGGCGCTTGCATATGTGAATATGTGATGAATTTTGTGTGAACTCGGTGTGTTGCCACCTTTGGCGTGCTGCGAGGTTGATCCTCCACCACTCACGCGGCGGTCTACGAATTTTTGTCATTTCGACTAAACATGCTCCCCCCGTTGCGAGAGAAGGCGAGCAAATCGAAAAGATCATATGTGTAGCGTATTCGAAAAAGTGCTTACTGTGCAAATCGTACGATGGTGTGAGAGTGTTGTGGTGTGTAAGTGTGTTTACAATTCGAGCGATGTTTACACAAATCGGTTAGATATTAGACAGACAACACGATCGAAAATTTAGTCTTCTTGTGAAGATGAGATCGGAAGTGGACACAACGATGTGACGTTGCGTTTCAAGCTCCCTTGCTCAGTTTTAACGGTGACGACTCGTACGATGCCATCAGCGCCCGGGTGGATCTCGATGACAACCCCCAGCTGCCGTCGCATGCAGGGTTGATTTCTATCGATGAGGAGGACGATGGAATCGATACCGATCTCGTGATTGGACTTGCTCCACTTTTGTCGACGTTGAAGTTCGTGCAAATATTCCAGGTGCCATCGCTTCCAAAAGTCTTGTCGTGCTCTTGTGATGGAACGCCATGCTGACAATCGGTTACCTGGAGCACAAGAAAGGTCAGCTTCCGGAAAAAATTCAACGGTCTTCCGATTAATAAATGTGCCGGCGTGATGGCCGCTATATCATTAGGATTATTCGATATACTATAAAGTGGTCTAGAATTAAGAATGGCTTCGATTTCGATAACGAGGGTATTAAGTACTTCAAAAGTTAAGAGTTGTTCGCTGATCACTTGCTTAAGATGGTGTTTAAACGATTTTACTGCCAACTACCAAATCCCCCCAGCAAGCATTATTTATTCTACATGAATTCATTTTAAATTAGGAATATTTTAATGAATTCTACAGATTGTCATGATATGAGCTAAATGAATTCTTAATGAATTCATAATCTCATCAGGTTATGTCATGTGTCTTGAGTTCGCAAAGAATTCTTAAAGAATTCTTTTAAAAAAACTTTTTATTACTTTTGTGGGGAGAGCTGCTGAAACACCATTAAAAAGAATTCATTTAAAGTTCATTATGAATACATTGATCATTCTTTAGTAAATGTAATGAATTCATTTACTGTCCCTAAGAAATTCATTTAAATAATTTTGGTACATACTTCTTATCAATTTGCTATACAGTAACAATAGAAAAAAATAATTTTTGCATCATATTTATTTTCTAATCTTTTTTTAACATGTAACAAATGTTAGAATCTCTATGTTTAAAATATAATTATATTATATGACTACGAATGATAGTGTACCTTTAAACAAATCATAAATTTATAAAATAGCACTAATCGTTTTACTTATCTAATATGTTGTAAACATAAATCACATAAATTAGTTACAGCATTGACGAATATTTAAAATACAAACTACTCATCAATAAACAAATAACCACTACTTTCTTATAATGTAGTACGGCAACCACAAATCATAAAGAATTCTTTATAAATTCACCAAGGAACTTGTTTTTGTATTCGCAAAGTGTTCCTGAAGTGTTCTTAGAGTATTCCTACAGTATTCATGTTGATCCCACGGTACTTAAAAATTAAACTTGAATAAAAATTATTTCGTTAACAAGTCGGTTTTCTTCTGTACACACTTACTCACTCCAGCTTTGGATATACATTAATATCCGAAAAAAGTCTGCAGACAAGTGGAATCGAACCCAGGTAGCTAGAGCCCGCGTGTGACACAAACACGCTTCACCACTCGGCTATCGAGGATTCGGAAATTCCCTAACATTAAACGCCTACATTAACTATTTACAAAAGCTATATTTCTTTATCTCTTCTCGCTTATGGATAACGCTATCTTATAACTTTTTATCACACGCGCACTTATCTTTACATATTATAGCAACTTCGTACGATCTGGATTATGTATTATTGTAAGTACATGATCTTATAATGCAAATTATAAAATAAGTTTATTTAAAACTTAAGTCTTCGGACGTGTAACAAAAACTATTTTTAACACAAATAAATACCAAATTAAGATTGCAAAAAAAAATTGTATAATCATAGCGAGCTTCCATACTAGGGACAAGCTTCGGAGCTTCACCATAAACATGATTAACTTTCGACCTTAAGACTCCCAGCGCTTTCGTAGCACAGGTGGCTCGCATATGCGTGTCTATCGTTTCGTTTTTGCATTCTCGGGTTCAAATCTAAGTATGGAAGATGTCTTTTTTTTTGTTTCAGTGGTCTTACTAGTTATTCTGTATTTTTTACTCGACAAATTCTTTTATTATTAATACTAATGCAGATATTAAAATTTAAATTAAATATTAAATACCTTAAAAAATTTTATTTTAACTGTCCAATAAGCTCCAGATTGTATTTTTGTATCTTATACATACTTCTGCATTTAACTTTTATTCGATTCATATAAATAAGTTTTTTGCTACTTCGAGAAAAAAATAATAAATAGGATGTCGTATAAAAATTTTTCTTATAACTTAATAATAATTCTTCAGATTTATTTTGTATTTTAGCGATAGCTTATTTCGTGTCATTTCAGTTGTTAAAAAGTAAAGCAGTGTTAAAAATTAATAAAAAATTCATGCACAAACGAAAAAAGTCTCAAAATGATACATAATTTAAGTTTCATTTATTTTTTGTAGCAACAGGCGAAAATCAATTAAGTAGTGCACCATAATAAACTTTTACTACCTTATTAAATATTTAATTTTTACTTACGTGTCTACCTAATTAATAGTAATAGAAGACTTCAAGTAAAAAAAGTTAATGAATAATAAATAAGGCCTTCAAAGTGATTTTTAAAAAATCAGATCACATGGACGAAGAGTCGAGTCCAAGAATGCAAAAACGAAACGACAAACTTGAATGCGAGCCATCTGCGTTGAGAGGAAGCTGTGTTAGCTACAGTCAAAAGTCACTTATATTCATAACAAAGCCCCAAAGCTTGTCCTAAACATCGCTGGGGCTCATTGGAATTATTATATTCAATTTGCAATCTCAACTTGGTATGTGTTCGTATTGATAATAATTTCGATTACTCGTGCCAAAACTTTAAATAATAATTTTCATTGTCACAAGAAAACTCTGTGAAATTACATCACCGTAACCTTTCTTCAGTACACACCTTCAATTATTTTCCTTCCTAACAAGAATTAAATAAAATTATATGAAATTACGTACTTCACGATCACAGATGAGTAGAAAGATTTATTAATTTTACTCATCATAAGGTGTAGGCCAAGGTCCGGAGGTGGTCGATGAACATATGTGACTTCCAAACTATCATGACACAATGTCTTGATAGCTCAGGCGGTTAAGGCTTATACCTATGGAGAGGTTGTTTTGCAATGCTGGGTTCTATCCTCATTGTCACCATCATTTTTTTTTTTTTTTTTTTTTTTTTAAGTAATGGATTATTCTGTTTCAATTTCTTAGTATAACTTCTATTTGAATTTATGTACGTTATCAACTCTCTGTGTCAAATACATCAAAATAAATAATTTTTGAATGCTGTGTTACGTGATATTGAGAAGCTGGTAAGGAGGTGCGTCACAAAAAGAACTTAACTCGTTGGTCAATTATTTATTAGCTTCTTGAAGGCAAAGGCATGTGTGTGTCTTGCGTGGTGTTTCCTACTTATCGCCCGGCCTCTGGCCTGAAAGACGCTCGAATAGCTTTACAGCAAGTAGCTTGACTTTTAGAATTTTTAAATATGATGTAGTGACTTGAGCAGTAGATAAGTAGGAAACACCACGCGAGACACACACATGCCTTTGCCTTCAAGAAGCTAATAAAGAATTGACCAACGAGTTAAGTTCTTTTTGTGACGCACCTCCTTACTAGCTTCTCAATCTCACGTAACACAGCATTCAAAAATTATTTATTTTGATGTATTCGACACAAAGAGTTGACAATGTACATAAATTTAAATAAAAGTTATACTAAGAAATTAAAACAGAATAATCCATTCCTTAAAAAAAAAAAAAAAAAAAAAAAAAATGATGGTGACAATGAGGATAGAACCCAGCACTACAAAATAATCTCTCCATAGGTATAAGCCTTAACCGTCTGAGCTATCGAGACATTGTGTCATGATAGTTTGGAAGTCACATATGTTCATCGACCACCTCCGGAGCTTGGCCTACAGCTTATGATGAGTAAAATTAATAAATCTTTCTACTCATCTGTGATCGTGAAGTACGTAATTTCATATAATTTTATTTAATTCTTGTTAGGAAGGAAAATAATTGAAGGTGTGTACTGGAGAAAGGTTACGGTGATGTAATTTCACAGAGTTTTCTTGTGACAATGAAAATTATTATTTAAAGTTTTGGCACGTGTAATCGAAATTATTATCAATACGAACACATACCAAGTTGAGATTGCAAATTAAAAATAATAATTCCAACGAGCCCCAGCGATGTTTAGAACAAGCTTTGGAGCTTTGTTATGAATATAAGTGACTTTTGACTGTAGCTTACACAGCTTCCCCTTAACGCAGATGGCTCGCATTCAAGTTTGTCGTTTCGTTTTTGCATTCTTGGACTCGACTCTTCGTCCATGTGATCTGATTTTTTAAAAATCACTTTGAAGGCCTTATTTATTATTTGTTAACTTCTTTTATTTGAAGTCTTCTATTACTATTAATTCGGTAGACATGTAAGTAAAAATTAAATATTTAATAAGGTAGTAAAAGTTTATTATGGTGCACTACTTAATTGATTTTCGCCTGTTGCTACAAAAAATAAATGAAACTTAAATTATGTATCATTTTGAGACTTTTTTTGTTTGTGCATGAATTTTTTATTCATTTTTAACACTGCTTTACTTTTTAACAACTGAAATGACACGAAATGAGCTATCGCTAAAATACAAAATAAATCTGAAGAATTATTATTAAGTTATAAGAAAAATTTTTATACGACATCCTATTTATTATTTTTTTCTCGAAGTAGCAAAAAACTTATTTATATGAATCGAATAAAAGTTAAATGAAGAAGTATGTATAAGATACAAAAATACAGTCTAGAGATTATTGGACAATGAAAATTAAATTTTTTAAGGTATTAAATATTTAATTTAAATTTAAATATCCGCATAAGTATTAATGATAAAAGATTTTGTCTAAAAGCACTAGGACTCTTAAGGTCAAAAGTTAATCATGTTCATGCTGAAGCTCCGAAGCTTGTCCTAAATATGGAAGCTCGCTATGATTATACGATTTTTTTTGCAATGTAAATTTGGTATTAATTTGTATTAAAAATAATTTTTGTTACACGTCCGAAGACTTTATTTTATAATTTGCATTATAAGATCATGTACTTACAATAATACATAATCCAGATCGTACGAAGTTACTATAATATGTAGAGATAAGTGCGCGTGTAATAAAAAGTTATAAGATAGCGTTGTCCATAAGCGAGAAGAGCAGAGAGATTTTTCACACAATTTTTTAATCATAAGAGGGAATTAAAATAACAAAGAAATATAGCTTTTGTAAATAGTTAATGTAAGCGTTTAATGTTAGGGAATTTCCGAATCCTCGATAGCCAAGTGGTGAAGCGTGTTTGTGTCACACGCGGGCTCTAGCTACCTGGGTTCGATTCCACTTGTCTGCAGACTTTTTTCGGATATTAATGTATATCCAAAGCCGGAGTGAGTAAGTGTGTACAGAAGAAAACCGACTTGTTAACGAAATAATTTTTTATTCAAGTTTAATTTTTAAGTACCGTGGGATCAACATGAATACTGTAGGAATACTCTAAGAACACTTCAGGAACACTTTGCGAACACAAAAACAAGTTCCTTGGTGAATTTATAAAGAATTTTTTATGATTTGTGGTTGCCGTACTACATTATAAGAAAGTAGTGGTTATTTGTTTATTGATGAGTAGTTTGTAGTTTAAATATCCGTCAATGCTGTAAATAATTTATGTGATTTATGTTTACAACATATTAGATAAGTAAAACGATTACTGCTATTTTATAAATTTATGATTTGTTTAAAGGTACACTATTATTCGTAGTCATATAATATAATTATATTCTAAACATAGAGATTCTAACATTTGTTACATGTTAAAAAAATAATAGAAAATAAATATGATGCAAAAATTATTTTTTTCTGATGTTACTGTATAGCAAATTGATAAAAAGTATGTACCAAAATTTTTTAAATTAATTTCTTAGGGACAGTAAATGAATTCATTACATTTACTAAAGAATGATCAATGTATTCATAATGAACTTTAAAGGAATTCTTTTTAATGGTCTTTCAGCAGCTCTCCCCACAAAAGTAATAAAAAGTTTCTTTAAGGTGGTTCTTCACGATGGTGCCGTTTTAAAGCGACACGGGACCCTGGTGGTTTTCTAATTTTCGATTAGCGTATTATTTGCAACATAAAATATGTTGTACTGGCACTTGACCATAATATCATTGCATTTACATACAAATAAAGCTAATAAAGTCATAGTAAGAGTTATAAAAAATTTCTTTTTTGACGCAAGGTTCTGAAAATGGCATGTACGCTCCTACTCAAGCAGACGTTGCCACCGATTTTTGCATGTACCTATATATATAATTTTATACAATCGTCGAGCGTCGTCTGCCGCACAAACGTAACCCCTTGACTTTTGTTTTTATTATCCGATGTATCCGAAATATTGATATGCTTCTTGTTATGATTACCTTATGTACGTTTTTAACACAAAAATAAACTCTAATTTTCATTTTCAACAAATATTAATCATAAAATAATTTTACTGATTGTCTTATTACCATATTAGTAAGTCAGTCATTTTAAATTTGCGCGCGCGATCCGATTGTCTGCTCGTTTACACGGCAGACATTTCGCTCTCGCTGATCAATAACTGATTACGTTTACGATTAAATATCGTATACTATTTTTCTGATTAGCCTAAACTTTTGTTATATTATTAGAAAGCTGAAAAATTCTTCTTTCACTACAAACTTTTTCTATTACGATCTTAAGTCTACTTTACGGGATATTACATGATATCGTAGTATGGAAAAGTAACCTACATAAGAATACATGTTAAAAGTGCATTTTTTTAATGACTTGTTTTCAAAAATTTGCCTTATAAAGGGACTTGAAATTTTAAGAGAAGATGCCTTATAACTTTAATAACAATCCATCCAAGTTTCCCTGTAAGTTTAAGTAAATGGGTTAGGTGAAGAACCACCTTAAAAGAATTCTTTAAGAATTCTTTGCGAACTCAAGACACATGACATAACCTCATGAGATTATGAATTCATTAAGAATTCATTTAGCTCATATCATGACAATCTGTAGAATTCATTAAAATATTCTTAATTCAAAATGAATTCATTTAGAATAAATAATGCCTGCTGGGAACGAAAATTTGGAAATCAGTGAAATTGAAGAAATAATAAAAAAAAATTCGGGTCTTTTACCAAGACGAACCGATATTCTAATCAAACCCAGTACATTCCGAGCCAATGACGTTAATCAAAAATCTGTAACATTTCAACAAGATGAAGACTACTTCTCCTGATGAAGAAACTTTAAATTTTACTACAGTAAACCGAAATTTCAGTCTACTTTTTGACGGTCTGTTCAAGACCAAGTAAACAATACAAATAAAAATAAAGAGCAGTTGTAATGTATATATAGGAGTAGCATAGCAAGCGCCATCAGTAGTGCGAGCGTGAGAAGGTACGACGAGCGGTCCTGGCAAAGACACTTAGTCTAGAACCTTCGTACTGTATAGACGTGCTTAACTGTAACTGCAATAAAGAGTGTTCTCGCTTATTTGTGTGCTGCCTCTTTGTGTTCTACCCCGTCCCTAGTCTCTCTGCTGTTTACTCGGACACAACATTTGGCGACGAGGTAAAAGGACGTAGTTTTTCGCGACGTGTGTTGATCATCATGCCAAAAGCTCTAGAGGGTAACTTCCGCGGAAAGGAATTAAGCGAACTCAGTCAAGTAGAGTGGGCAGAATTCGCAAGCTGGGTAGTATCACAACAGGAAAAGTTGGCAGAAGAAGAAGCCAGTGTGGCAGCAGGAAAAGCAGCTCTAGAAGAGCAAAGAAAAGTCATAGCGGCCCAACAGTTGGCTGAATTATCGGGTGCACGTGTAAGACAGCAGGCAAGCTTTATCGTGAAAGGCACGTTGGGCAGCTTGGGCGAGTTCTCAGAAACCGATGATTGGTCAGAGTGGTGTGAGAGGCTCGAGCAGTATATTTTGGTGAATGAAGTGCCCTGTGACAAGCGCGTTCCGTTGTTTTTGACGCTACTGGGTAAAGAAGGGTATCGACTCTTAAGAAACTTGTGTACACCAGTGCTACCGTCCACGCTTCCATTGGACAGGTTAATAGGACTCATGAGTGCACATCTGCAGCAAGCACCGTGTGTGATTGCCGAACGCTACAAATTTAAAGAATGCAGACAAAAAGACGGAGAAGATGTGAAACAATTTGTAGCCAGACTAAAGAAGCTTTCGCTGCATTGCGATTTTGGTCAGAACCTGGAAAGCAGTCTCAGAGATCAGTTCGTGTGGGGAGTTGAGGACGACCAAACAAAGAAGCGACTACTGGGTGAGCGAGATCTCACGTATCAAAAAGCTGTGGATACGGCAACGTCGTTGGAAGCGGCAAGAAGGGATGCAGAAGGCATGAAGACGGTCAATTGCAACTTCGTAGTGGGGAAGGAAAAAGGAAGCAGAGAACAAAAAGCGCGAGAGAAGATTAGTTGTTATTGTTGTGGCAAAGCGGGACATATTAAAAATGACTGTAAGTACCGAGAGTATAAGTGTAGTGTGTGTGGTAAAACCGGTCATTTGAAATCCGTGTGTAAACAAGAGAAGAGTGAAGTGAGCGCGCGCATAAGGGAAAAGCGTAAGGGGGGACGTGTAAAGAAAGGCTTGAAACAAAATTTTGTGGAAGACGCGGTTGAGTCATCAAGCGATAGTGATGTTATAGGGCACATTAGTGTGTCGCGATGTAAAGAGGAGGAAAAGCCACTGACTGTGTTGTTGACGGTTGAGAATGTGCCGTTGAAATTCGAGTTAGACACAGGGTCGCCAATTTCAGCCATTTCATATGACAATTATTTGGCACGTAAAGAATTTAAAAAAATAGAACTCCGCAAAACGTCACGACATTTCCGATCGTACATTGGTGCCCCTATGATACCGAACGGCATTATTGATGTTAACGTAAAATATAAAAATAAATTGGTACGGCTGGAGCTTTTTATATTGCCCAGGTCAAGTACACCTATTGTGGGCTGGAAGTGGCTGACGGCTTTAAATATGATTGAGGTGAACGATAAGACCAACGTTATGATGATTGGTACTATCAAACAAGAACTAGCTAAAGAGCGACTGATTAAAGAATTCCCTGAAGTCTTCTCAAATAGCCTCGGGTGCTTTAATAAAAGAAAGGTTAAGTTACAATTGAAAACCGGGGCTATGTCTAAATTTGTTAAAGCAAGACCGGTCCCTTACGCAATGCGAGATGCAATTGAAGCTGAGATTGATCGTTTAGTTGAAACAAATATCCTCGAGCCCGTGAACAACAGTGAGTGGGCTACACCGGTTGTTCCCGTCTTTAAGTCAAATGGTAGCATTCGATTATGTGGAGACTTTAGTGTGACGGTAAACCCATGTTTAGTAGTCGACAAACACCCAATTCCTCGTTTCTCCGATTTAAGTACCCGACTGACCGGGGGAAAAGTCTTTACAAAATTAGACATGGCCCAAGCATATCAGCAGATGCTAGTTGATGAGGAGTTAAAAAAGCTGCTCACCTTGTCAACTCACAAGGGATTGTTTGCGTGTAACCGTCTGCTATATGGTGTAGCGTCAGCACCGGGGTTGTTTCAGCGAGAAATCGAAGAAATGTTGCTTGGTATTAAAGGTGTCTCGGCTTACTTTAATGACATTTTCATTGCAGGTAAAAATCAGGAAGAACATGATGTCAGACTAAAGGAGGTTTTAGTAAGATTTAAAAGGAGTGGGCTAACGCTCAAAAGTAATAAATGCGAAGTTTCTCAATCAAAAATTGCCTTTCTGGGCGTAGAACTGGGTGAAGATGGAATCAAAGTAAGTGAGACGAAAACAAACGCGATCACATCTATGGATAGGCTGACGGGAGTGGCAGAACTAAAATCTGTTTTAGGTATGATAAGTTTTTACTCCAAGTTCATTAAACATTACGCGAGTATAGTTGCGCCACTGTATGAGTTGTTGCGCAAGGATGTGGAATGGGAGTGGACGCATGCAAGAGATAAGGCATTTGAAGATGCAAAAAAGTCGTTAATATCCCCTCAAGTACTTGTACACTATAGTACACAAGTACCTATTAAACTTACATGTGATGCATCTCCAAAAGGCCTAGGGGCAGTCTTATCTCATGTATATAAAAATAACAAAGCTAAACCGATTACATTTGCTTCCAGAATTTTGACAGCACCTGAGAGAAACTACTCCCAACTGGATCGGGAAGCGTTAGCATTAGTTTTTGGTGTTAAGGTCTTCCACCAATATTTTTATGGGTGGAATTTTTTATTGGAAACGGACCATAAGCCTTTGACGTTCATCTTTGGCTCCAAAAAAGGACTACCACAAATGGCAGCTTCGAGAGTCCAGCGTTGGGCGATTTTCCTGTCCGGGTACGACTTTGATATTCGATATATCAAAGGTTCTGACAACGGTCCGGCGGATGCTCTCTCTCGCGTGTTGTCAAAGGAAATTAAAAATCTGAATGCTAACAATAAAGATGAATTTACGTTTCTTAATTTTGTTGATAGTGTGAAACCAATTGATGTGGCAAAAATTCGCAGTGAAACGGCAAACGATCCAACACTAAGCGTGGTGCGCGATTATTTATGTAATGGATGGGCAAATAATTCTGATAAGAATTTAAGCGCATATAAGATACGGCAACTCGAACTAACAGTGGAGGAGTGGTCATTCCTTACACTTTACAACTTTAAATGCTCAGGGAATTGCATGATAGTCACTGGGGCATAATTAAAATGAAAACTTTGGCAAGGTCTTACATGTGGTGGCCTCACATGGACGCAGACATTGAGCACCTAGCAAAAGCATGTGAGTTGTGTGTGAAAAATGCAGGCAATCCGAGACGATCGGAACTGCATGTGTTTGAGTGGCCTGAGGGTCCAAACGAACGTCTACACATTGATTTTTGTGGACCTTTGGAAGGGCACATGTATATTGTAATAACAGATGCGTACTCGAAGTGGGTAGACGTGCAAGAAATGTCGAACATAACTGTGAGCACTATTAGAGTGTTAAGATTGTATTTTGCGACGTGGGGTATTCCAATAAGGATTGTCTCCGATAATGGTCCTACTTTTACATCCACCGAATTCAAACTGTTCCTAGAGAAAAATGGCGTTAAGCAATTATTGTCAGCTCCGTATCACCCCTCGTCAAATGGCGCCGCGGAAAACGCGGTCAAAAGTTTCAAGAGTAAGTACAAACTGTTGTTGCAAAAGAAAATGCCGCGACATGAAGCACTCGCTAAGTACTTACTCTCTTACCGTACGACTCCGCATTGTACCACGGGTCTCACTCCGGCCGAACTCCAGATTGGTCGACAAATTAGAACACGGTTAGACGCAATTAAACCTTCAACGCGGCAGAGAGTCGAACACAGCCAAGCGAAGCAAAAGCTTTATTACCGGGGGGATCGGAAAGAAACCTTTGATAAAAATGACAAGGTCTTAACTAAGGACTTTAAAACAAATCATTGGAAACCCGCAATTATTAACCACCAGCTTGGCCCTGTTACGTACTCTGTGCGGACGGAAGCAAACAAAGATGTCAAGCGTCATGTGGACCAGTTACGGGCTGACACAATTGGGAGCACTGAAGTTAGCGAATCTACCGGTTGTGAATTGTTGGATAAATCTATTTTGGTTACTGGCGAGTATAAGAACGAAGCGGAGCAGTCAAGGCCGCCCGAGCTGGTGCCAGAAACGTTACAACCTATTAGACGCTCTTCACGTATTCGAAAAACCCCAGATCGCTTAGATTTATAAGGTATCGATCTCTATGACGCCTACCCCTCGTTAGAGGAAAGGATTGTAATGTATATATAGGAGTAGCATAGCGAGCGCCATCAGTAGTGCGAGCGTGAGAAGGTACGACGAGCGGTCCTGGCAAAGACACTTAGTCTAGAACCTTCGTACTGTATAGACGTGCTTAACTGTAACTGCAATAAAGAGTGTTCTCGCTTATTTGTGTGCTGCCTCTTTGTGTTCTACCCCGTCCCTAGTCTCTCTGCTGTTTACTCGGACACAACAGCAGTTATCCGATTGAAAAAATAACACTTACATTAATAAAGATTGCAACAAAGAAAGAATTATTAAAGAATATGGAATCCAAACTTATTATGGTACCATAGTTGCGATAAGAAAAATAAAATACCAAGTAACAGCATTATTTGAGAAATACAATCTGTACCTACATCTCCTACCGAACGTAATGACGGCAGTTAATTAAATCAAGAACGAATAAATTCGCTTCCATCGCCGTATCTATAGACATATAGATATATATCTATCTATATATTTTAGTTTTAGTCGTTAAATTTTCTCTCTTATATTTTGTTTATAATGTACATTCAAGAAACGAATGATCAAACATAAACAAACAGAAGATCAATGGAAGTGTGTGTCTATGTACAAAGATATGGTATGAACATGTGTGTGTCTTGTCTACGTCTCCAAGGACGAAGGTTATACATGCATTATTCCTATATAATATGTAGTACGACCATAGAGGTATAAGAGTCTTATACCTCTATGAGTATGAGTACGACACCAAGACCTGGCCATACCCTTTCGATAACCTCATTACAATATTGGCCATCAGGGCATGGTGTTCAGCTACGGCCGTCTGGTGGTAATTTCTTGTCGTGCTCCTGCCGCCAGTGCCGCCCACAACCCACGACCCACGACCCCACTCCGTGAGTGTGCCATGGACATATAAAAAATGGGCTTCTCGGTCTTACATACGGCGCTGAAGCGCAAGTAGAAAGAGACACAATAACGAACGTGTGCATCTGTCTCTTTCGCGAGTTGTCAGCGGTGAGGTGGTTGCATCAGCTGGCCTCATTTTACTGACCTCCACCTTTGGCACTGTGCGAGAGAGACAGATACCCACGTTCGATGTTGTGTCTCTTTCTACTCATGTTTCAGCGCCGTACATAAAAACGAGCAGTCTGCATTTCTTATATGTCTATGAAGTGTGCGAGAAAGAAAGGGTGCGTTCCGTAGGCTCCAGCAGTTAATCTTAAGGTATCTCGGTGTCCTTTAAGACATTCAAGTGCAAGGGAAAAAGCATAACATATTGTCTTTCCACACTAATAAGTTAAATACACATTATAATAATACTAAGATTAAACGGCGAGTGCTTACGGAATAGATTCAAAGACTCACTGCCCTCGTCTCTTGTCATTCCTTTCTTTTTACATTAACCTCACTCTTAGGGATAAAAAAATAGAGTGCGCCATCCCAACATTACTCTTAGGCCGCAGTCACATGGCAGCTCTGCGAACTCCGCGAGCAACTTGCTAATTTCGACTTAAAAAAAATACCCAAAACTGTGGAATCGTTAGCAACGTTTGCAACCGCTTTGTAAAAAACTGTCGGATCAAGCAGTTTTGCAAAAAAAAATAAATTTGATACCGTCGTGCGAGAGACATAAAAAGTATCTCATCCACCCTTTGTAGTGTGTCTATACTATCAAAATTGATATCGATCGTTTGCAATTTAATTGTCGTTTATGTTGAACAGTTGCAAATTGTCATATTTTTATGTATAGCAGGTAAAATAATTATTTTTGTCGAATGTGGAATGTGCGATTTTTTCTCAATACAATAATACATAATACCAGCGATGGGATATAGTTCCGGCCAGATTTGGGAATTCTCTAGGACCCAACCTCTCTGACGTGGGAAATCACTAGATCAAAAAAAAATTAGTACCAAAGGTGACGCGCGAGATTCAAATAAGGTCCAATAACACAAGCATCCATCACCTGATGACCCGGGGCGCTTACTGGCCACTCTTTTAAATAAATAATTATTAATAACACAAGCGCCTATCACCTAATGACCCGGGGCGCTTACTGGCCACTCTTTTAAATAAACAATCATTAATAAATAACACAAGCGCCTATCACCTGATGACCCAGGGCGCTTCCTGGCAAAACTGTTAAATAAATAATTATTAATAAATAACACAAGCGCCTATCACCGTATTACCTGGGGCGCTAATTGCAAATCTAGTAAATAAATAATTATTCATAAGTATGTCAAGCACCTTCTTCCTGAGGATCCAGGACACTTGTTTGCAACACTATTAAATGATAAAAAGTTGATCGATAACACATTAATTATATCACAATTTTGATTGCCTATCTAGTACGACAAAGATATTTTTAATTGGCGCTCTTGTAATTACTTGATAATTTATTATTCAATAGTAGCTAGTAAGCGCCCCGGGTCAAAAGGTGATAGGTGCTTGTGTTATCAATAATTATTTATTTAACAGAGTGGCCAGTAAGCGCCCCGGGTCATCAGGTGATAGGCGCTTGTGTTATTTAAAAATAATAATTTATTTAACAGAGTTGCCAGTAAGCGCCCCGGGTCATTGGGTGATAGGCGCTGGTGTTATTAATAATTATTTATTTAAAAGAGTGGCTAGTAGGCGCCCTGGGTCAATAGGTGATAGGCGCTTGTGTTATTTATTAATAATTATTTATTTAAAAGAGTGGCCAGTAAGCGCCCCGGGTCATCAGGTGATAGGCGCTTGTGTTACTAATAATTATTTATTTAAAAGAGTGGCTAGTAAGCGCCGTGGGTCATCAGGTGACAGGCGCTTGTGTTATTTACTAATAATAATTTATTTAACAGAGTTGCCAGTAAGCGCCCCGGGTCAAAAGGTGATAGGCGCTGGTGTTATTAATAATTATTTATTTAAAAGAGTGGCCAGTGAGCGCCCCGGGTCATCAGGTGATGGATGCTTGTGTTATTGGACCTTATTTGAATCTCGCGCGTCACCTTCGGTACTAATTTTTTTTTGATCTAGTGATTTCCCACGTCAGAGAGGTTGGGTCCTAGAGAATTCCCAAATCTGGCCGGAACTATATCCCATCGCTGCATAATACGTATTGCTGCGCATGCGCCGTGTATACAGTTCCACACAGCTCCATTAATTCGTTCCATTAGTATTACTAATGGAACGAATTAATGGAGCTGTGTGGAACTGTATACACGGCGCATGCGCAGCAATACGTATTATGTATTATTGTATTGAGAAAAAATCGCACATTCCACATTCGACAAAAATAATTATTTTACCTGCTATACATAAAAATATGACAATTTGCAACTGTTCAACATAAACGACAATTAAATTGCAAACGATCGATATCAATTTTGATAGTATAGACACACTACAAAGGGTGGATGAGATACTTTTTATGTCTCTCGCACGACGGTATCAAATTTATTTTTTTTTGCAAAACTGCTTGATCCGACAGTTTTTTACAAAGCGGTTGCAAACGTTGCTAACGATTCCACAGTTTTGGGTATTTTTTTTAAGTCGAAATTAGCAAGTTGCTCGCGGAGTTCGCAGAGCTTCACATGGCTCAGTCAAAAATTTATAGCTATTAATATCATAGAGGTATAAGAATAGAGGGGAAAAGCGCTATACTAGCCCATTAGCGGCAGCGACAGCATAACTAAGTGTAACGGGGCATCTGTCCTTGTTGCCAAAGCCACGTTATTGGCTACTTCTTCGTCCTGAATCCTACAGTTGATTCAATCTCATGTATGACTCGACCAATAACATAACTGCCAGACAAAGACAGATGCCTCGTTACGTAGCGAATTCTGCTGTCGCATATCACGCCCCCTTTTCTCCTCTATTCTTATACCTCTATGATTAATATGCCTATAATTTATAGCTATAATTATAGCTATAACTACCTATAAAACAGCTATAATAATGTATACAATTCAGCTATAAATATAGCTATAAATTACAGCTGTAAATATTTCACAAATAATAAATAAAAATTGGTTTAATATAAAATTTTTTCAACATATATCGATCAGTACAGATGGTATCATCCGTATGATAACAATAAAACTGGGGGCCTGAAGTATTTTTGAATAAGTAGAAAAAGAAACAAGAAATCACATACAATTTCAAGTTTTTTAAAAATTGTTTGAAAATACTTTAGGCCCTCGGTTTTACTGTTATCACTCAGATAATACCGACTACACTAATCGATACATGTCGAAAAAATCTGATTTTAAACTAATTTTTATTCGAAATTTGTGAAAAGGTTACAGCTGTAATTTAAAGCTATATTTACAGCTGAATTTTATACATTATTATAGCTGTTTTATGGGTAGTTATAGCTATAATTGTAGCTATAATTTATAGGTATAAATATAGCCATAAATTTTTAACTGAGAGAGCGTAATGGAGCGAGCAAGATAGGAATTTCTCCATAAGCGGCTGTGTTAAGTTTATTCAGTGTTGTACTATGGTTCCGGCCAGACTTGGGAATTCTCTAGGATCCAACCTATCTGATGTAGGAAATCACTAGATCAAAAAAAAAAAAGTACCGAAGGAGACGCGCAAGATTCAAATGAGGTCCAATAACACGGGCATCCATCACCTAATGACCCAGTGTGCTTACTGGCCACTCTGTTCAATAAATAATTATTGATAACACAAGCGCCTATCACCCAATGACCAGGGGCACTTACTGGCCACTCTGTTCAATAAATAATTTTTTAAATAACACAAGTGCCTATCCCCTGATGACCCAGGGCACTCACTGGCAACTTGGATAAATAAATAATTATTAAAATAACACAAGCGCCTATCACCTCATGACCCGGGGCACTTACTGGCCACTCTGTTAAATAAATAATTTTTAATAACACAAGCGCCTATCACCCAATGACACGGTGCGCTGATTGGCCACTGTGATCAATAAATAATTATGAATAACACAAGCGCCTATCACCCAATGACCCGGGGCGCTTACTGGCCACTCTGTTAGAAAAATAATTTTCAATAACACAAGCGCCTATCACCCAACGACCCGGGGTGCTGACTGGCCACTCTGTTAAATAAACAATTTTAAATAACACAAGCGCTTATCACCCAACGACATGGGGTGCTGACTGGCCACTCTGTTCAATAAATAGTTTTTAATAACACAAGCGCCTATCACCCAATGACCCGGGGCGCTTACTGGCCACTCTGTTCAAATAATAATTTTTGAAATAACACAAATGCTTATCACCTCATGACCCGGGGCGCTTACTGTCCACTCTGTTCAATAAATAATTATTAATAACACAAGCGCCTATTACCCAATGACCCGAAGCGCTTACTGGCCACTCTGTTTAATAAACAATTTTAAATAACACAAGCGCTTATCACCCAACGACATGGGGTGCTGACTGGCCACTCTGTTTGATAAATAATTATCAATAACACAAGCGCCTATCTCCCAATGACTCAGGGCGCTCACTGGCCACTCTGTTCAATAAATAATTATTAAACTAACACAAACGCTTATCACCTTATGACCCGGGGCGCTTACTGTCCACTCTGTTCAATAAATAATTATTAATAACACAAGCGCCTATTACCCAATGACCCGAAGCGCTTACTGGCCACTCTGTTTAATAAATAATTTTCAAAATAACACAAATGCCTATTACCTGATGACCTGGAGCGCTTTCTGGCAGCTCGGATAAATAAATAATTATTAAAATAACACAAGCGCTTATCACCTTATGACCCAGGGCGCTTACTGTCCACTCAGTACAATAAATAAATATTTATAACACAAGCGCCTATCACCCAATAACCCGGGGCGCTTACTGGCCGCTCTGTTCAATAAAAAATTTTTAAAATAAAACAAGTGCCTATCACCCAATAACCCGGGGCGCTTACTGACCACTCTGTTTAATAAATTATTTTTAAAATAACACAAGTGCCTATCACCTGATGACCTGAGGCGCTTACTGGCAGCTCGGATGAATAAATAATTATTAAAATAACACAAGCGCCTATCGCCTTATGACCCGGGGCGCTTACTGGCCACTCTGTTCAATAAATAATTATTAATAACACAAGCGCCTATCACTCAATAACCCGGAGCGCTTACTAGCCACTCTGTTCATTAAAAAATTTTTAAAATAAAACAAGTGCTTATCACCTCATGACCTGGGGCGCTTACTGGCCACTCTGTTCAATAAATAATTATTAATAACACAAGCGCCTATTACCCAATGACCCGAAGCGCTTACTGGCCACTCTGTTTCATAAATAATTTTCAAAATAACACAAATGCCTATTACCTGATGACCTGGAGCGCTTACTGGCAGCTCGGATGAATAAATAATTATTAAAATAACACAAGCACTTATCACCTTATGACCCAGGGCGCTTACTGTCCACTCTGTACAATAAATAAATATTTATAACACAAGCGCCTATCACCCAATAACCCGGGGCGCTTACTGGCCACTCTGTTCAATAAAAAATTTTTAAAATAAAACAAGTGCCTATTACCTGATAACCTGGGGCGCTTACTGGCAACTCTGTTATATAAATAATTATTTAAATAACACAAGCGCCGACCACCTCATGACCCGGGGCACTTACTGGCCACTCTGTTAAATAAACAATTTTTAATAACACAAGCGCCTATCACCCAATGACCCGGGGCGCTTACTGACCACTCTGTTTGATAAATAATTTTTGAAATAACACAAGTGCCTATCACCTGATGACCTGAGGCGCTTACTGGCAGCTTAGATGAATAAATAATTATTAAAATAACACAAGCGCCTATCACCTTATGACCCGGGGTGCTGACTGGCCACTCTGTTAAATAAACAATTTTAAATAACACAAGCGATTATCACCAAACGACATGGGGTGCTGACTGGCCACTCTGTTCAATAAATAGTTTTTAATAACACAAGCACCTATCACCCAATGACCTAGGGCGCTCACTGGCCTCTCTGTTCAATAAATAATTATTTATAACACAAGCGCCTATCACCCAATGACCCGGGGCGCTTACTGGCCACTCTGTTCAATGAATAATTTTTGAAATAACACAAGTGCCTATCACCCAATGAGACGGGGCTCAGATTGGCCACTATGTTCAATAAATAATTATTAAAATAACACAAGCGCTTATCACCTTCTGACCCGGGGCGCTTACTGTCCACTCTGTTTAATAAATAATTATTAATAACACAAGCGCCTATCACCCAATGACCCGGGGCGCTTACTAACCACTCTGTTTAATAAATAATTATTTAAATAACACAAGCGCCTATTGCCTTATGACCCGGGGCGCTTACTGGCCACTGTGTTAAACAAACAATTTTTAATAACACAAGCGGCTATCACCCAATGATACGGAGTGCTAATTGGCCACTCTGTTCAATAAATAATTATTAAAATAACACAAGCACTTATCATCTCACGTTCCATGGCGCTTACTGGCCACTCTGTTCAAAAAATAATTATTAATATTACAAGCGCCTATTACTCAATGACTCAGGGTGATCACTGGCCATTCTGTTCAATAAATAATTATGAAAATAACACAAGCGCTTATCACCTTATGACCCGGGGCGCTAACTGTCCACTCTGTTTAATAAATAATTATTAATAACACAAGCGCCTATCACCCAATAACCCGGGGCGCTTACTGACCACTCTGTTTAACAAATTATTTTTGAAATAACACAAGTGCCTATCACCTGATGACCTGAGGCGCTTACTGGCAGCTCGGATGAATAAATAATTATTAAAATAACACAAGCGCCTATCGCCTTATGACCCGGGGCGCTTACTGGCCACTCTGTTCAATAAATAATTATTAATAACACAAGCGCCTATTACCCAATGACCTGAAGCGCTTACTGGCAACTCTGTTTCATAAATAATTTTCAAAATAACACAAATGCCTATTACCTGATGACCTGGAGCGCTTACTGGCAGCTCGGATAAATAAATAATTATTAAAGTAACACAAGCGCTTACCACCTTATGACCCAGGGCGCTTACTGTCCACTCTGTACAATAAATAAATATTTATAACACAAGCGCCTATCACCCAATAACCCGGGGCGCTTACTGGCCACTCTGTTCAATAAAAAATTTTTAAAATAAAACAAGTGCCTACTACCTGATAACCTGGTGCGCTTACTGGCAACTCTGTTATATAAATAATTATTTAAATAACACAAGCGCCGACCACCTCATGACCCGGGGCACTTACTGGCCACTCTGTTAAATAAACAATTTTTAATAACACAAGCGGCTATCACCCAATGACACGGAGTGCTAATTGGCCACTCTGTTCAATAAATAATTATTAATAACACAAGCGCCTATCACCCAATGACCCGGGGTGCTGACTGGCCACTCTGTTAAATAAACAATTTTAAATAACACAAGCGCTTATCACCCAACGACATGGGGTGCTGACTGGCCACTCTGTTCAATAAATAGTTTTTAATAACACATGCACCTATCACCCAATGACCTAGGGCGCTCACTGGCCTCTCTGTTCAATAAATAATTATTTATAACACAAGCGCCTATCACCCAATGACCCGGGGCGCTTACTGGCCACTCTGTTCAATAAATAATTTTTGAAATAACACAAGTGCCTATCACGCAATGAGACGGGGCACAGATTGGCCACTCTGTTTAATAAATAATTATCAAAATAACACAAGCGCTTATCACCTCATGACCCGGGGCGCTTACTGGCCACTCTGTTCAATAAATAACTATAAATAACACAAGTGCCTATCACCTCATGACCCGGGGCGCTCACTGGCAACTCTGTTATATAAATAATTATTTAAATAACACAAGCACGGATCACCTCATGACCCGGGGCACTTACTGGCCACTGTGTTAAATGAACAATTTTTAATAACACAAGCGGCTATCACCCAATGACACGGAGTGCTAATTGGCCACTCTGTTCAATAAATAATTAATAAAATAACACAAGCACTTATCATCTCACGACCCATGGCGCTTACTGGCCACTCTGTTCAAAAAATAATTATTAATAACACAAGCGCCTATCACCCAATGACTCAGGGCGCTCACTGGCCACTCTGTTCAATAAATAATTAGTAAAATAACACAAGCGCTTATAACCTTATGACCCGGGGCGATTACTGTCCACTCTGTTTAATAAATTATTTTTGAAATAACACAAGTGCCTATCACCTGATGACCTGAGGCGCTTACTGGCAGCTCGGATGAATAAATAATTATTAAAATAACACAAGCGCCTATTGCCTTATGACCCGGGGTGCTTACTGGCCACACTGTTCAATAAATAATTATTAATAACACAAGCGCCTATCACCCAATGACACGAGGCGCTGATTGGCCACTCTGTTTAATGAATAATTATTAATATCACAAGCGCCTATCTCCCATTGACTCAGGGTGCTCACTGGCCACTTTGTTCAATAAATAATTATTAAACTAACACAAACGCTTATCGCCTTATGACCCGGGGCGCTTACTGTCCACTCTGTTCAATAAATAATTATTAATAACACAAGCGCCTATTACCCAATGACCCGAAGCGCTTACTGGCCACTCTGTTTAATAAATAATTTCCAAAATAACACAAGTGCCTATTACCTGATGACCTGGAGCGCTTACTGGCAGCTCGGATAAATAAATAATTATTAAAATAACACAAGCGCTTTTCACCTTATGACCCAGGGCGCTTACTGTCCACTCTGTACAATAAATAAATATTTATAACACAAGCGCCTATCACCCAATAACCCGGGGCGCTTACTGGCTACTCTGTTCAATAAAAAATTTTTAAAATAAAACAAGTGCCTATTACCTGATAACCTGGGGCGCTTACTGGCAACTCTGTTAAATAAACAATTTTTAATAACACAAGCGGCTATCACCCAATGACACGGAGTGCTAATTGGCCACTCTGTTCAATAAATAATTATTAATAACACAAGCGCCTATCACCCAATGACCCGGGGCGCTCACTGGCCACTATGTTTAATAAATAATTATTAAAATAACACAAGCGCTTATCACCTTATGACCCGGGGCGCTTACTGTCCACTCTGTTTAATAAATAATTATTAATAACACAAGCGCCTATCACCCAATGACCCGGGGCGCTTACTGACCACTCTGTTTAATGAATAATTATTAAAATAACACAAGCGCCTATTGCCTTATGACCCGGGGCGCTTACTGGCCAATCTGTTCAATAAATAATTATTAATAACACAAGCGCCTATCACTCAATAACCCGGAGCGCTTACTGGCCACTCTGTTCATTAAAAAATTTTTAAAATAAAACAAGTGCTTATCACCTCATGACCTGGGGCGCTTACTGGCCACTCTGTTCAATAAATAATTATTAATAACACAAGCGCCTATCACCCAATTACACGGGGCGCTGATTGGCCACTCTGTTTAATAAATAATTATTAATAACACAAGCGCCTATCTCCCAATGACTCAGGGCCCTCACTGGCCACTCTGTTCAATAAATAATTATTAATAACACAAGCGCCTATCACTCAATAACCCGGGGCGCTTACTGGTCACTCTGTTCATTAAAAAATTTTTAAAATAAAACAAGTGCTTATCACCTCATGACCTGGGGCGCTTACTGGCCACTCTGTTCAATAAATAATTATTAATAACACAAGCGCCTATCACCCAATGACACGGGGCGCTGATTGGCCACTCTGTTCAATAAATAATTACTAAAATAACACAGGCGCTTATCACCTTATGACCCGAGACGCTTTCTGGCCACACTGTTCAATAAATAATTATTAATAACACAAGCGCCTATCACCCAATGATCCGGGGCGCTTACTGACCACTCTGTTTAATAAATAATTTTTGAAATAACACAAGTGCCTATCACCTGATGACCTGAGGCGCTTACTGGCAGCTCGGATGAATAAATAGTTATTAAAATAACACAAGCGCCTATCACCTTATGACCCGGTGCGCTTACTGGCCACTCTGTTCAATGAATAATTATTAAACTAACACAAGCTTTTATCACCTTATGACCCGGGGCGCTTACTGTCCACTCTGTTCAATAAATAATTATTAATAACACAAGCGCCTATCACCCAATGACCCGAAGCGCTTACTGGCCACTCTGTTTAATAAATAATTTTCAAAATAACACAAGTGCCTATTACCTGATGACCTGGAGCGCTTACTGGCAGCTGGGATAAATAAATAATTATTAAAATAACACAAGCGCTTATCACCTTATGACCCGGGGCGCTTACTGTCCACTCTGTTCAATAAATAAATATTTATAACGCAAGCGCCTATCACCCAATAACCCAAGGCGCTTACTGGCCACTCTGTTTAATAAAAAATTTTTAAAATAAAACAAGTGCCTATTACCTGATAACCTGGGGCGCTTACTGGCAACTCTGTTATATGAATAATTATTTAAATAACACAAGCGCCGACCACCTCATGACCCGGGGCACTTACTGGCCACTCTGTTAAATAAACAATTTTCAATAACACAAGCGGCTATCACCTAATGACACGGAGTGCTAATTGGCCACTCTGTTCAATAAATAATTATTAAAATAACACAAGCGCTTATCATCTCATGACCCATGGCGCTTACTGGCCATTCTGTTCAATTAATAATTATTAATAACACAAGCGCCTATCACCCAATGACATGGGGTGCTAATTGGCCACTCTGTTCAATAAACAATTATTAAAATAACACAAGCGCTTATCACCTCATGATCCGGGGCGCTTACTGGAAACTCCGATACATAAATAATTATTAAAACAACACAAGCGCTTGTCACCTCATGACCCGGGGTGCTTACTGGCCACACTGTTTAATAAATAATTATTAATAACACAAGCGCCTATTACCCAATGACACGGGGCGGTGATTGGCCACTCTGTTCAATGAATAATTATTAAATTAACACAAGCGGCTATCACCCAATGACACGTAGTGCTAATTAGCCACTCTGTTCAATAAATAATTATTAAAATAACACAAGCACTTATCATCTCACGACCCATGGCGCTCACTGGCCACTCTGTTCAATAAATAATTATTAAAATAACACAAGCGCTTATCACCTTATGACCCGGGGTGCTTACTGACCACTCTGTTTAATAAATAATTTTTGAAATAACACAAGTGCCTGTCACCTGATGACCTAAGGCGATTACTGGCAGCTCAGATAAATAAATAATTATTAAAATAACACAAGCGCCTATCACCTTATGACCCAGGGCGCTTACTGGCCACTCTGTTCAATAAATAATTATTAATAACACAAGCGCCTATCACTCTATAACCCGGAGCGCTTACTGGCCACTCTGTTCATTGAATAATTTTTAAAATAAAACAAGTGCTTATCACCTTATGACCTGGGGCGCTTACTGGCCACTCTGTTCAATAAATAATTATTAATAACACAAGCGCCTATCACCCAATGACACGGGGCGCTGATTGGCCACTCTGTTTAATAAATAATTACTAAAATAACACAGGTGCTTATCACCTCATGACCCAGGGTGCTTACTGGCCACACTGTTCAATAAATAATTATTAATAACACAAGCGCCTATCACCCAATGACACGAGGCGCTGATTGGCCACTCTGTTTAACGAATAATTATTAATAACACAAGCGCCTATCTCCCAATGACTCAGGGCGCTCACTGGCCACTCTGTTTAATAAATAATTATTAAACTAACACAAACGCTTATCACCTTATGACCCGGGGCGCTTACTGTCCACTCTGTTCAATAAATAATTATTAATAACACAAGCGCCTATCACCCAATGACACGGGGCGCTGATTGGCCACTTTGTTTAATTAATAATTAATAATAACACAAGCGCCTATCTCCCAATGACTCAGGGCGCTCACTGGCAACTCTGTTCAATAAATAATTATTAAACTAACACAAGCTTTTATCACCTTATGACCCGGGGCGCTTACTGTCCACTCTGTTCAATAAATAATTATTAATAACACAAGCGCCTATCACCCAATGATCCGGGGCGCTTACTGACCACTCTGTTTAATAAATAATTTTTGAAATAACACAAGCGCCTATCACCCAGTGACCCGAAGCGCTTACTGGCCACTCTGTTTAATAAATAATTTTCAAAATAACACAAGTGCCTATTACCTGATGACCTGGAGCGCTTACTGGCAGCTTGGATAAATAAATAATTATTAAAATAACACAAGCGCTTATCACCTTTAACCCGGGGCGCTTACTGTCCACTCTGTTCAATAAATAAATATTTATAACACAAGCGCCTATCACCAAATAACCCGGGGCGCTTACTGGCCACTCTGTTTAATAAAAAATTTTTAAAATAAAACAAGTGCCTATTACCTGATAACCTGGGGCGCTTACTGGCAACTCTGTTATATGAATAATTATTTAAATAACACAAGCGCCGACCACCTCATGACCCGGGGCACTTACTGGCCACTCTGTTAAATAAACAATTTTTAATAACACAAGCGGCTATCACCCAATGACACGGAGTGCTAATTGGCCACTCTGTTCAATAAATAATTATTAAAATAACACAAGCGCTTATCATCTCATGACCCATGGCGCTTACTGGCCATTCTGTTCAATTAATAATTATTAATAACACAAGCGCCTATCACTCAATGACATGCGGTGCTAATTGGCCACTCTGTTCAATAAACAATTATTAAAATAACACAAGCGCTTATCACCTCATGATCCGGGGCGCTTACTGGAAACTCCGATACATAAATAATTATTAAAACAACACAAGCGCTTGTCACCTCATGACCCGGGGTGCTTACTGGCCACACTGTTTAATAAATAATTATTAATAACACAAGCGCCTATCACCCAATGACACGGAGTGCTAATTAGCCACTCTGTTCAAAAAATAATTATTAAAATAACACAAGCACTTATTATCTCACGACCCATGGCGCTTACTGGCCACTCTGTTCAAAAAATAATTATTAAATTAACACAAGCGGCTATTACCCAATGACACGGAGTGCTAATTAGCCACTCTGTTCAAAAAATAATTATTAAAATAACACAAGCACTTATTATCTCACGACCCATGGCGCTTACTGGCCACTCTGTTCAAAAAATAATTATTAATAACACAAGCGCCTATCACCCAACGACTCAGGGCGCTCACTGGCCACTCTGTTCAATAAATAATTATTAAAATAACACAAGCGCTTATCACCTTATGACCCGGGGTGCTTACTGACCACTCTGTTTAATAAATAATTTTTGAAATAACACAAGTGCCTGTCACCTGATGACCTAAGGCGATTACTGGCAGCTCGGATAAATAAATAATTATTAAAATAACACAAGCGCCTATCACCTTATGACCCAGGGCGCTTACTGGCCACTCTGTTTAATAAATAATTATTAATAACACAAGCGCCTATCACTCTATAACCCGGGGCGCTTACTGGCCACTCTGTTCATTGAATAATTTTTAAAATAAAACAAGTGCTTATCACCTCATGACCTGGGGCGCTTACTGGCCACTCTGTTCAATAAATAATTATTAATAACACAAGCGCCTATCACCCAATGACACGGGGCGCTGAGTGGCCACTCTGTTTAATAAATAATTACTAAAATAACACAGGTGCTTATCACCTCATGACCCAGGGTGCTTACTGGCCACACTGTTCAATAAATAATTATTAATAACACAAGCGCCTATCACCCAATGACACGAGGCGCTGATTGGCCACTCTGTTTAATGAATAATTATTAATAACACAAGCGCCTATCTCCCAATGACTCAGGGCGCTCACTGGCCACTCTGTTTAATAAATAATTTACAAAATAACACATGTGCCTATTACCTGATGACCTGGAGCGCTTACTGGCAGCTCGGATGAATAAATAATTATAAAAATAACACAAGCGCTTATCACCTTATGACCCAGGGCGCTTACTGTCCACTCTGTACAATAAATAAATATTTATAACACAAGCGCCTATCACCCAATAACCCGGGGCGCTTACTGGCCACTCTGTTCAATAAAAAATTTTTAAAATAAAACAAGTGTCTATTACCTGATAACCTGGGGCGCTTACTGGCAAATCTGTTAAATAAACAATTTTTAATAACACAAACGGCTATCACCCAATGACACGGAGTGCTAATTGGCCACTTTGTTCAATAAATAATTATTAATAACACAAGCGCCTATCACCCAATGACCCGGGGCGCTTACTGACCACTCTGTTTAATAAATAATTTTTGAAATAACACAAGTGCCTATCACCTGATGACCTGAGGCGCTCACTGGCAGCTCGGATGAATAAATAATTATTAAAATAACACAAGCGCCTATCACCTTATGACCCGGGGTGCTGACTGGCCACTCTGTTAAATAAACAATTTTAAATAACACAAGCGCTTATCACCCATTGACATGGGGTGCTGACTGGCCACTCTGTTTAATAAATAGTTTTTAATAACACAAGCACCTATCACCCAATGACCTAGGGCGCTTACTGGCCTCTCTGTTCAATAAATAATTATTTATAACACAAGCGCCTATCACCCAATGAGACGGGGCTCAGATTGGCTACTCTGTTTAATAAATAATTATCAAAATAACACAAGCGCCGATCACCTCATGACCCGGGGCACTTACTGGCCACTGTGTTAAATAAACAATTTTTAATAACACAAGCGGCTATCACCCAATGACACGGAGTGCTAATTGGCCACTCTGTTCAATAAATAATGATTAAAATAACACAAGCACTTATCATCTCACGGACCATGGCGCTTACTGGCCACTCTGTTCAAAAAATAATTATTAATAACACAAGTGCCTATCACCCAATGACTCAGGGCGCTCACTGGCCACTCTGTTCAATAAATAATTATTAAAATAACACAAGCGCTTATCACCTTATGACCCGGGGCTTTTACTGTCCACTCTGTTTAATAAATAATTATTAATAACACAAGCGCCTATCACCCAATGACCCGGGGCGCTTACTGACCACTCTGTTTAATAAATTATTTTTAAAATAACACAAGTGCCTATCACCTGATGACCTGAGGCGCTTACTGGCAGCTCGGATAAATAAATAATTATTAAAATAACACAAGCGCCTATCACCTTATGACCCGAAGCGCTTACTGGCCACTCTGTTCAATAAATAATTATTAATAACACAAGCGCCTATCACCCAATAACCCGGAACGCTTACTGGCCACTCTGTTCATTAAAAAATTTTTAAAATAAAACAAGTGCTTATCACCTTATGACCTAGGGCGCTCACTGGCCACTCTGTTCAATAAATAATTATTAATAACACAAGTGCCTATCTCCCAATGACTCAGGGCGCTCACTGGCCACTCTGTTCAAAAAATAATTATTAATAACACAAGCGCCTATCACTCAATAACCCGGGGCGCTCACTGGCCACTCTGTTCAATTAATAATTATTAATAACACAAGCGCCTATCACTCAATGACATGCGGTGCTAATTGGCCACTCTGTTCAATAAACAATTATTAAAATAACACAAGCGCTTATCACCTCATGATCCGGGGCGCTTACTGGAAACTCCGATACATAAATAATTATTAAAACAACACAAGCGCTTGTCACCTCATGACCCGGGGTGCTTACTGGCCACACTGTTTAATAAATAATTATTAATAACACAAGCGCCTATCACCCAATGACACGGAGTGCTAATTAGCCACTCTGTTCAAAAAATAATTATTAAAATAACACAAGCACTTATTATCTCACGACCCATGGCGCTTACTGGCCACTCTGTTCAAAAAATAATTATTAAATTAACACAAGCGGCTATTACCCAATGACACGGAGTGCTAATTAGCCACTCTGTTCAAAAAATAATTATTAAAATAACACAAGCACTTATTATCTCACGACCCATGGCGCTTACTGGCCACTCTGTTCAAAAAATAATTATTAATAACACAAGCGCCTATCACCCAACGACTCAGGGCGCTCACTGGCCACTCTGTTCAATAAATAATTATTAAAATAACACAAGCGCTTATCACCTCATGACCCGGGGTGCTTACTGACCACTCTGTTTAATAAATAATTTTTGAAATAACACAAGTGCCTGTCACCTGATGACCTAAGGCGATTACTGGCAGCTCGGATAAATAAATAATTATTAAAATAACACAAGCGCCTATCACCTTATGACCCAGGGCGCTTACTGGCCACTCTGTTCAATAAATAATTATTAATAACACAAGCGCCTATCACTCTATAACCCGGGGCGCTTACTGGCCACTCTGTTCATTGAATAATTTTTAAAATAAAACAAGTGCTTATCACCTCATGACCTGGGGCGCTTACTGGCCACTCTGTTCAATAAATAATTATTAATAACACAAGCGCCTATCACCCAATGACACGGGGCGCTGAGTGGCCACTCTGTTTAATAAAT
This sequence comes from Copidosoma floridanum, assembly GCF_036245765.1. Taxonomy (NCBI): domain Eukaryota; kingdom Metazoa; phylum Arthropoda; class Insecta; order Hymenoptera; family Encyrtidae; genus Copidosoma; species Copidosoma floridanum. The sequence continues at coordinate 38,445,386 of NW_028321907.1, read as the reverse complement.
AATTACTAAAATAACACAGGTGCTTATCACCTCATGACCCAGGGTGCTTACTGGCCACACTGTTCAATAAATAATTATTAATAACACAAGCGCCTATCACCCAATGACACGAGGCGCTGATTGGCCACTCTGTTTAATGAATAATTATTAATAACACAAGCGCCTATCTCCCAATGACTCAGGGCGCTCACTGGCCACTCTGTTCCATAAATAATTATTAAACTAACACAAACGCTTATCACCTTATGACCCGGGGCGCTTACTGGCCACTCTGTTCAATAAATAATTATTAATAACACAAGCGCCTATCACTCTATAACCCGGGGCGCTTACTGGCCACTCTGTTCATTGAATAATTTTTAAAATAAAACAAGTGCTTATCACCTCATGACCTGGGGCGCTTACTGGCCACTCTGTTCAATAAATAATTATTAATTACACAAGCGCCTATCACCCAATGACACGGGGCGCTGAGTGGCCACTCTGTTTAATAAATAATTACTAAAATAACACAGGTGCTTATCACCTCATGACCCAGGGCGCTTACTGTCCACTCTGTTCAATAAATAATTATTAATAACACAAGCGCCTATTACCCAATGACCCGAAGCGCTTACTGGCCACTCTGTTTAATAAATAATTTCCAAAATAACACATGTGCCTATTACCTGATGACCTGGAGCGCTTACTGGCAGCTCGGATGAATAAATAATTATTAAAATAACACAAGCGCTTATCACCTTATGACCCAGGGCGCTTACTGTCCACTCTGTACAATAAATAAATATTTATAACACAAGCGCCTATCACCCAATAACCCGGGGCGCTTACTGGCCACTCTGTTCAATAAAAAATTTTTAAAATAAAACAAGTGTCTATTACCTGATAACCTGGGGCGCTTACTGGCAAATCTGTTAAATAAACAATTTTTAATAACACAAACGGCTATCACCCAATGACACGGAGTGCTAATTGGCCACTTTGTTCAATAAATAATTATTAATAACACAAGCGCCTATCACCCAATGACCCGGGGCGCTTACTGACCACTCTGTTTAATAAATAATTTTTGAAATAACACAAGTGCCTATCACCTGATGACCTGAGGCGCTCACTGGCAGCTCGGATGAATAAATAATTATTAAAATAACACAAGCGCCTATCACCTTATGACCCGGGGTGCTGACTGGCCACTCTGTTAAATAAACAATTTTAAATAACACAAGCGCTTATCACCCATTGATATGGGGTGCTGACTGGCCACTCTGTTTAATAAATAGTTTTTAATAACACAAGCACCTATCACCCAATGACCTAGGGCGCTTACTGGCCTCTCTGTTCAATAAATAATTATTTATAACACAAGCGCCTATCACCCAATGAGACGGGGCTCAGATTGGCTACTCTGTTTAATAAATAATTATCAAAATAACACAAGCGCTTATCACCCCATGACCCGGGGCGCTTACTGGCCACTCTGTTCAATAAATAACTATAAATAACACAAGCGCCCATCACCTCATGACCCGGGGCGCTCACTGGCAACTCTGTTATATAAATAATTATTTAAATAACACAAGCGCCGATCACCTCATGACCCGGGGCACTTACTGGCCACTGTGTTAAATAAACAATTTTTAATAACACAAGCGGCTATCACCCAATGACACGGAGTGCTAATTGGCCACTCTGTTCAATAAATAATGATTAAAATAACACAAGCACTTATCATCTCACGGACCATGGCGCTTACTGGCCACTCTGTTCAAAAAATAATTATTAATAACACAAGTGCCTATCACCCAATGACTCAGGGCGCTCACTGGCCACTCTGTTCAATAAATAATTATTAAAATAACACAAGCGCTTATCACCTTATGACCCGGGGCTTTTACTGTCCACTCTGTTTAATAAATAATTATTAATAACACAAGCGCCTATCACCCAATGACCCGGGGCGCTTACTGACCACTCTGTTTAATAAATTATTTTTAAAATAACACAAGTGCCTATCACCTGATGACCTGAGGCGCTTACTGGCAGCTCGGATGAATAAATAATTATTAAAATAACACAAGCGCCTATCACCTTATGACCCGAAGCGCTTACTGGCCACTCTGTTCAATAAATAATTATTAATAACACAAGCGCCTATCACCCAATAACCCGGAACGCTTACTGGCCACTCTGTTCATTTAAAAATTTTTAAAATAAAACAAGTGCTTATCACCTCATGACCTAGGGCGCTCACTGGCCACTCTGTTCAATAAATAATTATTAATAACACAAGTGCCTATCTCCCAATGACTCAGGGCACTCACTGGCCACTCTGTTCAATAAATAATTATTAATAACACAAGCGCCTATCACTCAATAACCCGGGGCGCTCACTGGCCACTCTGTTCAATAAATAATTATTAATAACACAAGCGCCTATCACCCAATGACACGGGGCGCTGATTGGCCACTCTGTTTAATAAATAATTATTAATAACACAAGCGCCTATCTCCCAATGACTCAGGGCGCTCACTGGCCACTCTGTTCAATAAATAATTATTAATAACACAAGCGCCTATCACCCAATGACACGGGGCGCTGATTGGCCACTCTGTTTAATACATAATTATTAATAACACAAGCGCCTATCTCCCAATGACTCAGGGCGCTCACTGGCCACTCTGTTCAATAAATAATTATTAATAACACAAGCGCCTATCACTCAATAACCCGGGGCGCTTACTGGCCACTCTGTTCATTAAAAAATTTTTAAAATAAAACAAGTGCTTATCACCTCATGACCTGGGGCGTTCACTGGCCACTCTGTTCAATAAATAATTATTAATAACACAAGCGCCTATCACCCAATGACACGGGGCGCTGATTGGCCACTCTGTTCAATAAATAATTACTAAAATAACACAGGCGCTTATCACCTTATGACCCGGGGCGCTTACTGGCCACACTGTTCAATAAATAATTATTAATAACCCAAGCGCCTATCACCCAATGATCCGGGGCGCTTACTGACCACTCTGTTTAATAAATAATTTTTGAAATAACACAAGTGCCTATCACCTGATGACCTGAGGCGCTTACTGGCAGCTCGGATGAATAAATAATTATTAAAATAACACAAGCGCCTATTACCTTATGACCCGGGGCGCTTACTGGCCACTCTGTTCAATGAATAATTATTAATAACACAAGCGCCTATCACCCAATAATCCGGGGCGCTTACTGACCACTCTGTTTAATAAATAATTTTTGAAATAACACAAGCGCCTATCACCCAATGACCCGAAGCGCTTACTGGCCACTCTGTTTAATAAATAATTTTTAAAATAACACAAGTGCCTATTACCTGATGACCTGGAGCGCTTACTGGCAGCTCGGATAAATAAATAATTATTAAAATAACACAAGCGCTTATCACCTTATGACCCGGGGCGCTTACTGTCCACTCTGTTCAATAAATAATTATTAATAACACAAGCGCCTATCTCCCAATGATCCGGGGCGCTTACTGACCACTCTGTTTAATAAATAATTTTTGAAATAACACAAGCGCCTATCACCCAATAACCCGAAGCGCTTACTGGCCACTCTGTTTAATAAATAATTTTCAAAATAACACAAGTGCCTATTACCTGATGACCTGGAGCGCTTACTGGCAGCTCGGATAAATAAATAATTATTAAAATAACACAAGCGCTTATCACCTTATGACCCGGGGCGCTTACTGTTCACTCTGTTCAATAAATAAATATTTATAACACAAGCGCCTATCACCCAATAACCCGGGGCGCTTACTGGCCACTCTGTTTAATAAAAAATTTTTAAAATAAAACAAGTGCCTATTACCTGATAATCTGGGGCGCTTACTGGCAACTCTGTCATATGAATAATTATTTCAATAACACAAGCGCCGACCACCTCATGACCCGGGGCACTTACTAGCCACTCTGTTAAATAAACAATTTTTAATAACACAAGCGGCTATCACCCAATGACACGGAGTGCTAATTGGCCACTCTGTTCAATAAATAATTATTAAAATAACACAAGCGCTTATCACCTTATGACCCGGGGCGCTTACTGTTCACTCTGTTCAATAAATAAATATTTATAACACAAGCGCCTATCACCCAATAACCCGGGGCGCTTACTGGCCACTCTGTTTAATAAAAAATTTTTAAAATAAAACAAGTGCCTATTACCTGATAATCTGGGGCGCTTACTGGCAACTCTGTCATATGAATAATTATTTAAATAACACAAGCGCCGACCACCTCATGACCCGGGGCACTTACTGGCCACTCTGTTAAATAAACAATTTTTAATAACACAAGCGGCTATCACCCAATGACACGGAGTGCTAATTGGCCACTCTGTTCAATAAATAATTATTAAAATAACACAAGCGCTTATCATCTCATGACCCATGGCGCTTACTGGCCATTCTGTTTAATTAATAATTTTTAATAACACAAGCGGCTATCACCCAATGACACGGAGTGCTAATTGGCCACTCTGTTCAATAAATAATTATTAAAATAACACAAGCGCCGATCACCTCATGACCCGGGGCACTTACTGGCCACTGTGTTGAATAAATAATTTTTAATAACACAAGCGGCTATCACCCAATGACGCGGAGTGCTAATTAGCCACTCTGTTCAATAAATAATTATTAAAATAACACAAGCACTTTTCATCTCACGACTTATGGCGCTTACTGGCCACTCTGTTCAAAAAATAATTATTAATAACACAAGCGCCTATCACCCAATGACTCAGGGCGCTCACTGGCCACTCTGTTCAATAGATAATTATTAAAATAACACAAGCGCTTATCACCTTATGACCCAGGGTGCTTACTGAACACTCTGTTTAATAAATAATTTTTGAAATAACACAAGTGCCTATCACCTGATGACCTAAGGCGCTTACTGGCAGCTCGGATGAATAAATAATTATTAAAATAACACAAGCGCCTATCACCTTATGACCCGGGGCGCTTACTGGCCACTCTGTTCAATAAATAATTATTAATAACACAAGCGCCTATCACTCTATAACCCGGGGCGCTTACTGGCCACTCTGTTCATTGAATAATTTTTAAAATAAAAAAAGTGCTTATCACCTCATGACCTGGGGCGCTTACTGGCCACTCTGTTCAATAAATAATTATTAATAACACAAGCTCCTATCACCCAATGACATGAGGCGCTGATTGGCCACTCTGTTTAAAAAATAATTACTAAAATAACACAGGTGCTTATCACCTCATGACCCAGCGTGCTTACTGGCCACACTGTTCAATAAATAATTATTAATAACACAAGCGCCTATCACCCAATGACATGAGGCGCTGATTGGCCACTCTGTTTGATAAATAATTATTAATAACACAAGCGCCTATCTCCCAATGACTCAGGGCGCTCACTGGCCACTCTGTTTAATAAATAATTATTAAACTAACACAAACGCTTATCACCTTATGACCCGGGGCGCTTACTGTCCCTTCTGTACAATAAATAATTATTAATAACACAAGCGCCTATTACCCAATGACCCGAAGCGCTTACTGGCCACTCCGTTTAATAAATAATTTTTAAAATAACACAAATGCCTATTACCTGATGACCTGGAGCGCTTTCTGGCAGCTCGGATGAATAAATAATTATTAAAATAACACAAGCGCTTATCACCTTATGACCCAGGGCCTTTACTGTCCACTCTGTACAATAAATAAATATTTATAACACAAGCGCCTATCACCCAATAACCCGGGGCGCTTACTGGCCACTCTGTTCAATAAAAAATTTTTAAAATAAAACAAGTGCCTATCACCCAATAACCCGGGGCGCTTACTGACCACTCTGTTTGATAAATTATTTTTAAAATAACACAAGTGCCTATCACCTGATGACCTGAGGCGCTTACTGGCAGCTCGGATGAATAAATAATTATTAAAATAACACAAGCGCCTATCGCCTTATGACCCGGGGCGCTTACTGGCCACTCTGTTCGATAAATAATTAGTAATAACTCAAGCGCCTATCACTCAATAACCCGGAGCGCTTACTGGCCACTCAGTTCATTAAAAAATTTTTAAAATAAAACAAGTGCTTATCACCTCATGACCTGGGGCGCTTACTGGCCACTCTGTTCAATAAATAATTATTAATAACACAAGCGCCTATTACCCAATGACCCGAAGCGCTTACTGGCCACTCTGTTTCATAAATAATTTTCAAAATAACACAAATGCCTATTACCTGATGACCTGGAGCGCTTACTGGCAGCTCGGATGAATAAATAATTATTAAAATAACACAAGCACTTATCACCTTATGACCCAGGGCGCTTACTGTCCACTCTGTACAATAAATAAATATTTATAACACAAGCGCCTATCACCCAATAACCCGGGGCGCTTACTGGCCACTCTGTTCAATAAAAAATTTTTACAATAAAACAAGTGCCTATTACCTGATAACCTGGAGCGCTTACTGGCAACTCTGTTATATAAATAATTATTTAATTAACACAAGCGCCGACCACCTCATGACCCGGGGCACTTACTGGCCACTCTGTTAAATAAACAATTTTTAATAACACAAGCGGCTATCACCCAATGACACGGAGTGCTAATTGGCCACTCTGTTCAATAAATAATTATTAATAACACAAGCGCCTATCACCCAATGACCCGGGGCGCTTACTGACCACTCTGTTTGATAAATAATATTTGAAATAACACAAGTGCCTATCACCTGATGACCTGAGGGGCTTACTGGCAGCTTAGATGAATAAATAATTATTAAAATAACACAAGCGCCTATCACGTTATGACCCGGGGTGCTGACTGGCCACTCTGTTCAATAAATGATTTTTGAAATAACACAAGTGCCTATCACCCAATGAGACGGGGCTCAGATTGGCCACTCTGTTTAATAAATAATTATCAAAATAACACAAGCGCTTATCACCTCATGACCCAGGGCGCTTACTGGCCACTCTGTTCAATAAATAACTATAAATAACACAAGCATTCATCACCGCATGACCCGGGGCGCTCACTGGCAACTCTGTTATATAAATAATTTTTGAAATAACACAAGTGCCTATCACCCAATGAGACGGGGCTCAGATTGGCCACTCTGTTTAATAAATAATTATCAAAATAACACAAGCGCTTATCACCTCATGACCTGGGGCGCTTACTGGCCACTCTGTTCAATAAATAACTATAAATAACACAAGCGCCCATCACCGCATGACCCGGGGCGCTCAATGGCAACTCTGTTATATAAATAATTATTTAAATAACACAAGCGCCGATCACCTCATGACCCGGGGCACTTACTGGCCACTGTGTTAAACAAACAATTTTTAATAACACAAGCGGCTATCACCCAATGATACGGAGTGCTAATTGGCCACTCTGTTCAATAAATTATTATTAAAATAACACAAGCACTTATCATCTCACGACCCATGGCGCTTACTGGCCACTCTGTTTAATAAATAATTATTAATAACACAAGCGCCTATCACCCAATGACCCGGGGCGCTTACTGACCACTCTGTTTAACAAATTATTTTTAAAATAACACAAGTGCCTATCACCTGATGACCTGAGGCGCTTACTGGCAGCTCGGATAAATAAATAATTATTAAAATAACACAAGCGCTTACCACCTTATGACCCAGGGCGCTTACTGTCCACTCTGTACAATAAATAAATATTTATAACACAAATGCCTATCACCCAATAACCCGGGGCGCTTACTGGCCACTCTGTTCAATAAATAATTTTTGAAATAACACAAGTGCCTATCACGCAATGAGACGGGGCACTTACTGGCCACTCTGTTAAATAAACAATTTTTAATAACACAAGCGGCTATCACCCAATGACACGGAGTGCTAATTGGCCACTCTGTTCAATAAATAATTATTAATAACACAAGCGCCTATCACCCAATGACCCGGGGTGCTGACTGGCCACTCTGTTAAATAAACAATTTTTAATAACACAAGCGCTTATCACCCAACGACATGGGGTGCTGACTGGCCACTCTGTTCAATAAATAGTTTTTAATAACACAAGCACCTATCACCCAATGACCTAGGGCGCTCACTGGCCTCTCTGTTCAATAAATAATTATTTATAACACAAGCGCCTATCACCCAATGACCCGGGGCGCTTACTGGCCACTCTGTTCAATAAATAATTTTTAAAATAACACAAGTGCCTATCACGCAATGAGACGGGGCTTAAATTAGCCACTCTGTTTAATAAATAATTATCAAAATAACACAAGCGCTTATCACCTCATGACCCGGGGCGCTTACTGGCCACTCTGTTCAATAAATAACTATAAATAACACAAGCGCCTATCACCTCATGACCCGGGGCGCTCACTGGCAACTCTGTTATATAAATAGTTATTTAAATAACACAAGCACGGATCACCTCATGACCCGGGGCACTTACTGGCCACTGTGTTAAATGAACAATTTTTAATAACACAAGCGGCTATTACCCAATGACACGGAGTGCTAATTGGCCACTCTGTTCAATAAATAATTAATAAAATAACACAAGCACTTATCATCTCACGACCCATGACGCTTACTGGCCACTCTGTTCAAAAAATAATTATTAATAACACAAGCGCCTATCACCCAATGACTCAGGGCGCTCACTGGCCACTCTGTTCAATAAATAATTATTAAAATAACACAAGCGCTTATAACCTTATGACCCGGGGCGATTACTGTCCACTCTGTTTAATAAATTATTTTTTAAATAACACAAGTGCCTATCACCTGATGACCTGAGGCGCTTACTGGCAGTTCGGATGAATAAATAATTATTAAAATAACACAAGCGCCTATTGCCTTATGACCCGGGGTGCTTACTGGCCACACTGTTCAATAAATAATTATTAATAACACAAGCGCCTATCACCCAATGACACGAGGCGCTGATTGGCCACTCTGTTTAATGAATAATTATTAATAACACAAGTGCCTATCTCCCATTGACTCAGGGCGCTCACTGGCCACTCTGTTTAATAAATAATTATTAAACTAACACAAACGCTTATCACCTCATGACCCGGGGCGCTTACTGTCCACTCTGTTCAATAAATAATTATTAATAACACAAGCGCCTATTACCCAATGACCCGAAGCGCTTACTGGCCACTCTGTTTAATAAATAATTTCCAAAATAACACAAGTGCCTATTACCTGATGACCTGGAGCGCTTACTGGCAGCTCGGATAAATAAATAATTATTAAAATAACACAAACGCTTTTCACCTTATGACCCAGGGCGCTTACTGTCCACTCTGTACAATAAATAAATATTTATAACACAAGCGCCTATCACCCAATAACCCGGGGCGCTTACTGGCTACTCTGTTCAATAAAAAATTTTTAAAATAAAACAAGTGCCTATTACCTGATAACCTGGGGCGCTTACTGGCAACTCTGTTAAATAAACAATTTTTAATAACACAAGCGGCTATCACCCAATGACACGGAGTGCTAATTGGCCACTCTGTTCAATAAATAATTATTAATAACACAAGCGCCTATCACCCAATGACCCGGGGCGCTCACTGGCCACTATGTTCAATAAATAATTATTAAAATAACACAAGCGCTTATCACCTTCTGACCCGGGGCGCTTACTGTCCACTCTGTTTAATAAATAATTATTAATAACACAAGCGCCTATCACCCAATGACCCGGGGCGCTTACTAACCACTCTGTTTAATAAATAATTATTAAAATAACACAAGCGCCTATTGCCTTATGACCCGGGGCGCTTACTGGCCAATCTGTTCAATAAATAATTATTAATAACAATAGCGCCTATCACTCAATAACCCGGAGCGCTTACTGGCCACTCTGTTCATTAAAAAATTTTTAAAATAAAACAAGTGCTTATCACCTCATGACCTGGGGCGCTTACTGGCCACTCTGTTCAATAAATAATTATTAATAACACAAGCGCCTATCACCCAATGACACGGGGCGCTGATTGGCCACTCTGTTTAATAAATAATTATTAATAACACAAGCGCCTATCTCCCAATGACTCAGGGCGCTCACTGTCCACTCTGTACAATAAATAAATATTTAGAACACAAGCGCCTATCACCCAATAACCCGGGGCGCTTACTGGCTACTTTGTTCAATAAAAAATTTTTAAAATAAAACAAGCGCTTATCACCTTATGACCCGGGGTGCTTACTGACTACTCTGTTTAATAAATAATTTTTGAAATAACACAAGTGCCTGTCACCTGATGACCTAAGGCGATTACTGGCAGCTCGGATAAGTAAATAATTATTAAAATAACACAAGCGCCTATCACCTTATGACCCAGGGCGCTTACTGGCCACTCTGTTCAATAAATAATTATTAATAACTCAAGCGCCTATCACTCTATAACCCGGGGCGCTTACTGGCCACTCTGTTCAGTGCATAATTTTCAAAATAAAACAAGTGCTTATCACCTCATGACCTGGGGCGCTTACTGGCCACTCTTTTCAATAAATAATTATTAATAACACAAGCGCCTATCACCCAATGACACGAGGCGCTGATTGGCCACTCTGTTTAATGAATGATTATTAATAACACAAGCGCCTATCTCCCAATGACTCAGAGCGCTAACTGGCCACTCTGTTCCATAAATAATTATTAAACTAACACAAACGCTTATCACCTTATGACCCGGGGCGCTTACTGTCCACTCTGTTCAATAAATAATTATTAATAACACAAGCGCCTATTACCCAATAACCCGAAGCGCTTACTGGCCACTCTGTTTAATAAATAATTTCCAAAATAACACAAGTGCCTATTACCTGATGACCTGGAGCGCTTACTGGCAGCTCGGATGAATAAATAATTATTAAAATAACACAAGCGCTTATCACCTTATGACCCAGGGCGCTTACTGTCCACTCTGTACAATAAATAAATATTTATAACACAAGCGCCTATCACCCAATAACCCGGGGCGCTTACTAGCCACTCTGTTCAATAAAAAATTTTTAAAATAAAACAAGTGCCTATTACCTGATAACCTGGGGCGCTTACTGGCAACTCTGTTAAATAAACAATTTTTAATAACACAAACGGCTATCACCCAATGACACGGAGTGCTAATTGGCCACTCTGTTCAATAAATAATTATTAATAACACAAGCGCCTATCACCCAATGACCCGGGGCGCTTACAGCCCACTCTGTTTAATAAATAATTTTTGAAATAACACAAGTGCCTATCACCTGATGACCTGAGGCGCTCACTGGCAGCTCGAATGAATAAATAATTATTAAAATAACACAAGCGCCTATCACCTTATGACCCGGGATGCTGACTGGCCACTCTGTTAAATAAACAATTTTAAATAACACAAGCGCTTATCAACCATTGACATGGGGTGCTGACTGGCCACTCTGTTTAATAAATAGTTTTTAATTACACAAGCACCTATCACCCAATGACCTAGGGCGCTCACTGGCCTCTCTGTTCAATAAATAATTATTTATAACACAAGCGCCTATCACCCAATGAGACGGGGCTCAGATTGGCCACTCTGTTTAATAAATAATTATCAAAATAACACAAGCGCTTATCACCCCATGACCCGGGGCGCTTACTGGCTACTCTGTTCAATAAAAAATTTTTAAAATAAAACAAGTGCCTATTACCTGATAACCTGGGGCGCTTACTGGCAACTCTGTTAAATAAACAATTTTTAATAACACAAGCGGCTATCACCCAATGACACGGAGTGCTAATTGGCCACTCTGTTCAATAAATAATTATTAATAACACAAGCGCCTATCACCCAATGACCCGGGGCGCTCACTGGCCACTATGTTCAATAAATAATTATTAAAATAACACAAGCGCTTATCACCTTCTGACCCGGGGCGCTTACTGTCCACTCTGTTTAATAAATAATTATTAATAACACAAGCGCCTATCACCCAATGACCCGGGGCGCTTACTAACCACTCTGTTTAATAAATAATTATTAAAATAACACAAGCGCCTATTGCCTTATGACCCGGGGCGCTTACTGGCCAATCTGTTCAATAAATAATTATTAATAACACAAGCGCCTATCACTCAATAACCCGGAGCGCTTACTGGCCACTCTGTTCATTAAAAAATTTTTAAAATAAAACAAGTGCTTATCACCTCATGACCTGGGGCGCTTACTGGCCACTCTGTTCAATAAATAATTATTAATAACACAAGCGCCTATCACCCAATGACACGGGGCGCTGATTGGCCACTCTGTTTAATAAATAATTATTAATAACACAAGCGCCTATCTCCCAATGACTCAGGGCGCTCACTGGCCACTCCGTTCAATAAATAATTATTAATAACACAAGCGCCTATCACTCAATAACCCGGGGCGCTTACTGGTCACTCTGTTCATTAAAAAATTTTTAAAATAAAACAAGTGCTTATCACCTCATGACCTGGGGCGCTTACTGGCCACTCTGTTCAATAAATAATTATTAATAACACAAGCGCCTATCACCCAATGACACGGGGCGCTGATTGGCCACTCTGTTCAATAAATAATTACTAAAATAACACAGGCGCTTATCACCTTATGACCCGAGGCGCTTACTGGCCACACTGTTCAATAAATAATTATTAATAACACAAGCGCCTATCACCCAATAATCCGGGGCGCTTACTGACCACTCTGTTTAATAAATAATTTTTGAAATAACACAAGTGCCTATCACCTGATGACCTGAGGCGCTTACTGGCAGCTCGGATGAATAAATAGTTATTAAAATAACACAAGCGCCTATCACCTTATGACCCGGGGCGCTTACTGTCCACTCTGTTCAATAAATAATTATTAATAACACAAGCGCCTATCACTCAATGATCCGGGGCGCTTACTGACCACTCTGTTTAATAAATAATTTTTGAAATAACACAAGCGCCTATCACCCAATGACCCGAAGCGCTTACTGGCCACTCTGTATAATAAATAATTTTCAAAATAACACAAGTGCCTATTACCTGATGACCTGGAGCGCTTACTGGCAGCTCGGATAAATAAATAATTATTAAAATAACACAAGCGCTTATCACCTTATGACCCGGGGCGCTTACTGTCCACTCTGTTCAATAAATAAATATTTATAACACAAGCGCCTATCACCCAATAACCCAAGGCGCTTACTGGCCACTCTGTTTAATAAAAAATTTTTAAAATAAAACAAGTGCCTATTACCTGATAACCTGGGGCGTTTACTGGCAACTCTGTTATATGAATAATTATTTAAATAACACAAGCGCCGACCACCTCATGACCCGGTGCACTTACTGGCCACTCTGTTAAATAAACAATTTTTAATAACACAAGCGGCTATCACCTAATGACACGGAGTGCTAATTGGCCACTCTGTTCAATAAATAATTATTAAAATAACACAAGCGCTTATCATCTCATGACCCATGGCGCTTACTAGCCATTCTGTTCAATTAATAATTATTAATAACACAAGCGCCTATCACCCAATGACATGGGGTGCTAATTGGCCACTCTGTTCAATAAACAATTATTAAAATAACACAAGCGCCTATTGCCTTATGACCCGGGGTGCTTACTGGCCACACTGTTCAATAAATAATTATTAATAACACAAGCGCCTATCACCCAATGACACGAGGCGCTGATTGGCCACTCTGTTTAATGAATAATTATTAATAACACAAGCGCCTATCTCCCATTGACTCAGGGCGCTCACTGGCCACTCTGTTTAAAAAATAATTATTAAACTAACACAAACGCTTATCACCTTATGACCCGGGGCGCTTACTGTCCACTCTGTTCAATAAATAATTATTAATAACACAAGCGCCTATTACCCAATGACCCGAAGCACTTACTGGCCACTCTGTTTAATAAATAATTTCCAAAATAACACAAGTGCCTATTACCTGATGACCTGGAGCGCTTACTGGAAGCTCGGATAAATAAATAATTATTAAAATAACACAATCGCTTTTCACCTTATGACCCAGGGCGCTTACTGTCCACTCTGTACAATAAATAAATATTTATAACACAAGCGCCTATCACCCAATAACCCGGGGCGCTTACTGGCTACTTTGTTCAATAAAAAATTTTTAAAATAAAACAAGCGCTTATCACTTTATGACCCGGGGTGCTTACTGACTACTCTGTTTAATAAATAATTTTTGAAATAACACAAGTGCCTGTCACCTGATGACCTAAGGCGATTACTGGCAGCTCGGATAAGTAAATAATTATTAAAATAACACAAGCGCCTATCACCTTATGACCCAGGGCGCTTACTGGCCACTCTGTTCAATAAATAATTATTAATAACTCAAGCGCCTATCACTCTATAACCCGGGGCGCTTACTGGCCACTCTGTTCATTGCATAATTTTCAAAATAAAACAAGTGCTTATCACCTCATGACCTGGGGCGCTTACTGGCCACTCTTTTCAATAAATAATTATTAATAACACAAGCGCCTATCACCCAATGACACGGGGCGCTGAGTGGCCACTCTGTTTAATAAATAATTACTAAAATAACACAGGTGCTTATCACCTCATGACCCAGGGTGCTTACTGGCCACACTGTTCAATAAATAATTATTAATAACACAAGCGCCTATCACCCAATGACACGAGGCGCTGATTGGCCACTCTGTTTAATGAATAATTATTAATAACACAAGCGCCTATCTCCCAATGACTCAGAGCGCTAACTGGCCACTCTGTTCCATAAATAATTATTAAACTAACACAAACGCTTATCACCTTATGACCCGGGGCGCTTACTGTCCACTCTGTTCAATAAATAATTATTAATAACACAAGCGCCTATTACCCAATGACCCGAAGCGCTTACTGGCCACTCTGTTTAATAAATAATTTCCAAAATAACACAAGTGCCTATTACCTGATGACCTGGAGCGCTTACTGGCAGCTCGGATGAATAAATAATTATTAAAATAACACAAGCGCTTATCACCTTATGACCCAGGGCGCTTACTGTCCACTCTGTACAATAAATAAATATTTATAACACAAGCGCCTATCACCCAATAACCCGGGGCGCTTACTGGCCACTCTGTTCAATAAAAAATTTTTAAAATAAAACAAGTGCCTATTACCTGATAACCTGGGGCGCTTACTAGCAACTCTGTTAAGTAAACAATTTTTAATAACACAAACGGCTATCACCCAATGACACGGAGTGCTAATTGGCCACTCTGTTCAATAAATAATTATTAATAACACAAGCGCCTATCACCCAATGACCCGGGGCGCTTACAGCCCACTCTGTTTAATAAATAATTTTTGAAATAACACAAGTGCCTATCACCTGATGAACTGAGGCGCTCACTGGCAGCTCGAATGAATAAATAATTATTAAAATAACACAAGCGCCTATCACCTTATGACCCGGGGTGCTGACTGGCCACTCTGTTAAATAAACAATTTTAAATAACACAAGCGCTTATCAACCATTGACATGGGGTGCTGACTGGCCACTCTGCTTAATAAATAGTTTTTAATAACACAAGCACCTATCACCCAATGACCTAGGGCGCTCACTGGCCTCTCTGTTCAATAAATAATTATTTATAACACAAGCGCCTATCACCCAATGAGACGGGGCTCAGATTGGCCACTCTGTTTAATAAATAATTATCAAAATAACACAAGCGCTTATCACCCCATGACCCGGGGCGCTTACTGGCCACTCTGTTCAATAAATAACTATAAATAACACAAGCGCCCATCACCTCATGACCCGGGGCGCTCACTGGCAACTCTGTTATATAAATAATTATTTAAATAACACAAGCGCCGATCACCTCATGACCCGGGGCACTTACTGGCCACTGTGTTAAATAAACAATTTTTAATAACACAAGCGGCTATCACCCAATGACACGGAGTGCTAATTGGCCACTCTGTTCAATAAACAATTATTAAAATAACACAACCGCCTATTGCCTTATGACCCAGGGTGCTTACTGGCCACACTGTTCAATAAATAATTATTAATAACACAAGCGCCTATCACCCAATGACACGAGGCGCTGATTGGCCACTCTGTTTAATGAATAATTATTAATAACACAAGCGCCTATCTCCCATTGACTTAGGGCGCTCACTGGCCACTCTGTTTGATAAATAATTATTAAACTAACACAAACGCTTATCACCTTATGACCCGGGGCGCTTACTGTCCACTCTGTTCAATAAATAATTATTAATAACACAAGCGCCTATTACCCAATGACCCGAAGCGCTTACTGGCCACTCTGTTTAATAAATAATTTCCAAAATAACACAAGTGCCTATTACCTGATGACCTGGAGCGCTTACTGGCAGCTCGGATAAATAAATAATTATTAAAATAACACAAGCGCTTTTCACCTTATGACCCAGGGCGCTTACTGTCCACTCTGTACAATAAATAAATATTTATAACACAAGCGCCTATCACCCAATAACCCGGGGCGCTTACTTGCTACTCTGTTCAATAAAAAATTTTTAAAATAAAACAAGTGCCTATTACCTGATAACCTGGGGCGCTTACTGGCAACTCTGTTAAATAAACAATTTTTAATAACACAAGCGGCTATCACCCAATGACACGGAGTGCTAATTGGCCACTCTGTTCAATAAATAATTATTAATAACACAAGCGCCTATCACCCAATGACCCGGGGCGCTCACTGGCCACTATGTTCAATAAATAATTATTAAAATAACACAAGCGCTTATCACCTTCTGACCCGGGGCGCTTACTGTCCACTCTGTTTAATAAATAATTATTAATAACACAAGCGCCTATCACCCAATGACCCGGGGCGCTTACTAACCACTCTGTTTAATAAATAATTATTTAAATAACACAAGCGCCTATTGCCTTATGACCCGGGGCGCTTACTGGCCAATCTGTTCAATAAATAATTATTAATAACACAAGCGCCTATCACTCAATAACCCGGAGCGCTTACTGGCCACTCTGTTCATTAAAAAATTTTTAAAATAAAACAAGTGCTTATCACCTCATGACCTGGGGCGCTTACTGGCCACTCTGTTCAATAAATAATTATTAATAACACAAGCGCCTATCACCCAATGACACGGGGCGCTGATTGGCCACTCTGTTTAATAAATAATTATTAATAACACAAGCGCCTATCTCCCAATGACTCAGGGCGCTCACTGGCCACTCTGTTCAATAAATAATTATTAATAACACAAGCGCCTATCACTCAATAACCCGGGGCGCTTACTGGTCACTCTGTTCATTAAAAAATTTTTAAAATAAAACAAGTGCTTATCACCTCATGACCTGGGGCGCTTACTGGCCACTCTGTTAAATAAATAATTATTAATAACACAAGCGCCTATCACCCAATGACACGGGGCGCTGATTGGCCACTCTGTTCAATAAATAATTACTAAAATAACACAGGCGCTTATCACCTTATGACCCGAGGCGCTTACTGGCCACACTGTTCAATAAATAATTATTAATAACACAAGCGCCTATCACCCAATGATCCGGGGCGCTTACTGACCACTCTGTTTAATAAATAATTTTTGAAATAACACAAGTGCCTATCACCTGATGACCTGAAGCGCTTACTGGCAGCTCGGATGAATAAATAGTTATTAAAATAACACAAGCGCCTATCACCTTATGACCCGGGGCGCTTACTGGCCACTCTGTTCAATGAATAATTATTAAACTAACACAAGCTTTTATCACCTTATGACCCGGGGCGCTTACTGTCCACTCTGTTCAATAAATAATTATTAATAACACAAGCGCCTATCACTCAATGATCCGGGGCGCTTACTGACCACTCTGTTTAATAAATAATTTTTGAAATAACACAAGCGCCTATCACCCAATGACCCGAAGCGCTTACTGGCCACTCTGTATAATAAATAATTTTCAAAATAACACAAGTGCCTATTACCTGATGACCTGGAGCGCTTACTGGCAGCTCGGATAAATAAATAATTATTAAAATAACACAAGCGCTTATCACCTTATGACCCGGGGCGCTTACTGTCCACTCTGTTCAATAAATAAATATTTATAACACAAGCGCCTATCACCCAATAACCCGAGGCGCTTACTGGCCACTTTGTTTAATAAAAAATTTTTAAAATAAAACAAGTGCCTATTACCTGATAACCTAGGGCGCTTACTGGCAACTCTGTTATATGAATAATTATTTAAATAACACAAGCGCCGACCACCTCATGACCCGGGGCACTTACTGGCCACTCTGTTAAATAAACAATTTTTAATAACACAAGCGGCTATCACCTAATGACACGGAGTGCTAATTGGCCACTCTGTTCAATAAATAATTATTAAAATAACACAAGCGCTTATCATCTCATGACCCATGGCGCTTACTGGCCATTCTGTTCAATTAATAATTATTAATAACACAAGCGCCTATCACCCAATGACATAAGGTGCTAATTGGCCACTCTGTTCAATAAACAATTATTAAAATAACACAAGCGCTTATCACCTCATGATCCGGGGCGCTTACTGGAAACTCCAATACATAAATAATTATTAAAACAACACAAGCGCTTGTCACCTCATGACCAGGGGTGCTTACTGGCCACACTGTTTAATAAATAATTATTAATAACACAAGCGCCTATTACCCAATGACACGGGGCGGTGATTGGCCACTCTGTTCAATGAATAATTATTAAATTAACACAAGCGGCTATCACCCAATGACACGGAGTGCTAATTAGCCACTCTGTTCAATAAATAATTATTAAAATAACACAAGCACTTATCATCTCACGACCCATGGCGCTTACTGGCTACTCTGTTCAAAAAATAATTATTAATAACACAAGCGCGTATCACCCAATGACTCAGGGCGCTCACTGGCCACTCTGTTCAATAAATAATTATTAAAATAACACAAGTGCCTATCACCTGATGACCTGAGGCGCTTACTGGCAGCTCGGATGAATAAATAGTTATTAAAATAACACAAGCGCCTATCACCTTATGACCCGGGGCGCTTACTGGCCACTCTGTTCAATGAATAATTATTAAACTAACACAAGCTTTTATCACCTTATGACCCGGGGCGCTTACTGTCCACTCTGTTCAATAAATAATTATTAATAACACAAGCGCCTATCACTCAATGATCCGGGGCGCTTACTGACCACTCTGTTTAATAAATAATTTTTGAAATAACACAAGCGCCTATCACCCAATGACCCGAAGCGCTTACTGTCCACTCTGTTCAATAAATAAATATTTATAACACAAGCGCCTATCACCCAATAACCCGGGGCGCTTACTGGCCACTCTGTTCATTGCATAATTTTCAAAATAAAACAAGTGCTTATCACCTCATGACCTGGGGCGCTTACTGGCCACTCTGTTCAATAAATAATTATTAATAACACAAGCGCCTATCACCCAATGACACGGGGCGCTGAGTGGCCACTCTGTTTAATAAATAATTACTAAAATAACACAGGTGCTTATCACCTTATGACCCAGGGTGCTTACTGGCCACACTGTTCAATAAATAATTATTAATAACACAAGCGCCTATCACCCAATGACACGAGGCGCTGATTGGCCACTCTGTTTAATGAATAATTATTAATAACACAAGCGCCTATCTCTCAATGACTCAGGGCGCTAACTGGCCACTCTGTTCCATAAATAATTATTAAACTAACACAAACGCTTATCACCTTATGACCCGGGGCGCTTACTGTCCACTCTGTTCAATAAATAATTATTAATAACACAAGCGCCTATTACCCAATGACCCGAAGTGCTTACTGGCCACTCTGTTTAATAAATAATTTCCAAAATAACACAAGTGCCTATTACCTGATGACCTGGAGCGCTTACTGGCAGCTCGGATGAATAAATAATTATTAAAATAACACAAGCGCTTATCACCTTATGACCCAGGGCGCTTACTGTCCACTCTGTACAATAAATAAATATTTATAACACAAGCGCCTATCACCCAATAACCCGGGGCGCTTACTGGCCACTCTGTTAAATAAACAATTTTTAATAACACAAACGGCTATCACCCAATGACACGGAGTGCTAATTGGCGACTCTGTTCAATAAATAATTATTAATAACACAAGCGCCTATCACCCCATGACCCGGAACGCTTACTGACCACTCTGTTTAATAAATAATTTTTGAAATAACACAAGTGCCCATCACCTGATGACCTGAGGCGCTCACTGGCAGCTCGAATGAATAAATCATTATTAAAATAACACAAGCGCCTATCACCTTATGACCCGGGGTGCTGACTGGCCACTCTGTTAAATAAACAATTTCAAATAACACAAGCGCTTATCACCCATTGACATGGGGTGCTAACTGACCACTCTGTTTAATAAATAGTTTTTAATAACACAAGCACCTATCACCCAATGACCTAGGGCGCTCACTGGCCTCTCTGTTCAATAAATAATTATTTATAACACAAGCGCCTATCACCCAATGAGACGAGGCTCAGATTGGCCACTCTGTTTAATAAATAATTATCAAAATAACACAAGCGCTTATCACCCCATGACCCGGGGCGCTTACTGGCCACTCTGTTCAATAAATAACTATAAATAACACAAGCGCCCATCACCTCATGACCCGGGGCGCTCACTGGCAACTCTGTTATATAAATAATTATTTAAATAACACAAGCGCCGATCACCTCATGACCCGGGGCACTTACTGGCCACTGTGTAAAATAAACAATTTTTAATAACACAAGCGGCTATCACCCAATGACACGGAGTGCTAATTGGCCACTCTGTTCAATAATTAATGATTAAAATAACACAAGCACTTATCATCTCACGACCCATGGCGCTTACTGGCCACTCTGTTCAAAAAATAATTATTAATAACACAAGTGCCTATCACCCAATGACTCAGGGCGCTCACTGGCCACTCTGTTCAATAAATAATTATTAAAATAACACAAGCGCTTTTCACCTTATGACCCGGTTCGCTTACTGTCCACTCTGTTTAATAAATAATTATTAATAACACAAGCGCCTATCACCCAATGACCCGGGGCGCTTACTGACCACTCTGTTTAATAAATTATTTTTGAAATAACACAAGTGCCTATCACCTGCTGACCTGAGGCGCTTACTGGCAGCTCGGATGAATAAATAATTATTAAAATAACACAAGCGCCTATCACCTTATGACCCGAAGCGCTTACTGGCCACTCTGTTCAATAAATAATTATTAATAACACAAGCGCCTATCACTCAATAACCCGGAATGCTTGCTGGCCACTCTGTTCATTAAAAAATTTTTAAAATAAAACAAGTGCTTATCACCTCATGACCTAGGGCGCTCACTGGCCACTCTGTTCAATAAATAATTATTAATAACACAAGCGCCTATCACCCAATGACACGGGGCGCTGATTGGCCACTCTGTTTAATAAATAATTATTAATAACACAAGCGCCTATCTCCCAATGACTCAGGGCGCTCACTGGCCACTCTGTTCAATAAATAATTATTAATAACACAAGCGCCTATCACTCAATGACACGAGGCGCTGATTGGCCACTCTGTTTAATACATAATTATTAATAACACAAGCGCCTATCTCCCAATGACTCAGGGCGCTCACTGGCCACTCTGTTCAATAAATAATTATTAATAACACAAGCGCCTATCACTCAATAACCCGGGGCGCTTACTGGCCACTCTGTTCATTAAAAAATTTTTAAAATAAAACAAGTGCTTATCACCTCATGACCTGGGGCTCTTACTGGCCACTCTGTTCAATAAATAATTATAAATAACACAAGCGCCTATCACCTAATGACACGGGGCGCTGATTGGCCACTCTGTTCAATAAATAATTACTAAAATAACACAGGCGCTTATCACCTTATGACCCGGGGCGATTACTGGCCACACTGTTTAATAAATAATTATTAATAACACAAGCGCCTATCACCCAATGATCCGGGGCGCTTACTGACCACTCTGTTTAATAAATAATTTTTAAAATAACACAAAAGCCTATCACCTGATGACCTGAGGCGCTTACTGGCAGCTCGGATGAATAAATAATTATTAAAATAACACAAGCGCCTATCACCTTATGACCCGGGGCGCTTACTGGCCACTCTGTTCAATGAATAATTATTAATAACACAAGCGCCTATCACCCAATGACACGGGGCGCTGATTGGCCACTCTGTTTAATAAATAATTAATAATAACACAAGCGCCTATCTCCCAATGTCTCAGGGCGCTCACTGGCCACTGTGTTTAATGAATAATTATTAAACTAACACAAGCGCTCATCACCTTATGACCCGGGGCGCTTACTGTCCACTCTGTTCAATAAATAATTATTAATAACACAAGCGCCTATCACCCAATGATCCGGGGCGCTTACTGACCACTCTGTTTAATAAATAATTTTTGAAATAACACAAGCGCCTATCACCCAATGACCCGAAGCGCTTACTGGCCACTCTGTTTAATAAATAATTTTCAAAATAACACAAGTGCCTATTACCTGATGACCTGGAGCGCTAACTGGCAGCTCGGATAAATGAATAATTATTAAAATAACACAAGCGCTTATCACCTTATGACCTGGGGCGCTTACTGTTCACTCTGTTCAATAAATAAATAATTATAACACAAGCGCCTATCACCCAATAACCCGGTGCGCTTACTGGCCACTCTGTTTAATAAAAAATTTTTAAAATAAAACAAGTGCCTATTACCTGATAATCTGGGGCGCTTACTGGCAACACTGTCATATGAATAATTATTTAAATAACACAAGCGCCGACCACCTCATGACCCGGGGCACTTACTGGCCACTCTGTTAAATAAACAATTTTTAATAACACAAGCGGCTATCACCCAATGACACGGAGTGCTAATTGGCCACTCTGTTCAATAAATAATTATTAAAATAACACAAGCGCTTATCATCTCATGACCCATGGCGCTTACTGGCCATTCTGTTTAATTAATAATTATTAATAACACAAGCGCCTATCACCCAATGACATGGGGTGCTAATTGGCTACTCTGTTCAATGAACAATTATTAAAATAACACAAGCGCTTATCACCTCATGATCCGGGGCGCTTACTGGAAACTCCGATACATAAATAATTATTAAAACAACACAAGCGCTTGTCACCTCATGACCCGGGGTGCTTACTGGCCACACTGTTTGATAAATAATTATTAATAACACAAGCGCCTATTTTCCAATGACACGGGTCGCTGATTGGCTACTCTGTTCAATGAATAATTATTAAAATAACACAAGCGGCTATCACCCAACGACACGGAGTGCTAATTAGCCACTCTGTTCAATAAATAATTATTAAAATAACACAAGCACTTATCATCTCACGACCCATGGCGCTTACTGGCCACTCTGTTCAAAAAATAATTATTAATAACACAAGCGCCTATCACCCAATGACTCAGGGCGCTCACTGGCCACTCTGTTCAATAAATAATTATTAAAATAACACAAGCGCTTATCACCTTATGACCCGGGGTGCTTACTGACCACTCTGTTTAATAAATAATTTTTGAAATAACACAAGTGCCTATCACCTGATGACCTAAGGCGATTACTGGCAGCTCGGATGAATAAATAATTATTAAAATAACACAAGCGCCGACCACCTCATGACCCGGGGCACTTACTGGCCACTCTGTTAAATAAACAATTTTTAATAACACAAGCGGCTATCACCCAATGACACGGAGTGCTAATTGGCCACTCTGTTCAATAAATAATTATTAAAATAACACAAGCGCTTATCATCTCATGACCCATGGCGCTTACTGGCCATTCGGTTTAATTAATAATTATTAATAACACAAGCGCCTATCACCCAATGACATGGGGTGCTAATTGGCCACTCTGTTCAATGAACAATTATTAAAATAACACAAGCGCTTATCACCTCATGATCCGGGGCGCTTACTGGAAACTCCGATACATAAATAATTATTAAAACAACTCTGTTCAATAAATAATTATTAATAAAACAAGCGCCTATCACTCTAAAACCCGGGGCGCTTACTGGCCACTCTGTTCATTGAATAATTTTTAAAATAAAACAAGTGCTTATCACCTCATGACCTGGGGCGCTTACTGGCCACTCTGTTCAATAAATAATTATCAATAACACAAGCGCCTATCACCCATTGACACAGGGCGCTGATTGGCCACTCTGTTCAATAAATAATTACTGAAATAACACAGGTGCTTATCACCTCATGACCCAGGGTGCTTACTGGCCACACTGTTCAATAAATAATTATTAATAACACAAGCACCTATCACCCAATGACACGAGGCGCTGATTGGCCACTCTGTTTAATGAATAATTATTAATAACACAAGCGACTATCTCCCAATGACTCAGGGCGCTCACTGGCCACTCTGTTCAATAAATAATTATTAAACTAACACAAACGCTTATCACCTTATGACCCAGGGCGCTTACTGTCCACTCTGTTCAATAAATAATTATTAATAACACAAGCGCCTATTACCCAATGACCCGAAGCGCTTCCTGGCAGCTCGGATAAATAAATAATTATTAAAATAACACAAGCGCTTATCACCTTATGACCCAGGGCGCTTACTGTCCACTCTGTACAATAAATAAATATTTATAACACAAGCGCCTATCACCCAATAACCAAGGGCGCTTACTGGCCACTCTGTTCAATAAAAAATTTTTAAAATAAAACAAGTGCCTATCACCTGATGACCTGAGGCGCTTACTGGCAGTTCGGATGAATAAATAATTATTAAAATAACACAAGCGCCTATCACCTTATGACCCGGGTAGCTGACTGGCCACTCTGTTAAATAAACAATTTTAAATAACACAAGCGGCTATCACACAATGACACGGAGTGCTAATTGGCCACTTTGTTCAATAAATAATTATTAATAACACAAGCGCCTATCACCCAATGACACGGGGCGCTGATTGGCCACTTTGTTCAATAAATAATTACTAAAATAACACAGGCGCTTATCAGCTTATGACCCAGGGCGCTTACTGGCCACACTGTTCAATAAATAATTATTAATAACACAAGCGCCTATCACCCAATGATCCGGGGCGCTTACTGACCACTCTGTTTAATAAATAATTTTTGAAATAACACAAGTGCCTATCACCTGATGACCTGAGGCGCTTACTGGCAGCTCGGATGAATAAATAATTATTTAAATAACACAAGCGCCTATCACCTTATGACCCGGGGCGCTTACTCGCCACTCTGTTCAATGAATAATTATTAATAACACAAGCGCCTATCACCCATTGATACGGAGCGCTGATTGGCCACTCTGTTTAATAAATAATTATTAATAACACAAGCGCCTTTCTCCCAATGACTCAGGTCGCTCACTGGCCACTCTGTTCAATGAATAATTATTAAACTAACACGAGCGCTTATCACCTTATGACCCGGGGCGCTTAAGGCCACACTGTTGAATAAATAATTATTAATAACACAAGCGCCGATCACCTCATGACCCGGGGCACTTACTGGCCACTGTGTTAAATAAACAATTTTTAATAACACAAGCGGCTATCACCCAATGACACGGAGTGCTAATTGGCCACTCTGTTCAATAAATAATGATTAAAATAACACAAGCACTTATCATCTTACCACCCATGGCGCTTACTGGCCACTCTGTTCAAAAAATAATTATTAATAACACAAGTGCCTATCACCCAATGACTCAGGGCGCTCACTGGCCACTCTGTTCAATAAATAATTATTAAAATAACACAAGCGCTTATCACCTTATGACCCGGGGCGCTAACTGTCCACTCTGTTTAATAAATAATTATTAATAACACAAGCGCCTATCACCCAATGACCCGGGGCGCTTACTGACCACTCTGTTTAATAAATTATTTTTGAAATAACACAAGTGACTATCACCTGATGACCTGAGGCGCTTACTGGCAGCTCGGATGAATAAATAATTATTAAAATAACACAAGCGCCTATCACCTTATGACCCGAAGCGCTTACTGGCCACTCTGTTCAATAAATAATTATTAATAACACAAGCGCCTATCACTCAATAACCCGGAACGCTTACTGGCCACTCTGTTCATTAAAAAATTTTTAAAATAAAACAAGTGCTTATTACCTCATGACCTGGGGCGCTTACTGGCCACTCTGTTCAATAAATAATTATTAATAACACAAGCGCCTATCACCCAATGACACGGGGCGCTGATTGGCCACTCTGTTTAATAAATAATTATTAATAACACAAGCGCCTATCTCCCAA
Source organism: Copidosoma floridanum (assembly GCF_036245765.1). NCBI lineage: Eukaryota > Metazoa > Arthropoda > Insecta > Hymenoptera > Encyrtidae > Copidosoma > Copidosoma floridanum. The sequence continues at coordinate 38,418,900 of NW_028321907.1, read as the reverse complement.
TGACTCAGGGCGCTTACTGGCCACTCTGTTCAATGAATAATTATTAATAACACAAGCGCCTATCACCCAATGACAGGGGGCGCTGATTGGCCACTCTGTTTGATAAATAATTATTAATAACACAAGCGCCTATCTCCCAATGACTCAGGGCGCTCACTGGCCACTCTGTTCAATAAATAATTATTAATAACACAAGCGCCTATCACTCAATAACCCGGGGCGCTTACTGGCCACTCTGTTCATTAAAAAATTTTTAAAATAAAACAAGTGCTTATCACCTCATGACCTGGGGCGCTTACTGGCCACTCTGTTCAATGAATAATTATTAATAACACAAGCGCCTATCACCCAATGACACGGGGCGCTGATTGGCCACTCTGTTCAATAAATAATTACTAAAATAACACAGGCGCTTATCACCTTATGACCTAAGGCGCTTACTGGCCACAATGTTCAATAAATAATTATTAATAACACAAGTGCCTATCACCCAATGATCCGGGGCGCTTACTGACCACTCTGTTTAATAAATAATTTTTGAAATAACACAAGTGCCTATCACCTGATGACCTGAGGCGCTTACTGGCGGCTCGGATGAATAAATAGTTATTAAAATAACACAAGCGCCTATCACCTTATGACCCGGGGCGCTTACTGGCCACTCTGTTCAATGAATAATTATTAATAACACAAGCGCCTATCACCCAATGACACGGGGCGCTGATTGTCCACTCTGTTTAATGAATAATTAATAATAACACAAGCGCCTATCTCCCAATGACTCAGGGCGCTCACTGGCCACTGTATTTAATGAATAATTATTAAACTAACACAAGCGCTTATCACCTTATGACCCGGGGCGCTTACTGTCCACTCTGTTCAATAAATAATTATTAATAACACAAGCGCCTATCACCTTATGACCCGGGGCGCTTACTGGCCACTCTGTTCAATGAATAATTATTAATAACACAAGCGCCTATCACCCAATGACACGGGGCGCTGATTGGCCACTCTGTTTAATGAATAATTAATAATAACACAAGCGCCTATCTTCCAATGACTCAGGGCGCTCACTGGCCACTGTATTTAATGAATAATTATTAAACTAACACAAGCGCTTATCACCTTATGACCCGGGGCGCTTACTGTTCACTCTGTTCAATAAATAAATATTTATAACAATAGCGCCTATCACCCAATAACCCGGGGCGCTTACTGGCCAATCTGTTTAATAAAAAATTTTTAAAATAAAACAAGTGCCTATTACCTGATAACCTGGGGCGCTTACTGGCAACTCTGTTATATGAATAATTATTTAAATAACACAAGCGCCGACCACCTCATGACCCGGGGCACTTACTGGCCACTCTGTTAAATAAACAATTTTTAATAACACAAGCGGCTATCACCCAATGACACGGAGTGCTAATTGGCCACTCTGTTCAATGAATAATTATTAAAATAACACAAGCGCTCATCATCTCATGACCCATGGCGCTTACTTGCCATTCTGTTTAATTAATAACTATTAATAACACAAGCGCCTATCAATAAATGACATGGGGTGCTAATTGGCCACTCTGTTCAATAAACAATTATTAAAATAACACAAGCGCTTATCACCTCATGATCCGGGGCGCTTACTGGAAACTCCGATACATAAATAATTATTAAAACAACACAAGCGCTTGTCACCTCATGACCCGGGGTGATTACTGGCCACACTGTTTAATAAATAATTATTAATAACACAAGCGCCTATTACCTAATGACACGGGTTGCTGATTGGCCACTCTGTTCAATGAATAATTATTAAAATAACACAAGCGGCTATCACCAAATGACACGGAGTGCTAATTAGCCACTCTGTTCAATAAATAATTATTAAAATAACACAAGCACTTATCATCTCACGACCCATGGCGCTTACTGGCCACTCTGTTCAAAAAATAATTATTAATAACACAAGCGCCTATCACCTAATGACTCAGGGCGCTCACTGGCCACTCTGTTCAATAAATAATTATTAAAATAACACAAGCGCTTATCACCTTATGACCCGGGGTGCTTACTAACCACTCTGTTTAATAAATAATTTTTGAAATAACACAAGTGCCTATCACCTGATGACCTAAGGCGATTACTGGCAGCTTGGATGAATAAATAATTATTAAAATAACACAAGCGCCTATCACCTTATGACCCAGGGCGCTTACTGGCCACTCTGTTTAATAAATAATTATTAATAACACAAGCGCCTATCACTCTAAAACCCGGGGCGCTTACTGGCCACTCTGTTCATTGAATAATTTTTAAAATAAAACAAGTGCTTATCACCTCATGACCTGGGGCGCTTACTGGCCACTCTGTTCAATAAATAATTATTAATAACACAAGCGCCTATCACCCAATGACACAGGGCGCTGATTGGCCACTCTGTTCAATAAATAATTATTAAAATAACACAAGCGCTTATCACCTTATGACCCGGGGTGCTTACTGACCACTCTGTTTAATAAATAATTTTTGAAATAACACAAGTGCCTATCACCTGATGACCTAAGGCGATTACTGGCAGCTCGGATGAATAAATAATTATTAAAATAACACAAGCGCCGACCACCTCATGACCCGGGGCACTTACTGGCCACTCTGTTAAATAAACAATTTTTAATAACACAAGCGGCTATCACCCAATGACACGGAGTGCTAATTGGCCACTCTGTTCAATAAATAATTATTAAAATAACACAAGCGCTTATCATCTCATGACCCATGGCGCTTACTTGCCATTCTGTTCAATGAATAATTTATAATAACACAAGCGCCTATCACCCAATGACACGGGGCGCTGATTGGCCACTCTGTTCAATAAATAATTACTAAAATAACACAGGCGCTTATCACCTTATGACCTGGGGCGCTTACTGTCCACTCTGTTTAATTAATAATTATTAATAACACAAGCGCCTATTACCCAATGACCCGAAGCGCTTACTGGCCACTTTGTTTAATAAATAATTATCAAACTAACACAAACGCTTATCACCTTATGACCCAGGGCGCTTGCTGTCCACTCTGTTTAATTAATAATTATTAATAACACAAGCGCCTATCACCCAATGACACGAGTTGCTTATTGGCCACTCTGTTTAATGAATAATTATTAATAACACAAGCGCCTATCTCCCAATGACTCAGGGCGCTCACTGGCCACTCTGTTCAATAAATAATTATCAAACTAACACAAACGCTTATCACCTTATGACCCGGGGCGCTTACTGTCCACTCTGTTTAATTAATAATTATTAATAACACAAGCGCCTATTACCCAATGACCCGAAGCGCTTACTGGCCACTTTGTTTAATAAATAATTTCCAAAATAACACAAGTGCCTATCACCTTATGACCCGGGGCGCTTACTGTCCACTCTGTTCAATAAATAATTATTAATAACACAAGCGCCTATCACCCAATGATCCGGGGCGCTTGCTGACCACTCTGTTTAATAAATTATTTTTGAAATAACACAAGTGCCTATCACCTGATGACCTGAGGCGCTTACTGGCAGCTCGGATGAATAAATAATTATTAAAATAACACAAGCGCCTATCACCTTATGACCCGAAGCGCTTACTGGCCACTCTGTTCAATAAATAATTATTAATTACACAAGCGCCTATCACTCAATAACCCGGAACGCTTACTGGCCACTCTGTTCATTCAAAAATTTTTAAAATAAAACAAGTGCTTATCACCTCATGACCTGGGGCGCTTACTGGCCACTCTGTTCAATAAATAATTATTAATAACACAAGCGCCTATCACCCAATGACACGGGGCGCTGATTGGCCACTCTGTTTAATAAATAATTATTAATAACACAAGCGCCTATCTCCCAATGACTCAGGGCGCTTACTGGCCACTCTGTTCAATGAATAATTATTAATAACACAAGCGCCTATCACCCAATGACACGGGGCGCTGATTGGCCACTCTGTTTGATAAATAATTATTAATAACACAAGCGCCTATCTCCCAATGACTCAGGGCGCTCACTGGCCACTCTGTTCAATAAATAATTATTAATAACACAAGCGCCTATCACTCAATAACCCGGGGCGCTTACTGGCCACTCTGTTCATTAAAAAATTTTTAAAATAAAACAAGTGCTTATCACCTCATGACCTGGGGCGCTTACTGGCCACTCTGTTCAATGAATAATTTATAATAACACAAGCGCCTATCACCTAATGACTCAGGGCGCTCACTGGCCACTCTGTTCAATAAATAATTATTAAAATAACACAAGCGCTTATCACCTTATGACCCGGGGTGCTTACTAACCACTCTGTTTAATAAATAATTTTTGAAATAACACAAGTGCCTATCACCTGATGACCTAAGGCGATTACTGGCCACTCTGTTCAAAAAATAATTATTAATAACACAAGCGCCTATCACCTAATGACTCAGGGCGCTCACTGGCCACTCTGTTCAATAAATAATTATTAAAATAACACAAGCGCTTATCACCTTATGACCCGGGGTGCTTACTAACCACTCTGTTTAATAAATAATTTTTGAAATAACACAAGTGCCTATCACCTGATGACCTAAGGCGATTACTGGCAGCTCGGATGAATAAATAATTATTAAAATAACACAAGCGCCTATCACCTTATGACCCAGGGCGCTTACTGGCCACTCTGTTTAATAAATAATTATTAATTACACAAGCGCCTATTACTCAATAACCCGGAACGCTTACTGGCCACTCTGTTCATTCAAAAATTTTTAAAATAAAACAAGTGCTTATCACCTCATGACCTGGGGCGCTTACTGGCCACTCTGTTCAATAAATAATTATTAATAACACAAGCGCCTATCACCCAATGACACGGGGCGCTGATTGGCCACTCTGTTTAATAAATAATTATTAATAACACAAGCGCCTATCACTCTAAAACCCGGGGCGCTTACTGGCCACTCTGTTCATTGAATAATTTTTAAAATAAAACAAGTGCTTATCACCTCATGACCTGGGGCGCTTACTGGCCACTCTGTTCAATAAATAATTATCAATAACACAAGCGCCTATCACCCAATGACACAGGGCGCTGATTGGCCACTCTGTTCAATAAATAATTATTAAAATAACACAAGCGCTTATCACCTTATGACCCGGGGTGCTTACTGGCCACTCTGTTCAATAAATAATTATTAAAATAACACAAGCGCTTATCACCCAATGACCCGAAGCGCTTACTGGCCACTCTGTTTAATAAATAATTTTTAAAATAACACAAGTGCCTATTTACTGATGACCTGGAGCGCTTACTGGCAGCTCGGATAAATAAATAATTAATAAAATAACACAAGCGCTTATCACCTTATGACCCGGGGCGCTTACTGTCCACTCTGTTCAATAAATAAATATTTATAACACAAGCGGCTATCACCCAATGACCCGGAGTGCTAATTGGCCACTCTGTTCAATAAATAATTATTAAAATAACACAAGCGCTTATCATCTCATGACCCATGGCGCTTACTGGCCACTCTGTTAAATAAACAATTTTTAATAACACAAGCGGCTATTACCCAATGACACGGAGTGCTAATTGGCCACTCTGTTCAATAAATAGTTATTAAAATAACACAAGCGCTTATCACCTCATGATCCGGGGCGCTTACTGGAAACTCCGATACATAAATAATTATCAAAACAACACAAGCGCTTGTCACCTCATGACCCGGGGTTTTTACTGGCCACACTGTTTAATAAATAATTATTAATAACACAAGCGCCTATTACCCAATGACACGGGGCGCTGATTGGCCACTCTGTTCAATGAATAATAATTAAAATAACACAAGCGGCTATCACCCAATGACACGGAGTGCTAATTAGCCACTCTGTTCAATAAATAATTATTAAAATAACACAAGCACTTATCATATCACGACCCAAGGCGCTTACTGGCCACTCTGTTCAAAAAATAATTATTAATAACACAAGCGCCTATCACCCAATGACTCAGGGCGCTCACTGGCCACTCTGTTCAATAAATAATTATTAAAATAACACAAGCGCCTATCACCTTATGACCCGGGGCGCTTACTGGCCACTCTGTTCAATAAATAATTATTAATAACACAAGCGCCTATCACTCTATAACCCGGGGCGCTTACTGGCCACTCTGTTCATTGAATAATTTTTAAAATAAAACAAGTGCTTATCACCTCATGACCTGGGGCGCTTACTGGCCACTCTGTTCAATAAATAATTATTAATAACACAAACGCTTATCACCCAATGACACGGGGCGCTGATTGGCCACTCTGTTAAATAAATAATTACTAAAATAACACAGGTGCTTATCACCTCATGACCCAGGGTGCTTACTGGCCACACTGTTCAATAAATAATTATCAAAATAACACAAGCGCCTATCACCTTATGACCCGGGGCGCTTACTGGCCACTCTGTTCAATAAATAATTATTAATAACACAAGCGCCTATCACTCTACAACCCGGGGCGCTTACTGGCCACTCTGTTTATTGAATAATTTTTAAAATAAAACAAGTGCTTATCACCTCATGACCTGGGGCGCTTACTGGCCACTCTGTTCAATAAATAATTATTAATAACACAAGCGCCTAACACCCAATGACTCAGGGCGCTCACCGGCCACTCTGTTCAATGAATAATTATTAAACTAACACAAACGCTTATCACCTTATGACCCGGGGCGCTTACTGTCCACTCTGTTCAATAAATAATTATTAATAACACAAGCACCTATTACCCAATGACCTGAAGCGCTTACTAGCCACTCTGTTTAATAAGTAATTTTTAAAATAACACAAGTGCCTATTACCTGATGACCTGGAGCGCTTACTAGCAGCTCGGATAAATAAATAATTATTAAAATAACACAAGCGCTTATCACCTTATGACCCAGGGCGCTTACTGTCCACTCTGTACAATTAATAAATATTCATAACACAAGCGCCTACCACCCAATAACCCGGGGCGCTTACTGGCCACTCTGTTTAATAAAAAATATTTAAAATAAAACAAGTGCCTATTACTTGATAACCTGGGGCGCTTACTGGCAACTCTGTTAAATAAACAATTTTTAATAACACAAGCGGCTATCACACAATGACACGGAGTGCTAATTGGCCACTCTGTTTAATAAATAATTATTAATAACACAAGCGCCTATCACCCAATGACCCGGGGCGCTTACTGACCACTCTGTTTAATAAATAATTTTTGAAATAACACAAGTGCCTATCACCTGATGACCTGAGGCGCTTGCTGGCAGCTCGGATGAATAAATAATTATTAAAATAACACAAGCGCCTATCACCTTATGACCCGGGGTGCTGACTGGCCACTTTGTTCAATAAATAGTTTTTAATAACACAAGCACCTATCACCCAATGACCTAGGGCGCTCACTGGCCTCTCTGTTTATCAAATAATTATTTATAACACAAGCGCCTATCACCCAATGACCTGGGGCGCTTACTGGCCACTCTGTTCAATAAATAATTTTTGAAATAACACAAGTGCCTATCACCCAATGAGACGGGGCGCTCACTGGCCACTCTGTTCAATAAATAATTATTAAAATAACACAAGCGCTTATTACCTTATAACCCGGGGCGCTTACTGTCCACTCTGTTTAATAAACAATTATTAATAACAGAAGCGCCTGTCACCCAATGACCCAGGGCGCTTACTGACCACTCTGTTCAATAAATAATTATTAAAATAACACAAGCGCTTATTACCTTATGACCCGGGGCGCTTACTGTCCACTCTGTTTAATAAACAATTATTAATAACACAAGCGCCTATCTCCCAATAACCCAGGGCGCTTACTGGCCACTCTGTTCTTTAAAAAATTTTTTAAATAAAACAAGTGCTTATCACCTCATTACCCGGAGCGCTTACTGGCCACTCTGTTCATTAAAAAATTCTTAAAATAAAACAAGTGCTTATCACCTCATGACCTGGGGCGCTTACTGGCCACTCTGTTCAATAAATAATTATTAATAACACAAGCGCCTATCACCCAATGACACGGGGCGCTCACTGGCCACTCTGTTCAATAAATAATTATTAATAACACAAGCGCCTATCACTCAATAACCCGGGGCGCTTACTGGCCACTCTGTTTATTAAGAAATTTTTTAAATAAAACAAGTGCTTATCACCTCATTACCTGGGGCGCTTACTGGCCACTCTGTTCAATGAATAATTATTAATAACACAAGCGCCTATCACCCAATGACACGGGGCGCTGATTGGCCACTCTGTTCGATAAATAATTACTAAAATAACACAGGCGCTTATCACCTTATGACCCGGGGCGCTTACTGGCCACACTGTTCAATAAATAATTATTAATAACACAAGCGCCTATCACCTAATGACACGGGGCGCTGATTGGCCACTTTGTTTAATAAATAATTATAAATAACACAAGCGCCTATCTCCCAATGACTCAGGGCGCTCACTGGCCACTCTGTTCAATGAATGATTATTAAACTAACACAAGCGCTTATCACCTTATGACCCGGGGCGCTTACTGTCCACTCTGTTCAATAAATAATTATTAATAACACAAGTGCCTATCACCCAATGATCCGGGACGCTTACTGACCACTCAGTTTAATAAATAATTTTCAAAATAACACAAGTGCCTATTACCTGATGACCTGGAGCGCTTACTGGCAGCTCGGATGAATAAATAATTATTAAAATAATACAAGCGCTTATCACCTTATGACCCGGGGCGCTTACTGTCCACTCTGTTCAATAAATAAATATTTATAACACAAGCGCCTTTCACCCAATAACCCGGGGCGCTTACTGGCTACTCTGTTTAAGAAAAAATTTTTAAAATAAAACAAGTGCCTATTACCTGATAACCTGGGGCGCTTACTGGCAACTCTGTTATATGAATAATTATTTAAATAACACAAGCGCCGACCACCTCATGACCCGGGGAACTTACTGGCCACTCTGTTAAATAAACAATTTTTAATAACACAAGCGGCTATCACCCAATGACACGGAGTGCTAATTGGCCACTCTGTTCAATAAATAATTATTAAAATAACACAAGCGCTTATCATCTCATAACCCATGGCGCTTACGGGCCATTCTGTTCAATTAATAATTATTAATAACACAAGCGCCTATCACCCAATGACATGGGGTGCTGATTGGCCACTCTGTTTAATAAACAATTATTGAAATAACACAAGCGCTTATCACCTCATGATCCGGGGCGCTTACTGGAAACTCCGATACATAAATAATTATTTATACAACACAAGCGCTTGTCACCTCATGACCCGGGGTGCTTACTGGCCACACTGTTTAATAAATAATTATTAATAACACAAGCGCCTATTACCCAATGACATGGGGCGCTGATTAGCCACTCTGTTCAATAAATAATTATTAAAATAACACAAGCGCTTATCACCTCATGATCCGGGGCGCTTACTGTAAACTCCGATACATAAATAATTATTAAAACAACACAAGCGCTTGTCTCCTCATGACCCGAGGTGCTTACTGGCCACACTGTTTAATAAATAATTATTAATAACACAAGCGCCTATTACCCAATGACATGGGGCGCTGATTAGCCACTCTGTTCAATAAATAATTACTAAAATAACACAGGCGCTTATCACCTTATGACCTGGGGCGCTTACTGTCCACTCTGTTTAATTAATAATTATTAATAACACAAGCGCCTATTACCCAATGACCCGAAGCGCTTACTGGCCACTTTGTTTAATAAATAATTATCAAACTAACACAAACGCTTATCACCTTATGACCCAGGGCGCTTGCTGTCCACTCTGTTTAATTAATAATTATTAATAACACAAGCGCCTATCACCCAATGACACGAGTTGCTTATTGGCCACTCTGTTTAATGAATAATTATTAATAACACAAGCGCCTATCTCCCAATGACTCAGGGCGCTCACTGGCCACTCTGTTCAATAAATAATTATCAAACTAACACAAACGCTTATCACCTTATGACCCGGGGCGCTTACTGTCCACTCTGTTTAATTAATAATTATTAATAACACAAGCGCCTATTACCCAATGACCCGAAGCGCTTACTGGCCACTTTGTTTAATAAATAATTTCCAAAATAACACAAGTGCCTATCACCTTATGACCCGGGGCGCTTACTGTCCACTCTGTTCAATAAATAATTATTAATAACACAAGCGCCTATCACCCAATGATCCGGGGCGCTTGCTGACCACTCTGTTTAATAAATTATTTTTGAAATAACACAAGTGCCTATCACCTGATGACCTGAGGCGCTTACTGGCAGCTCGGATGAATAAATAATTATTAAAATAACACAAGCGCCTATCACCTTATGACCCGAAGCGCTTACTGGCCACTCTGTTCAATAAATAATTATTAATTACACAAGCGCCTATCACTCAATAACCCGGAACGCTTACTGGCCACTCTGTTCATTCAAAAATTTTTAAAATAAAACAAGTGCTTATCACCTCATGACCTGGGGCGCTTACTGGCCACTCTGTTCAATAAATAATTATTAATAACACAAGCGCCTATCACCCAATGACACGGGGCGCTGATTGGCCACTCTGTTTAATAAATAATTATTAATAACACAAGCGCCTATCTCCCAATGACTCAGGGCGCTTACTGGCCACTCTGTTCAATGAATAATTATTAATAACACAAGCGCCTATCACCCAATGACACGGGGCGCTGATTGGCCACTCTGTTTGATAAATAATTATTAATAACACAAGCGCCTATCTCCCAATGACTCAGGGCGCTCACTGGCCACTCTGTTCAATAAATAATTATTAATAACACAAGCGCCTATCACTCAATAACCCGGGGCGCTTACTGGCCACTCTGTTCATTAAAAAATTTTTAAAATAAAACAAGTGCTTATCACCTCATGACCTGGGGCGCTTACTGGCCACTCTGTTCAATGAATAATTTATAATAACACAAGCGCCTATCACCTAATGACTCAGGGCGCTCACTGGCCACTCTGTTCAATAAATAATTATTAAAATAACACAAGCGCTTATCACCTTATGACCCGGGGTGCTTACTAACCACTCTGTTTAATAAATAATTTTTGAAATAACACAAGTGCCTATCACCTGATGACCTAAGGCGATTACTGGCCACTCTGTTCAAAAAATAATTATTAATAACACAAGCGCCTATCACCTAATGACTCAGGGCGCTCACTGGCCACTCTGTTCAATAAATAATTATTAAAATAACACAAGCGCTTATCACCTTATGACCCGGGGTGCTTACTAACCACTCTGTTTAATAAATAATTTTTGAAATAACACAAGTGCCTATCACCTGATGACCTAAGGCGATTACTGGCAGCTCGGATGAATAAATAATTATTAAAATAACACAAGCGCCTATCACCTTATGACCCAGGGCGCTTACTGGCCACTCTGTTTAATAAATAATTATTAATTACACAAGCGCCTATTACTCAATAACCCGGAACGCTTACTGGCCACTCTGTTCATTCAAAAATTTTTAAAATAAAACAAGTGCTTATCACCTCATGACCTGGGGCGCTTACTGGCCACTCTGTTCAATAAATAATTATTAATAACACAAGCGCCTATCACCCAATGACACGGGGCGCTGATTGGCCACTCTGTTTAATAAATAATTATTAATAACACAAGCGCCTATCACTCTAAAACCCGGGGCGCTTACTGGCCACTCTGTTCATTGAATAATTTTTAAAATAAAACAAGTGCTTATCACCTCATGACCTGGGGCGCTTACTGGCCACTCTGTTCAATAAATAATTATCAATAACACAAGCGCCTATCACCCAATGACACAGGGCGCTGATTGGCCACTCTGTTCAATAAATAATTATTAAAATAACACAAGCGCTTATCACCTTATGACCCGGGGTGCTTACTGGCCACTCTGTTCAATAAATAATTATTAAAATAACACAAGCGCTTATCACCCAATGACCCGAAGCGCTTACTGGCCACTCTGTTTAATAAATAATTTTTAAAATAACACAAGTGCCTATTTACTGATGACCTGGAGCGCTTACTGGCAGCTCGGATAAATAAATAATTAATAAAATAACACAAGCGCTTATCACCTTATGACCCGGGGCGCTTACTGTCCACTCTGTTCAATAAATAAATATTTATAACACAAGCGGCTATCACCCAATGACCCGGAGTGCTAATTGGCCACTCTGTTCAATAAATAATTATTAAAATAACACAAGCGCTTATCATCTCATGACCCATGGCGCTTACTGGCCACTCTGTTAAATAAACAATTTTTAATAACACAAGCGGCTATTACCCAATGACACGGAGTGCTAATTGGCCACTCTGTTCAATAAATAGTTATTAAAATAACACAAGCGCTTATCACCTCATGATCCGGGGCGCTTACTGGAAACTCCGATACATAAATAATTATCAAAACAACACAAGCGCTTGTCACCTCATGACCCGGGGTTTTTACTGGCCACACTGTTTAATAAATAATTATTAATAACACAAGCGCCTATTACCCAATGACACGGGGCGCTGATTGGCCACTCTGTTCAATGAATAATAATTAAAATAACACAAGCGGCTATCACCCAATGACACGGAGTGCTAATTAGCCACTCTGTTCAATAAATAATTATTAAAATAACACAAGCACTTATCATATCACGACCCAAGGCGCTTACTGGCCACTCTGTTCAAAAAATAATTATTAATAACACAAGCGCCTATCACCCAATGACTCAGGGCGCTCACTGGCCACTCTGTTCAATAAATAATTATTAAAATAACACAAGCGCCTATCACCTTATGACCCGGGGCGCTTACTGGCCACTCTGTTCAATAAATAATTATTAATAACACAAGCGCCTATCACTCTATAACCCGGGGCGCTTACTGGCCACTCTGTTCATTGAATAATTTTTAAAATAAAACAAGTGCTTATCACCTCATGACCTGGGGCGCTTACTGGCCACTCTGTTCAATAAATAATTATTAATAACACAAACGCTTATCACCCAATGACACGGGGCGCTGATTGGCCACTCTGTTAAATAAATAATTACTAAAATAACACAGGTGCTTATCACCTCATGACCCAGGGTGCTTACTGGCCACACTGTTCAATAAATAATTATCAAAATAACACAAGCGCCTATCACCTTATGACCCGGGGCGCTTACTGGCCACTCTGTTCAATAAATAATTATTAATAACACAAGCGCCTATCACTCTACAACCCGGGGCGCTTACTGGCCACTCTGTTTATTGAATAATTTTTAAAATAAAACAAGTGCTTATCACCTCATGACCTGGGGCGCTTACTGGCCACTCTGTTCAATAAATAATTATTAATAACACAAGCGCCTAACACCCAATGACTCAGGGCGCTCACCGGCCACTCTGTTCAATGAATAATTATTAAACTAACACAAACGCTTATCACCTTATGACCCGGGGCGCTTACTGTCCACTCTGTTCAATAAATAATTATTAATAACACAAGCACCTATTACCCAATGACCTGAAGCGCTTACTAGCCACTCTGTTTAATAAGTAATTTTTAAAATAACACAAGTGCCTATTACCTGATGACCTGGAGCGCTTACTAGCAGCTCGGATAAATAAATAATTATTAAAATAACACAAGCGCTTATCACCTTATGACCCAGGGCGCTTACTGTCCACTCTGTACAATTAATAAATATTCATAACACAAGCGCCTACCACCCAATAACCCGGGGCGCTTACTGGCCACTCTGTTTAATAAAAAATATTTAAAATAAAACAAGTGCCTATTACTTGATAACCTGGGGCGCTTACTGGCAACTCTGTTAAATAAACAATTTTTAATAACACAAGCGGCTATCACACAATGACACGGAGTGCTAATTGGCCACTCTGTTTAATAAATAATTATTAATAACACAAGCGCCTATCACCCAATGACCCGGGGCGCTTACTGACCACTCTGTTTAATAAATAATTTTTGAAATAACACAAGTGCCTATCACCTGATGACCTGAGGCGCTTGCTGGCAGCTCGGATGAATAAATAATTATTAAAATAACACAAGCGCCTATCACCTTATGACCCGGGGTGCTGACTGGCCACTCTGTTAAATAATTAATTTTAAATAACACAAGCGCTTATCACCCAACGACCCGGGGTGCTGACTGGCCACTTTGTTCAATAAATAGTTTTTAATAACACAAGCACCTATCACCCAATGACCTAGGGCGCTCACTGGCCTCTCTGTTTATCAAATAATTATTTATAACACAAGCGCCTATCACCCAATGACCTGGGGCGCTTACTGGCCACTCTGTTCAATAAATAATTTTTGAAATAACACAAGTGCCTATCACCCAATGAGACGGGGCGCTCACTGGCCACTCTGTTCAATAAATAATTATTAAAATAACACAAGCGCTTATTACCTTATAACCCGGGGCGCTTACTGTCCACTCTGTTTAATAAACAATTATTAATAACAGAAGCGCCTGTCACCCAATGACCCAGGGCGCTTACTGACCACTCTGTTCAATAAATAATTATTAAAATAACACAAGCGCTTATTACCTTATGACCCGGGGCGCTTACTGTCCACTCTGTTTAATAAACAATTATTAATAACACAAGCGCCTATCTCCCAATAACCCAGGGCGCTTACTGGCCACTCTGTTCTTTAAAAAATTTTTTAAATAAAACAAGTGCTTATCACCTCATTACCCGGAGCGCTTACTGGCCACTCTGTTCATTAAAAAATTCTTAAAATAAAACAAGTGCTTATCACCTCATGACCTGGGGCGCTTACTGGCCACTCTGTTCAATAAATAATTATTAATAACACAAGCGCCTATCACCCAATGACACGGGGCGCTCACTGGCCACTCTGTTCAATAAATAATTATTAATAACACAAGCGCCTATCACTCAATAACCCGGGGCGCTTACTGGCCACTCTGTTCATTAAGAAATTTTTTAAATAAAACAAGTGCTTATCACCTCATTACCTGGGGCGCTTACTGGCCACTCTGTTCAATGAATAATTATTAATAACACAAGCGCCTATCACCCAATGACACGGGGCGCTGATTGGCCACTCTGTTCGATAAATAATTACTAAAATAACACAGGCGCTTATCACCTTATGACCCGGGGCGCTTACTGGCCACACTGTTCAATAAATAATTATTAATAACACAAGCGCCTATCACCTAATGACACGGGGCGCTGATTGGCCACTTTGTTTAATAAATAATTATAAATAACACAAGCGCCTATCTCCCAATGACTCAGGGCGCTCACTGGCCACTCTGTTCAATGAATGATTATTAAACTAACACAAGCGCTTATCACCTTATGACCCGGGGCGCTTACTGTCCACTCTGTTCAATAAATAATTATTAATAACACAAGTGCCTATCACCCAATGATCCGGGACGCTTACTGACCACTCAGTTTAATAAATAATTTTCAAAATAACACAAGTGCCTATTACCTGATGACCTGGAGCGCTTACTGGCAGCTCGGATGAATAAATAATTATTAAAATAATACAAGCGCTTATCACCTTATGACCCGGGGCGCTTACTGTCCACTCTGTTCAATAAATAAATATTTATAACACAAGCGCCTTTCACCCAATAACCCGGGGCGCTTACTGGCTACTCTGTTTAAGAAAAAATTTTTAAAATAAAACAAGTGGCTATTACCTGATAACCTGGGGCGCTTACTGGCAACTCTGTTATATGAATAATTATTTAAATAACACAAGCGCCGACCACCTCATGACCCGGGGAACTTACTGGCCACTCTGTTAAATAAACAATTTTTAATAACACAAGCGGCTATCACCCAATGACACGGAGTGCTAATTGGCCACTCTGTTCAATAAATAATTATTAAAATAACACAAGCGCTTATCATCTCATAACCCATGGCGCTTACGGGCCATTCTGTTCAATTAATAATTATTAATAACACAAGCGCCTATCACCCAATGACATGGGGTGCTGATTGGCCACTCTGTTTAATAAACAATTATTGAAATAACACAAGCGCTTATCACCTCATGATCCGGGGCGCTTACTGGAAACTCCGATACATAAATAATTATTTAAACAACACAAGCGCTTGTCACCTCATGACCCGGGGTGCTTACTGGCCACACTGTTTAATAAATAATTATTAATAACACAAGCGCCTATTACCCAATGACATGGGGCGCTGATTAGCCACTCTGTTCAATAAATAATTATTAAAATAACACAAGCGCTTATCACCTCATGATCCGGGGCGCTTACTGTAAACTCCGATACATAAATAATTATTAAAACAACACAAGCGCTTGTCTCCTCATGACCCGAGGTGCTTACTGGCCACTCTGTTCATTGAATAATTTTTAAAATAAAACAAGTGCTTATCACCTCATGACCTGGGGCGCTTACTGGCCACTCTGTTCAATAAATAATTATTAATAACACAAGCGCCTAACACCCAATGACTCAGGGCGCTCACTGGCCACTCTGTTCAATAAATAATTATTAAACTAACACAAACGCTTATCACCTTATGACCCGGGGCGCTTACTGTCCACTCTGTTCAATAAATAATTATTAATAACACAAGCGCCTATTACCCAATGACCTGAAGCGCTTACTAGCCACTCTGTTTAATAAGTAATTTTTAAAATAACACAAGTGCCTATTACCTGATGACCTGGAGCGCTTACTAGCAGCTCGGATAAATAAATAATTATTAAAATAACACAAGCGCTTATCACCTTATGACCCAGGGCGCTTACTGTCCACTCTGTACAATTAATAAATATTTCTAACACAAGCGCCTACCACCCAATAACCCGGGGCGCTTACTGGCCACTCTGTTTAATAAAAAATATTTAAAATAAAACAAGTGCCTATTACTTGATAACCTGGGGCGCTTACTGGCAACTCTGTTAAATAAACAATTTTTAATAACACAAGCGGCTATCACCCAATGACACGGAGTGCTAATTGGCCACTCTGTTTAATAAATAATTATTAATAACACAAGCGCCTATCACCCAATGACCCGGGGCGCTTACTGACCACTCTGTTTAATAAATAATTTTTGAAATAACACAAGTGCCTATCACCTGATGACCTAAGGCGCTTGCTGGCAGCTCGGATGAATAAATAATTATTAAAATAACACAAGCGCCTATCACCTTATGACCCGGGGTGCTGACTGGCCACTCTGTTAAATAATTAATTTTAAATAACACAAGCGCTTATCACCCAACGACCCGGGGTGCTGACTGGCCACTTTGTTCAATAAATAGTTTTTAATAACACAAGCACCTATCACCCAATGACCTAGGGCGCTCACTGGCCTCTCTGTTTATCAAATAATTATTTATAACACAAGCGCCTATCACCCAATGACCCGGGGCGCTTACTGGCCACTCTGTTCAATAAATAATTTTTGAAATAACACAAGTGCCTATCACCCAATGAGACGGGGCGCTCACTGGCCACTCTGTTCAATAAATAATTATTAAAATAACACAAGCGCTTATTACCTTATGACCCGGGGCGCTTACTGTCCACTCTGTTTAATAAACAATTATTAATAACAGAAGCGCCTGTCACCCAATGACCCGGGGCGCTTACTGACCACTCTCTTTAATAAATTATTTTTGAAATAACACAAGTGCCTATCACCTGATGACCTGAGGCGCTTACTGGCAGCTCGGATGAATAAATAATTATTAAAATAACACAAGCGCCTATCACCTTATGACTCGGAGCGCTTACTGGCCACTCTGTTCAATAAATAATTATTAATAACACAAGCGCCTATCACTCAATAACCCGGAGCGCTTACTGGCCACTCTGTTTATTAAAAAATTTTTAAAATAAAACAAGTGCTTATCACCTCATGACCTGGGGCGCTTACTGGCCACTCTGTTCAATAAATAATTATTATTAACACAAGCGCCTATCACTCAATAACCCGGAGCGCTTACTGGCCACTCTGTTTATTAAAAAATTTTTAAAATAAAACAAGTGCTTATCACCTTATGACTCGGAGCGCTCACTGGCCACTCTGTTCAATAAATAATTATTAAAATAACACAAGCGCTTATTACCTTATGACCCGGGGCGCTTACTGTCCACTCTGTTTAATAAACAATTATTAATAACACAAGCGCCTATCTCCCAATAACCCAGGGCGCTTACTGGCCACTCTGTTCTTTAAAAAATTTTTTAAATAAAACAAGTGCTTATCACCTCATTACCCGGAGCGCTTACTGGCCACTCTGTTCATTAAAAAATTCTTAAAATAAAACAAGTGCTTATCACCTCATGACCTGGGGCGCTTACTGGCCACTCTGTTCAATAAATAATTATTAATAACACAAGCGCCTATTACCCAATGACACGGGGCGCTCACTGGCCACTCTGTTCAATAAATAATTATTAATAACACAAGCGCCTATCACTCAATAACCCGGGGCGCTTACTGGCCACTCTGTTCATTAAGAAATTTTTTAAATAAAACAAGTGCTTATCACCTCATTACCTGGGGCGCTTACTGGCCACTCTGTTCAATAAATAATTATTAATAACACAAGCGCCTATCACCCAATGACACGGGGCGCTGATTGGCCACTCTGTTCGATAAATAATTACTAAAATAACACAGGCGCTTATCACCTTATGACCCGGGGCGCTTACTGGCCACACTGTTCAATAAATAATTATAAATAACACAAGCGCCTATCTCCCAATGACTCAGGGCGCTCACTGGCCACTCTGTTCAATGAATGATTATTAAACTAACACAAGCGCTTATCACCTTATGACCCGGGGCGCTTACTGTCCACTCTGTTCAATAAATAATTATTAATAACACAAGTGCCTATCACCCAATGATCCGGGACGCTTACTGACCACTCAGTTTAATAAATAATTTTCAAAATAACACAAGTGCCTATTACCTGATGACCTGGAGCGCTTACTGGCAGCTCGGATGAATAAATAATTATTAAAATAATACAAGCGCTTATCACGTTATGACCCGGGGCGCTTACTGTCCACTCTGTTCAATAAATAAATATTTATAACACAAGCGCCTTTCACCCAATAACCCGGGGCGCTTACTGGCTACTCTGTTTAAGAAAAAATTTTTAAAATAAAACAAGTGCCTATTACCTGATAACCTGGGGCGCTTACTGGCAACTCTGTTATATGAATAATTATTTAAATAACACAAGCGCCGACCACCTCATGACCCGGGGCACTTACTGGCCACTCTGTTAAATAAACAATTTTTAATAACACAAGCGGCTATCACCCAATGACACGGAGTGCTAATTGGCCACTCTGTTCAATAAATAATTATTAAAATAACACAAGCGCTTATCATCTCATGACCCATGGCGCTTACGGGCCATTCTGTTCAATTAATAATTATTAATAACACAAGCGCCTATCACCCAATGACATGGGGTGCTGATTGGCCACTCTGTTTAATAAACAATTATTGAAATAACACAAGCGCTTATCACCTCATGATCCGGGGCGCTTACTGGAAACTTCGATACATAAATAATTATTTAAACAACACAAGCGCTTGTCACCTCATGACCCGGGGTGCTTACTGGCCACACTGTTTAATAAATAATTATTAATAACACAAGCGCCTATTACCCAATGACACGGGGCGCTGATTAGCCACTCTGTTCAATAAATAATTATTAAAATAACACAAGCGCTTATCACCTCATGATCCGGGGCGCTTACTGTAAACTCCGATACATAAATAATTATTAAAACAACACAAGCGCTTGTCTCCTCATGACCCGAGGTGCTTACTGGCCACTCTGTTCAATAAATAATTATTAATAACACAAGCGCCTATCACCCAATGACACGGGGCGCTGATTAACCACTCTGTTCAATAAATAATTATTAAAATAACACAAGCGCTTATCACCTTATGACCCGGGGCGCTTACTGTCCACTCTGTTCAATAAATAATTATTAATAACACAAGCGCCTATCACCCAATGATCCGGGGCGCTTACTGACCACTCTGTTTCATAAATAATTTTTGAAATAACACAAGCGCGTATCACCCAATGACCCGAAGCGCTTACTGGCTACTCTGTTTAATAAATAATTTTCAAAATAACACAAGTGCCTATTACCTGATGACCTGAAGCGCTTACTGTCAGCTCGTATAAATAAATAATTATTAAAATAACACAAGCGCTTATCACCTCATGACCTGGGGCGCTTACTGTCCACTCTGTTCAATAAATAAATATTTATAACACAAGCGCCTATCACCCAATAACCCGGGGCGCTTACTGGCCACTCTGTTTAATAAAAAATTTTTAAAATAAAACAAGTGCCTATTACCTGATAACCTGAGGCGCTTACTGGCAACTCTGTTAAATAAACAATTTTTAATAACTCAAGCGGCTATCACCCAATGACACGGAGTGCTAATTGGCCACTCTGTTCAATAAATAATTATTAAAATAACACAAGCGCTTATCACCTCATGATCCGGGGCGCTTACTGGCCATTCTGTTCAATTAATAAGTATTAATAACACAAGCGCCTATCACCCAATGACATGGGGTGCTGATTGGCCACTCTGTTCAATAAACAATTATTAAAATAACACAAGCGCTTATCACCTCATAATCCGGGGCGCTTACTGGAAACTCCGATACATAAATAATTATTAAAACAACACAATTGCTTGTCACCTCATGACCCGAGGTGCTTACTGGCCACTCTGTTCAATAAATAATTATTAATAACACAAGCGCCTATTACCTAATGACACGGGGCGCTGATTGGCCACTCTGTTTAATAAATAATTATTAATAACACAAGCGCCTATCTCCCAATGACTCAGGGCGCTCACTGGCCACTCTGTTCATTAAATAATTATTAATAACACAAGCGCCTATCACTCAATAACCCGGGGCGCTTACTGGCCACTCTGTTCATAAAAAAATTTTTAAAATAACACAAGCGCCTATCACCTTATGACCCGGGGCGCTTACTGGCCACTCTGTTCAATGAATAATTATTAATAACACAAGCGCCTATCACCCAATGACACGGGGCGCTGATTGGCCACTCTGTTTAATAAATAATTATTAATAACACAAGCGCCTATCACCCAATGACATGGGGTGCTGATTGGCCACTCTTTTCAATAAACAATTATTAAAATAACACAAGCGCTTGTCACCTCATGATCCGGGGCGCTTACTGGCCACACTGTTTAATAAACAATTATTAATAACACAAGCGCCTATTGACCAATGACACGGGGCGCTGATTGGCCACTCTGTTAAATAAATAATTTTTCAAATAACACAAGTGCCTATCACCTGATGACCTGAGGCGCTTACTGGCAGCTCGGATGAATAAATAATTATTAAAATAACACAAGCGCCTATCACCTTATGACCCGGGGCGCTTACTGGCCACTCTGTTCAATGAATAATTATTAATAACACAAGCGCCTATCACCCAATGACACGGGGCGCTGATTGGCCACTCTGTTTAATAAATAATTATTAATAACACAAGCGCCTATCACCCAATGACATGGGCTGCTGATTGGCCACTCTGTTCAATAAACAATTATTGAAATAACACAAGCGCTTATCACCTCATGATCCGGGGCGCTTACTGGAAACTCCGGTACATAAATAATTATTAAAACAACACAAGCGCTTGTCACCTCATGACCCGGGGTGCTTACTGGCCACACTTTTTAATAAATAATTATTAATAACACAAGCGCCTATTACCCAATGACACGGGGCGCTGATTAGCCACTCTGTTCAATAAATAATTAATAAAATAACACAAGCGCTTATCACCTCATGATCCGGGGCGCTTACTGTAAACTCCGATACATAAATAATTATTAAAACAACACAAGCGCTTGTCACCTCATGACCCGAGGTGCTTACTGGCCACTCTGTTCAATAAATAATTATTAATAACACAAGCGCCTATCACCCAATGACACGGGGCGCTGATTGGCCACTCTGTTCAATAAATAATTATTAAAATAACACAAGCGCTTATCACCTTATGACCCGAGGCGCTTACTGTCCACTCTGTTTAATAAACAATTATTAATAACACAAGCGCCTATCACCCAATGATCCAGGGCGCTTACTGACCACTCTGTTTCATAAATAATTTTTGAAATAACACAAGCGCGTATCACCCAATGACCCGAAGCGCTTACTGGCCACTTTGTTTAATAAATAATTTTCAAAATAACACAAGTGCCTATTACCTGATGACCTTAAGCGCTTACTGGCAGCTCGTATAAATAAATAATTATTAAAATAACACAAGCGCTTATCACCTCATGACCTGGGGCGCTTACTGTCCACTCTGTTCAATAAATAAATATTTATAACACAAGCGCCTATCACCCAATAACCCGGGGCGCTTACTGGCCACTCTGTTTAATAAAAAATTTTTAAAATAAAACAAGTGCCCATTACCTGATAACCTGGGGCGCTTACTGGCAACTCTGTTAAATAAACAATTTTTAATAACTCAAGCGGCTATCACCCAATGACACGGAGTGCTAATTGGCCACTCTGTTCAATAAATAATTATTGAAATAACACAAGCGCTTATCACCTCATGATCCGGGGCGCTTACTGGCCATTCTGTTCAATTAATAAGTATTAATAACACAAGCGCCTATCACCCAATGACATGGGGTGCTGATTGGCCACTCTGTTCAATAAACAATTATTAAAATAACACAAGCGCTTATCACCTCATGATCCGGGGCGCTTACTGGAAACTCCGATACATAAATAATTATTAAAACAACACAAGCGCTTGTCACCTCATGACCCGAGGTGCTTACTGGCCACTCTGTTCAATAAATAATTATTAATAACACAAGCGCCTATCAACTAATGACACGGGGCGCTGATTGGCCACTCTGTTTAATAAATAATTATTAATAACACAAGCGCCTATCTCCCAATGACTCAGGGCGCTCACTGGCCACTCTGTTCATTAAATAATTATTAATAACACAAGCGCCTATCACTCAATAACCCGGGGCGCTTACTGGCCACTCTGTTCATAAAAAAATTTTTAAAATAAAACAAGTGCTTATCACCTCATGACCTGGGGCGCTTACTGGCCACTCTGTTCAATAAATAATTATAAATAACACAAGCGCCTATCACCCAATGACACGGGGCGCTGATTGGCCACTCTGTTCAATAAATAATTACTAAAATAATACAGGCGCTTATCACCTTATGACCCGGGGCGCTTACTGTCCACTCTGTTCAATAAATAATTATTAATAACACAAGCGCCTATCACCCAATGATCCGGGGCGCTTACTGACCACTCTGTTTCATAAATAATTTTTGAAATAACACAAGCGCGTATCACCCAATGACCCGAAGCGCTTACTGGCCACTTTGTTTAATAAATAATTTTCAAAATAACACAAGTGCCTATTACCTGATGACCTGAAGCGCTTACTGGCAGCTCGTATAAATAAATAATTATTAAAATAACACAAGCGCTTATCACCTCATGACCTGGGGCGCTTACTGTCCACTCTGTTCAATAAATAAATATTTATAACACAAGCGCCTATCACCCAATAACCTGGGGCGCTTACTGGCCACTCTGTTTAATAAAAAATTTTTAAAATAAAACAAGTGCCCATTACCTGATAACCTGGGGCGCTTACTGGCAACTCTGTTAAATAAACAATTTTTAATAACTCAAGCAGCTATCACCCAATGACACGGAGTGCTAATTGGCCACTCTGTTCAATAAATAATTATTAAAATAACACAAGCGCTTATCACCTCATGATCCGGGGCGCTTACTGGCCATTCTGTTCAATTAATAAGTATTAATAACACAAGCGCCTATCACCCAATGACATGGGGTGCTGATTGGCCACTCTGTTCAATAAACAATCATTAAAATAACACAAGCGCTTATCACCTCATGATCCGGGGCGCTTACTGGAAACTCCGATACATAAATAATTATTAAAACAACACAAGCGCTTGTCACCTCATGACCCGAGGTGCTTACTGGCCACTCTGTTCAATAAATAATTATTAATAACACAAGCGCCTATCAACTAATGACACGGGGCGCTGATTGGCCACTCTGTTTAATAAATAATTATTAATAACACAAGCGCCTATCTCCCAATGACTCAGGGCGCTCACTGGCCACTCTGTTCATTAAATAATTATTAATAACACAAGCGCCTATCACTCAATAACCCGGGGCGCTTACTGGCCACTCTGTTCATAAAAAAATTTTTAAAATAAAACAAGTGCTTATCACCTCATGACCTGGGGCGCTTACTGGCCACTCTGTTCAATAAATAATTATAAATAACACAAGCGCCTATCACCCAATTACACGGGGCGCTGATTGGCCACTCTGTTCAATAAATAATTACTAAAATAATACAGGCGCTTATCACCTTATGACCCGGGGCGCTTACTGGCCACACTGTTCAATAAATAATTATTAATAACACAAGCGCCTATCACCCAATGATCCGGGGCGCTTACTGACCACTCTGTTTAATAAATAATTTTTGAAATAACACAAGTGCCTATCACCTGATGACCTGAGGCGCTTACTGGCAGCTCGGATGAATAAATAATTATTAAAATAACACAAGCGCCTATCACCTTATGACCCGGGGCGCTTACTGGCCACTCTGTTCAATGAATAATTATTAATAACACAAGCGCCTATCACCCAATGACACGGGGCGCTGATTGGCCACTCTGTTTAATAAATAATTATTAATAACACAAGCGCCTATCACCAAATGACATGGGGTGCTGATTGGCCACTCTTTTCAATAAACAATTATTAAAATAACACAAGCGCTTGTCACCTCATGATCCGGGGCGCTTACTGGAAACTCCGATACATAAATAATTATTAAAACAACACAAGCGCTTGTCACCTCATGACCCGGGTTGCTTACTGGCAACACTGTTTAATAAACAATTATTAATAACACAAGCGCCTATTACCCAATGACACGGGCCGCTGATTGGCCACTCTGTTAAATAAATAATTTTTGAAATAACACAAGTGCCTATCACCTGATGACCTGAGGCGCTTACTGGCAGCTCGGATGAATAAATAATTATTAAAATAACACAAGCGCCTATTACCTTATGACCCGGGGCGCTTACTGGCCACTCTGTTCAATGAATAATTATTAATAACACAAGCGCCTATCACCCAATGACATGGGGTGCTGATTAGCCACTCTGTTCAATAAATAATTATTAAAATAACACAAGCGCTTATCACCTCATAATCCGGGGCGCTTACTTGAAACTCCGATACATAAATAATTATTAAAAAAACACAAGCGCTTGTCACCTCATGACCCGGGGTGCTTACTGGCCACTCTGTTCAATAAATAATTATTAATAACACAAGCGCCTATCACCCAATGACACGGGGCGCTGATTGGCCACTCTGTTTAATAAATAATTATTAATAACACCAGCGCCTATCTCCTAATGACTCAGGGCAATCACTGGCTACTCTGTTCAATAAATAATTATTAATAACACAAGCGCCTATCACTCAATAACCCGGGGCGCTTACTGGCCACTCTGTTCAATAAATAATTATAAATATCAGAAGCGCCTATCACCCAATGACACGGGGCGCTGATTGGCCACTCTGTTCAATAAATAATTACTGAAATAACACAGGCGCTTATCACCTCATGACCTGGGGCGCTTACTGGCCACTTTGTTCAATAAATAATTATAAATATCAGAAGCGCCTATCACCCAATGACACGGGGCGCTGATTGGCCACTCTGTTCAATAAATAATTACTGAAATAACACAGGCGCTTATCACCTTATGACCCGGGGCGCTTACTGGCCACACTGTTCAATAAATAATTATTAATAACACAAGCGCCTATCACCCAATGATCCGGGGCGCTTACTGACCACTCTGTTTAATAAATAATTTTTGAAATAACACAAGTGCCTATCACCTGATGACCTGAGGCGCTTACTGGCAGCTCGGATGAATAAATAATTATTAAAATAACACAAGCGCCTATCACCTTATGACCCGGGGCGCTTACTGGCCCCTCTGTTTAATAAATAATTATCAATAACACAAGCGCCTATCACCCAATGACACGGGGCGCTGATTGGTTACTCTGTTTAATAAATAATTATTAATAACACAAGCGCCTATCTCCCAATGACTCACGGCGCTCACTGGCCACTCTGTTCAATGAATAATTATTAAACTACCACAAGCGCTTATTACCTTATGACCCGGGGCGCTTACTGTCCACTCTGTTCAATAAATAATTATTAATAACACAAGCGCCTATCACCCAATGATCCGGGGCGCTTACTGACCACTCTGTTTAATAAATAATTTTTGAAATAACACAAGCGCCTATCACCCAATGACCCGAAGCGCTTACTGGCCACTCTGTTTAATAAATAATTTTCAAAATAACACAAGTGCCTATTACCTGATGACCTGGACCGCTTACTGGCAGCTCGGATAAATAAATAATTATTAAAATAACACAAGCGCTTATCACCTTATGACCCGGGGCGCTTACTGTCCACTCTGTTCAATAAATAAATATTTATAACACAAGCGCCTATCACCCAATAACCCGGGGCGCTTACTGGCCACTCTGTTTAATAAAAAATTTTTAAAATAAAACAAGTGCCTATTACCTAATAACCTGGGGCGCTTACTGGCAACTCTGTTATATGAATAATTATTTAAATAACACAAGCGCCGACCACCTCATGACCTGGGGCACTTACTGGCCACTCTGTTAAATAAACAATTTTTAATAACACAAGCAGCTATCACCCAATGACACGGAGTGCTAATTGGCCACTCTGTTCAATGAATAATTATTAAAATAACACAAGCGGCTATCACCCAATGACACGGAGTGCTAATTAGCCACTCTGTTCAATAAATAAATATTAAAATAACACAAGGACTTATCATCTCACGACCCATGGCGCTTACTGGCCACTCTGTTCAAAAAATAATTATTAATAACACAAGCGCCTATCACCCAATGACTCAGGGCGCTCACTGGCCACTCTGTTCAATAAATAATTATTAAAATAACACAAGCGCTTATCACCTCATGACCCGGGGTGCTTACTGACCACTTTGTTTAATAAATAATTTTTGAAATAACACAAATGCCAATCACCTGATGACCTAAGGCGATGACTGGCAGCTCGGATGAATAAATAATTATTAAAATAACACAAGCGCCTATCACCCAATGACATGGGGTGCTGATTGGCCACTCTTTTCAATAAACAATTATTAAAATAACACAAGCGCTTGTCACCTCATGATCCGGGGCGCTTACTGGAAACTCCGATACATAAATAATTATTAAAACAACACAAGCGCTTGTCACCTCATGACCCGGGGTGCTTACTGGCCACACTGTTTAATAAACGATTATTAATAACACAAGCGCCTATTACCCAATGACACGGGGCGCTGATTGGCCACTCTATTAAATAAATAATTTTTGAAATAACACAAGTGCCTATCACCTGATGACCTGAGGCGCTTACTGGCAGCTCGGATGAATAAATAATTATTAAAATAACACAAGCGCCTATTACCTTATGACCCGGGGCGCTTACTAGCCACTCTGTTCAATGAATAATTATTAATAACACAAGCGCCTATCACCCAATGACACGGGGCGCTGATTGGCCATTCTGTTCAATTAATAAGTATTAATAACACAAGCGCCTATCACCCAATGACATGGGGTGCTGATTAGCCACTCTGTTCAATAAACAATTATCAAAATAACACAAGCGCTTATCACCTCATGATCCGGGGCGCTTACTGGAAACTCCGATACATAAATAATTATTAAAACAACACAAGCGCTTGTCACCTCATGACCCGGCGTGCTTACTGGCCACACTGTTTAATAAACAATTATTTATAACACAAGCGCCTATTACCCAATGACACGGGGCGCTGATTGGCCACTCTGTTCAATAAATAATTATTAAAATAACACAAGCGCTTATCACCTCATGATCCGGGGCGCTTACTGGAAACTCCGATACATAAATAATTATTAAAAAAACACAAGCGCTTGTCACCTCATGACCCGGGGTGCTTACTGGCCACTCTGTTCAATAAATAATTATTAATAACACAAGCGCCTATCACCCAATAACACGGGGCACTAATTGGCCACTCTGTTTAATAAATAATCATTAATAACACAAGCGCCTATCTCCTAATGACTCAGGGCGCTCACTGGCCACTCTGTTCAATAAATAATTATTAATAACACAAGCGCCTATCACTCAATAACCCGGGGCGCTTACTGGCCACTCTGTTTATAAAAAAATTTTTTAAATAAAACAAGTGCTTATCTCCTCACGACCTGGGGCGCTTACTGGCCACTTTGTTCAATAAATAATTATAAATATCACAAGCGCCTATCACCCAATGACACGGGGCGCTGATTGGCCACTCTGTTCAATAAATAATTACTGAAATAACACAGGCGCTTATCACCTTATGACCCGGGGCGCTTACTGGCCACACTGTTCAATAAATAATTATTAATAACACAAGCGCCTATCACCCAATGATCCGGGGCGCTTACTGACCACTCTGTTTAATAAATAATTTTTGAAATAACACAAGTGCCTATCACCTGATGACCTGAGGCGCTTACTGGCAGCTCGGATGAATAAATAATTATTAAAATAATACAAGCGCCTATCACCTTATGACCCGGGGCGCTTACTGGCCACTCTGTTTAATAAATAATTATAAATAACACAAGCGCCTATCACCCAATGACACGGGGCGCTGATTGGTTACTCTGTTTAATAAATAATTATTAATAACACAAGCGCCTATCTCCCAATGACTCACGGCGCTCATTGGCCAATCTGTTCAATGAATAATTATTAAACTAACACAAGCGCTTATCACCTTATGACCCGGCTCGCTTACTGTCCACTCTGTTCAATAAATAATTATTAATAACACAAGCGCCTATGACCCAATGATCAGGGGCGCTTACTGACCACTCTGTTTAATAAATAATTTTTGAAATAACACAAGCGCCTATCACTCAATGACCCGAAGCGCTTACTGGCCACTCTGTTTAATAAATAATTTTCAAAATAACAAAGTGCCTATTACCTGATGACCTGGACCGCTTACTGGCAGCTCGGATAAATAAATAATTATTAAAATAACACAAGCGCTTATCACCTTATGACCCGGGGCGCTTACTGTCCACTTTGTTCAATAAATAAATATTTATAACACAAGCGCCTATCACCCAATAACCCGGGGCACTTACTGGCCACTCTGTTTAATAAAAAATTTTTAAAATAAAACAAGTGCCTATTACCTGATAACCTGGGGCGCTTACTGGCAACTCTGTTATATGAATAATTATTTAAATAACACAAGCGCCGACCACCTCATGACCTGGGGCGCTTACTGTCCACTCTGTTCAATAAATAAATATTTATAACACAAGCGCCTATCACCCAATAACCCGGGGCGCTTACTGGCCACTCTGTTTAATAAAAAATTTTTAAAATAAAACAAGTGCCTATTACCTGATTACCTGGGGCGCTTACTGGCAACTCTGTTATATGAATAATTATTTAAATAACACAAGCGCCGACCACCTCATGACTTGGGGCACTTACTGGCCACTCTGTTAAATAAACAATTTTTAATAACACAAGCGGCTATCACACAATGACACGGAGTGCTAATTGGCCACTCTGTTCAATAAATAATTATTAAAATAACACAAGCGGCTATCACCCAATGACACTGAGTGCTAATTAGCCACTCTGTTCAATAAATAAATATTTAAATAACACAAGCACTTATCATCTCACGACCCATGGCGCTTACTGGCCACTCTGTTCAAAAAATAATTATTAAAATAACACAAGCGCTTATCACCTCATGACCCGGGGTGCTTACTGACCACTCTGTTTAATAAATAATTTTTGAAATAACACAAATGCCAATCACCTGATGACCTAAGGCGATTACTGGCAGCTCGGATGAATAAATAATTATTAAAATAACACAAGCGCCTATCACCTTATGACCCGAAGCGCTTACTGGCCACTCTGTTTAATAAATAATTATTAATAACACAAGCGCCTATCACTCTATTACCCGGGGCGCTTACTGGCCACTCTGTTCATTGAATAATTTTTAAAATAAAACAAGTGCTTATCACCTCATGTTCTGGGGCGCTTACTGGCCACTCTGTTCAATAAATAATTACTAAAATAACAGAGGTGCTTATCACCTCATGACCCAGGGTACTTACTGGCCACACTGTTCAATAAATAATTATTAATAACACAAGCGCCTATCACCCAATGACACGAGGCGCTGATTGGCCACTCTGTTTAATAAATAATTATTAATAACACAAGCGCCTATCTCCCAATGACTCAGGGCGCTCACTGGCCACTCTGTTCAATAAATAATTATTAAACTAACACAAACGCTTATCACCTTATGACCCGGGGCGCTTACTGTCCACTCTGTTCAATAAATAATTATTAATAACACAAGCGCCTATTACCCAATGACCCGAAGCGCTTACTGGCCACTCTGTTTAATAAATAGTTTTCAAAATAAAACAAGTGCTTATCACCTCATGACCTGGGGCGCTTACTGGCAACTCTGTTCAATAAATAATTATCAATAACACAAGTGCCTGTTACCCAATGACACGGGGCGCTGATTGGCCACTCTGTTTAATAAATAATTATTAATAACACAAGCGCCTATCTCCCAATGACTCAGGGCGCTTACTGGCCACTCTGTTCAATAAATAATTATTAATAACACAAGCACCTATCACTCAATAACCCGGAGCGCTTACTGGCCACTCTGTTCATTGAAAAATTTTTAAAATAAAACAAGTGCTTATCACTTCATGACCCGGGGCGCTTACTGGCCACTCTGTTCAATAAATAATTATTAATAACACAAGCGCCTATCACCCAATGACACGGGGCGCTGATTGGCCACTCTGTTCAATAAATAATTACTAAAATAACCCAGGCATTTATCACCTTATGACCCGGGGCGCTTACTGGCCACTCTGTTCAATAAATAATTATTAATAACACAAGCGCCTATCACCCTATGATCTGGGGCGCTTACTGACCACTCTGTTTAATAAATAATTTTTGAAATAACACAAGTGCCTATCACCTGATGACCTGAGGCGCTTACTGGCAGCTCGGATGAATAAATAATTATCAAAATAACACAAGCGCCTATCACCCAATGACACGGGGCGCTGATTGGCCACTCTGTTTAATGAATAATTATTAATAACACAAGCGCCTATCTCCCAATGACTCAGGGCGCTCACTGGCCACTCTGTTCAATGAATAATTATTAAACTAACACAAGCGCTTATCACCTTATGACCCGGGGCGCTTACTGTCCACTCTGTTCAATAAATAATTATTAATAACACAAGCGCCTATCACCCAATGATCCGGGGCGCTTACTGACCACTCTGTTTAATAAATAATTTTTGAAATAACACAAGCGCCTATCACCCAATGACCCCAAGCGCTTACTGGCCACTCTGTTTAATAAATAATTTTCAAAATAACACAAGTGCCTATTACCTGATGACCTGGAGCGCTTACTGGCAGCTCGGATAAATAAATAATTATTAAAATATTACAAGCGCTTATCACCTTATGACCCGGGGCGCTTACTGTCCACTCTGTTAAATAAATAAATATTTATAACACAAGCGCCTATCACCCAATAACCCGGGGCGCTTACTGGCCACTCTGTTTAATAAAAAATTTTAAAAATAAAACAAGTGCCTATTACCTGATAACCTGGGGCGCTTACTGGCCACTCTGTTTAATAAATAATTATTAATAACACAAGCGCCTATCACCCTATGATCTGGGGCGCTTACTGACCACTCTGTTTAATAAATAATTTTTGAAATAACACAAGTGCCTATCACCTTATGACCCGGGGCGCTTACTGGCCACTCTGTTAAATAAACAAATTTTAATAACACAAGCGGCTATCACCCAATGACATGGAGTGCTAATTGGCCACTTTGTTTAATAAATAATTATTAAAATAACACAAGCGCTTATCATCTCATGACCCATGGCGCTTTTTGACCATTCTGTTCAATAAATA
Organism: Copidosoma floridanum; assembly: GCF_036245765.1. Lineage (NCBI taxonomy): Eukaryota > Metazoa > Arthropoda > Insecta > Hymenoptera > Encyrtidae > Copidosoma > Copidosoma floridanum. The sequence continues at coordinate 38,386,440 of NW_028321907.1, read as the reverse complement.
ATTATTAATAACACAAGCGCCTATCTCCTAATGACTCTGGGCGCTCACTGGCCACTCTGTTTAATAAATAATTATTAATAACACAAGCGCCTATCACTCAATAACCCGGGGCGCTTACTGGCCACTCTGTTTATAAAAAAATTTTCTAAATAAAACAAGTGCTTATCACCTTATGACCTGGGGCGCTTACTGGCCACTTTGTTCAATAAATAATTATCAATATCACAAGCGCCTATCACCCAATGACACGGGGCGCTGATTGGCCACTCTGTTCAATAAATAATTACTGAAATAACACAGGCGCTTATCACCTTATGACCCGGGGCGCTTACTGGCCACACTGTTCAATAAATAATTATTAATAACACAAGCGCCTATCACCCAATGATCCGGGGCGCTTACTGACCACTCTGTTCAATAAATAATTTTTGAAATAACACAAGTGCCTATCACCTGATGACCTGAGGCGCTTACTGGCAGCTCGGATGAATAAATAATTATTAAAATAACACAAGCGCCTATCACCTTATGACCCGGGGCGCTTACTGGCCACTCTGTTTAATAAATAATTATCAATAACACAAGCGCCTATCACCTAATGACACGGGGCGCTGATTGGTTACTCTGTTTAATAAATAATTATTAATAACACAAGCGCCTATCTCCCAATGACTCACGGCGCTCACTGGCCAATCTGTTCAATGAATAATTATTAAACTAACACAAGCGCTTATCACCTTATGACCCGGGGCGCTTACTGTCCACTCTGTTCAATAAATAATTATTAATAACACAAGCGCCTATCACCCAATGATCCGGGGCGCTTACTGACCACTCTGTTTAATAAATAATTTTTGAAATAACACAAGCGCCTATCACCCAATGACCCGAAGCGCTTACTGGCCACTCTGTTTAATAAATAATTTTCAAAATAACACAAGTGCCTATTACCTGATGACCTGGACCGCTTACTGGCAGCTCGGATAAATAAATAATTATTAAAATAACACAAGCGCTTATCACCTTATGACCCGGGGCGCTTACTGTCCACTCTGTTCAATAAATAAATATTTATAACACAAGCGCCTATCACCCAATAACCCGGGGCGCTTACTGGCCACTCTGTTTAATAAAAAATTTTTAAAATAAAACAAGTGCCTATTACCTGATAACCTGGGGCGCTTACTGGCAACTCTGTTATATGAATAATTATTTAAATAACACAAGCGCCGACCACCTCATGACCTGGGGCGCTTACTGTCCACTCTGTTCAATAAATAAATATTTATAACACAAGCGCCTATCACCCAATAACCCGGGGCGCTTACTGGCCACTCTGTTTAATAAAAAATTTTTAAAATAAAACAAGTGCCTATTACCTGATAACCTGGGGCGCTTACTGGCAGCTCTGTTATATGAATAATTATTTAAATAACACAAGCGCCGACCACCTCATGACCTGGGGCACTTACTGGCCACTCTGTTAAATAAACAATTTTTAATAACACAAGCGGCTATCACACAATGACACGGAGTGCTAATTGGCCACTCTGTTCAATAAATAATTATTAAAATAACACAAGCGGCTATCACCCAATGACACGGAGTGCTAATTAGCCACTCTGTTCAATAAATAAATATTAAAATAACACAAGCACTTATCATCTCACGACCCATGGCGCTTACTGGCCACTCTGTTCAAAAAATAATTATTAATAACACAAGCGCCTATCACCCAACGACTCAGGGCGCTCACTGGCCACTCTGTTCAATAAATAATTATTAAAATAACACAAGCGCTTATCACCTCATGACCCGGGGTGCTTACTGACCACTCTGTTTAATAAATAATTTTTGAAATAACACAAATGCCAATCACCTGATGACCTAAGGCGATTACTGGCAGCTCGGATGAATAAATAATTATTAAAATAACACAAGCGCCTATCACCTTATGACCCGAAGCGCTTACTGGCCACTCTGTTTAATAAATAATTATTAATAACACAAGCGCCTATCACTCTATTACCCGGGGCGCTTACTGGCCACTCTGTTCATTGAATAATTTTTAAAATAAAACAAGTGCTTATCACCTCATGTTCTGGGGCGCTTACTGGCCACTCTGTTTAATAAATAATTATTAATAACACAAGCGCCTATCACCCAATGACACGGGGCGCTGATTGGCCACTCTGTTCAATAAATAATTACTAAAATAACAGAGGTGCTTATCACCTCATGACCCAGGGTACTTACTGGCCACACTGTTCAATAAATAATTATTAATTACACAAGCGCCTATCACCCAATGACACGAGGCGCTGATTGGCCACTCTGTTTAATAAATAATTATTAATAACACAAGCGCCTATCTCCCAATGACTCAGGGCGCTCACTGGCCACTCTGTTCAATAAATAATTATTAAACTAACACAAACGCTTATCACCTTATGACCCGGGGCGCTTACTGTCCACTCTGTTCAATAAATAATTATTAATAACACAAGCGCCTATTACCCAATGACCCGAAGCGCTTACTGGCCACTCTGTTTAATAAATAGTTTTCAAAATAACACAAGCGCCTATCACCCAATAACCCGGGGCTCTTACTGGCCACTCTGTTCAATAAAAAATTTTTAAAATAAAACAAGTGCCTATTACCTGATAACCTGGGGTGCTTACTGGCAACTCTGTTGAATAAACAATTTTTAATAACACAAGCGGCTATCACCCAATGACCCGGGGCGCTTACTTACCACTCTGTTTAATAAATAATTTTTGAAATAACACAAGTGCCTATCACCTGATGACCTGAGGCGCTTACTGGCAGCTCGGATGAATAAATAATTATTAAAATAACACAAGCGCCTATCACCTTATGACCCGGGGTGCTGACTGGCAACTCTGTTAAATAAACAATTTTAAATAACACAAGCGCTTATCACCCATTGACATGGGGTGCTGACTGGCCACTCTGTTCAATAAATAGTTTTTAATAACACAAGCACCTATCACCCAATGACCTAGGGCGCTCACTGGCCTCTATGTTCAATAAATAATTATTTATAACACAAGCGCCTATCACCCAATGACCCGGGGCGCTTACTGGCCACTCTGTTCAATAAATAATTTTTGAAATAACACAAGTGCCTATCACCCAATGAGACGGGGCTCAGATTGGCCACTCTGTTTAATAAATAATTATCAAAATAACACAAGCGCTTATCACCTCATGACCCGGGGCGCTTACTGGCCACTCTGTTCAATAAATAACTATAAATAACATAAGCGCCCATCACCTTATGACTCGGGGCGCTTACTGGAAACTCTGTTATATAAATAATTATTCAAATAACACAAGCGCCGATCACCTCATGAGCCGGGGCACTTACTGGCCACTGTGTTAAATAAACAATTTTTAATAACACAAGCGGCTATCACCCAATGACACGGAGTGCTAATTGGCCACTCTGTTCAATAAATAATTATTAAAATAACACAAGCACTTATCATCTCACGACCCATGGCGCTTACTGGCCACTCTGTTCAAAAAATAATTATTAATAACACAAGCGCCTATCACCCAATGACTCAGGGCGCTCACTGGCCACTCTGTTCAATAAATAATTATTAAAATAACACAAGCGCTTATCACCTTATGACCTGAGGCGCTTACTGGAAGCTCGGATAAATAAATAATTATTAAAATAACACAAGCGCCTATCACCTTATGACCCGAGGCGCTTACTGGCCACTCTGTTCAATAAATAATTATTAAAAACACAAACACCTATCACTCAATAACCCGGAGCGCTTACTGGCTACTCTGTTCATTAAAAAATTTTTAAAATAAAACAAGTGCTTATCACCTCATGACCTGGGGCGCTTACTGGCAACTCTGTTCAATAAATAATTATCAATAACACAAGTGCCTAACACACAATGACACGGGGCGCTGATTGGCCACTCTGTTTAATAAATAATTATTAATAACACAAGTGCCTATCACCCAATGACACGGGGCGCTGATTGGCCACTCTGTTTAATAAATAATTATAAATAACACAAGCGCCTATTACCCAATGACACGAGGCGCTGATTGGCCACTTTGTTTAATAAATAATTATTAAAATAACACAAGCGCTTATCATCTCATGACCCATGGCGCTTACTGACCATTCTGTTCAATTAATAATTATTAATAACACAAGCGCCTATCACCCAATGACATGGGGTGCTGATTGGCCACTCTGTTCAATAAACAATTATTAAAATAACACAAGCGCTTATCACCCAATGATCTGGGGCGCTTACTGACCACTCTGTTTAATAAATAATTTTTGAAATAACACAAGCTTGTATCACCCAATGACCCGAAGCGCTTACTGGCCACTCTGTTTAATAAATAATTTTCAAAATAACACAAGTACCTATTACCCGATGACCTGGAGCGCTTACTGGCAGCTCGGATAAATAAATAATTATTAAAATAACACAAGCGCTTATCACCTTATGACCCGGGGCGCTTACTGTCCACTGTGTTCAATAAATAAATATTTATAACACAAGCGCCTATCACCCAATAACCCGATGCGCTTACTGGCCACTCTGTTTAATAAAAAATTTTTAAAATAAAACAAGTGCCTATTACCTGATAACCTGGGGCGCTTACTGGCAACTCTGTTATATGAATAATTATTTAAATAACACAAGCGCTTACCACCTCATGACCCGGGGCACTTACTGGCCACTCTGTTAAATAAACAAATTTTAATAACACAAGCGGCTATCCCCCAATGACACGGAGTGCTAATTGGCCACTTTGTTCAATAAATAATTATTAAAATAACACAAGCGCTTATCATCTCATGACCCATGGCGCTTACTGACCATTCTGTTCAATTAATAATTATTAATAACACAAGCGCCTATCACCCAATGACATGGGGTGCTGATTGGCCACTCTGTTCAATAAACAATTATTAAAATAACACAAGCGCTTATCACCTCATGATCCGGGGCGCTTACTGGAAACTCCGATACATAAATAATTATTAAAACATCACAAGCGCTTGTCACCTCATGACCCGGGGTGCTTACTGGCCACACTGTTTAATAAATAATTATTAATAACACAAGCGCCTATTACCCAATGACACGAGGCGCTGATTGGCCACTTTGTTTAATAAATAATTATTAAAATAACACAAGCGGCTATCACCCAATGACACGGAGTGCTAATTAGCCACTCTGTTCAATAAATAAATATTAAAATAACACAAGCACTTATCATCTCACGACCCATGGCGCTTACTGGCCACTCTGTTCAAAAAATAATTATTAATAACACAAGCGCCTATCACCCAATGACTCAGGGCGCTCACTGGCCACTCTGTTCAATAAATAATTATTAAAATAACACAAGCGCTTATCACCTCATGACCCGGGGTGCTTACTGACCACTCTGTTTAATAAATAATTTTTGAAATAACACAAATGCCAATCACCTGATGACCTAAGGCGATTACTGGCAGCTCGGATGAATAAATAATTATTAAAATAACACAAGCGCCTATCACCTTATGACCCGAAGCGCTTACTGGCCACTCTGTTTAATAAATAATTATTAATAACACAAGCGCCTATCACTCTATTACCCGGGGCGCTTACTGGCCACTCTGTTCATTGAATAATTTTTAAAATAAAACAAGTGCTTATCACCTCATGTTCTGGGGCGCTTACTGGCCACTCTGTTCAATAAATAATTATTAATAACACAAGCGCCTATCACCCAATGACACGGGGCGCTGATTGGCCACTCTGTTCAATAAATAATTACTAAAATAACAGAGGTGCTTATCACCTCATGACCCAGGGTACTTACTGGCCACACTGTTCAATAAATAATTATTAATAACACAAGCGCCTATCACCCAATGACACGAGGCGCTGATTGGCCACTCTGTTTAATAAATAATTATTAATAACACAAGCGCCTATCTCCCAATGACTCAGGGCGCTCACTGGCCACTCTGTTTAATAAATAATTATTAAACTAACACAAACGCTTATCACCTTATGACACGGGGCGCTTACTGTCCACTCTGTTCAATAAATAATTATTAATAACACAAGCGCCTATTACCCAATGACCCGAAGCGCTTACTGGCCACTCTGTTTAATAAATAGTTTTCAAAATAACACAAGCGCCTATCACCCAATAACCCGGGGCGCTTACTGGCCACTCTGTTTAATAAAAAATTTTTAAAATAAAACAAGTGCCTATTACCTGATAACCTGGGGTGCTTACTTGCAACTCTGTTGAATAAACAATTTTTAATAACACAAGCGGCTATCACCCAATGAACCGGGGCGCTTACTTACCACTCTGTTTAATAAATAATTTTTGAAATAACACAAGTGCCTATCACCTGATGACCTGAGGCGCTTACTGGCAGCTCGGATGAATAAATAATTATTAAAATAACACAAGCGCCTATCACCTTATGACCCGGGGTGCTGACTGGCAACTCTGTTAAATAAACAATTTTAAATAACACAAGCGCTTATCACCCATTGACATGGGGTGCTGACTGGCCACTCTGTTCAATAAATAGTTTTTAATAACACAAGCACCTATCACCCAATGACCTAGGGCGCTCACTGGCCTCTATGTTCAATAAATAATTATTTATAACACAAGCGCCTATCACCCAATGACCCGGGGCGCTTACTGGCCACTCTGTTCAATAAATAATTTTTGAAATAACACAAGTGCCTATCACCCAATGAGACGGGGCTCAGATTGGCCACTCTGTTTAATAAATAATTATCAAAATAACACAAGCGCTTATCACCTCATGACCCGGGGCGCTTACTGGCCACTCTGTTCAATAAATAACTATAAATAACATAAGCGCCCATCACCTTATGACTCGGGGCGCTTACTGGCAACTCTGTTATATAAATAATTATTCAAATAACACAAGCGCCGATCACCTCATGAGCCGGGGCACTTACTGGCCACTGTGTTAAATAAACAATTTTTAATAACACAAGCGGCTATCACCCAATGACACGGAGTGCTAATTGGCCACTCTGTTCAATAAATAATTATTAAAATAACACAAGCACTTATCATCTCACGACCCATGGCGCTTACTGGCCACTCTGTTCAAAAAATAATTGTTAATAACACAAGCGCCTATCACCCAATGACTCAGGGCGCTCACTGGCCACTCTGTTCAATAAATAATTATTAAAATAACACAAGCGCTTATCACCTTATGACCTGAGGCGCTTACTGGCAGCTCGGATAAATAAATAATTATTAAAATAACACAAGCGCCTATCACCTTATGACCCGGGGCGCTTACTGGCCACTCTGTTCAATAAATAATTATTAAAAACACAAACACCTATCACTCAATAACCCGGAGCGCTTACTGGCCACTCTGTTCATTAAAAAATTTTTAAAATAAAACAAGTGCTTATCACCTCATGACCTGGGGCGCTTACTGGCAACTCTGTTCAATAAATAATTATCAATAACACAAGTGCCTATCACCCAATGACACGGGGTGCTGATTGGCCACTCTGTTTAATAAATAATTATTAATAACACAAGTGCCTATCACCCAATGACACGGGGCGCTGATTGGCCACTCTGTTTAATAAATAATTATTAATAACACAAGCGCCTATTACCCAATGACACGAGGCGCTGATTGGCCACTTTGTTCAATAAATAATTATTAAAATAACACAAGCGCTTATCATCTCATGACCCATGGCGCTTACTGACCATTCTGTTCAATTAATAATTATTAATAACACAAGCGCCTATCACCCAATGACATGGGGTGCTGATTGGCCACTCTGTTCAATAAACAATTATTAAAATAACACAAGCGCTTATCACCCAATGATCTGGGGCGCTTACTGACCACTCTGTTTAATAAATAATTTTTGAAATAACACAAGCTTGTATCACCCAATGACCCGAAGCGCTTACTGGCCACTCTGTTTAATAAATAATTTTCAAAATAACACAAGTACCTATTACCCGATGACCTGGAGCGCTTACTGGCAGCTCGGATAAATAAATAATTATTAAAATAACACAAGCGCTTATCACCTTATGACCCGGGGCGCTTACTGTCCACTGTGTTCAATAAATAAATATTTATAACACAAGCGCCTATCACCCAATAACCCGATGCGCTTACTGGCCACTCTGTTTAATAATAAATTTTTAAAATAAAACAAGTGCCTATTACCTGATAACCTGGGGCGCTTACTGGCAACTCTGTTATATGAATAATTATTTAAATAACACAAGCGCTTACCACCTCATGACCCGGGGCACTTACTGGCCACTCTGTTAAATAAACAAATTTTAATAACACAAGCGGCTATCACCCAATGACACGGAGTGCTAATTGGCCACTTTGTTCAATAAATAATTATTAAAATAACACAAGCGCTTATCATCTCATGACCCATGGCGCTTACTGACCATTCTGTTCAATTAATAATTATTAATAACACAAGCGCCTATCACCCAATGACATGGGGTGCTGATTGGCCACTCTGTTCAATAAACAATTATTAAAATAACACAAGCGCTTATCACCTCATGATCCGGGGCGCTTACTGGAAACTCCGATACATAAATAATTATTAAAACATCACAAGCGCTTGTCACCTCATGACCCGGGGTGCTTACTGGCCACACTGTTTAATAAATAATTATTAATAACACAAGCGCCTATTACCCAATGACACGAGGCGCTGATTGGCCACTTTGTTCAATAAATAATTATTAAAATAACACAAGCGCTTATCATCTCATGACCCATGGCGCTTACTGACCATTCTGTTCAATTAATAATTATTAATAACACAAGCGCCTATCACCCAATGACATGGGGTGCTGATTGGCCACTCTGTTCAATAAACAATTATTAAAATAACACAAGCGCTTATCACCCAATGATCTGGGGCGCTTACTGACCACTCTGTTTAATAAATAATTTTTGAAATAACACAAGCGCGTATCACCCAATGACCCGAAGCGCTTACTGGCCACTCTGTTTAATAAATAATTTTCAAAATAACACAAGTGCCTATTACCCGATGACCTGGAGCGCTTACTGGCAGCTCGGATAAATAAATAATTATTAAAATAACACAAGCGCCTATCACCTTATGACCCGGGGTGCTGACTGGCAACTCTGTTAAATAAACAATTTTAAATAACACAAGCGCTTATCACCCATTGACATGGGGTGCTGACTGGCCACTCTGTTCAATAAATAGTTTTTAATAACACAAGCACCTATCACCCAATGACCTAGGGCGCTCACTGGCCTCTATGTTCAATAAATAATTATTTATAACACAAGCGCCTATCACCCAATGACCCGGGGCGCTTACTGGCCACTCTGTTCAATAAATAATTTTTGAAATAACACAAGTGCCTATCACCCAATGAGACGGGGCTCAGATTGGCCACTCTGTTTAATAAATAATTATCAAAATAACACAAGCGCTTATCATCTCATGACCCGGGGCGCTTACTGGCCACTCTGTTCAACAAATAACTATAAATAACACAAGCGCCCATCACCTTATGACTCGGGGCGCTTACTGGCAACTCTGTTATATAAATAATTATTCAAATAACACAAGCGCCGATCACCTCATGAGCCGGGGCACTTACTGGCCACTGTGTTAAATAAACAATTTTTAATAACACAAGCGGCTATCACCCAATGACACGGAGTGCTAATTGGCCACTCTGTTCAATAAATAATTATTAAAATAACACAAGCACTTATCATCTCACGACCCATGGCGCTTACTGGCCACTCTGTTCAAAAAATAATTATTAATAACACAAGCGCCTATCACCCAATGACTCAGGGCGCTCACTGGCCACTCTGTTCAATAAATAATTATTAAAATAACACAAGCGCTTATCACCTTATGACCTGAGGCGCTTACTGGCAGCTCGGATAAATAAATAATTATTAAAATAACACAAGCGCCTATCACCTTATGACCCGGAGCGCTTACTGGCCACTCTGTTCAATAAATAATTATTAAAAACACAAACACCTATCACTCAATAACCCGGAGCGCTTACTGGCCACTCTGTTCATTAAAAAATTTTTAAAATAAAACAAGTGCTTATCACCTCATGACCTGGGGCGCTTACTGGCAACTCTGTTCAATAAATAATTATCAATAACACAAGTGCCTATCACCCAATGACACGGGGCGCTGATTGGCCACTCTGTTTAATAAATAATTATTAATAACACAAGCGCCTATCTCCCAATGACTCAGGGCGCTTACTGGCCACTCTGTCCAATAAATAATTATTAATAACACAAGCACCTATCACTCAATAACCCGGAGCGCTTACTGGCCACTCTGTTCATTGAAAAATTTTTAAAATAAAACAAGTGCTTATCACTTCATGACCTGGGGCGCTTACTGGCCACTCTGTTCAATAAATAATTATTAATAACACAAGCGCCTATCACCCAATGACACGGGGCGCTGATTGGCCACTCTGTTCAATAAATAATTACTAAAATAACCCAGGCGCTTATCACCTTATGACCCATGGCGCTTACTGACCATTCTGTTCAATTAATAATTATTAATAACACAAGCGCCTATCACCCAATGACATGGGGTGCTGATTGGCCACTCTGTTCAATAAACAATTATTAAAATAACACAAGCGCTTATCACCCAATGATCTGGGGCGCTTACTGACCACTCTGTTTAATAAATAATTTTTGAAATAACACAAGCTTGTATCACCCAATGACCCGAAGCGCTTACTGGCCACTCTGTTTAATAAATAATTTTCAAAATAACACAAGTACCTATTACCCGATGACCTGGAGCGCTTACTGGCAGCTCGGATGAATAAATAATTATTAAAATAACACAAGCGCTTATCACCTTATGACCCGGGGCGCTTACTGTCCACTGTGTTCAATAAATAAATATTTATAACACAAGCGCCTATCACCCAATAACCCGATGCGCTTACTGGCCACTCTGTTTAATAATAAATTTTTAAAATAAAACAAGTGCCTATTACCTGATAACCTGGGGCGCTTACTGGCAACTCTGTTATATGAATAATTATTTAAATAACACAAGCGCTTACCACCTCATGACCCGGGGCACTTACTGGCCACTCTGTTAAATAAACAAATTTTAATAACACAAGCGGCTATCACCCAATGACACGGAGTGCTAATTGGCCACTTTGTTCAATAAATAATTATTAAAATAACACAAGCGCTTATCATCTCATGACCCATGGCGCTTACTGACCATTCTGTTCAATTAATAATTATTAATAACACAAGCGCCTATCACCCAATGACATGGGGTGCTGATTGGCCACTCTGTTCAATAAACAATTATTAAAATAACACAAGCGCTTATCACCTCATGATCCGGGGCGCTTACTGGAAACTCCGATACATAAATAATTATTAAAACATCACAAGCGCTTGTCACCTCATGACCCGGGGTGCTTACTGGCCACACTGTTTAATAAATAATTATTAATAACACAAGCGCCTATTACCCAATGACACGAGGCGCTGATTGGCCACTTTGTTCAATAAATAATTATTAAAATAACACAAGCGCTTATCATCTCATGACCCATGGCGCTTACTGACCATTCTGTTCAATTAATAATTATTAATAACACAAGCGCCTATCACCCAATGACATGGGGTGCTGATTGGCCACTCTGTTCAATAAACAATTATTAAAATAACACAAGCGCTTATCACCCAATGATCTGGGGCGCTTACTGACCACTCTGTTTAATAAATAATTTTTGAAATAACACAAGCGCGTATCACCCAATGACCCGAAGCGCTTACTGGCCACTCTGTTTAATAAATAATTTTCAAAATAACACAAGTGCCTATTACCCGATGACCTGGAGCGCTTACTGGCAGCTCGGATAAATAAATAATTATTAAAATAACACAAGCGCCTATCACCTTATGACCCGGGGTGCTGACTGGCAACTCTGTTAAATAAACAATTTTAAATAACACAAGCGCTTATCACCCATTGACATGGGGTGCTGACTGGCCACTCTGTTCAATAAATAGTTTTTAATAACACAAGCACCTATCACCCAATGACCTAGGGCGCTCACTGGCCTCTATGTTTAATAAATAATTATTTATAACACAAGCGCCTATCACCCAATGACCCGGGGCGCTTACTGGCCACTCTGTTCAATAAATAATTTTTGAAATAACACAAGTGCCTATCACCCAATGAGACGGGGCTCAGATTGGCCACTCTGTTTAATAAATAATTATCAAAATAACACAAGCGCTTATCATCTCATGACCCGGGGCGCTTACTGGCCACTCTGTTCAACAAATAACTATAAATAACACAAGCGCCCATCACCTTATGACTCGGGGCGCTTACTGGCAACTCTGTTATATAAATAATTATTCAAATAACACAAGCGCCGATCACCTCATGAGCCGGGGCACTTACTGGCCACTGTGTTAAATAAACAATTTTTAATAACACAAGCGGCTATCACCCAATGACACGGAGTGCTAATTGGCCACTCTGTTCAATAAATAATTATTAAAATAACACAAGCACTTATCATCTCACGACCCATGGCGCTTACTGGCCACTCTGTTCAAAAAATAATTATTAATAACACAAGCGCCTATCACCCAATGACTCAGGGCGCTCACTGGCCACTCTGTTCAATAAATAATTATTAAAATAACACAAGCGCTTATCACCTTATGACCTGAGGCGCTTACTGGCAGCTCGGATAAATAAATAATTATTAAAATAACACAAGCGCCTATCACCTTATGACCCGGGGCGCTTACTGGCCACTCTGTTCAATAAATAATTATTAAAAACACAAACACCTATCACTCAATAACCCGGAGCGCTTACTGGCCACTCTGTTCATTAAAAAATTTTTAAAATAAAACAAGTGCTTATCACCTCATGACCTGGGGCGCTTACTGGCAACTCTGTTCAATAAATAATTATCAATAACACAAGTGCCTATCACCCAATGACACGGGGCGCTGATTGGCCACTCTGTTTAATAAATAATTATTAATAACACAAGCGCCTATCTCCCAATGACTCAGGGCGCTTACTGGCCACTCTGTCCAATAAATAATTATTAATAACACAAGCACCTATCACTCAATAACCCGGAGCGCTTACTGGCCACTCTGTTCATTGAAAAATTTTTAAAATAAAACAAGTGCTTATCACTTCATGACCTGGGGCGCTTACTGGCCACTCTGTTCAATAAATAATTATTAATAACACAAGCGCCTATCACCCAATGACACGGGGCGCTGATTGGCCACTCTGTTCAATAAATAATTACTAAAATAACCCAGGCGCTTATCACCTTATGACCCGGAGCGCTTACTGGCCACACTGTTCAATAAATAATTATTAATAACACAAGCGCCTATCACCCTATGATCTGGGGCGCTTACTGACCACTCTGTTTCATGAATAATTTTTGAAATAACACAAGTGACTATCACCTGATGACCTGAGGCGCTTACTGGCAGCTCGGATGAATAAATAATTATCGAAATAACACAAGCGCCTATCACCCAATGACACGGGGCGCTGATTGGCCACTCTGTTTAATAAATAATTATTAATAACACAAGCGCCTATCTCCCAATGACTCAGGGCGCTCACTGGCCACTCTGTTCAATGAATAATTATTAAACTAACACAAGCGCTTATCACCTTATGACCCGGGGCGCTTACTGTCCACTCTGTTCAATAAATAATTATTAATAACACAAGCGCCTATCACCCAATGATCCGGGGCGCTTACTGACCACTCTGTTTAATAAATAATTTTTGAAATAACACAAGCGCCTATCACCCAATGACCTCAAGCGCTTACTGGCCACTCTGTTTAATAAATAATTTTCAAAATAACACAAGCACCTATTACCTGATGACCTGAAGCGCTTACTGGCAGCTCGGATAAATAAATAATTATTAAAATATTACAAGCGCTTATCACCTTATGACCCGGGGCGCTTACTGTCCACTCTGTTAAATAAATAAATATTTATAACACAAGCGCCTATCACCCAATAACCCGGGGCGCTTACTGGCCACTCTGTTTAAAAAAAAATTTTTTAAATAAAACAAGTGCCTATTACCTGATAACCTGGGGCGCTTACTGGCAACTCTGTTATATGAATAATTATTTAAATAACACAAGCGCTTACCACCTCATGACCCGGGGCACTTACTGGCCACTCTGTTAAATAAACAAATTTTAATAACACAAGCGGCTATCACCCAATGACACGGAGTGCTAATTGGCCACTTTGTTCAATAAATAATTATTAAAATAACACAAGCGCTTATCATCTCATGACCCATGGCGCTTACTGACCATTCTGTTCAATTAATAATTATTAATAACACAAGCGCCTATCACCCAATGACATGGGTTGCTGATTGGCCACTCTGTTCAATAAACAATTATTAAAATAACACAAGCGCTTATCACCTCATGATCCGGGGCGCTTACTGGAAACTCCGATACATAAATAATTATTAAAACATCACAAGCGCTTGTCACCTCATGACCCGGGGTGCTTACTGGCCACACTGTTTAATAAATAATTATTAATAACACAAGCGCCTATTACCCAATGACACGAGGCGCTGATTGGCCACTTTGTTCAATAAATAATTATTAAAATAACACAAGCGCTTATCATCTTATGACCCATGGCGCTTACTGACCATTCTGTTCAATTAATAATTATTAATAACACAAGCGCCTATCACCCAATGACATGGGGTGCTGATTGGCCACTCTGTTCAATAAACAATTATTAAAATAACACAAGCGCTTATCACCCAATGATCTGGGGCGCTTACTGACCATTCTGTTCAATTAATAATTATTAATAACACAAGCGCCTATCACCCAATGACATGGGGTGCTGATTGGCCACTCTGTTCAATAAACAATTATTAAAATAACACAAGCGCTTATCACCTCATGATCCGGGGCGCTTACTGGAAACTCCGATACATAAATAATTATTAAAACATCACAAGCGCTTGTCACCTCATGACCCGGGGTGCTTACTGGCCACACTGTTTAATAAATAATTATTAATAACACAAGCGCCTATTACCCAATGACACGAGGCGCTGATTGGCCACTCTGTTCAATAAATAATTATTAAAATAACACAAGCGCTTATCACCTCATGATCCGGGGCGCTTACTGGAAACTCCGATACATAAATAATTATTAAAACAACACAAGCGCTTGTCACCTCATGACCCAGGGTGCTTACTGGCCACTCTGTTCAATGAATAATTATTAATAACACAAGCGCCTATCACCCAATGACACGGGGCGCTGATTGGCCACTCTGTTTAATAAATAATTATTAATAACACAAGCGCCTATCTCCCATTGACTCAGGGCGCTCACTGGCCACTCTGTTCAATGAATAATTATTAAACTAACACAAGCGCCTATCACCCAATGACACGGGGCGCTGATTGGCCACTCTGTTCAATAAATAATTATTAATAACACAAGCGCCTATCACCCTATGATCTGGGGCGCTTACTGACCACTCTGTTTAATAAATAATTTTTGAAATAACACAAGTGCCTATCACCTGATGACCTGAGGCGCTTACTGGCAGCTCGGATGAATAAATAATTATTAAAATAACACAAGCGCCTATCACCCAATGACACGGGGCGCTGATTGGCCACTCTGTTTAATAAATAATTATTAATAACACAAGCGCCTATCTCCCAATGACTCAGGGCGCTCACTGGCCACTCTGTTCAATGAATAATTATTAAACTAACATAAGCGCTTATCACCTTATGACCCGGGGCGCTTACTGTCCACTCTGTTCAATAAATAATTATTAATAACACAAGCGCCTATCACCCAATGATCCGGGGCGCTTACTGACCACTCTGTTTAATAAATAATTTTCGAAATAACACAAGCGCCTATCACCCAATGACCCGAAGCGCTTACTGGCCACTCTGTTTAATAAATAATTTTCAAAATAACACAAGTGCCTTTTACCTGATGACCTGGAGCGCTTACTGGCAGCTCGGATAAATAAATAATTTTTAAAATAACACAAGCGCTTATCACCTTATGACCGAGGGGCGCTTACTGTCCACTCTGTTCAATAAATAAATATTTATAACACAAGCGCCTATCACCCAATAACCCGGGGCGCTTACTGGCCACTCTGTTTAATAAATAATTACTAAAATAGCACAAGCGCTTATCACCTCATGACCCGGGGCGCTCACTGGCCACTCTGTTTAATAAATAATTATTAATAACACAAGCGCCTATTACTTAATGACCCGGGGCGCTTACTGGCCACTCTGTTCAATAAATAATTTTTAAAATAACACAAGTGCCTATTACCGGATGACCTGGGGCGCTTACTGGCAACTCAGATAAATAAATAATCATTAAAATAACACAAGCTCTTATCACCTCATGACCCGGGGTGCTTACTGGCCACACTGTTTAATAAATAATTATTAATAACACAAGCGCCTATTACCCAATGACACGAGGCGCTGATTGGCCACTCTGTTCAATAAATAATTATTAAAATAACACAAGCGCTTATACCTCATGATCCGGGGCGCTTACTGGAAACTCCGATACATAAATAATTATTAAAACAACACAAGCGCTTGTCACCTCATGACCCAGGGTGCTTACTGGCCACTCTGTTCAATAAATAATTATTAATAACACAAGCGCCTATCACCCAATGACACGAGGCGCTGATTGGCCACTCTGTTTAATAAATAATTATTAATAACACAAGCGCCTATCTCCCATTGACTCAGGGCGCTCACTGGCCACTCTGTTCAATAAATAATTATTGAACTAACACAAGCGCTTATCACCTTATGACCCGGGGTGCTTACTGGCCACACTGTTTAATAAATAATTATTAATAACACAAGCGCCTATTACCCAATGACACGAGGCGCTGATTGGCCACTCTGTTCAATAAATAATTATTAAAATAACACAAGCGCTTATCACCTCATGATCCGGGGCGCTTACTGGAAACTCCGATACATAAATAATTATTAAAACAACACAAGCTCTTATCACCTCATGACCCGGGGTGCTTACTGGCCACACTGTTTAATAAATAATTAATAATAACACAAGCGCCTATTACCCATTGACACGAGGCGCTGATTGGCCACTCTGTTCAATAAATAATTATTAAAATAACACAAGCGCTTATCACCTCATGATCCGGGGCGCCTACTGGAAACTCCGATACATAAATAATTATTAAAACAACACAAGCGCTTGTCACCTCATGACCCAGGGTGCTTACTGGCCACTCTGTTCAATAAATAATTATTAATAACACAAGCGCCTATCACCCAATGATCTGGGGCGCTTACTGACCACTCTGTTTAATAAATACTTTTTGAAATAACACAAGCGCGTATCACCCAATGACCCGAAGCGCTTACTGGCCACTCTGTTTAATAAATAATTTTCAAAATAACACAAGTGCCTATTACCTGATGACCTGGAGCGCTTACTGGCAGCTCGGATAAATAAATAATTATTAAAATAACACAAGCGCTCATCACCTTATGACCCGGGGCGCTTACTGTCCACTCTGTTCAATAAATAAATATTTATAACACAAGCGCCTATCACCCAATAACCCGGGGCGCTTACTGGCCACTCTGTTTAATAAAAAATTTTTAAAATAAAACAAGTGCCTATTACCTGATAACCTGGGGCGCTTACTGGCAACTCTGTTAAATAAACAATTTTTAATAACTCAAGCGGCTATCACCCAATGACACGGAGTGCTAATTGGCCACTCTGTTCAATAAATAATTATTTAAATAACACAAGCGCTTATCACCTCATGATCCGGGGCGCTTACTGGAAACTCCGATACATAAATATTTATTAAAACAACACAAGCGCTTGTCACCTCATGACCCAGGGTGCTTACTGGCCACTCTGTTCAATAAATAATTATTAATAACACAAGCGCCTATCACCCAATGAGACGAGGCGCTGATTGGCCACTCTGTTTAATAAATAATTATTAATAACACAAGCGCCTATCTCCCATTGACTCAGGGCGCTCACTGGCCACTCTGTTCAATAAACAATTATTAAAATAACACAAGCGCTTATCACCCAATGATCTGGGGCGCTTACTGACCACTCTGTTTAATAAATAATTTTTGAAATAACACAAGCGCGTATCACCCAATGACCCGAAGCGCTTACTGGCCACTCTGTTCAATAAATAATTATTAATAACACAAGCGCCTATCACCCAATGAGACGAGGCGCTGATTGGCCACTCTGTTTAATAAATAATTATTAATAACTCAAGCGCCTATCTCCCATTGACTCAGGGCGCTCACTGGCCACTCTGTTCAATAAACAATTATTAAAATAACACAAGCGCTTATCACCTCATGATCCGGGGCGCTTACTGGAAACTCCGATACATAAATATTTATTAAAATAACACAAGCGCCTATCACCTTATGACCCGGGGTGCTGACTGGCAACTCTGTTAAATAAACAATTTTAAATAACACAAGCGCTTATCACCCATTGACATGGGGTGCTGACTGGCCACTCTGTTCAATAAATAGTTTTTAATAACACAAGCACCTATCACCCAATGACCTAGGGCGCTCACTGGCCTCTATGTTCAATAAATAATTATTTATAACACAAGCGCCTATCACCCAATGAGACGGGGCTCAGATTGGCCACTCTGTTTAATAAATAATTATCAAAATAACACAAGCGCTTATCATCTCATGACCCGGGGCGCTTACTGGCCACTCTGTTCAATAAATAATTTTTGAAATAACACAAGTGCCTATCACCCAATGAGACGGGGCTCAGATTGGCCACTCTGTTTAATAAATAATTATCAAAATAACACAAGCGCTTATCATCTCATGACCCGGGGCGCTTACTGGCCACTCTGTTCAACAAATAACTATAAATAACATAAGCGCCCATCACCTTATGACTCGGGGCGCTTACTGGCAACTCTGTTATATAAATAATTATTCAAATAACACAAGCGCCGATCACCTCATGAGCCGGGGCACTTACTGGCCACTGTGTTAAATAAACAATTTTTAATAACACAAGCGGCTATCACCCAATGACACGGAGTGCTAATTGGCCACTCTGTTCAATAAATAATTATTAAAATAACACAAGCACTTATCATCTCACGACCCATGGCGCTTACTGGCCACTCTGTTAAAAAAATAATTATTAATAACACAAGCGCCTATCACCCAATGACTCAGGGCGCTCACTGGCCACTCTGTTCAATAAATAATTATTAAAATAACACAAGCGCTTATCACCTTATGACCTGAGGCGCTTACTGGCAGCTCGGATAAATAAATAATTATTAAAATAACACAAGCGCCTATCACCTTATGACCCGGGGCGCTTACTGGCCACTCTGTTCAATAAATAATTATTAAAAACACAAACACCTATCACTCAATAACCCGGAGCGCTTACTGGCCACTCTGTTCATTAAAAAATTTTTAAAATAAAACAAGTGCTTATCACCTCATGACCTGGGGCGCTTACTGGCAACTCTGTTCAATAAATAATTATCAATAACACAAGTGCCTATCACCCAATGACACGGGGCGCTGATTGGCCACTCTGTTTAATAAATAATTATTAATAACACAAGCGCCTATCTCCCAATGACTCAGGGCGCTTACTGGCCACTCTGTCCAATAAATAATTATTAATAACACAAGCACCTATCACTCAATAACCCGGAGCGCTTACTGGCCACTCTGTTCATTGAAAAATTTTTAAAATAAAACAAGTGCTTATCACTTCATGACCTGGGGCGCTTACTGGCCACTCTGTTCAATAAATAATTATTAATAACACAAGCGCCTATCACCCAATGACACGGGGCGCTGATTGGCCACTCTGTTCAATAAATAATTACTAAAATAACCCAGGCGCTTATCACCTTATGACCCGGAGCGCTTACTGGCCACACTGTTCAATAAATAATTATTAATAACACAAGCGCCTATCACCCTATGATCTGGGGCGCTTACTGACCACTCTGTTTCATGAATAATTTTTGAAATAACACAAGTGCCTATCACCTGATGACCTGAGGCGCTTACTGGCAGCTCGGATGAATAAATAATTATCGAAATAACACAAGCGCCTATCACCCAATGACACGGGGCGCTGATTGGCCACTCTGTTTAATAAATAATTATTAATAACACAAGCACCTATCTCCCAATGACTCAGGGCGCTCACTGGCCACTCTGTTCAATGAATAATTATTAAACTAACACAAGCGCTTATCACCTTATGACCCGGGGCGCTTACTGTCCACTCTGTTCAATAAATAATTATTAATAACACAAGCGCCTATCACCCAATGATCCGGGGCGCTTACTGACCACTCTGTTTAATAAATAATTTTTGAAATAACACAAGCGCCTATCACCCAATGACCTCAAGCGCTTACTGGCCACTCTGTTTAGTAAATAATTTTTAAAATAACACAAGTGCCTATTACCTGATGACCTGAAGCGCTTACTGGCAGCTCGGATAAATAAATAATTATTAAAATATTACAAGCGCTTATCACCTTATGACCCGGGGCGCTTACTGTCCACTCTGTTAAATAAATAAATATTTATAACACAAGCGCCTATCACCCAATAACCCGGGGCGCTTACTGGCCACTCTGTTTAAAAAAAAATTTTTAAAATAAAACAAGTGCCTATTACCTGATAACCTGGGGCGCTTACTGGCAACTCTGTTATATGAATAATTATTTAAATAACACAAGCGCTTACCACCTCATGACCCGGGGCACTTACTGGCCACTCTGTTAAATAAACAAATTTTAATAACACAAGCGGCTATCACCCAATGACACGGAGTGCTAATTGGCCACTTTGTTCAATAAATAATTATTAAAATAACACAAGCGCTTATCATCTCATGACCCATGGCGCTTACTGACCATTTTGTTCAATTAATAATTATTAATAACACAAGCGCCTATCACCCAATGACATGGGTTGCTGATTGGCCACTCTGTTCAATAAACAATTATTAAAATAACACAAGCGCTTATCACCTCATGATCCGGGGCGCTTACTGGAAACTCCGATACATAAATAATTATTAAAACATCACAAGCGCTTGTCACCTCATGACCCGGGGTGCTTACTGGCCACACTGTTTAATAAATACTTATTAATAACACAAGCGCCTATTACCCAATGACACGAGGCGCTGATTGGCCACTTTGTTCAATAAATAATTATTAAAATAACACAAGCGCTTATCATCTCATGACCCATGGCGCTTACTGACCATTCTGTTCAATTAATAATTATTAATAACACAAGCGCCTATCACCCAATGACATGGGGTGCTGATTGGCCACTTTGTTCAATAAACAATTATTAAAATAACACAAGCGCTTATCACCCAATGATCTGGGGCGCTTACTGACCACTCTGTTTAATAAATAATTTTTGAAATAACACAAGCGCGTATCACCCAATGACCCGAAGCGCTTACTGGCCACTCTGTTTAATAAATAATTTTCAAAATAACACAAGTGCCTATTACCCGATGACCTGGAGCGCTTACTGGCAGCTCGGATAAATAAATAATTATTAAAATAACACAAGCGCTTATCACCTTATGACCCGGGGCGCTTACTGTCCACTGTGTTCAATAAATAAATATTTATAACACAAGCGCCTATTACTTAATGACCCGGGGCGCTTACTGGCCACTCTGTTCAATAAATAATTATTAATAACACAAGCGCCTATTACTTAATGACCCGGGGCGCTTACTGGCAACTCAGATAAATAAATAATCATTAAAATAACACAAGCTCTTATCACCTCATGACCCGGGGTGCTTACTGGCCACACTGTTTAATAAATAATTATTAATAACACAAGCGCCTATTACCCAATGACACGAGGCGCTGATTGGCCACTCTGTTCAATAAATAATTATTAAACTAACATAAGCGCTTATCACCTTATGACCCGGGGCGCTTACTATCCACTCTGTTCAATAAATAATTATTAATAACACAAGCGCCTATCGCCCAATGATCTGGGGCGCTTACTGACCACTCTGTTTAATAAATAATTTTTGAAATAACCCAAGCGCGTATCACCCAATGACCCGAAGCGCTTACTGGCCACTCTGTTTAATAAATAATTTTAAAAATAACACAAGTGCCTATTACCTGATGACCTGGAGCGCTTTCTGGCAGCTCGGATAAATAAATAATTATTAAAATAACACAAGCGCTTATTACCTTATGACCCGGGGCGCTTACTGTCCACTCTGTTCAATAAATAAATATTTATAACACAAGCGCCTATCACCCAATAACCCGGGGCGCTTACTGGCCACTCTGTTTAATAAAAAATTTTTAAAGTAAAACAAGTGCCTATTACCTGATAACCTGGGGCGCTTACTGGCAACTCTGTTAAATAAACAATTTTTAATAACTCAAGCGGCTATCACCCAATGACACGGTGTGCTAATTGGCCACTCTGTTCAATAAATAATTATTAAAATAACACAAGCGCTTATCATCTCATGACCCATGGCGCTTACTGGCCATTCTGTTCAATTAATAAGTATTAATAACACAAGCGCCTATTACCCAATGACACGGGGCGCTGATTGGCCACTCTGTTCAATAAATAATTATTAAAATAACACAAGCGCTTATCACCTCATGATCCGGGGCGCTTACTGGAAACTCCGATACATAAATAATTATTAAAACAACACAAGCGCTTGTCACCTCATGACCCGGGGTGCTTACTGGCCACTCTGTTCTATAAATAATTATTAATAACACAAGCGCCTATCTCCCAATGACCCGGGGCGCTTTCTGGCCTCTTTGTCTAATAAATAGTTTTTAAAATAACACAAGTGCCTATCACCGGATGACCTGGGGCGCTTACTGGCAACTTGGATAAATAAATAATTATTAAAATAACACAAGCGCTTATCACCTCATGACCCGGGGTGCTTACTGATCACTCTGTTTAATAAATAATTATTAATAACACAAGCGCTTATCACCCAATGTCACGGGGCGCTGATTGGCCACTCTGTTCAATAAATAATTACTAAAATAGCACAAGCGCTTATCACCTCATGACCCGGGGCGCTCACTGGCCACTCTGTTCAATAAATAATTATTAATAACACAAGCGCCTATTACTTAATGACCCGGGGCGCTTACTGGCCACTCTGTTCAATAAATAATTCTTAAAATAACACAAGTGCCTATTACCGGATGACCTGGGGCGCTTACTGGCAACTCTGATAAATAAATAATCATTAAAATAACACAAGCTCTTATCACCTCATGACCCGGGGTGCTTACTGGCCACACTGTTTAAT
This sequence comes from Copidosoma floridanum, assembly GCF_036245765.1. Classification (NCBI taxonomy): domain Eukaryota; kingdom Metazoa; phylum Arthropoda; class Insecta; order Hymenoptera; family Encyrtidae; genus Copidosoma; species Copidosoma floridanum. The sequence goes on along the minus strand of NW_028321907.1, from coordinate 38,362,823 downwards.
AAATAATTATTAATAACACAAGCGCCTATTACCCAATGACACGAGGCGCTGATTGGCCACTCTGTTCAATAAATAATTATTATAATAACACAAGCGCTTATCACCTCATGATCCGGGGCGCTTACTGGAAACTCCGATACATAAATAATTATTAAAACAACACAAGCGCTTGTCACCTCATGACCCAGGGTGCTTACTGGCCACTCTGTTCAATAAATAATTATTAATAACACAAGCGCCTATCACCCAATGACACGGGGCGCTGATTGGCCACTCTGTTTAATAAATAATTATTAATAACACAAGCGCCTATCTCCCATTGAGTCAGGGCGCTCACTGGCCACTCTGTTCAATAAATAATTATTAAACTAACACAAGCGCTTATCACCTTATGACCCGGGGCGCTTACTGTCCACTCTGTTCAATAAATAATTATTAATAACACAAGCGCCTATCACCCAATGATCTGGGGCGCTTACTGACCACTCTGTTTAATAAATAATTTTTGAAATAACACAAGCGCGTATCACCCAATGACCCGAAGCGCTTACTGGCCACTCTGTTTAATAAATAATTTTCAAAATAACACAAGTTCCTATTACCTGATGACCTGGAGCGCTTACTGGCAGCTCGGATAAATAAATAATTGTTAAAATAACACAAGCGCTTATCACCTTATGACCCGGGGCGCTTACTGTCCACTCTGTTCAATAAATAAATATTTATAACACAAGCGCCTATCACCCAATAACCCGGGGCGCTTACTGGCCACTCTGTTTAATAAAAAATTTTTAAAATAAAACAAGTGCCTATTACCTGATAACCTGGGGCGCTTACTGGCAACTCTGTTAAATAAACAATTTTTAATAACTCAAGCGGCTATCACCCAATGACACGGAGTGCTAATTGGCCACTCTGTTCAATAAATAATTATTTAAATAACACAAGCGCTTATCATCTCATGACCCATGGCGCTTACTGGCCATTCTGTTCAATTAATAGGTATTAATAACACAAGCGCCTATCACCCAATGACATGGGGTGCTGATTGGCCACTCTGTTCAATAAACAATTATTAAAATAACACAAGCGCTTATCACCTCATGATCCGGGGCGCTTACTGGAAACTCCGATACATAAATAATTATTAAAACAACACAAGCGCTTGTCACCTCATAACCCGGGGTGCTTACTGGCCACACTGTTTAATAAATAATTATTAATAACACAAGCGCCTATTACCCAATGACACGGGGCGCTGATTGGCCACTCTGTTCAATAAATAATTATTAAAATAACACAAGCGCTTATCACCTCATGATCCGGGGCGCTTACTGGAAACTCCGATACATAAATAATTATTAAAACAACACAAGCGCTTGTCACCTCATGACCCGGGGTGCTTACTGGCCACTCTGTTCTATAAATAATTATTAATAACACAAGCGCCTATCTCCCAATGACCCGGGGCGCTTTCTGGCCTCTTTGTCTAATAAATAGTTTTTAAAATAACACAAGTGCCTATCACCGGATGACCTGGGGCGCTTACTGGCAACTTGGATAAATAAATAATTATTAAACTAACACAAGCGCTTATCACCTTATGACCCGGGGCGCTTACTGTCCACTCTGTTCAATAAATAATTATTAATAACACAAGCGCCTATCACCCAATGATCTGGGGCGCTTACTGACCACTCTGTTTAATAAATAATTTTTGAAATAACACAAGCGCGTATCACCCAATGACCCGAAGCGCTTACTGGCCACTCTGTTTAATAAATAATTTTCAAAATAACACAAGTGCCTATTACCTGATGACCTGGAGCGCTTACTGGCAGCTCGGATAAATAAATAATTGTTAAAATAACACAAGCGCTTATCACCTTATGACCCGGGGCGCTTACTGTCCACTCTGTTCAATAAATAAATATTTATAACACAAGCGCCTATCACCCAATAACCCGGGGCGCTTACTGGCCACTCTGTTTAATAAAAAATTTTTAAAATAAAACAAGTGCCTATTACCTGATAACCTGGGGCGCTTACTGGCAACTCTGTTAATTAAACAATTTTTAATAACTCAAGCGGCTATCACCCAATGACACGGAGTGCTAATTGGCCACTCTGTTCAATAAATAATTATTTAAATAACACAAGCGCTTATCATCTCATGACCCATGGCGCTTACTGGCCATTCTGTTCAATTAATAGGTATTAATATTACAAGCGCCTATCACCCAATGACATGGGGTGCTGATTGGCCACTCTGTTCAATAAACAATTATTAAAATAACACAAGCGCTTATCACCTCATGATCCGGGGCGCTTACTGGAAACTCCGATACATAAATAATTATTAAAACAACACAAGCGCTTGTCACCTCATGACCCGGGGTGCTTACTGGCCACACTGTTTAATAAATAATTATTAATAACACAAGCGCCTATTACCCAATGACACGGGGCGCTGATTGGCCACTCTGTTCAATAAATAATTATTAAAATAACACAAGCGCTTATCACCTCATGATCCGGGGCGCTTACTGGAAACTCCGATACATAAATAATTATTAAAACAACACAAGCGCTTGTCACCTCATGACCCGGGGTGCTTACTGGCCACTCTGTTCTATAAATAATTATTAATAACACAAGCGCTTATCACCCAATGTCACGGGGCGCTGATTGGCCACTCTGTTCAATAAATAATTACTAAAATAGCACAAGCGCTTATCACCTCATGACCCGGGGCGCTCACTGGCCACTCTGTTCAATAAATAATTATTAATAACACAAGCGCCTATTACTTAATGACCCGGGGCGCTTACTGGCCACTCTGTTCAATAAATAATTTCTAAAATAACACAAGTGCCTATTCCCGGATGACCTGGGGCGCTTACTGGCAACTCAGATAAATAAATAATCATTAAAATAACACAAGCTCTTATCACCTCATGACCTGGGGTGCTTACTGGCCACTCTGTTCAATAAATAATTTTTAAAATAACACAAGTGCCTATCACCTGATGACCTGGGGCGCTTACTGGCAACTCGGATAAATAAATAATTATTAAAATAACACAGGCGCCTATCACCTCATGACCTTGGGCGCTTACTGGCCACTCTCTTAAATAAGTAATTTTTAATAACACAAGCGCCCATCACCCAATGACACGGGGCGCTAATTGGCCACTCTGTTCAAGAAATAACTATTAAAATAACACAAGCGCTTATCACCTTATGACCCAGGGCGCTTACTGGAAACTTCGATTCATAAATAATTATTAATAAAACAAGCGCCTATCACCTTGTGACCCGGGGTACTTTTTGGCCACTATTCAACAACAAATTATCATTGCCAGTAAGTGCCCCGGGTCATGAGGTGATAGGCGCTTGTGTTATTTTAATAATTATGTATTTAACAGAGTGGCCTGTAAGCGCCCCGGGTCATTGGGGGATAGGCGCTCAAGTTAATAAAAATTATTTATTGAACAGCGGGGCCAGTAACCGCCCCGGTTCATTGGGTGATAGGCACTTGTGTTATTAAAAATTATTAATTTAACAGAGTGGCCAGTAAGCGCTCTGGGTCATTGGGTGATAGGCGCTTGTGTTATTAAAAATTATTTATTTAACAGAGTGGCCAGTAAGCACACTGGGTTGTTAGGTGATGGATGCTCGTGTTATTGGACCTCATTTGAATCTTGCGCGTCACCTTTAGTACTATTTTTTTTTCTTAACTAGTGATTTCCCACGTCAGATAGGTTGGGTCCTAGAGAATTCCCAAGTCTGGCCGGAACTATATCCCAACACTGAGTTTATTGCGCTGCTTAAGGTGGCTCCTCACTAAATCAAAACACTGGAGTATTAAATGATGTTTTAAAGGATGATTCTTGAAGGTGCAAGGAGTCTTTTTCCAAAATTTTAGACCTCGTCACCACCAAAATTGTTGAAAAAAACTAACTGGCAAATAAACTCTGTAACATGGCCTCTTATAGAGGGTCGTCAAATTGGTGCCGCAGGTTGTATGATATCTCAGCAAAGATACTGTAGTTCTTAATAGAAAACTATGTAGCAGATAGAAGAAATCAGAATCTTTCCAACGACATTCAGGTACTTGGACATTACCATGGGTTTTATAGGATATTTTGTGAAAATAGTAGATAACTGTGCAAGTCACGGAACAGATGAAAAGTGTAGGGCGTCTGCTACACCGAAGAGCGGTAGCCCGCGTAGTTTGAATTGGTCAGAAAGTTGTACGTTAAATGAATAGGAGTTGTGGGGAATCGTAATTATAATAAAAATAAATGAGACGCTGAACTAAGAAAATAATTTAATGTGGGGCTGACTTATGTACTTTTTTGACTAATAGATAAAATTAATAGAATATGACACGATAAAGTTAGGACACGGTTGTATTTACTCGTCACTAATAAATAACTTGTAGATTTTTTCTCAAGTTTTTTTGTCTTTGGTCACCCGTGGCTTATTATTAGGTACTCATCGTCAGCTTATTATTATTTACATACAAGGGTTATGTTGTCAGATTTGTATACCATAGAGGTATAAGAATAGAGGGGAAAAGCGCTATACTAGCCCATTAGCGGCAGCGACAGCACAACTAAGTGTAACGGGGCATCTGTCCTTGTTGCCAAAGCCACGTTATTGGCTACTTCTTCGTCCTGAATCCTACAGTTGATTCAATCTCATGTATGACTCGACCAATAACATAACTGCCAGACAAAGACAGATGCCTCGTTACGTAGCGAATTCTGCTGTCGCATATCACGCCCCCTTTTCTCCTCTATTCTTATACCTCTATGTTGTATACATACGTCTGCTCGGGTCACTGTATTGTATAGGTCAACAGTGTAGATGTGACTAAACTTTTTTTGAAGGGACTATAGGTACCTATCCATTTTTAGTCAAGAACCTCCACAGCCAATGAAAAGCTGTGTTGCAGTATGCTTACTCTTCTTGTGGGATTTATAGTGAGGAGCCACCTTAATAGGGCTATCTTTTAGCGCAATAGACTGAACATAGCCGCTTATGGAGAAATTCCTATTCTGCTCGCTCTATTGCGCTTCATGTGACTGCGGCCTTACAGTGGGTCGAGGGATAGTACAGCGGATAGCCGCCACTAATAGCACATGTCAGCAGTTGTCAATTTGAAAAGGCCCTGGCCAGTATAGTAATGAGGTTATCGAAAGTGTATGGCCAGGCCTTGGTGTCGTACTACATATATAGGTTTAATGCATGTATAACAGTATAACCTTCGTCCTTCGAGACGTGACACATACATGCACATCCCATATTTTCGTACATACACACGCACTTCCATTGATTTTTTGTTTCCTGATGCTTTATTATTCGTTACTTAAATCTACATTAAACAAAATACGAGAGAGAAAGTTTAACGACTGAAAAGAAAAATTATAAGAGCGTGCAAATTTTAAGAAAAAATGACGCTTTATCTAGCATGATTATTACGAATGCGAGTGAAACAAATAGCCAATATTATACCGATTTTCAAGTGAATTATGATCAATACGATGATCAAGACAGTATTTCTGAGTTTGTAGCTAGTGATGTAACAATTAAAAACTTAAATTTGTAAAAATTCAATCATTATTTTCTCGTATGTTACAAAAAATTAAACGTTGCATGTCACTTAGAAGAGTTTAAAAGCAGCGATAATTCGTGAACATTTTTTCCTATTATAAGCTAAAACTATTCATCGTATTCCCAAGTGAAAAAATCGTTAGGGAACCTATATGAGTTTCCAGGTGGTTTCCCAGGAGAGCTACCAGAACAGCCTCCACATGGGTTCCCAATGTTCCCATATATATGGGGACCTTTATTCTGTACTTAAAGTACTTGTCTTTTTTGTTAGGTACTTATCGTCAGCTTATTATTATTTATATACAAGGGTTATGTTGTCAGATTTGTATACATACGTCTGCTCGGGTCACTGTATTGTACGATATAGGTCAACGGTGTAGATGTGACTAAACTTTTTTTGAAGGGACTATAGGTACCTATCCATTTTTAGTCAAGAACCTCCACAGCCAATGAAAAGCTGTGTTGCAGTATGCTTACTCTTCTTGTGGGATTTATAGGGAGGAGCCACCTTAAGTAAAGGGATACTAGTTTGATTACTTTTTTCATCCTTAATTTCATTAACAGCAGAAAAAGTTCGCTCAGGTTCCACGTTTGGATGAGGTATAGCGAAAATTAATTTAACTAAATATGTTAACGCGGGATAAAGACATTTGTTTGCCTGATTCTTTAAGTTCATGATTTTACTCCAAAAAGTTTCCGTATCAAAATCCATTAACAAATTTTTTTCCTGCTCGTTAAACTTCGTATGAATATCTTGCCACTCATTAGCACCAGTTTCGGCATCTAAAAATGGAGAATACTTATTTAAAATAATATTAAAATTTTGATATCAATGTCGTTCCGTTTCATTTATTACTACTTGTGGATTAAGAAAATCTAAATGTTTGAAAATATCGTCGTTTTAAAGAAAACGCTCTTTGATCTCATGAAAACCGCGAATGTAAAAATTTTTACAATTACTCCGTAAATTTTCGACTTCCTCTTTTGTTAATTTTTCTTCTATTTCCGAGCACAAGGGTCCTGTATAGATTTTTTCCAAGGACATCACATTTTCCATTACATCAAAATTTGGTAAAGATATATATCTTTTATTACGTTTACATTTATGAAATTTGTTGCAAGTTGTATTAATAATCTTTTTTTGTATTCATTAATCTGGTGTGTTTTATAAGCCTTCGATTGAAAGGTTGCATTAAAAGAGTTGAAGAAATTTAAGTTGAAATGTAAAAAACTCACGTAGGCTTTAACAGTATTATTTTGCAGTAAATTTAATATTTTTTCCGCGTTTGATTCAGGCCAATTTTTTTCACGCGACAGGCATGTTTTTTCAAAAACTTCTATCGAAAAAAAAGCAATTAAAGCTGGCCACATAGAAAGAAGATGATCGTAACATTTAAAAGCTTCAAGCCATCGTGTTCCCGAAAATTTGAGCGCTTTGTTATGAGGCAAATTCAAGTATTCTAAATTTTCCGACAATTCCGCGGTGCGTTTTGGACTAGAGGATAAATAAGAGTATACTGAGCGAGCATGTTCTTCTATTTCTTTAGGAAGCATATTACAACAATATTTTGCCACGATCGCGGCCGAGTGACATATACAATTTCGGACAATTAAATTAGGAACACAATTCCAAAGATATTTTTTAAAACTGTTATGTTTGCCAACCATTACACTAGCGTTATCGCACGGAAGAGCAACTATGTTTTTAGTGTTTATTGAATTATCGTCAAGGAATTTCTTAAATACGCGAAACAACTCTTGTGCACTACCTTTCTGAGCTTCGAATTCAATTAATTGCAAAAGTTGTTGGACAACCGAATTTTTTTGCGGTGAAAAATATTGTACACAAACACAAAGCAATTTTTTTATTACTAATGTCGGTGCTTTCGTCAATAAGAACCGAGTAATAAGAATTATTCAAAATACTTGTTAAATTTTTAAACTTATTTGTATACAAATCGTTATTAAAGACTTTTGCACATCTATCTTCTTTCATACGAATATTTTTCACGGCTTGAAAATCCTCGACAAGATTTTTAATGAAAGGAATTAAATTATTTACTATTCGAACACTGACGGGGTTTCGCGCAATGAACATCGATACGCGCATTTTCAAGGCATGAATTCTATCTTGAAAAGATAGTCCTTCATCAACAACTATTACGATGGCATCTCAATCGATAGCGGCGTTTAAATTAACGACGTGGGTACAAGTTGTGCTATGAGCAATCAAGTCACTTTTGCTAAAGAACTTTAAATCTTTTTGACATGCTTTACAGTAAGCCTTTTGCTTCTCGGTCGCGTGTTTTACAAGCCAATCTTTTAATACTGGATCGCGTAACCAGTTTTCCTGAAACAAAATAGCTGACCGTCTTTTTTTCGGTGTTTCAGTTGCGCTTTTCTTCGGCCGCTTGTTGTTGTTAGTGATGTCATCAAGGTTAAAAACAAAAGAACTTAAAAAAATCGGGATGACAAGAGCTAATGTGAAAATAGAAAAAAATAAAATCATCAAGATATTCATGATGATGGACTTACTGCTAACAACAACAAACAAGTAAAGTTAAGTGCAGAGACGGTCACAACTTAAATACAAAGGTTACAAAAATTCACGTAAAAGCAGAATCTTCAGACGTTGCTACAATCATTTACGCGACACAGTGCAATTCCTACTCACACCACGCACGTATGTATGTGTTTTTGACGCACTTTTACACAAAAATTAATAAAATACCTTACACATCCGCAGGAAGTTGGAAGAAGCAGTTGCTTTTTACGAAGACATCCAGGCCAAAGAGAGACATCATATAGATAGCTGTTTGCGACGCTTTGACGTGTGTTGACAGTTGACACGTGCGTGAGCATGCTTCTGCACGTGCATCGTGAATAATTTGTTTGTTTCAGCGCGAAATACAATAACTCAAAGTATAAAGCTTACTTTAGGATGATTTTAAAAATAGAGATCTTTAAAAATTTACAAAAATTATTGCGTTTAGTAAGTAACTGAAACGCTGCATAGTATAAAAATTATGGAAATAATAAGCGCAATAATACTCACAGCTCGTTTAATTAATGGGCAAGTTTATGAAATATTGAAAAATTATTTAAGAATTCAATAATCTAACCCTTAGAAATGACGAACATAAATTTTTTTTTTGTGTTTCTTCGTGGAATACTCAAAAACAAAAGAAAATTCTGCTGCGATTCTTGTATTCCAACATTTTGGGTACACAAAAAACATCTTGTCCAGCTAAACCAATACATCGCACAACTGTAGTTGTGTAACTAGTTTATAATTGTTTTATTCATTATAATATTAATACTGAGTGCATTCATTCAATAAATAAAAGCGCACACATTCGAGCAATTCCAATTTCTTGGGACAAGGCTCTGAAATGATTAATACTTAATAAATAACTAATGCTGTGGCCAAGGAAGCACTTCGAATTACTTGACAGTAGAATACGCTCTCGAAATGTTACATACTTCGCAAATAAATGAAAGCGCACACAAGCGAGCGCTTCAACTTACTTATGCTAAGACTCTCGAAATGTTAAATGATTAATAAATAAATAAATAAACGTTTGGCCAAGCGAGAGCTCTCAGTAATTAGGTATTAGCTGCTTAAAGCTTTGTTTATTTATAAAATAAACAAAAGTGCTAGCAATGAACGTACTGGTCAGCTAGCGATGATTTAATTCCTTCAAGTTTAGATAAAAGAAAATATTTATAAAAAATGTGCGAACAGAAGATATTGCGTTACTCGAATTAGATTATTATGCATGCATGCTTGTATGTAGTTACTAATACATAAATAAATATCTGAATGTATTTACAAATACAGTAAAAAATGAAGAAAAAAAAAAAAAATTTAAAGTCTCGAACTCACGATTTCTGGTTCCAAAATATACTCCGCAACCAACTGAGCTAGTGTGCTCCACGACTGAAGGGACTACAAACTTCCATATGTTGATAGCTTCTACCGAAGCTTACCCTTTTCTTGTATATGCTTCCGTTATTTAAATTTTATTCTCAATTTAGCATAAATCGTACTTACTCAGATGTTTAACTTTTCTTTCCTTTAGGAAGCAAAGCTTTTAAGTGTGCAGAGTCGTTATGATTCTGTTAGTTCGGCCTACTCCATATTATGCTGAGACTTCCTTTTCTTTGTTATAAATTTTTTATATCAATCGAAATCGATTTGATTGCATACCTACAAACTGCATATAAAATATTACGTTACATGCGGAAAAATTGTGTGGAGACGTTTGAAAACAAAATATCCTCCACGAGATGGGAAGTTACTAGATTCACTACAAAGTGTTTCTAAGATTAAGAATTAGCTTTTAAGTTATAAATTCGTAAAAATTAGCATGTTGAGTTTTTTTTTATATTTAAATTAATAATAAATCGTGGTATGTGATCCCATTGGGTCGTTGGGGATTAGCCGCTTGGGATATTGCTTACTAATAAATAAAAAAAAAGTGCGGCCAAGTAAGCGCACTGGGTCGTTAGGGATTAGCTGCTTGGGATTTTGCTTACTAATAAATAAAAAAAAGTGCGGCCAAGTAAGCGCACTGGGTCGTTGGGGATTAGCCGCTTGGGATTTTGCTTACTAATAAATAAGAAAACGTGCTGCCAAGTAAGCGCACTAAGCGGGTTATCGGGGATTAGGCATTTAGGTTTCATGTGTTCGGGCTTTGAGCGCTGTGTCTTTGAGTTTCGGACGTTCAAACGACGCTCAGTTGCTCGGCCAATCGGAGGCTAGGTGGGCACAAGTGTGCGCGAGTTCTCAGCACGATCTCGGTACACTGCTTCGGTGATCGACAGAACTACAACTTTACCGCTGCCCCACCGAGTCGGTGTTAACTTTAGTAATTACTTTTCAAAACATTCGTTATTTATCGCAATCAATATACATCTATGTAGCGAAGATTTTGTAAATAGATTAATTAAATAAACATTTCAAAAGAACTTTAGGCAATTTATATAGTAATTGAACGTTTTACATGGGTAAAATGGGAACTTACATGGGTACCCACATGGGATCCCCTATGGTTTCACTTTCTCCTATAGTATTGAGGAAAAAATACCTTCAATAATTTTTACCTCGAAATTTTCAGCGAGACCGAACAAAAGTAAAACACCAAATCTGTAGGAAATTTTCCGCTCTACACGCTGGTATTTTTATTTTGAGACAGAGAGCGCGGGAATAAGTGTAGTTGTGTGCTCCAACGATCGTCGGCTGCTCCTCGCATGTATATAGATATATACGCTGATGAATATAGTCGGAGTCGTTATATATACTTTTAATCTCGTTAGACGGTAACGTTTGAATAAAATAAAGTCCAATTGATATAGTGTATTTATGTTACATATATTTTTGATACAAATTAATTTGTTAATAAATAAAACAGTTTTACATACTATTTCTTTTATTACAGTTTTGTAAGCTATAGTACACGTGCACGCAACAATTTCAGGGTAATTTTTTAAATAATTAATTCATAGCGATAAGCAAATATAATTTAAAAAAAAAAAAAAAAAAAAAAAAAAAAAAATTGATTATGTTCCTTTGATACAGAATTGTTGAAAACGTAAAAAAAAAAAAATTTGGGGGGAACAATTTTTTTTCCGTTATCAATGCAATCGTAGGACTTAGAAATTTTCTGACTGAAAAGCCAAAAATCAAATTTCGGCCGTCAGTCGATCTAAAAACGCCTCAAGCAAACATATATAGCTATAGCTATATAGCTCTGATCCTCTCCCCCTTCTCCACGACTCTCCGGCTGATCGGCTTCGACATACAGTGTATCTCCTGTCTCACTTTCTCCTATAGCATTGAGGAAAAAATACCTTCAATAATTTTTACCTCGAAATTTTCAGCGAGACCGAACAAAAGTAAAATACCAAATCGGTAGGAAATTTTCCGCTCTACCCGCTGGTATTTTTTATTTTCGTTCGATCTTCAACCGTTTACGAGATATTAGCAAAATAAGTTTTAAACGCTGTTTTTACGGCTCCCAAGAGAGTTTTCAATGTTCTAAGTGTTTTTATCGTAATCTACGCATTGAATTACGTATAATATCAAAAACGACCCTTCGAGCATCAACTTTTTATTTCAGGGGATTTTCTATCGGTCTATATAGAGATTATCGAAAAAACTGCTTGTTTAATCGAGATATCGAGTGCCCCGATCCCCTGTATTTTCTACACTGTGGCCTTTGGCCTTAGCTTGGAGTTGCTCGTAGCTCGTAGGCCAAAATATAGTAGTTAGAGCAACGATGCGTAATTATAGCATCAGCAAAATAACCGAATGACACTTCGTAACATTGCAGTAGAAGCGATTTCCAACCTTTTATTTACCAAAGCTAATGCTCCCCTTTCATCGAGAATCAAGATATGGGGCGATGAAGAAAAACTTTTTTATGCTTGTTAACCAAACCAAATTACAATTTCCAGAAAGTTTACACCTAACGTATATCACATAATTTTTGCCAGCCGAAGCGTACTGTCTGATTCAAAACACGAAATTGTTTAAAAAAAATTTTTTTAAATAACCCAATTATTTTTCCTCATAGAGATTCTTTGACTTTATTATACAAATTCTAAATATTATGATATTTATGTATGAGTACAAATACAGGTAGTAAAACTGTAACTAGTTTTAGTCGTATTTTTTTTTTTTTTTTTTTTTTGTGCACTGCAGGAATAGCAGAAGTATGGGACTTAGTGGATTTTTTCTTATTAGACCACTAATACCTCCTTTACGCCGCTTGGCTTTAGCTCCACCCCGGAACCTTGTTAGCATTACTTCAGGGTGTAGCAACTAGGGAGAATATGAATCTCATTACATTAGGGAATAAGAAATTATTTAAAAAAAAATTTTTCAAATAACCTAATTATTTTTTTAAAAAATAATTGCGCGTTTTAAATCAGCTGGTACGTTTCAGCTGGCAAGAATTGTGTGATATACGGTAGGTGTAAACTTTCTGTGTACTGTAGTTTGGTTCGGTTAACAAGCAAAAAAAAATTTTTTCAATCGCGAATTTACGAAGTGTCATCCGATTTTGCTGATGCCATAATGACGCATCATTGCTTTAACTATAGATATACATTTAAACAAAGAGTTGTGTAGTTTCAAAGGCCTCGTCGTATTGTACGGTCCTTCTTTCCGGTGAAATCATAGTTGAAATATAACCTTATATCTTTGTTACTTTTTAATTTTACTAACGATTTGGATTGTTTGTCTTTTGAAATTATATCTCTAAAACCACGACAGACATAAAAAAATTTTTTCCGAAAGCTCCATTGAAGTTTACGCATGCATACTTGTATTTAGCAATGTTTCTTCACATAGATATAAGAATTCTTATACCTCTGTATGTTTCTTACGTGATCTAGTATTTGAAGTTATAATCATGGATTATTCAGATCATCAAACAGATCAAAATAAAAGCACTGGCACCGTTGGTTCTCACAGCTTACAAGGTTAAATTACTAACGCGCTTTTATTATGTTTGTTCTAATTACTGTAATTCTTTATTAATTCAAAATTTATGTGATTTAAATATTTAACCTTTAATCAACAACTTATCAATGCTGGTGGCTGAAATATTTTTAGTACGGCTCCCTATATAATCGTATCCTTAATACATTACCAATAATCAGTCAATCACTAAGTATATTGTAGTCGAAAACTTTTATGTGTGATGATGTTAATGTTTGTAATTTACAGATTGGTTAAATAATATTCAGCTTTGATTGCTTTTGTGATATGACTGTATAATAGCAATCTTTTGCAAAATTTAAGTCACTAACAATCATCATTTTGTGTTGGTCAGAGTAGATTGAAGACTTGTGAATTTTATATTATAAAATTTAAAATAACCTTAGAAGTTATGTATTCATTTAGAAGCTTCACCAGTTTTATATTTAGGTACCTTTTTTCTGAGATGTCCTTACTTTGCTTTTTTTTTGTATCATGACTACATTCTAATTCTCAAATTTCAATGCTGTAATTTTTTCTTTGTATTCTCCTCGAGAGCTTTGTAGCTTAGCTGCATTCATTCTTTGTTTTTGAGTCCGGGTCTCTAATTATTCAGTGATGGTAAACTCTGTTGTCTACAACAAATAATGAACCTGAATCTAGCCATCTTATCGTATCTACTAAACTTCTAATACCAAATTCTACATTGTGTACTCCCAAAACTAGACCTTGTACTGTTTTAATTTAGTGAACCATATAGATACCATGGTCTAATTTTGGGAGTTCATGAAGTGAAATTTGATATTTGTCTATATAAGGAATACTATTTGGCGACTTGATTCAGTTCCATCAATAAGTAGTTCATGCTTTCCAAAAGCACGTGATATGTAAATTGTTTATATTATGTAACTCTGGAGTGGTTCGTCTTGGCAGTAGGTAATAGTTTCAATACAAATTCTTTACCAATTGACAAATGTCAGTTAATTCTCAGTCGTAATTTATGCCAAAATCTCATGGAGACTTAAAAAGTAGTAAAAGTAATACGTCAATAAAATTAAGAATGAAGTTATTCTTAATAATGCTCAGATAAATCTGATCTAAAAATGTAGTGATTTTAATGAGCTTTGTGTTAACTATTATAGTTTACATCAAATGTTAGAATAGTATACATTATTCAATGAGGGACATTATTCTTATCAAAAGTTTCTATAATTTGTTTTAATATGCAAAACTACATTGAAATTGAATTGCAATCATTCTGAGGTATTACTTAAATATAAAACAGCAGTAAGACAGTTTTTCTCAACATCTTACTAATATATAAAGCAGAAGCGCTAAAACCGTTGTAATCGCTAACCGCGAAAACTACTGAACCGATTTTGTTGAAATTTTGCACACTGATTCATGATAATTTCTAGATGGTTTTAGTACAGTTTTTATCTTAAAAAATTTAATAGCAATAGCAATAAATGAGCTCAAAGTTTTGCAAAAATACGCCAGCTTTTCACTTTAGTTCAGTAAAATCCGCTAGGTGGCGTCGACATAAAATCGAAGCTACCTGCAACATAATTAAATAAGTGTGGTTATAATAGGCTGGAGCGTAACAATAGTGGTATAGTCGAGCTTCGGCAGCTCAACAAGCTGTATAAAGAATGCTGATAATAGTCTCGCAGCTGGGTATCCCGGTTACGGTAGACACTCTTCTCTAAGGGGGAAGGGACCTGGGTGTCCATTCACCCTGAATCTCGACGAGTGCGATAAAAAAAAAAAAATTAATTCCAACCGATGCCGTCTCTGCCACAATACCAGGAGACATATCTAGCCAGGGCACAATCTGCTCCAACTTATCAGAGTTGTGAGGGAGTTCCACCATCCCACCTGGTGCAGTTAGAGAATTTGTGGCTACAAATGTAAGCAAGGGAAGAAAACAGCTCTGAGCTCTGAGGGGCATGGGCAGCCACAACGGCTACCTTCTTGGTCGTCGCGTCCCCAATGCGCTAAGCGCTTACCCACATGTTCCCGTCTAAAGATGAGCAGTTGGTTATCCGGGGAACGACCCGAGACGAGATATTCTTTGGTCAGCAGCGTACCTCCCTTTATCACAGTCTCTGTATATCGAGACTCCCAGGGTAAGAATCAAGCAACCGTAGCCAGCTCTTCATCATCAGGAATAAGAATAGCCTGGAAGTTTCACCACTGGCGCTTTTTAGGGCCATTCTAAGTATTTACGTTCCCTACTTAACCATCAATTTCATCGGTTCTTTTTAGCATCCACCTAAGTGTAAACTACCTTGCCAACAAATACATTTTTATTACCATTTCCGGAAGCGATTCGCCGACTAAAAGACTATATTAACTAAAGACGGGCACTATTAAACCAAGTCAGCCATTCACTAGCAGACGTCATCTGAGGAGTTGTTCTTCGCAAGGCTGGAAAACCCGGTGACCGACGACCCTATATTACCCTCTCGACTCTAAGAATTCAACCAGGAATCACTGATCCTCTCCAAGGTCTGCGTTGGGCAAACCTATAACAGCTATGTAGGAAAAAAAACTTTAGCCAACGGGACAGCCTCCACTGGACAAGTATCACTAACCAATCTCCCTATTTAAGATCACCAAAACAACTAAATCTGCAAATAAAAAAGGTGATTTGACACCAACGTCTTCGACGTTATACCGGGAGACGTTGGGAAAGAGCACTACAACTAGCCCCAAAGCTTCGGACTTTGTAATTTTTCTCCCAATCAGTCTGGGTCTTCAACAGTAAGCCAGAGAAGATCACCCTGAGGTATCCAGATCACAATTGCTGTTAACTGCAGTCAAGAAAGAGTTAACTTTAAAAGCTCACCGATCTTTTTTAGGGCCATCGGACGTCGAACTACCTAGCCATTAAATATATTAGAACTTAACAAAGTTGACAGAAAACACACTTTAGGGGTCACAAAAATTATAAGCATGTCAAAAGTCGCAAGAGGGTGAATCGGAAGAAAAACTTCAAGTGTATCTAATAAATACAATTTCACTTAGGCGTCAAGAAACTGACGCAGAAAATTTATCGAGATTGAAACAGCAGCGTCAAAATCGACAAATAAAGAATCCATAACGTGAGAAATCAGCTTTTCATTGTACCCTCACAGCAATCTCTGAAATCTTTAAATATCCTACTTCAGATTTTTTAATGAGTAGAAAATGTATTTGTGTTTTTGTAGCAATAAAAATGTAGGGTTTAAGGTCCAGGACTTTGTTGCTCTGGTAATAAAGTTGTGAAATATGAGAAAAAAAATTTTTTTTTAATATTAATTTTTTGGGGGTTTAAAATCTTAACAGCTTTGAAAAATAGCCGTTTTCGTGCATTACACGGGAGAAACTGTAAATCAACGGCTTCTTATGGCCACCGATTATTTTATGGCTTAAAGAACGCACGGTACTTTTCAGCATAATAATTTTTTTGAATTTTCACACCTCATTATTTAACCAAATTAACTATATGGATTCCGAAAAAACATGTTTTTAATAAGAAGATTTTTGTTCTTAGATGTATCAGGAATATGTGTAAAATTTCTAACTGAAAATGTTTCACATTACATGTCAACACACTACGGTGTTTTATTTAGTAAGTCTCGGGCGAAGCCGAGACGGGGGCTGCTAGTACTATCATATAGATAATTTACTACCTTGGTTTAAGTTGGTATTTATCATCAGTAGCTGTCTGGAAAATTGTTTACCATGCCAGCATTTGTATTGCTTCTTTTTTTTAATCATATGTAATACAAGTAGACTGGGAAATTTATTTGTCAAATTTAAAAAATATTGCACTCATGTTAAGAAAAATTTTACTCAAAATAGGCTCTCACCATAAAAGAATTAAATGAGCTTCCAGTGGCTTAAGTGGTAAGGCGCTTGCCTTCCGTCCGGAGGGCTCGGGTTTGAGACCCCGCTCCCGTCACTTTTTCGTGGGTACCTGTGCGGGTTATTCCACATAAGTATGTACCAAACGCTGTAGAGCTCCTCATCAGTATGGTGTAATGCTACCGTGCCATCTGAGAGTAAGGGAAATGATGCCTGGCTCTAGTGTAATACGTACCGTGTCTTTGGAGCAGTAAGAATCAACGATGCCTCGAATCATTTCTCGACTATACAGATTTATAAACACAATAAAAACATTTAATATGGCATGCCGTTGTCACAGCAAGTGACCCAAGGCCAATCACAAAGACAAAAACCAAAGAATTAAATGCCAGTGCTCTCGACTGCGGCAGAAAACCGAAGACGTGACCGTCATAGTACCGCCGCCCGAACTGACGCTCTGCGGCGAGAGTTAACGCGCGCTAAGCGGCAAATTCAAATGTGCTAAAACCAACTAACTAAATCCCAAGCTAATTAACCTAATAACTGAGTACACAAAACCTCTTCAACCAAATAACCCTGTACATCAAATAAATAAAACCTAACAATATTTTGAATATACGCTCAACTTATAACTGTATAAATAAATCATACTCATCAGATTGCAAAACCTTTAAAATAAAGATCCAAACGACTAGCAACACGTAAATATAATGAGAAAAAACTACCAAATAACCCAGGGAGCTTAATATCCCATTTATTTATTAAAAAAAAAAAAACATATAACTACAGCGCATATCCCTATATGACCCAAGGCGCTTCATAGTAAGTTTATTACCTAATCAAATATAAATTAAAAGCCCAAGCGCCTATCACCAGATGACCCGGGGCGCTTACTGGCCACTATTTTTAAAATTAAACTGAGCTGCTATTACCAAGTGACTCAGGGCGCTTACTGGCCAGTGTATTAACAAATTCAATATAAAATATAAGCCCAAGCGCCTATCACCAGATGACCCGGGGCGCTTACTGGCCACTTTTTTTTTAATTAAACTGAGCGCCTATCACCAGATGACTCAGGGCACTGACTAACAGTGACAGTCAGTGCCCTGAGTCATCTGGTGATAGGCGCTCAGTTTAATGAAAAAAAAAAGTAGCCAGTAAGCGCCCCGGGTCATCTGGTGATAGGCGCTTGGGCTGTGAATTTATATTTAATTAGTTAATAAACTTGCCAGTCAGTGCCCTAAGTCATTTGGCGATAGGCGCTTAGTTTATTAATAAACAAAAGGGCCAGTAAGCGCCCCGGGTCATCTGGTGATAGGCGCTTGGGCTTATAATTTATATTGAATTTGTTAATACACTGGCCAGTAAGCGCCCTGAGTCACCTGGTAATAGCAGCTCAGTTTAATTTAAAAAAAAGTGGCCAGTAAGCGCCCTGAGTCACCTGGTAATAGCAGCTCAGTTTAATTAAAAAAAAAGGTCCAGTAAGCGCCCTCAGTCACCTGGTAATAGCAGCTCAGTTTTATTTTAAAAAAAGTGGCCAGTAAGCGCCCCGGGTCATCTGGTGATAGGCGCTTGGGCTTATAATTTATATTGAATTCGTTATATACACTGGCCAGTAAGCGCCCTGAGTCACCTGGTAATAGCAGCTCAGTGTCATTTTAAAAAAAGTGGCCAGTAAGCGCCCCGGGTCATCTGGTGATAGGCGCTTGGGCTGTAAATTTATATTTAATTAGTTAATAAACTTGCCAGTCAGTGCCCTGAGTCATTTGGGGATAGGCGCTCAGTTTAATTTTAAAAAAAAGTGGCCAGTAAGCGCCCCGGGTCATCTGGTGATAGGCGCTTGGGCTTATAATTTATATTGAATTTGTTAATACACTGGCCAGTAAGCGCCCTGAGTCACCTGGTAATAGCAGCTCAGTTTAATTTTAAAAATAGTGGCCAGTAAGCGCCCCGGGTCATCTGGTGATAGGCGCTTGGGCTTTTAATTTATATTTGATTAGGTAATAAACTTACCATGAAGCGCCTTGGGTCATATAGGGATATGCGCTGTAGTTATATGTTATTTTTTTTTTAATAAATAAATGGGATATTAAGCTCCCTTTGTTCTTTGGTAGTTTTTTCTCATTATATTTATGTGTTGCTAGTCGTTTGGATCTTTATTTTAAAGGTTTTGCAATCTGATGAGTATGATTTATTTATACAGTTATAAGTTGAGCGTATATTCAAAATATTGTTAGGTTTTATTTATTTGAAGTATAGGGTTATTTGGTTTAAGAGGTTTTGTGTACTCAGTTATTAGGTTAATTAGCTTGGGATTTAGTTAGTTGGTTTTAGCACATTTGAATTTGCCGCTTAGCGCGCGTTAACTCTCGCCGCAGAGCGTCAGTTCGGGCGGCGGTACTATGACGGTCACGTCTTTGGTTTTCTGCCGCAGTCGAGAGCACTGGTTTCTGTTCTGTTAGGGTAGGTGAGAGTCGATCCTGTCGCACACATGTAAGTAGACGAGGAAGAGCATGTGCGTGTACGTCTGTGTATTTTATTCGGTTCATGCAAATTGTGGTAGGGATGATAGAAAGCGATCGAAAAGCCCATAGTAAGAGGAAAGTGCAAAATTTCAGGATTTATGCTGGCCCAATGCACGATTGACAACACAAATTTTAGTGCTTCATCATTATTGGGTTGTCAAACGTAGATGTAATTGGATTTATTATAAGGGTATTATTCGCAATCACTTTATTAAAAATAATTTGAAGTTTGTTGTTTACTAACAGCGAATGAAATAATGTGAGTAACATGATCACATGACTCGACGGAACCGTTACTAATAGTCACTCACGTTACTCTCACGTCACTTTTTCAGTAGAGGACGCTCTGTTCAACGCGCTCGCAGAAGAAGATAAGGTACTAAAAAAAATATCAACATAGGTAAATTGATAGATTTTGATCTGCTTTTTTAATGGTGTAGTCATTTTGGGATTCAAAATTTTTTTTCATAGAAAGAATCACAATTGAATTGCAGAGCGTTACTGCGGAAAATTGCTTTTTTTTTTTTAATTTTTTTCTGGCACCATTCAAAAGAAAATGTCTTGAACTACAATCCCTTAAATTTTTAAGTTGAGAGGGCAAAAGGCAAACGAGTGAACAAATCAAAGACCGTAACGCGTGTGGTTAAACGCCACCTCGCGTTCTCTGCTCTACTCTGCTCTATGTGTTAGAGACATAAGTATTTTTCTTCGTGCTTTGCAGTAGTCAACTACAGCTGATTTATTCATACAAGTCATTCATTTATCTCAAAATCACAATCTGCTTACCATAAATATGCACAAGTATCATTAATATGAGGAAAGTTTTTGATTTCGTTACATTTCTCTAAAAATTACGCATTTGTTACTCAAGACGCGGCGCAGTCTTTTTATTACAATAACAATCAAAGCAGTTTAGCAACAAATGTAGTTTATTATGAAGAATCCGATTTAAAGTTACAGTATAAAAGTATTGCGATTTTCTCAGATAACTTGATTCATGACACGGTAGACGTACATTGCAAACAAAAAATATTAATTGAATTTTGAAGAAAAGATTCAAATCGGTTGGTAAAGTTTTATAATTTACAGATGGAGCGGCCCAGCACTTTATGTATACATTATTTTTACAATATTATTGAGTTATAAACTTTTTTGATAGAAAATCTATTTTAAAAAATATCAAACGTAACTTAGTATCCATATGAAGTGTAGCTGATGCGCGGTGCTCGCCGCGAGGTGGCGTTCAAGCGCACACGCCACGGTCATTGATTGCTCACCACTCGTTTGCCTTTTACTCTCCCAACTTGTAATTGTAAGGGATTGTAGTTCAAGACTTGCTCTTTCGAATGGTGCCAGAAAAAAATTTTAAAAAAGCAGTTTTCCGCAGTAACGCTTTGAACTTCAATCGTAATTTTCTCTATGAAAAAAATTTTTGATCCTAAAACCGACTGCATCATTGAAAAGAGCAGATGAAAATCTATCGATTTTCCTATATTAATATTTATTTTAGTACCTTATCTTCCTCTGTGAGCGAATTAAGCAGAGCGTCCTCCACTGAAAAAATGTGTCGCACGCGTCTAGTGGCTGGAGCTCAATGGA
The DNA here is from genome assembly GCF_036245765.1 of Copidosoma floridanum. Lineage (NCBI taxonomy): Eukaryota > Metazoa > Arthropoda > Insecta > Hymenoptera > Encyrtidae > Copidosoma > Copidosoma floridanum. The sequence goes on along the minus strand of NW_028321907.1, from coordinate 38,341,739 downwards.
ATTGCTCACATATTCATTATCAACCTCCCAAGCTTGTCTTGCATAAATTAGTAGTTGTAGCTAAACTGTCATCCTTGAAAAAATGTAAGCTAAATATTATTTCAAAACATTACTGGATTTCAAAACAAGTATTAAAAGTACGGAAAAAATAAAAAAGAAATGTCTTGAAATAAAAAGTCTGTACATATGATTATGAGCATTAAATTGCACTATTTAATTAAATAACATGAATAGATAACAATGAAGCAAAAGTCTGTCAAATAGCATATACTTAGAGGCTATTCCATAACGTGTGCGTACAGTCAACTTAGCATCATGGAGCGTTCCAAAAGCACAAGTTCCCCACGCACGCGGTGTACTAGTTTAAAGCGATATTTCATAAAAAAAACATGAAAATGCCTCCTAATTTCTCGCGCGCCTCATGAATCATAACCGTAATATACACATCTAAGCAAATCATTTTTATCTTTCTAGTTCTGTTAAAAGTGAATTAACTGTGAATTAATAAAATCATGTATGAAAGCAAAAAAATTGAAGATGAAAAAGGGTTGACGTTTTATGTGACCATATCATCGGAGCAATTATTTCAGGCTCTTAACAGTAAACGAACTATCTTTGGTAAGATTTTAATATAGATCAGTGTGTATATGTAAATATACATTCAAAAAAAATAATGTATAGATCCAAACTGCTACGCTTACTTGCTGAAGAAAACTAAGAAAATTTATTGAGAAGAACCTAGGAAGAGCTCAGATAAAAAAAAAGTGAAACAAGGGTGAGTGGTTGTAACGTCAACGAAATTTTAGAGTTCTCTGACGAAGACAAGGATTTTGAAAATAAAAGACTTTAAGAATTCGTTACTGAATAAGATACGTCAATCCAACCGTGGTTAAAAAGCACCGATCCTAGACAAAATATATCAAAGCAATCATCACCTTTAATGGATCTGAATAATAGAACTTCCAAAAAAAAAATAAAAAAAATAAACCAATCAAAGAATAGTTGTAATTCTGTGAAAAATCAAAATTAAATTACAGAAGGTGATATATCAGTTCCTAAAAAATATATGAGGTTTCCTTCGTCAATTACAAAATTGAATGTTATGAATGCAGATACCGCTATCTGCACTAAACCGATGATTTTGTTATTGCTATTTTTTTTTTTTTTTTTATTGCTGCACACTTATAAAGAAAACAAATCAAAATTTTCTACATATAAAACTAAAGCCTGGGAAAAATTAGCAAAAGCAATAGAAACCTACAACTATCCTCCATCAGCTGAAAAGTGTCGAAAAAAATTTGATATTCTAAAATAGAAGTACAAGAAAATAAAAGATAATAATAATTCTGGAAGAGGTAGAAAGAATTTCGAGTTTTTTGCGGTATTGATGTATTACAGTATAGTTACTATTGCTGATTATATTTTTTCTAAATTCCATGTTTAAAAGTTATACATTCATTCAGGAATTTGATATGTTTTCTTCAGAGGTATGGGTAACTCCTAAATCCACTATGTCATCTGATGAACACTCGAGTGATGAAAGCTCGATGAAGAGCTCGATAGCAAGAGTACTCCAAAAGGAAAGAAACGTAAGAATACATTAAACGATCTGTTTACTGTATCTATTACTGACAAGTAATCAGTAATTTTGTTGAAAAAAAGGGGCTAATAATTTAAAAGCTATCGAAACAGAACAGCGTAAAAAAATGTGTGATAATGTAACGAATTAGTTAAAAAATTTAATTAAAAAGACTAGAATGAAAAAAACTACTACACAAATTTTTATAACGCTATATATTTGTACTAGCGGCCCCCCGTCTCGGCTTCGCTCGAGATTCACTAAATGGAACACATGTGTGTTGACAAGTAATATAGAACGTTTTCAGTGAAAAATTTTACATCTTTTTTCTGACACTTCTTGGAACAAAATACTTCTTATTAAAAGTACTGTAAAAAATAAAATAAAAAATATAATGATACTGAAAAGTACCGTGCATTCCTTACGTCATAAAATAAGTATTGGCCCTAGAAATAGCCGTTAATTAACAAACTTTTATAGAATAATGTTGTTAATTTCCTCTGCTGTAGAATTTCTTAGTGAAATTATCGCTCTCACATTTTTTTTTGTTCGAAGGAGCGGGGAAGGGAACATCTTCAGAGACACCCCACCCCATCCGGTGGTAGTGTCGGATTCACCCGGTGTGCCTACCGACTAAAAACTAACCTCCCCGCATGGGACAAGTCCGTAAGGACCACTCCCCTAGAAGACAAAAGGGCATAAGAGAAGGAGGAAGAAGGAAAATAATGGAGAATTTCGGAGGCTAGCTCGCTCTCAAAGGGATGAGAAGAGGGGCACTTACGCATCTGGGCGAAGCTCGAATCTTGGCTTGTGCCATAATAGAGTTCGAGAAGATTAAATTTGATGTAATTGTGTGTGTGTAGATGTGTATTGGGTCTTTGGTAGCGTACTTGTGATTAGTGTAAGTATTGTATAGGGCTCTCTCACATAACCATTGGTATGATTTGTTTGATAAATTTTCAATGTCCGAGTAAACTTCAGAAATAAGACTATCGATAATTGTAACCAGTTTTCCAATGGATTGATCTATGGTGATAAAACTGTTTTCATTTTCTATTGTGCCATTGCCAATTTTTAACAGCTGTGTTGGAAATTCCGTGTTTCCTCCACAGAGGTGTGATCTCATATTAGTACGTAAATAAAAAGACTACATAATGCCATAGAAATGATGATTTTAAACAGGCATTAATATTATCAGCTCTAGTTCATCTCAGAATTAGTGGTAATGTCTGCCTGAAATCTCCAGCAAAAACAAATGTAATACCACCTATTAGTTTCTAGTTTGATCTTAAATCTTGCAATATTCTATTAATTGCTTCAATGTGAGCTCTGTGACTGTTCAGAAAGTAAGCTGCCTATTAAGTGGTAAACTTTACCTTGAATTTTGAAAGTTGGCATAAAGTATCCTTCTCTGATATCTTTACCTCCAAATGATGCCATTTGAAATTGAGTATTGTAACATCTGATATTATCAAGGAAATATTTTAATAGAGGGTGTTTATCCATCAACAGATACCTTACTAATTCAGGAGGGTTTTGGAATGGATCAAGAGACACTTTACCACCAGAACACCAAAACCCTTGAGCTTCATCACTCCATTTTTTAGTGCCACAATAAGTACAAATACATGCATTCCACCAATTTGAATTGCTGGAAGATTCAAGTAATCAATGTCAGGGTTATAAGAGAAAGCGGATCCTAAATGATTATTTATTCGTAGATTTTTCCGCTGCTGTTCTAATCTCGATGAATATTCTGCGTCTGTTTCTATGCACCTAAAATTATAAACATTTAAAGCATTAAAAGTTCTCCTTTCGATTTGCCTTCTTGCAAATCGAGGCATTGTTAAACATTTTTGCAAGCCCTAAAAAGGGCTGTTTTTTGCTAACTTTATTAAGTTGTGATATATATTTTGGCAAAGTTTTTCAATGTTAAATGGCTCTTAGAAGGGCTGATAAGATTGACCAAATCGGCTGAGTGCTAATCTTGGAGGAAAAGTAATTTCTGGTTCATGTACTCAAAGTGAAGAGGGTCGTCGGTGGCCGGGGTTCCCAGACTCGATGAACAGCTTTACTCTTGATGTCTTTCAGTTAATGACTGATTTTTTTTTCAAATCTGCTGGCTTTATATAGACCCTTGGTGGACGGATCGTTGCAAGTTGCTATAAGACATTAGTCTGAAAAAGCAGTCTTGATAAAAATATATTTTTTGGCAAAGTAGTTCAACGTTTAGTAGCCCTTAAAAGGACTGATGAGACTTCTGGTAGTCGAATCAAGGCAGAATTTACTAATGGGCCTGAAAAGGCACTCGGTTATCTTGGTGATCCGAAGTAGAAATCGATGTATGTCCCTTGCCCATAAAAGAAGAGTGTCATCGGTAGCCGGGACACTGCATGACTAACAACTCTGTTCTTGGTGTACTGCCGATGAACGACTACGGTAACCAAAAACTTGATAGGGCAGATTATAACCAGTCTTCATTATTTTTGATTGATAGTGGCTTCAATTTTACGTCGACGCTACCTAGTGGATCCTACAGCACTAAGGCGTCAAGCTTTCTTATTTTAGCAAAACTTTGAGCTCATTTATCGCTATAGTTATTAACTTTTTCAAGAAAATAACTATGCGAAAACCATCTCAAAATTATCAAGAATCAGGATGCAAAATTTGTATATATAAGAACAATTAATTTTGCATTATTCGAAACTTCAATTCGCGTTCGTGTTTGTGTCTTGTTTTATCTTGCCAGCAATCCGTGATTCTCGAGAAATCGTGTTATTTTGTACAATTGTAATGTTACTGCGTCTTAACTCACCAATTTCGTCCGAATCATTTTGTAAAATAAAAATATTATCTAGTACACAACATGACATAAAAACAGAAATTAAGTTGATCCTTATCATGTTTATTTTAAGAGAAATTTTTTTCTATCTATTTTTTAAAAGTCCTACTAATCTTTCAACTACTATTTTGGCAGAAAAATGTTGAAAATAATATAGTTTCTGTGCATCTGTCTAATGTCTGTTATTTTTAAATGGAACTAGTAAGTGTTTTTTTGACAGCATAATAAGCTGCATGACCAGTTAAATGACTATTTCCAAGACAGAACTGATCATTATTACATATATCATGTACCCCAGATAATTTAAACACCCTTGCGTCCTGTACACTGCCCACTTGACCATTTTATGCAAGAATGATTTTCATATTTTGATCACAAACTATTTGTAATTGAACTGAAGCATTGTTTTTCCTATTTATTTAATGACCTCCATCAAAGTATACAGGACTTTTGATATGAGTGCCTTCAATCGCACCAACAGTTCCATGAAAACCGTACAAGTTAGGAAAAGCTTCACTATTTTCTTCAGGATAAGTTGGTCAATAATTAAATTCATTTCGCACAAAACACAATTCATATGCTACTCGTCGAACAGATCTGAATACAGTTCCCACGATCATTTGAAATTGACTACATGTTGCTCTGAAATAAATATCATTTTTTAAGTACAATTTTTTCATTTAATTTATAATACAGTCGACTGAGTCAAAATATTACCTATACGAATCATTATTGGCAAAAAACCATACAGCTACCAATAATTGTAGCTTTGGATCTTTTATTTTTCTTTCAGTTTTATTTGATCTTGATAAAGTAGCAACTGTATTTAAGTAAAAAATCAAAAGTATTTTCATTAATTTGTAAATTTTTTCAAAACTTCATCGGGCAAAATATTGCAATAGTTCCTAAATCGACGAAAATTTCACGTTGGAGAAGTACTTAATTTTCATTACTTTTTTTGGTATATTTAAAAAATCATGGCATACGTCCTTCCATTATCACTAAGTAGCATTTTGAATGAGTGTAGAAAATTTATTAAGTCAGTTCGGCAATTTTGTGACGCTCCATTGTTTATTACTACTAATTAACAGTAAATTTTCTCGGCCTTTAAAAATCAACATCACTTTAATGCAATGTTAGGAGAATTTTCATGGTTTTTTTTTTTTTTTTTTTTTTTTTTTATGAAATATCGCCTCAAACTAGTGCACCGTGCGTGTGAAGAACTTTTGCTTTTGGAATGCTCTATAATGATAAATTGACCGAGCGACCTACGCGCGTGGGTTAGGGAATAGCCTCTTAGTTACAATTAAAGCATATAGAGAGAAAGACTCGTGTCGTCGCTTGCTTTGTCTGTGCTCTCAGCTATATAGCTATAGCAATATCTCTACTTATCTCTGGTACTGTACTGCGTTTGCAAAATTAGATATTAAACTAGCTTATTTACAATTTCAAGTCGATGATAAGATCGCTATTATATTAATGATTAATACACATGGGGGACTATTTAAATATAATCAGCTAATGTACGGTCTAGACCCAGCACCAGCAATTTAGCAAAAGAAAATGGAAAACATACTTCGCGGTAATAAAGGCGTTATAGTTTTTCCAGACGACATCCGAATAACTGCTTAAGACTTTATGAGTTCATGTTCAGGGGAGTCCATACGATGTCGGAGCAGTGTTATCGCAGCGTTTCCCTGGTGGGACCGAAAAACCAGTTCAACAAATTTTATAAATCTTAAATACAACATAAAGAAAATTTAGTCGGATAGATTTTTGTATTTTAAAAAAACATGCCATTGTTTATTAAAAAATTTTACCAATACCTCTACGGGAATAGATTTACATTAAATTTGAATGACAGACTAATTATACTAATTTTCGCAAAAACAAAGAGTTGCCACGTTACAGTACAAAGAAAATGCAATATTCAGCAATTCTTTTACGTGGTTTTGAATACTATATTGAGTACGAAAAATCAAAAAGCACTCAGTCAAAAATTTATAGGTATAATCACACCTATAAATCATAGCTCTGTAATGATACTTATAATTACTTAAACAATAGCTACAACTTCCTGTATAATATAGCTATAAATTTTTTTCTAAAGTTAAATAAAAGTTGGTTTGAAATCTGATTTTTCAAAGATACATCGATCAGTATCGGTGCTGCTATCCGTATAATAATATAAAAACTGGGGGCCATGTATTTTTAAATGAGTAGAAGAAAAATCAAACAGCATAAACAACTTAGGGTTTTTTCGAAATTGTTTGGAAATACTTTAAGCCCTTAGGGTAACGCTAGCATTGAAACATATACCTTGAAAAAAATCAGATTTTAAATCAACTTTTACTTAAAGTTTGATTAAAATTTATAGCTGTGATGAATAGCTATATTTATAGCCATATTTTACTGATAATTATAGCTGTTTTATAGGTAATTATAGCTATTATTTATAGGTGATGTTATGGCTGTAATTTATAGGTGCAATTAAAGCTTTACATTGTAGACTGAGTAATAGTAACGCAGACTGACTATCTAAGATTATCTAGACTACTTGTAATTAATGTGGATAAAAACATTGTTATCACTGATTTATTATATATTAATACTTTCGAGACCTTATCGGTTAATGGAAGTTACATACTAAAAAGGGTACATAAAGATCGCGAATAACAATATGTGATGACTGCATTAACAAACAGAAAATTCTTAAAACAAATAAATTACATTTCATCAATTCATATCAAATAAACATACATCTGTCTAATGAAAACTTCAGTCTAGTTATCGTTTAAAATCATGTTAGTCATTCTCTCAAGCAGTTCTATCGAAAGTGATTTCGTAAAAACGTCAGCCATTTGGTCTCGAGTGGAGATCCATTTTATTAATACAAACCGTTGTTTCATACACTCCTTTACATAGTGCTCTCTTACATCTGCCATGTGTCGAAGTTTACTACCTCCTCCAGTTTAAGCGCTTGCTTCAGCCGCACGATTATTGCACCAAACTGTCATTGGGAAAAACGAGCCAGTCAACGCAATTAACAGTGAGTTCTTTAAGGACATTAGTTTTTGTCAAGCTTCACTCATTGCAATATATTTAGCCTGACACGTGGAGAGTGAAACATAACTTTGTGAGTTCGCCAGGCCACTGAGTCACCGTACAGACGTAGAACGTAACCACTGGTGGTTAATGAGTTTTTGCAGTTGACGAAACTTGCATCAGAGAAACCTTTAATCTATCATATTTGCCCTTGTATTTCAGTCCTCGAGTTTTTATATCATTAAGATAACGAAAAACTCATTTCACCATTTTCCAGTTTTTTCCGTAGGATTGGCTTGAAGCCGACTCAGTGCAGTTACAACATATGCAATGACGGGCCTGACTGTATTAGCTAGATACAACAGACTGCCAATGGCTTCTCTATAAGGGTATTTTCTTCTGTCTTTTCTGTTCGTTAGTTCATGCTCTTCATTAGTTTCTTCTCTGTCTCTTCTTTGGTGATTTTGCACCTGTTTAGCGACCACGGGCTTTTGAAATGCACTTGAATCATCAAAACCAAATCTTTCCAAAATTTTAGTAATATATGCCTTTTGAGTAAGGGTTATTTCTTATTTCTGTCTGTTTCTTTAGACTATTAACTTTACCCAGGTCTGTCGTTTTAAATTCAAGTTGCAATTTAAATTTACCATCAGTCACCCGATTGGAAAGCTTAGCAAGGGGTCTAGATTGTGCCTACCTAGGCAGTCTAGCTAGCCTAGCTAGGTCCTAGCGAGGCAAAAGTATAGAGGCAGATGGCGTGATGTAACGCGGCTAAGCTTGGCCCTACCTAGGCAACCTCTCTAGAGTATATTTTCTGTATACCCCCGCCGAAAATGCTTTAAGTACATGTTCTGCTCTGCTCCTTAACCTCGTTCAATAGGTGTGCGTAATATACTGTACTTCAAGAAATGAATTCTTAGACTAGGAGAGTAAAAAATAGTACAATGTCTTACAACAATGGTAACTTTTTTATTAAAAAAATAAATTATTTTCACAAAGTAAAAAATACAGTAGGGAAAAAAAAGTGTCAATTTGATAAAACTGTAAGAATATTTTAAATGTTGAGCATTTTGATTTTGACTCAATAACCCAATAACCCATCTTAATTTGCACGAATATTGGAGCCATATATTTCTTTTTCTTCCTTCTTTGCTATTGCACGTTTTAAAGCACGATATCTCTTGACCCTTTCCTTACTTAATGACAACGATCGTTTTACTGTTTCACTCATTTTACAAAAAAAAATTAGAAACACTATTCAATAAAATGCAGAAAACCCTTAACATGTCAGTTAATTATCTTACACACACTGCTCCAAAATAGCTGTCATTCGCATCAGTTGTACCTATAATGTTATATTGTAGCTACAGCTACAGCATAAGAAAAAGCGAGATGGAAGATACCCAGCTAGGCTTCCTACCTAGTCTCTACCAATTCCACCGTTACAAAACCTACCTTAGGCCTACCTAGGCCCCCTCTAACTACCGAGGCAGCCTAGATAAATTTCCGATCGGGCAACTTCTTCCGATCATTGCTGGCTATAGTATATCATATATATATATATATATATATATATATATATATATCCCTATATTATATAGTTGTATTGACAAAAGTAAGTCTCAGCCTCCCGCTCCCCCTCAGCTCCCCCTCAATTTACGTAGTTATTTGCTTGTTTTAACGTCATTTTTTATCAAATTATATTTGAGTGAGCTCCCCCTCTCTCCCCCAATAAAATACTTATTTATCTTATGTTTTACCATCATAAATGTTAAAAAATATACGCAATTTAGTACCTAAGTCATACCTCGTTTTTACGGTTTTTTAAGTCACTGATCATAGGTCTCCCTCTGTCAATTTGCTCCCCCTTACTCACCATGTGTCTCTGAAGTACCGTTATTTGTTTGACTTGATTGCACTTTTACATTTCCAATCTCTTTCTGGTCAATGTCTACTTCACCCAAATATAATTCTTGATTACTTGAGGACTTTATTAAGTGAAAGACAGAATTCAGGAGGAGGTATTATTGAATAGACAAACACAATTAAGCCTTTAAAACAATAATTCATTCTGTTAGTTTAATGTTGTGACATTTAATGTGTCATTTTAACCCATCTCTTCTTTTAAAACCCTTTCCACATTCTTCACATATTTGTTTTTCATGGTTTTTATGAATTAACATACGTCTGTTTTAATGTGACAATCTTCAAAGCTACATATTTTTGAATTACTGAAAAATTTCTAGCTAAACAATGTTTTTAATTTCTGATTTATTCTCGGATGCAATTTGAATAAAAATTTTTTTTGAATTCTTACATCTTAATAAAGCAACGTATAATTGTCCGTAAGAGAATAAAGGTTTTTTAGTATATAATCCTAAAGAATTAAAACTTTGTTTTTTTGATTTTTTAATAAATATAGAACATGCTAATACAAAGGGAAACTGTTTTCTATAGCAGACAAAAGGTAATGATAATAACCCTGGTAGCACAATCTTACGCACTGGCAGTGCGTAAGTCTGCACCTGGTCTGCTTCCGGGATCTTGTGTAATTCGGATGCATGACAAGTGCATAAGACGCTTTGCGGCAGATTTGCGCAAGATTTGTGGGCAGGCAAGTGCGCAAGACTCTTGCGTAAGAAGTGCACAAATCTGACGGTCAATCGAGTGCGTTATTATTTTTATTCGATGCACACCTCCTTGTTGCAGAATTTTGCAGAATTCTTGGGAGACGATAATTGACACAAGCTGTTTTAACTATGGTTTTGACTTATTTTGCTTGTAATAACATATTTCTTACGTTTTTGCTGGTGTAGAAATTGTGAAGAAATTTCTGAAGTGAGATTTTAACATCAGAAATTTCTTGAGATTTTTCAACAGGGTTATGGAAGACATTTAATTTTGTGCACTGACATTTTTTTATGTAGAATCGGCACCAAAAGATCACAAATTACTTTTATAAAGGAAAAAATTAGGAAAATACTATGAATACACTAGTTTTTCTAACTCATTAAGGAAATTTTATTGTATCGGCGAAAAAAATTTTTTCTGGAATTCAGTTTCCAACGTTTTTTATAGTGTTAAGAATAAAAATAGTTCATTCAAAAATGTATGTACATGTGTGCTTATGTATGTACGTGTATTTGTATGTGATCGGTCGTGTCTCAGAGCCCTTTGGTCAAATTTTAATAATTTCGGGTTCAAACTTATTGTTTTTGCATACTTCTACCGGCTTGAAAAAGAAATTTGAGTTTTGCACCGTATCAAGGTTGATGCTGTTCATTTTCAATTTTTGACACGGTTTTTAAAAACATTTGTTTTTGCTTTTAAAATTATTTTTATTTATTGCGTATAGAATCAACTTTATTTTATATTTTTAATCCTTTTAAAAGGTTTTTTTTTTACTTCGAATGTATACAATACTTAAATTTCAAGATTTGTTAATGTGTCAGAAAAACAACTATAGATAACAAAACAATCGTATTTAGACTTTTCTCTGATAAAATTTGGATCAAAAGGATTGAAATAATAAAGTGACACGAAAAAATAGATGTATTAGATTGTAAACATAAATAAAATATATACTATAATGAAATCACTAGTTAACAAATTGATTCAAATTTATTGCAAAATAAAATATTTAGCGGGTATCATGGCAGGAGTGTGAGGTGCAAATATAAATATTTAGGGTGGGAGTATAAGTGCTTCTTATAACGAATACACCCTATAAACTTATTGAAAAAAAACAAGCGAATTGTTCCTTACTTGGCAGTGTGATTGGAAAGGTCAAGATATCGCGACAGAGGGGGGTTGAAATAACCAGCCAAGAAAACTGTATCATTAAATAGAGAAACAGATATGCGTGTATACAATGACAGTTACGAGAGCTTAGGATTTTTAATAATTTACCAATACAAATAGTACATTTTTCACTTAACACTAACAGTATGTTTTTCGCTAACAATTTCTTCTGATTTATATAAGAAAAATTACTATCAATAAAAATTATATTTGTGGATTTTATTTTTTATAATGATATTGCAAATAAGTGTTAAGCTACAAAGTGCAGAAAAAAAATAGGAAGTCGAAAAATACTGTTATATATTTTCTTATAGGAAACATGTACAAACCCATGATTTGTGCACTTCTTACGCAAGGATCTCGGGCTCAAAAGCCTTGGGTTATAGTTTCAAGCAGTCATTATTCAACATCCTCCTTATTCTTGATAAAAATGACTGGAGTTTTGAATGCAGGTTATCCCCCAGGCCCTAACTGTTTTTACGTTCTTTATTCTTCTTGATTAACTAGTCACAAATTACATCTATAAACTCTACACTGGATTCACATAAATTTAAACTAATTCATATAAATTTAAACTTATTCATATGAATTTAAACTAATACATGCGACTTGACCATCACTTTCTTTAATTTTGTTTTGGTTTTTCTGTTTTTTCTTGTTTTTATATAACTTGCATTTAATTATGTATCTTTATTTTTAATTCACCTTCTATTTTTCATACATTATTCTTATTTATTAATGAATTTTTCTCTTAATTTCAAATGTAAATCTATTTTTGTCAACTAATTTTTAACTTTTGCGCATTTTATATTATACTCTGTAAAATTAAAATTTGAGACTGAACGTGGTTATACCACATAGTCTTATAAACGTTACTTACTTACTTACTTACTTACTTACTTACTTACTTACTTCCTTGTGTCCTTACCTGCACGAAAATTTTGCGCAAATCAACCGCAATCAGGAGTGCGCCTAGTCAAGACAAAAAATGCACTTAACTAATCGTTAGATTTATGCACTTAATGCGCAAGGATTTTGTGCACTCGCCTGCACGCTAATCTTGCGTAAATCTGCTGCAAGCGGAAGTGCCTCAAGTCAGAATGATAATGCACTTGACTGACCACCAGATTTGTGCACTTTTTACGCAAGAGTCTTGCTCACCTGTTGTGCATCAGAATAACGTTAGATCTTGGAAGCAGACTAGATGCAGACTTACACAATTTCGCTGTCAATGTAAATCTTGTGCCAGAAGTACGTTAGAATTGCGAAGACTGTGCTACTAGGGAAGGTGCCAATATTCAATGTTATTTTAGGAATATAAACTTTGCTTTTTTTTCTCCCATAATAATTTCTGCTTCTGCATTATACTTGAGTAATTTTGTTATTTTTAATCTTGTGCCTCTACAGAGACCATCTGATATACTAAAAGTTCTTATTAACACTACTATAGCATTTATTTCTAATTTAAATTCGTGTAATGGAAGAGCCTCTCTAATATTATTTCAAAATACTATTGGAAAATTAATATTTATGTTAATTTAATTACGTTAAGTTAATCATATGTTTTATCAACTCCTTTGTGAGTCACGTATTCTGCTGTTGTGAACTAATTTTAAGCCTGCATTGATAAATACACGAGTAATGTCGTTATTTTGTCAACTCAATCTGTTAATGGAAGGTTGGCACGTGGAGCGCGCAGGGGGGCGTTAGCCCCACTAATATATACATATGTATGTATATATATTCCTATACTATATAGTCGTAAGAGTTGAAGCGAGGTTTTGCTCCCCCCGCCTTCCCCCAGCTCCCTCCCAAATATGGTAATTTTTCTTTCATTTTCTTTCATTATTTCGATAATACAACTTTTTTGCTCGCTCAACCCCTGTTCCCCCCACCTTCCCCGCTCCTCCTTAGCTTTCCCATATATTATGTGAATAAATTTGTAAGGGCTTATATATTAACTGTTACAAATGGTCTAATTTTCACATAAAATTTTATTTTACCATAACAAAAAATTTTTTTATAATTAATTCAGTTACGATGTTTTTTTTCATTATATACTCTAAAATGTTTCTTTAGGTGCTCTGCTCTTACATAACCTTTCCCACAATTTTGACAAATATTTTTTTGAACGTTTTTTTTACGACTTTTCAAATGTCTCTGTAAGTGATTACTTCTTTTGAAACATTTCCCACATTTAATACACTTTAAATTTTTCTCAATGTTTTGGCATTCCTTTGTGTGACGCAAATAGTTGTTCTTCTCTAATATATGAATGCTACATAGATCACATACAAGAAATTTTTTTTGTGAACGTTTTTGTGCGATGATAGACACTCTTAAGTTGAAAATTTTGAGTTGCATTTGTCACACTGATAAAATTTTGCATCCATGATGGTGTATCTGAAAACATATTACATAAAACGGATTGTTTATGTTTTCATAAATCTGGGTACTAGACGGTACTGAAATTTGCTTTATTGATGAAAGAAAAAATTTGCTAGAAAGTATAAAAATAATGAACTAATAGAATAGTTTTTTTGTTACGCTAACATTTCATTCCAAACAATATTTTTAATTTCAAATTTGTTTTCTGATTCAATTGGGATAAAATTTTTTTTTTGGTTTTAACATCTAGACAGTGCAACATATAATTGCCCATGAGAAAATAATGGTCTTCTAAAGTATAATCCTAAGGCATCAAAACTTTGACCTTGAGATTTATTGATAGTCATAGAAAAAGCTAAGGTAAATGAAAATTGTTCTCTGTACAATAAAAATGGTAGCGAAGAATAATTGTTTGTATTTAGTGCTATTTTCGGAATAAAGGCTTTTTCCTTTTTTTTTCCCTGTGATTTTTTCAGCTTCGATGTTGTAATTGAATAATTTTGTAATTCGTAATCTTGTACCATTGCAAAGTTCTTCAGATATGTTTAAGTTTCATATTAATATAACAATAGCGTTAATTTTCAAATTTAATTCGTATGTAGGAAGACCTTCTTTAATACTTGTTAAGTATTCTGCAGGGAAATTAATATAAATATTATCGTCTGAATTATCTTCCCCTTTGTAAGTTGCTTTATTAATACTATAATACGTTACTATTGTTCTTACTATATTATTTAAAATTTTTTTGTTAAAAAAATTCGTGTATTCATTGTAAGATGTTAATATAGCTTTGATTATAAAAAAATCATCATCATTATTAAAATTTTTAGAACATATATCATTTCTTTTTTATATCTGAGGAATTCTAAAAGTTTTGATTTCGCCTTCTCCTATATTCAGTAGCAATGAAAAAAAATTTTTATCAATCAAACGTATATTATTTTTTAAATAAAAAATATTAAACAAAGGCCAAAAATTAGAAAATTTCATGGTTTCTTAAACAATAGTAATTTTGCTTCCATTTTTTACCTACTAGATAAATCTTTTAAAGTCCTATCAACGATTTCTATAGCTTTTTTCAGTATTATAGAAGCTTCATCCCAAATAATAACTTGTACATTACGTAATTTTTGTTTATTTGGGTCAATCTGGAAGAACGCACTTTCTATAGTACTTAAGTCTACAGGAAGTCTGAAAGTTCTGTGAGTAGTCATTCCCTCTGGAAGCGGAATATAAGCAATACCTGTTCAAGCCATTGTAAGAAAGTTCTCTGTAGATATAAGAGGAATAATTCTTTTTTTCGTTGCAATTCGGGAGTCTAATTCACTGTCTTATTTTTGTTAAGACATTTTGTTACTTTTTAAAACGAATTTAACGAAGTAAAAGTGAAAGAAAAGAAAAATACCAATGGGCAAAAATTTGAGTTACACAAAATTGAAAGAAAAATAACAATAAGCTAACGATACTGTTGAAACAAAATCAATTTGTGATTCTAACAATGTCTTATTTTTAAATTTTTGACAATATTTGAAATTTTTAAATACGTTGTCGTTTCAAATACATAAAAATTAGGCATTAGTCAGAAAAAATAAGAAATGAGTGTTAAAAATTCATGTATTAATTATGATCAATATACATTCATTACATACATTAATTTTAAGTAACAATTAATATAATTCGTGTGTTTTCCATACTCCGTAAATCTATAGTTGCAATTACGGGGGTTAGTGCGCAGAGCGCGCAGGGGGCAGAGATAGTTATAAGAGATTAGAACGAGGTCTTAGAAATATCTATTGATACATACAGGATAGACAGCTCATTTAAAAAAGAGGGCCACTAAAAGGTATAGTAAAGCTCATAAAAAAAAAAAGTTAAGGGCACATCTCTCTTTCTATATAAACTTTACCACTTTTATTCAAAATTAGCAGCTTGTTCTTCTCATTTCCTTAAAAGCAGCCCAGTAATCGTCCCCCTGCATAGAACACGTATTCCCGAGTATTTTCGAAAAATGGCGTAGTCTCCCGAATTCTGTTAAATATACTTTAACATATTTTGTTTCATTCTAACAATTAATTTTATCATTTTTTGAGGCTTTATAAGATATCAATTCAAAGCTTATTTAGAAAAAATTAGACTTATAACATAACAAGGGGGGGGGGTAGGCGCGCGGATCGCGCAGGGGGTATACATATATATATTTATAAACACAGAATTGGAATTACGTGGACGTCCGCATAATTCTACCATGTTATTTATATATATGTTAGAAGCACGTAAAATTCGCATAAGTCACTATTAATAAACGTATATATATATATATATACTAGTTAGGGTTCGTCCCCTACGCGCTCCGCGCTCCAACCCCCTACTGTTCTAACGGAAAAGGAGAGTCTTTGAATTTCATCTGTTAGTGGGGAGAGGTTGGTGCCCAGAATTTCGTTAGAAAAAAAGTTTTTGATCTACATTGTTAAGCATTAGCTATATATATTAATCACTAAATTTCCACACCATCCAGAAGATACTATTGTGGTACGTTGAAAGTTTTTCTAAAACTCTCCGTTATGTTTAGGGAAAAAAGGTATACATTATTTTTTTATTAATTACATTCCAAACAATGAAAAGTTTTAATGACTATAATCAATTGATATAAGTGGTTGAAAAAGTTTTTATTTTTAGATTCAATGACAAATATGGAAATAATTTCTTTACACTATTCCACACTGTAAATTAAAAAAATCGTTTGTACTTTGTAGTATTAAAATTTAATTTAAAATGAAATCAAATATTTTTAAAATTTTTTAGAGTAAACAATATAGAAGTTAGCGTAAAAGGGGACTGAAATTGTTTATTCAGAACTTTTTTTTATTTTCTGTATAGTGACGAGGATTTCCACATGAGAGGTCGTTCTTTATTGATCGATAATGTTGTAAATAAATGGCAAAATTATTATGAATTTACAGTAGGAAACGATTGTTATCGAAATGTGAAAAGTAGTGATAAATATATTAACATAATGTCAAAAAATGGGATTTATGGTAGAAGTATTGGAACTCAAAGCTTTTCAGATTTATTTATTGTTCACAATATAGTTAATTTCTCGAACAACGACATTCAAACATATGGAAATTCAAATAGTAATCTCAAACTAAAAATTAATCTTGAACGGAAAATACAATAAAAAATGTTGCCATTGGTCGATTCAACATTGTATCTCCAAAAGATCATAAAAAAATTTTTTTTATTCGTATTAAATAACGTAACTAGTTCGACATCGTTCAAAGACATTAGAAAATATAAAGGAATAACTTGAAACTTTTAAAGATACTGCAATTGCAATGGGTTTGATAGACAATGATGAAAAAATCGATGATATTTTTAAAAAAGCAATGGCTGTTACGTTTCTATATCAATTAAGACAGTTTTTTGCTTGGTTTTTAATTTCAGAAAACGTTTTAGGTGATAAAATATGGAATAAATACAAAGAATTTTTTACGAAGGGTTTGCCTAATAATAAAGATAATTTGGCTCTTTTACATATTAACCAAAATTTAGAATCAGAAGATAATGTTGCGTAGGATTCTATGGTCTTGGGGTGCGCACGAAGTAAATAGTCGAGGAACTAGTATCAACGTCTTTATTAATGCAAAAACGAGAGAAGAGCGCGTCGCGTGTGTACGACCTTCGTCCTTGACGGTTCCAGCCAGAGAGAGCGCTCCTTTCAGCATCCCATCGGCTTGTCGCTTTGCTCTCTCCCACTACAATTATCTGTAGTAGGCCCCAAAAAGAGGGGGCGCACGTACGTGTAGCTATGATATCGTACGTGACACGTCCGAGGCCGCGCCGCTATCGTCCTCGATGGCGATTTACCTTTTTAATTTACATGTTTGTGCTAGAGTAATGTTCGTGTAATGTTGTTTATATTGTATGTGAGATTTCTAACGTAGGAGTAAAAAGGTTGAGAGAAAAAAAAAAACCTGTCCTTGTTCCTCCTTTACACAAATTCGCTTAATTGTTTTTTTTTGTGTAAGCATTTATTGTTTTTGTTCACGCTCTTCTCCCTTTATAATATAGTGCAATATTGCAAAATTCTTATTTATAAATTCATAGAGTGTAATAATCTTCAAGTTATTTCTTTTAATTATTAACTAAATATTTAATCCCACTGTAGGTTATCCATGTTAAACTTGTAAAATATGGCATTACAGTATGTTATAATGTATCGTATGATATTACTTATTTTTCTACTGTTGATTCGATCATTTTATTAATGTTTTTGATTCGTGTTATTGTTACCGTTGGCTGCGCTACGAGCCTGTTAGATATTTCCACATAATGCATTTTTGTTCGTAAATATGGTAACTAAATTATAATAAACAAACGTAACCTAGATTTATGTATGTATACAAAATTTAATTAAAATTTTTTTTTTTATATATATATATATATATATATATATATATATATCCTCTTATGCACGAGGACGTTTCATTTTGTCAGCTGCCGGAGGTGCATTTCTGACCGCTACGCGTACTTGGTTTTGCGATGCGACTGGTTTTTGTATGGTCTGTAGCATTATTGGTTGCGCTGTCACTGCACCCGCCGCTGCGCCTTCGCTTCCGGAACGGTTCCTTCTACCTGTAAGCATTCTAGCCAAATTTAGTATTAAGGGGCCCCCCCATTTTAGGAACCCGAACGACCCCGCTGCTGTGCCTAAAGCTATTTCTGCAGCCACCCACGCGTATTCCTTCCAGTCGGATAATTCGCTTTGTGTCTGCAAGAGTTCGCGCACGCGTTGGACTATGTCCATTAATTTTGTGCCAGTTTTTAAGTTCTCCTCAGGCCCGTATTCTTGACTACCGAGTTCCTGTAACCCGTCCCTTTTTATTATCGTGCTTATTAGTTCCTGTAACTTGTCTGTTCTTATTCCTTTTATACTCTGTATTATTTTCTCTACATTTAAGTTTGAGTTTTTGAATTTAACTATTTGGCTCTTGCCCTCCTCTGACCCTGGGCTCAATCTTGTTTCTGATGCTTGAGCCGTGCAATCATCTGATAAATTTATTACCCCTGCATCTATAACTTTCAGTGTTTCGTGCTCTGTATGCTCGCATTGTACGTGTATTTTCTCCTCCACTATGGTACTGAACGCGTGCTGGTTCCTTGCATGTAGGCGCGTCCAATAAGTGCCATTTAATCTGGCTAGTATAATTGGGCATTCCTCTGGATTTTTTATTGTGTAACCCAAAATCAATTTTATTTCGCAAGGATGGTCTTCTTCTATCTCATGTGCCGGTTCCATCAGTGTACAAATGCGTGTTCGTCCTATTTTCTTGCATCTTTCTACCGTTCGCTGTGATATTGGTGCGAACCTTTTCGCGCTCATGCTGACTGCCACGTACTCGTGTGTTGGTTGTAGATATGCCACGATGTTTGTTATATTGAGCCCTTCCTGTTCTACTGGTAGTGGTGATATTCTGAGAAGATCAAAATCCTCTCTTGTTACCAAGGGTATTTCTATGCAATATACTATTTTCCCACTAAATGCTACGGTTGCTATCTCCAACGCTTCTCCGATATTTTCCCTTGTTGTTGCATTATTCTCTCCTGGGAGTTTGAGGTCCGGCCTTAGCTGTCCTGCTAATATTTTAGCCTCTGATATAGCTATCGATGCTTCCTCCGGTAGGTGTATCACGCCCCGACTTGCCAAATATATTATATCGGCCGTTTTCCTAAATTTTTCTGATAGTTCGTTGGCTATTTGTTGAAATTCCTTTACCATATTTGATACTTTGTCTTCTCCTGTAATCAGGTCTGCAAATATTTTCAAACCTTCTTCCGTTATTTTTCCCGCTTTTTCTTCAAATTTTTTAATATTTTGTAGCTCTTTTTCATGATTACCGAACGTTGTAACTGTCATTTGTTCCGCTAAATATTTATTTATGTCGATTGTGGTACTTGGTTTTGAGGCTATCAATTTTAGTATTTTTTCTTTCTCCGCTACTGTTAATTGACCCTTGATAACTTGCACAGCTGCGGTTTGACTAAGGATTTCTTGGCCCACTACCGCTCTGTATGCCTCTTGTGCTTTTTCTTTCGTTTGTAGCACCTCGTACGTGGCCCGACTAATATGTCTCATGCATTCTCTTTTCTTTCTTAATGTTACCGTGCACTTCCAGTTTGCTTGCGTCTGCGCCCGTAAAAATTGTTCCGATTCTACAATTAGCTGGCTCCAATCTACGTACCATATGACTTTCCACGTTGATGTGGCTGATTGGATTGGGCCCAGGTTTTCTACAATTATCCCCGGATTCTTCTTGATTAATTCTACCTCCCCTAGTTGTTTATTTCCCTGTGCGGCCTTTGCCCTAAAACAAAACAACAACAAAAAAAAAAATGGATACTTTTCTATATGATTCTTGCGTTCCTTCTCTTTATATACATTTTCTTTCACATGTGGATACATGCTTATACACCCGGGTGATTTGTCCCTATATTCAGTGATTAGGACTATTTAATAATTCGCGTTCGCGTAATTGCTTTAAGCTGCGAGTGTGGTTTTCCCTTTACATATGGATTTCCCTATGCGCTCTTAAATGATACCTTAATTTATATATTGGTACGTATATATTCATGCTATTACGTTTGCTCGTGCACGTGTTCGGGTGCGACTTTCCCATGCTGAGCTTTATCTAATGCCGTTCAATTTTCGTGTCTCTCGTCACTTCATTTCTTATGCCCTTTCCTCTAAGTGTATTACAAGATTATACATACTAGGCTACGTTACACGCATTCACTCATTCGGTTAATTCCCAGCGGAGGCGAGTGTGGATATGAGAGGGAGAAGAAAAAGGGGAAAGTTTTATTGTTCTACATTATAAACCTTCGTTTCCCGACGCTGTATGCTACGTTATTCTTCTTTTCCCTTATTTCTATTTCCTTCAAGTGACTCACCTAAAGTGGGAAAGGACTTAGATAGGTGTACGAATCTGCGTTTGCTTTTTCTCAACGTTGCTGCTAAGTCAGTGTATTCTACGTCTCCATACGTGCACGATCTCTGAAATTAACTTCGATAGTCATGGCCGGTTTCAGTCAATTCTTTGATCGCCTCATTGGGTTTGTCCGGTTGCCTTTAGGTGACTCGCGATCCACGCGCTTCGTTGTCACTGGTGGTGGTGCGTGTGGATTACTGTTGGGGGCTGTTCTCCAGGAGGAAGTCGCGTGCGCCGTGCCAGGTTGCCAAAGCGTAAGTATGAAAGCGAAGTTTTTTTTTTTTTTTTTTTTTTTTTTTTTTTTTTTTTTTTTTTTTTTTGTTTCATTTATTGGATTGTAGGTTACGCGACTGTATGCGTGCCGGGATGTCCCCGCTGTGGGACGGCCCCCTGGGCAAAACATTGTTGTGCTAAACGGGTCGACCGCGCTAGCGCCAATACATTGTGAGCAGCATGGTTCGGTAAGTGCTCTTGGCTTTTTGTCATTTTTTTTTTTCTCATGGCTCCTCTATTTTCTCAATGCAAAAATTTTTTTTTTTTTTTTTTTTTTTTTTTTTTTTTTTTTTTTTTTCAGCTTGGGGTTCGTTTGATAGTCGATCCCTTCGCCTTTTTCGGTGTCCCGGTTCCCCTACTGTTACCGGGGTGGCCTTCCGGCGCGATGCCACTGCCAACCTTGCGCTACCCCTATCGAGGAGGGGTAGGGTCCTGCGAGGTGCGATGCCCTTCGGGGACTCCATTCCTCGTGATTGTGCGGGAGGAGGAGAGGGCGCCCGTCCCCTATTTTACTGGGAAAGTGTTGTGGCTGCACTGCCCCACCTTGGTAGGGGGGGCTTCCTACTCTCTGGCCGTCGGCTGTAGCTGTCACGGTACCATCCTGGTGCTAGTGGTGGACGTCACCCTGGAAGGCGCCGTCAACTATCCTCTCGATCACCGACCGGTTATCCAGGTAATTTTCTTTTTTTTTTTGGTTTCTTGTTCCTTATTTGATTAGTTTATTTATTTCTTTATTTAATTCGTTTTTTTCTTCTTTTTTTTTTTGCTATTAGGTGCAACGTTCTGCCAGCGGATGCCTCGTCCCTTCCACGCTGATCGCTGCTACTACTGGTTCTCAGCCCAGCGTCGTCGACTGCCTTCAGCGGTTGCAAACGCTGCAGCTGGGGGAGGGTTCCAACGGGACTTCCCGGGGGAGTGGTTTGGGTCGTGGGCGACGGCGAAAAAAGGAGGGGGTGAGCCACTCGTGTGCTTGTTGTAAGGGCTGTGGCTCCCATTAGTTTTAATAAGGAAAAATAAAATAAATAAACAAAAAATATAATTTTTCAAATATAGTGTTTTCATCCTTTTATTATTTCCCTTTCATATTCCGCACTTATGGGTTCTTTTTTTTTTTTTGCATCGCGTACACACACATCCATATATATATGTAAATATACACATACTCACACACGCATATATACATATATATATATATATATATATATATATATATACATAACGCGTTATGAGAGAAAACCACACGCGTAACTCTTCCGTTGTCATTAGAGTTTTGTATAAACAGTAAGCGTTAAACTCGGTAACGAAAAATTTTAATTTCTTGTTTCGTGTATTAAAGAGAAAGATAAAAAAAAGGGAAGAGGAAGAAAAGGGAAAAAAAATATTTTGTGGCCCGTCCGGGGGCCGCGAAAATTTTGGCGAACTTGATTATTTTGACTGTTGGTTTCCACTAACTATTTTATACATGCTGATGCCCTAACCCTACAATTGTGTATTTGTATGTAGGTACCCACGTGAGCCTGCATTGTTTGAGTTCCGACCCTGAAGCTATATCCCTGTTTTGAACATGCGTATGGGCTTCGGCGACTGCGTGAGTCACGTTTACTGTTGAGCCCGTATGGTTACCTTACTTCCTTTTTTTTTTCTCTCGCACCATATCTCTCCGATTCAGACTTTCTCCTTATTATCCTCGTGTTGAGTTTTTAAGACGCATGCTTTCTTGATTTTGTCGACATGCACCACCCTTACTTCGTCCTTCCTCTGAAGTTTGACATTCTTTTTCGCATAATCGATGCCAGTTATTTCGTAAGGGCCCTCATATTGGGCGTCGAATTTCCCTTTCGACGGCTCTTTTAACACATAAACCATCTCTCCCTCGAGGTAGTATCTCGTATTCAATTTGCGGTCGTAGTAATATTTTGAGCGGTATTTCGCTTGCACTTGATTCATTGCAGCGATGGTTCTCATCTCCGTCAATGTCGTTACCAGCTCATTAAAATATTCGTTCGACGTCTGGCCGTTGGATGATGTCTTAAAGCTAGTAGGTGTTCTCGCTCTTTGCCCGAAAACAAGCTCATGTGGTGAGTACCCTGTACTCTCATGGTCCGTAGTATTGTATGAGTGCATGCACAATGGTAAGTGCTCGTCCCACTGATCTTCTTTCTCCACGTAGGCTTTTATATATTCGGTGAGCGTATGATGCATTCGTTCGATGGCCCCATTTGTTTGAGGGTGAAATGCCGTACTACCCATTTTGTCTATTTTAAATAATTTTGCTAGTTCATCCATGCTTTTATTCATGAAATGGGTGCCTCGGTCAGACAGTAGATGTTCCGGGGGTCCGAAATATGCTATAAATTTATCGGTTATTGCCCTTACGGTCTCCTCAGCTGTTGCTCTCTTCACTGGTACAAGAACAATAAACTTTGTTAGCCAGTCTTGCATAGACAAAATATGTGTGTAGTTATTCGTCGATGGCTTACTGATTGGCCCGTAGTAGTCTATTGAAATTTTTTCAAAAGGTCTACTCGGTGTGTCCGTAATGAGCAACGCTTGTTTTGTTTTTACCCTTACAAGTTTTTTCGTCTGACATGAAGGGCATCCCAAAATGACTTGCCTTATGTCTGGGCGCATGTTTCTCCAATAGTAGTCCTTCGCGATCCTACTATATGTCTTGTTCATGCCTCTGTGCCCGCCTATGGCTGCTTCGTGGTACTCTTTAATTATTTTCAATCTTTGACTCGTCGGTGGAATTATCAATGTGTTGGTGTAGAGCACCGCCGCTAATCTAGTGTCTTTGAATATTTCCTCGAAAATATCGGCAAAGTACCCCCATTGGGTAAGATTAAGAATCGCTAGATCCCTGACAATTCCAATTGTTTTAATATTGTTTGCAATTATTACGTCTCTAAGAGCCTTAACACACTTCTTAATATTCGATTTGAGCGCTGCTTCCTCAAAATGCTCCTTTACGTACATGTATATCACCGTTACCTTTCTCTCTCTAGTACTTTTAGCTTCACCTACGACTTTCTCCTCGTTGTTCATGCGCGTCGGATTTATGTACCCTCTTTCATGTAAAGCATCTATTGCTTCCGTATTGGGTACCGCTTCCGTTACCGTCATAAATGCCAGGTTTTCGAGATACCTAAAGGGATGGTTTTCAATTTTGCTTAGTTTTTGGCACAGGGGTGGGTCTTCCCCTTCTTTTGGTGCCCATGGCGGTCTTTCATTTGGCAGGCGTGTTCTGCATACCGTGTATTTTTCCATCGATGGAGAGTGTGTGACTGTGTTAGTTTCATTCTCGCTTTCTGTTTCACATAATGCGTTATTCAATTTATTAACCTGCTCTATCTCTCCTTCCATCGTATTTTCAGAGCTTTCGTCATCGCTGTTAGTGGGATGGTTGTCTCCTTCCCCTTCTTCTACACGCATACTCGAGTTCGTCTCTCCATCGGTGTGGTTCTGCTCTGTTCCTGATTGACTTTCTTTATCCCTTCCCCACTCACGTTGGTTTGCTTCTCCATCTCTTTCTGGCTCACTCGCGTATTCTTCCCGCCTTTCACAACTACTACCGTCATTGCTATGTGAATCATTTTCCGACTCGGTAATAGAATTTTGTACTAAGGGCACGTAATGGGCATTCTCGCTGTTACCTTCCAGATGCAAGTGGCCGACCCCTTCTTTTTCCGTTGCAATATAGTGCGCATAAATATAGTTTTCCCGATTTAACTTGAGGTGTACACACACGTTTTTTTTGAATTCTTGCGAAAATATGTATATACATTCCCCAGTTCCATATTCTGTACGCGACATTAGTATATTTTCTGTTTCTTCTGGCTCTCTACACTTTTGTAGGTATTCTGAATTTTTTAATATCATTCTCAGCTCGTCGGTCGAGAGATTAAGATTAAATAAAAAAATTAGGCTATAAAATAGGCAATTTCCCGGCGGATCGTACGGTAGTCCTGGCACTTTGATAAGTATTTTATGAGGTTGAATGCATTCATTCGTTTCCCTTCGTGTATTATCGTTAAGATATGCCAGCCACTTATCTGTCGGCGCCGTTGTATCTGACGGTAAGTTGGGTTCCTTTATTGTTCGATCTCCAGGTTCTTCAAACTGGACTCGCTTATCACTTTTACGCGACATTGAATCTGTTTTTTCCCTTTCTTCTGGTGGCGCTTTTTCCCCAAGGATTTTTTCGTTGGGCTCCCATACGTCGATCCTCATTCCCGGCCTTCCTTCTACATCTCGCCTTCTTACGTCAATCATAACTTGTGCCCGCAGTTCGTCTGATCTTCCCTCTAACAAATCGTGTATATCCGGTTCCTTGTCTGCTTCTGTTGTTGGAGCGAAATTTGTTTCCGCGCTCACTGAGAGCTCTGCTGACCTATGTTCTACTTCTTCCGTGTTTTGTGCCGTTGTACTATTTGACGTTTGTGGCGTATCACAATTAGCTATTATTATTTCCTTCGAAGGGCTCATTATTGTCGGCGTAATCGAAAAATTCGGCTTTTGTCTGTTTAATGTGTCCATTTGTCTCTTGCGCAATTTTCGTTTTCTCTCCTCGAATAGTACTGCTGCTGGTGTACTCGTTGTTTTTACTCCCCTTCGAAACCCCGGTTCTTTCATAATATAACCTAATTTCCCGTCCGTCATTCCTTGGGAAATGGGATCATCCCCTGCCGTAGCGATTGGTCTCGTCATCTTTTCAACTTCATCATCTGATGAATCCGAACCTGTGCCTTCTATTTCCATATCGAGCTTATTTTCATTCCGTCCCTCATATAATTGTTTTTTTTTTCTCCCTTTTATTACATTCATAAGTACCGTCAGTGAGCGGCTCATTTGCTGTATGCTCGTACTGTGGTGTCTCTCCTTCACTCTCTTCTTCCCTCGATCTTTCTCGTGCTTGATCGGCTCTCTCCGACGCTTCAACACCTCTGCCTTCAAAACCACCTTTGCCAAATGTTACGATGCTTTCATCTACCTCGTTTGCTTCCGTTAACTTTCGGGTGCCTTTCACTCTCCTCGCCTCTTCGGCCGCCAAGCTTGCTTGTATCAGCTGCCAGCCCCAATCATCGAGTCCCGTACTGTGATTTTCCGATTCGCTATTCATTATTACTGGTGTTCCGCAATTTGCAACAATAACGTCTTTTGACGAAATCTCGTTGCGTTCCGTATCTGTTTCTGTTTTTAAATTGCTAACTATAATATTCTTTCTTGGGCGACCTCTTTTTCTCACTGTTTTCTTTATTTTCCTGCTTAATTTTTCGTTTGTTCCTACTTTTTCCTCGGATTCGGAATCTCCCTCACCATCAGCTTGACCATCTATTTTCGTTTCATACTTATCTTCTTTCCATTCATCCAAATTTTGTTTTTTTCTCTGTACTTTTTTATCCGAATCCTCTGAATCAGAGTAAATGATTTTCCCCTTTTTAGTATTTCCCTGAGTACGCTGTTTACGGGTCGCTCGTATTTTAAAAATGCGCGCTGGAGGCCCATCGCTATCGGCTAGTCCTTCTTTCTCCTGTTCGTCCGCCAGCTGATACAGTTCTTGGCGTGGCCGCTCAGTGTTTATTTCTCCCTCTCCTATTACTGGATTTCGAGAGAGTGCGTCGGGTGCTTTGTTCGAAATGCCTGGCCGATATACTACGTCAAATTCGTAGCCTCGTAGCTCCGCTTTTAGCCTATTAAACCTTATGTCGGGCTTCTTTGACGTGTGGTAATGTTTTAATGGCTCATGATCCGTGACCACTGTAAATTTGCGCCCAAATAAGTACGGCCGAAACTGTTCTTTTGCAAACACTATAGCCAACAGCTCCTTATCATACGTTGGGTAGCGTAATTCGCTCCCTCGAAGGCATCGTGAAGCATATTCACACGGTCTATCTTTACCCAACTCGCCTTGGCTTAATATTGCTCCTATTGCGTAGTCTGATGCATCTGTTGTGACTATAAAAGGCTTGTCTAGATTTGGTGCAATAAGTACCGGCTCACTACATAATGCGTCAACTAATGTTTTGAAAGCTTGCTCCTGCTGCTCTTCCCATTTGAACTCTGTTTCTTTTCTCAAGAGTTTGGAGAGCGGCTGAGCAATTTTTGCATAATTCTGGATAAATCGTCTATAATATCCGACAAATCCAAGAAATTGTTTGATTTTCTTTGCATTCGTAGGTCTCGGATATTTCCTCGCTGCTTCGATTTTTTTTGGATCTGTTTTTATTTGTCCGTTTCCTACTACGTGTCCCAGTACTTTCGCTTCGCGTTTCAAAAATTGGCATTTTTTCGGCTCAATTGTCAAGTTTGCTTCCGAAAGCCGCTTTAAAAGTCTAATAAAACGCCTCTCGTGCTCTTCGAGGTTCGGAGCAAACACCATGATATCATCCAAATACACTTCGATTTCATGACCCTGTAGACCCGCCAACGCGAGTGACATCGCTCTCAAAAATGTATTCGGCGAGTCCGTACACCCCATTGGCATTCTCCTATACTGATAATGACCGTCTGGCCCAGAAAACGCTGTTTTGTGTGCGTCATTCTCATGAATTTCTATTTGGAAAAATCCCTGTTTTAGATCGACTACTGTAATGTATCGAGCTGACGCTAAATGCTCGAGTATATCACTTTGGAATGGTAAGGGATGGCAACTTCCTACAGTTATTTCATTGAGCTGCCTAAAATCAGTTACCACGCGCCAACGTTTCTCCCCGTCCGGCCCCGCATGCTTGGGTACAATCCACATGTTAGAATTGTATGGTGATTTCGAAGGCTCGACGATTCCTTGCTCGAGCAATTTCTCTATCTCTTTTTTCATCTGTTCTCTTAGCGCTGGTGGGTACCTATAGCGCTTCGCCGTCACGGGCTTGTCCGTCGTAGTTATGATGCGGTGTTTCAATATATGAGTTGCTTTCAGTGGTTCTCCATCTAGGCCAAATACAAACGGATTATACTCTATGAGTTTCCGGACGTGTGATTTTTCTTCCTCGTTGCAACTTGAAACATCAATAAGCTGCATTATTTTATCGATTCTCGCTATTTTTCCTTTATCCGACAACCTACTTAAATTGTCAGTGTCCTTGAAATCACTATTGGACCCGCCACTTGTATAATTATTTGTAACGCCATATTGAACTTTGTTCATTTTTCTCCTTTCTTGGCCATCTGCCTCAAAAAGTCTTATAATTGCCTCATTAACGCCCCGAGCGTCGTCCCCTTCGACGCTAAATGGATCGGCCTCTCGCATCACTTCGCATTCTAATAACTCTATTTCCGGTACAGGTATGCTTATTGTTTCATTTAGTGTGTTTACACACTCAGCATAAACTTTTCCACTATTATTTGTGGCTATAAAATTTCCGAATAAAACTCCTTCTCTCATTCTTTGCAAAGGAACCCACCCTACTTTTATTTTTTCGCTATTTACCCCGACACGGGCATATATAACTTGCCTTGACCTAGCAAGAATCTCGAGCATCTCTGGCTCGATTAAATTAATTTTCATTCCTCCTAATTCAAAAATATTTTCTGCCGCGCTTATGCGACCTTGATATAACTTAAAAATGTCCCATCCAATAATACCTTCCCCATCTATTGGGAAGTCGCGTGGGACCACATGCAACCTACACATAAGGCCATTCAGTGGTATTTCAACTACACCTAAAGTGCTACGCTCTCCGTGCGTAACACCTACAATTCTTACTCGGTTCCTCACGTCAAAGAATGCATTTGGAAGAATACTGTCTTCCTTTATAATAGAAATTTCAGCTCCTGTGTCCGCATAGAATTTTGCTTCCCCCCCTCTTAGTTGAGTGCTTGTCATAAATACCGAAGGGGGTGTCCTACCTGCTAGAAATATATTTATTCTTGCTTCACGCTGAGGCTCGCTTCCGTTATTGCTTCGTCCTACTTCTATTTGAGGGCTGTTTTGAGGCAAATTATCTTTCCTTGTCGTCATATCAACTCTTACACTCGCAGCTAGCGACTCTCTTACCTTTACGTTTGCCGTTTTTCTGCTGTCAAGTGTTTTTCTTATCTTCCTATCTACTGGGGGATGCCCGACGCTTGGGGAGCGCATCGAGCATCCTGGGAGTTTAAATTTTCCGCGCGTGACCCGTCTGTTCTCGTATTTTTCTCATGATTGTATTGATTATTTTGATTTCCTCTTTGATTGTTAAGGTTGTAATTGTTGTCCCTGGGTCCATAGTTATTATAATTATTTTCCCGTCGCTGATTATAATTGTTATAATTGTCATTGCCGGGCGCGTAATTGTTATAATTGTTTTCTCGTTGCTGATTATGACTGATATAATTGTTATTACCGGGTGTGTAATTGTTATAATTGTTTTCTCGTTGCTGATTATAACTGTTATAATTGTTATTACCGGGTGCGTAATTATTGTAATTATTTTCTCGTCGTTGATTATGATTATTATAATTATTATTGGGTGCATAATTATTTCCCCTATTTCGACCATTAAAATTCCTGTTCTCTTCGAATTGCCTATTATTGTTCCTGTTATTATTCGCCGGAGGGCGACTATTGTTGCCATTGAAGTTTCTATTATTATTGTTATAATTATTATAATTGGATGTGTATCTATTATGTTTGTTATGGTAATTTCTAGGGTCAGGGTCACTATACTGCACATTAGGTGCCTGATCATTGTACGCAGGTCTTCCTTCATTTTTGTCCCTTATCTCTGTTAGTCTCTTGGGTGGTTCTGTTTCGGGCCTATCGGGGTCTTTTATTCTTCCGTTTTTCGCGTCCCTCCATAGCTTTTCGCACCCGCTCGTAGAGTGCAGACAGTGCTCCTGACAATATGAGCACCACTTAACATCTTTGATGCCGTCCCATTCGTCCGTATCGCTCTTTCCCTCCGGCGCATCGCTGATTACCATGCCTATCCTTGGATTCCTCTTACCAAAACAACTCTCCCGTGTTGCATATGTGCTAAAATCATTAGGTGCCATTTGACGTAAACTTAACTCGTTATCTACATCTATAGCCGCTTCAATGGCCTCCTCCAGTGTTGCAGGTTTTACCCCGGCCACGTTCCAATTGTATGGCGCTTTCAACCCATACATAAACTGTTTCGCTGACTCTCTATCCGCAGATTGTTTTAGGGCATTTTTTTGAATCTGGGACAGCTGTGGGTTGGCGTCATGGGTCATCATTATTCTATTATGCAACCGTTGCACCCGGCTGCAGTACTGAATAACTGACTCGCTATTCAGTTGAGTCAGTGACTTGAGTTGGGCTAGCTGTGTATCTATGCCTCCCATGCTCCCGAATCGCCGTGACAGCGCAAGTAAAAATGCGTCTACGGTATTAAACAGTGATAACCGGGTGCAAAATTGATCTGCCGCCATCCCCCTAAGTTTACCGCCTAACGTACCAATAAAGTATTTTTCATATTGCGGCGGAACTGCTAGATTTGCTGTCCTCACCATCTGTTCAAAAAGCGGAAAGTTTATTGGATCCCCGTTAAATATAGGGATGCCACTCGCCGCGCTGTTGACATGGGACAGTGCACTATAGTGTATGCTGACAGGGTGCGTGTTTTCCACTCGCTGTTGACTCATGATAGGGTTTATATAAGTCGGATTTGGCTGCGCTTGATGTTGCTGCTCTCGCAAAATGTATTCCCCGTGCATGTTATTATCCCGAAACGGCCAGTCAGATGACGGTGCTATCGGTTGGCCTCTCACCGTTTCATTTATTGGACCCGTGGGTTCGTAGCTGGGTCCAGCGTCCTGCATCCTTGCGCCCGAAAAATTTGGGATTCCCGTTTGCTGCCCCCCATACATTCTTATTTCTTCCAACGTCCTTGACGGTAAGTTCCAATTGTTTTTATGGCCAAATACTAATTCCCTACAATTTTGTGTAAGTGCTTCCTCCGAAAACTGAGTCACGCATTGCTGTGCTGTTTGCTGCGCCGCTTGTTTTTCTCCTCGTCTGAACGCATGTTGAAGCGTATCATGTGTATCTTTGCAATCGAACCTATCTTTCGAGTACGAGTTTACGTCCCTCGAAATTTCGCTCATCCCATTTCCGGCTGTATAATCTGCATTCTTTAAGGGTGACGTATTCGCAGCGTCGTTTCTTACGGTGTTTGAATATTCTGCACCCACCCCCGTTATGCATGACGTTGTTTGTGAAACTTTCTCCCTAATCACCCCAGGTTTCATTTTTTTCAAAAACTTCAACATTAGCATACGCTGTTTCTTACCCATTTTTTCCCATTCCATTTGAGTTTCGGGGCTGTGCTCTAAAAATACGGTCAGTATCTCTGACTCCGACTCATTTTCCGGATACGAGGGAATTTCGTCCTCCCTAACACTTACTACATCACTGTGTGCTTCATCGAAGTTTTCCATCGTAGGTTCTTTATTATTCTTTTTTTTTTTTGAAATTCTTTCTTTCCTGTCTGTATGATAGCGCTTAAACACTTATAAGTAAATTTCTGTACGATTCTTTGCGTTCCTATCTCACGATGACAAAACCGCTTTACTTTAACATTTACCGTGTGTCTAATTTATTATTTATTTATTTATTATTTTCTTACTTTCAATCTGACCAATTTATTTTTACGGTCCGAAATTTTCCTGACTCACGAAAAATTACCTTAATGACGCACCGCCAATACTATGAGGAGGATACCGAACGCAAAACCGATATAGCAAAAAAAAAATTTATAACGCACTAAAAAATTTTAACAGGACCCCTTGGACAGTTAAATATATTTATTTATTTATGAATCTCAAGTACTTACCATATGCTCCCGGCTAGAATAATGGCGACCAAGATCTTTATCATCTTTGTTGCTTGATTTCTATCGTAGTCCCGGGTATCCTCCGCCTTGGTCCTTGATTGAAGCTGCTTTTTTTTTTCGTACTTCAGCAACTCCTCGCTCCGCTAATTTCTCTCGTAGCAGTTCCTAGTTCACTTCGTGGCACGACACTATGTGTGTTTCCCAAAAATCGCGAGAGTCGATATTTTATCGTCAACAAAAACCGAAAAAAAAATTTTATTTTTATTTAATCGCGATGACCATCCCACTTCTGACACCAAAACTGTTGCGTAGGATTCTATGGTCTTGGGGTGCGCACGAAGTAAATAGTCGAGGAACTAGTATCAACGTCTTTATTAATGCAAAAACGAGAGAAGAGCGCGTCGCGTGTGTACGACCTTCGTCCTTGACGGTTCCAGCCAGAGAGAGCGCTCCTTTCAGCATCCCATCGGCTTGTCGCTTTGCTCTCTCCCACTACAATTATCTGTAGTAGGCCCCAAAAAGAGGGGGCGCACGTACGTGTAGCTATGATATCGTACGTGACAATAAATCATGTGGATGCTTTAACTTACCGAGACCAAAAAAATGGAGAGTAAAAAAGAAGATATAGATGATGAAATATGTTTTAGTAAAGAAATGTTTAACTCGATGTATAAAAGTTTGAATAATGACCAGAAAAGTATATTTCATATTGTTTGTGAACAAAAAAATAATATTTTCTTTATAGATGGTCCTGGAGGGTCAGGAAAAACTTATTTATATAAAACGTTAATTAATTTTATTATTTCTCAAAATAAAAAAATCATGTCAATGGCATGGACTGGCATAGCATCAATTTTACTTCCAAAGGGGATGACCAGTCATAGAACTTTTAGACTTTCTTTAGATCTCAAAAATATAGGGAGTGCATTCTTAGAATTCGAGTCAGATGAAAAAAAATTAAGAGAAGTTGATTACATTGTTTGGGATAAGGCTTTAATGATTCCAAAAAAAGCATTGGAAATTGTAGACAGAACGTTAAAAGATTCATGTAATACTGAAAAATATTTTGGAAATAAATTAATTATTTTAGGTGGTAATTTTTGTCAGATTCTCTTAGTAATAAAAAACGGTATTAGAAAAATTATACTTGAACAAACTATTAAATCTTCATTTTTATGGAACTCATTCCAAATTTTGAAATTAGAAATTAATATCCGATCTAACGATAAAGAATTTTCAAAATGATTATTAAAAATTGAGGAAGGGAAAATAAAAACTTTTAACATTCCTAAAAATTTCATCTCAAATGATGTATGTTCTCAAATATTTTCTAATATCTACAATTGTTCGATGAATAGTGTTATACTTATATCGCATAACGAGAACACCTCTTATTTGAATAATAAAATTCTTAAAAAATTAACTGGAGAAATTTAAATTTACTATAGTATAGCAAATGCAACCAATAAAGGGGTTGATAAATCAGACGATGATATTTATTTAAATTTTTTGTTGGAAATGTTGAACAATGTTCGTAAAGGATTACCACCTCATAAACTTAATCTAAAAATTGATTCAATAGTGATGTTACTGAGAAATTTAAGTATATCAGATGGACTCTGTAATAGAACACGTTTACGAATCACAAAATTATTACAGTAAAACATAGAAGGAGAAATAATAACTGGAGAAAACATTGGAAATAAATTCTTCATTCCAAGAATAACTTTAGACACAGGAAACTTCTCAAAATTACCGTTTATTTTGTATGGTTAACAATTTCCAATCGTTGTGGCATTTGTTATGACAATAAACAAATCCTAAGGTCAAAGTTTCGATAACGTAGGTTTCTATTTAAAAAAACCCTTATTTACTCATGGTCAATCATATGTGGCTTCATTTAGATGCAAAAATAAAAGTAATTTATTTATTTAAGTAGAAAGGCAAAAAAATACAGAAAAAGAAAATACTGTTTGGAAAGAGATTTCTACATAATTTATTGACTTTACTTGATGATTTTTATAGATAAATCGGCAATATTTATGGTAATAAATTGAAAGTCACTTATTAATGTTTAATCATGTAACAAGTATACATTACAGGATGTAAGATAATTGGTGTTGGGGGCCTGTGTGGGACTGTGGAGAGACAGGCAAAATTGTGTGAGGTGGCTGTGGAAGGGCTGTCGGGCGTCTAAGGAAAAAGTTAGAAAATGTCAAATTAGCTATGAGAACGGTTGAATTTCAGCTTATTTGTGGGGGTGTTGTGGTGGGTCTGTAGGGGATTGTGGGGGGGATGTGGGGGCATATGTGGAATGCCCCGCACAAATAACTATATAATATGGGGAGATATGTGTATATATATACACATATATACATATATTACTAACATAAGAAATTTTAAAATATGCTGCCAGGAAAATAAACAGGACTCAGTTGAGTGTTCGTGGAGTCCCATTTTGATTTTTTAATTGCTGCTTCCAAAAATCGTTTATATCAGCGTTTTAAACTGACTTTGAGTCCGTAAAGCGATCGACGAAGCTTACATACATTGTTTGATTTGAATTCTGACAAATATTGTACAGCGTCAGGTATGTCCATGTATATTTCATCATTTAAGGTTCCATTGAGAAAAGCTATTTTGACGTCGAGCTATCGTAGGTCCAAGTCAAACTTGTTTGCCTCAGCTAAAACAGATCTGACCAGTGACAATCTTGATAGAGAAGCGTAAGTTTCTAGCAAGTTGTATAAGTTCTTATCCCTAAATCCCCTGATAAGAAGTCTGCCCTTGTACTTTTTCTGTCCATTACAGTCAATTATTGTTTTTAATACCCATCTGGAGTCAATTATGTTTAGCTTTCCTTTACAAATTTCTAAACATTATTTTTGATTCCATAGAATTCAATTCTTCCTTAATAGCTTCAGTCCATTCATTTTTGTCTTCAGAGTTCATAGCCTCTTGATAGTTAACTGGACTCTTTAGGATTCCAGCCAACAAAAAGTTATAGATTTCATCTTCAACGTCATTGTCTGAATTATCATTTAGGTCCAGATTCTCCTTTTCAAGACAGACGTACAATGAATGATGTTTAAATGTTGTAGGAGGTTAAACATACCTTTAGATAGGCTAAAATTAACGAAATTTTATGAAAACTAAAAAAAAATTTTATTTTTTAACTCAGACGATGACGACAACGAAAATGACGACAATGATAATAATGATAATAATGATAATAATGATAATAATGATAATAATGAAAATTATAAAGATAATAATGATCCTCGGGCTGATACAGTCAGCCTATGGGGTGCGTGCTCTCTGGGTAGTGGATGGCTTTCTGCAGGTGTATGATTTCAAGGCGCTGCGGCGGTTGAAGCTTGTACCCGTGGGTGGCTGGAACGAAATAAAATAGTTTCCGTGGACCAAAACGCCAAGAAAAACATCTCGTAAAAAAATTGAGGGTAGGTTCCCGAATAGATTTAATAAGACGCTAATGAAAACTTACCACCCCAAGCGGTTATCTCTCTAAGGGAATACGCCGCCAATTCTGACCTGGTTAAAGCCCGGGTGACTGGTGTTGGCCTCATGGATTCTGAGAGAGGTCACGAAGGCGTCCAGAACGAAAGCTAGAAGACAACCTCTGATAAAAAATACTCACAGAAGAGCTTCCTGCCCAGCCATGGACGAGACAGACTAGCAAGAAGATAGAAAACCTCCTTAAACAAGCCAATGATAAATTTATGCGACGTACGGATCAGAAAAAAGGGAGAGAATCACACGCTCTATCCAATCTAGATTTGTTAAAATGATAAAAGCGTGCTGACAGGCAAGCGGAACAGGAGCCCAGAAGCTTCGAAGGACACCCCTAACCCCCCTTTTGAAAAATTGAAAAGGACCCAAAAAATCAAGAGCTTATTTCCAAGATAAAAATTAATGGTAGTGACAGTGGCAAACGTGGTAAAGCAAAAAAAAAGGAGAAGAAAATTCTCGTTGAGGTCGTGGAACGGAGCTTTGCCGAGGTCATAAAGAAAATGGGGACTGATTTTAAGCCAGAAAAGCACAAGATTACGGTCAAAGGAGTCACTACGACTAAAAATGGGGATCTTCTTCCTAAAGTTAAAGGAGTAAAGGAAAAAGAGGGCCTGCTTCACAGCATAGCTAAAACTGTTAAAAAGCTACGATCCGTTAAAACAGATAAAAAAAGGGTAACGATCGAAATCCGGGATCTATATCCAATCACTGAATAAGCTGCCGTCCAACGTACATTGAAAATAATCCCTGGTTGCTCGCCACAGATAAGAACAGTGACGCTACTAGCATCAAATAAAAGAGGGCAGAAGGTAGCTTTAGTAAATACTAGAGAGACTGATGACAGGTATATAGAAGAAACGAAGAGGTTGCTAATAGGCTTCACAAGCTGCAAAGTAAGAAGACATGTTGAAGTCCTCAGATGCTACCAATGTCTGAGGTATGGACACAAGGAGGACCGGTCGAAGCTATGCTTTCGATGTGGCAGCTGCAATAACTGTAAGAGAGATTGCAAGGAGGAGGCCCGCTGCTTGCAGAACAGACGGTGCCAAACACGGAGCAGGTAGTGGCAGCTGCCCAGCATTCAGAAAAGCACTAGAAGAGGCCAAAAGTAAGGTGCCTACTAGACGCAAATAGAGTTTTAAAGGATGAAAGTTAGATAACCAATGTAGACCCAAAATGCGCTGACTTACCCGAGCTATCAGTAAGGGAAGCAACGGAAATTGATTCTTTCGCAAAACAGCAGGCGACCAGACGGAGTACAGAGAAAGCAACATCACGACGGTAACGACACTCCAATGAAAGGCCACGTCAATGCTCAACACTTTGTGGCCCTGGTTTGAAGTATTCATGCGAAAGCGGATTCCAAGCCGGGTGTCTCAGGAGATAGATATTGCCAGTTTAGTGTGTATCCAGTCATTATTGCGATGATAATGATAATTATGTGACATCCCATGTTACATACTTGATATTTATTACTTTAAAACACAGAGTTTCACTTTTGAAATTATAAAAAAAGCCAAAGCTCAGCAATCTCGAAACATCAAGCGATACACCTGCTTCTGCAATCGCTTGACATACATCTCACTTGTTTTAAAGCAAGCTATCGTCGCAAAACTCAAACTACGCGTGCAACCTCCCACAATCTCATGAAGCGCTTATTTTACGACATCAGTTCGCAGCGGTACACCTAAGAATGTGAATTATCAATAATTTGAATATTCTTCACTGCGTATGTCCACACGAAATATCATACACAATTTCGACAACAACTTGTGCCTATTGTAAAATCTGAGAGATCAGCAGTTTAAACTATCAATTACTGCGTAATTATTATACCATGACTGTACTCGCGTCAATCGAGAATAATTAGGTTAAGCTCTAATTGGTCGTTTAGATCCCCAACTTGACACGTCCTTCTTAAGCGCAAAAGTATAGAAACTCCTCGCACATGAAAATATTCGCCTTTTCTCTTTTATCAAGTGCTCCAGAGTAGTTATAAAGGTTGGGAAGTGAGTTGTGTTGGGTCTTTTGAGTGGATGTAAGACTCAGTTCGGTGATTAAGCTACGTGTTAAAAGCGTGCGTTTCAAGCAAATGTAAGATTTAGTTCGGTGACTAAGGTGTGTGAGAAAAGCTCGAGCAAACCAGGCCACTGTAAACTCGCCTAAAAAGTGAATCAAGGATGAAGAAGAAAGAAAGGACCGTCGACTTGGGTTCTAACGTTAAAAGTAAAAACCTAATTATTGTCATCGCTACCAGTACTTTTGTGTAGGATTAGAAACATCGTTGCGGTCAACCTTGTAAGATCTTGCGACTGCGTGCGGGCAAGCAGCTGCTAACCAACGATCATAGAAGTAAGTTAAGTTAAGAAAACTAAAATTTGTATGAACATTGTAAATGCGAATCAGAAACTTTGTTATTTATACTATTTGTAAAATAAACTATTTCTGGCTTTTCTAAATTTATTAAATTATCAGATAAGACATAACTTGGTTGTTGATTAAATTAATTTTTTTAATTCAAAAACATTTCAATTACTAAATTTTATGAAACATTTTAAGATTTACTATTCTAATTGACAGAAACATAATTCTCACTTGATTAATAAATTGAATATCGAGGAAAAAATAAATAGACAACGTACGACAAAGACCTTTACAAGTACGTGAGGTCAAAAGACAAATAAGATACGCTACTACAGTATAACATAAGACATAAACTCAAACAGTAGGTCAACGCCAGCTCGGCGTACGCCACTCCATACATATCGCTCGCTGAAACCTAACACCACAACGCCGAGTCAACGATTTAAAATTAAAGAATACTGTAAGTAACAGAAAAAAGGCCTTTGACGGCTGGTTCTTGGCGAATAAAAATTAAATTTATTTGTTTGTAGAACGAATCTACGAGTTCCGCCCTTTACTTATAGAAGTTTGAAGTAACAAATTAGGGAACTAAGCCTTTTGTTTAACTTAGTGTATGATTGAACTAAATCAAAATTTTCATTTTTATTTTTTTTTCTCTTAATTTTTTAATCATCTTTCTTTATCTATTTTCAAAATTTTTCCATAATGGATCAGATACTTGAGGATAGAAGCAAGGTAGTAAAATAGCTACAAGGGTCCAGTTACTCGAACAATGCTATAGGGTAAGGGAAACCGAAAAATCACTTGAATTCCTTAAATTATTATGTAACGTAGCCCTTAATAATTTAGCGTTACGTATGAATTAAGCTGCCTTACACATACCCTTATAGTGGTCAAAATACAGACACTTCTAACAACATTCCTGAAAACCAGCAGCCTGATTCCAAGTTATATCTAGAAATAGTTGACCGTTAGGTATTCATGCGAGGCCTACCCAATGAATTTACGGCCAACATGATGTCAAATGTACCAAAAACGTTTGCCGGTGCTTTACAAAAAGCTTTAGAAGCAGAAGAAGTTGAAAAAATATTATAATCCAATACTTGTGCTACCATGTACCGTCAGAATTCACCTTACTCAGCAGTTACACCCTACAAGACAGAATCTATCAATACACCAACAAAACAGACAAGAAAATTTTTCATATTTTCAGCCCAATCAAAACAGTATACAACAAGTTAATTATAACGATCCTAACATGTAGAATCGCGATAATATATCTTATTATTACATCCTAAAGACACAAAAATTTTCCCGACTACGTTTAATTCAGACGGAAAAATAGTATCACACCCAGCTCTTAAATATTGAAATAACGACTCCAATGATCAATCTGTAAAATAGTAGCAAAAATTAAATGAAACGCAATCTTACCAGCTTTTGAACGACTCATGGAAAAATCATCGAAGTTTCGGCCCCACACAACCAACACCACACCTTAACCAAATATTAGCCTATTTGAACTGCCTCTTTCATACAATCTTACTGCAGTGTGTATTCGGTACTTCATCTACTTCTCCAACGGAAAATTACCCTTTTACTTGCAAAAACGTTTAGATACCACGTGAATCGCAAAATGACCAAGCTTTCGCTCAAGGTCGAACTTTTTCAATAATCAGCAACATTTCAGACCCAAGTCTTCTAAACCAGGCCATTCTTTAAACGAGAACGATGCTTGTCACCCAGACGCAGTGGCGAGCAAAGACCTGAATCAGTGTCCACTGACGAACTAATTTGTGCAATCGCCCGAGTGTCCGTCGCAAGAAATATTGTCAATGGACCGACAGTAAGACTTAAAATTTTACAATTAAATAAAAGTGAAGACACTTTTATCATAGATACAAGAGCGGACGTCAACGCTATTAAAATATCTTCATTACTACCAAATGTTATTATCAATACTGATACAAAAATTGCTCTTATTAGATTAACTTCTTACAGAATAAAAACATTACGAACAAGAACGTTAAACATATTTGATAAAAATAACGTTTTTCACGTCTTAGCACAAGAAACACCCCTTAGTGAGATAGGAATATTGGGAAATTTATTTCTAGCCGAAGAACAGGCCAGGCTTTGTTATGACACAAGAGCCTTAATACTAGAAAAAAGATCTGTAAGTCCCATTCCATTTATAGGAAGAATAATCGACGAAGAACGTGGACTTGAATTGCTTGATATAACGTCAGAATGTATAAGTAAAGAAAAAAGTTTCCACGAAATTACAGATAATATTAACATAATAAAAAAAAATTTGGAATCTCTGCCAACTTCTCAATATTTTAAACTTACAGGAATAACCTTTGGTCAGAATCGTGTTTACAAAATAATGTCCAGAAAGAGAGTTCCTATAGAAACTCCTGTAACACAGCCTTACAGCCACGGGCAAGCATACTTGCACTTGGTGAAAACTACTCCTGGAATAATAATAGGCAAATCAGCAGTAACACAAGATAAAGGTCGCTGTTCCACAATGGCTGTAAGCACTAGAGAAGAACCATTAAAAATCGAAATCCCTCCGCAAAATCTCGTACCTTTTGATTTAGATGATTCAGTAAATTTTCTCGACTTAGATTTTAGTGATGATATTAGTACGTTATTTACAACTTTGCCAAATAGTAAAAGAGTATTCACATGTATTTTATATCAAAGGTGTTCCTGCTCCACGTACATCATATGTAGAACATAATATACCAACAACTGATAATAAACCTGTTTTTACTAAGCAGTATAGATATCCTCCTGCTCTACACAAGGAAGTTAAAGATCAGATCGATAAATTATTACAAAAAGGAAACATTAGCTATTCTTCTAGCCCGTATGATAGTCCGCTGTGGATTGTCCCCAAAAAACCAAGACCCAACGGAGAAAAGAGACATCGTCTCATAATACATTACAGAAAATTAAACGCTAAAATTATACCTGATGCTTACCTATTGCCTTATATTTCAGATGTATTAGAGCAAATTGGCGGGTCAAAATTTTTTTTAGTATTTGACCTAGCTAATAGATTTTATCAAATTGAAGTATTTCTAGAAGATTGCCATAAAACAGCTTTCAGTACTCCCTACGGACATTACGAGTGTACAGGTATGCCATTTGAATTATATAATGCACCAGCTACATTCCAAAGACTTATGGATTCTGTATCATTGGGATTGCAAGGCATAGAACTATTTATATTTTGAGGTGATATTATAATATGTGCCAAAACTTTAGAACATCAAATAAAAGTAAGAAAATTACTTAATAGACTATTCGATACTGGTTTAAAACAACAGCTAGAAAATTTCGAATTTTTAACTCCTGAAGTAACATATTTGGAACATAAAAATAGTAGTTATGGAGTAAAACCCGATCCCAAGAAACTTGAAGCAGTAAAAAATTTTCCAACACCAACAAATTGAACGAAAATTTGAGAATTTTTAGGACTCACAAGATATTATAGACAATTTATTAAAAATTATGATTGCAGAGCCTTCAACCCTATTATTACACAAGAGTCAAAAATTCGATTGCCTTAAGACTCAGGAAGAGAGCTTTAAAATATTAAAATCAGCCCTGTGTGAGGCTCCGGTACTTGAATGTGTCGATTTTGACAAACCATTTATTTTAACTACCGACGCATCCAACTTAGCTTTCGGTGCTGTTTTAAGTTAAGGAGGACCATAAGATCATCCTGTAGCGTGCATGACTAGCACTTTTAATAAATGTAAAAGAAATTACTCTACTACTGAATAAGAGTGTTTAGCAGTAATAACAGCCTTACAACATTTTCGATACTATTTATACGAATAAAAATTTACAATTTACAGAGACCATGAGCCTTTGACATGGATCTAATCAATAAAAGACTGAATGAGTTGCCTTAATTGGTGGAAAGCGAATTTCCGCGGGTACAACTACACCTATAACTACAAACCCAGACGTTTTAATTCAAGTGCTAACGCTTTATCGCGTAACCCTGCAAATTCTTATGGAATAAATACTGTAAAAGATGACAGATTTTAAGGGGAGGCTTAAAAAGAGTAAGAAAAATCTCAACATCCAGCAGTAACAAAAGCAGTAGTTCCTGAAACAATTTGAGCCCTGACAGCGAGTCTAGTAATTATAAAACATCACAATCCTGTATGTTACCCTTACAACTTATTTTAAAAATCCCTTGACAATCAAAAACATCTATTGCACGTGCTAATAGAGCCAGAAATATACACAATCAAACCTCAAGTAACCTCAAGTAAGCTTGAACCCACTCCTACAGCGAAGCAAGCAACGAGAGGAAGAAAAAAAGGCTCTGAAAATTCTCCTCACATTATACTGCTAGAAATGGAAAGAGGGCAAGGACAACTCACTGGACCATTAATAGCCCAAATGTTACTTAAGCGCCGAGCTACAGAAAAACAAAGTTTGTCTTCTCCTGACAGACCCATGGCCACTTCAGACTCGGATGATACTGGAATTCTAGATACATCGGAAG
Source organism: Copidosoma floridanum (assembly GCF_036245765.1). Lineage (NCBI taxonomy): Eukaryota > Metazoa > Arthropoda > Insecta > Hymenoptera > Encyrtidae > Copidosoma > Copidosoma floridanum. The sequence goes on along the minus strand of NW_028321907.1, from coordinate 38,299,615 downwards.
ATGTCGAAAACTAGCAAGCACCGATACCCAAAAGAGATAAATCTCTACTTCCCAGTCTCTTGAACACTAAACCAGATTCATCATCCATTTTAACCACAACAGAAAATGGGTCACAACAAGAAGCTATTACTGGAGCCAGTGACTTGGAAGAAATATTTAATCCTTCAGCACAACTGTCAACCTCTACGACTCCTACAAATAAAAAAAACCAAACCGCACCTCGAAAATTAATAGGATAGTTTGGCACTGACTCATTAAGTACATAAGAAGATGAAATCGTTGCCAGAATAAAGCAAAATCCAAAGCTGCATACCACCGCTCGCAGACCAAAGCATAAAGATGCTTTAGAAAGCTGTTTCGGAAAAAATAATGATAAACAATATCCTTTAACTAATGGTTTTACAAAATACAAATTTTTCTGACACGTCTTCATATTTGGATTATTACAAACCGCCAGAAACAACAGAAAATAGTGAAGCAGAGTCAACCAAAGCAAATTTTCAAAATCCAAAAGCTTTATCTAATAATGCACTATACTATTCCGATGACTCTGAAAATTCTTTAGAAGAAATAAGCTTTCCAACAAAATCAAAATCACCTAAAAGACGCTCTAAGGCTGCATCTACGGTAATAGGAGATGATGTCGATACTTTATGGAAAGAGCCTAATGTTTCTGCTATTCAACAAGAAGATAGTAAAGAAGCCAGAGAAAGAGAGAAAATACGCATTGTAGTATACCCAATACACCTTTTCGTTCAAGTGCTAAGCAGCAAGACACATTCATAAAACAGCATTATGCCCCGCAGCAGAGTAACTTTACGTCATCTACTCGTCCCACAGCCGCATTCGGAATGTTAGAACTGCAATGAAATGCTGAACGCAATGACCTAGTCACTCGTAAAGAAAGCACTAAAATTAAAATTTTGATGAGAACAGAAATAAATTATCTCGAAATATTAAGCCTTCAAGAATGTTTAACATATTCAAAAGATAAAATTGCAAGGTTTTTTTCGGCTGACTTGACACTTAATTCTATTAAGAATAAATTATTATTAGATTTAAATCTTATTTCAAAATACAAGTGAAATAAAATTTAACCACAAGTTGATGATGTGAAAACAATCATTTATAAAAATAAATTAGTATTATGTTTGGTTATCAAAAAAAAGAGAAAGAGACGATATATTACTTGAAGATTTTCACTCATGCTTAGCAGGCTTAGCTAAAGCAATAGAAAGTAAAAATATAGAAACATTGAGAATATCTAAAAAGGGTGAAATAACTGACAATTTTCCCAGAGAAATTTCGCCCAACGCAATTTATGAAAAACTTAGTCATGCAAAACCTTAAAATAACTGCATGTTTCGGTAAATGTGCTTATCTATCGAACGAAATGAGACAACAGAGGTGGGCATAGAGGCATAAATAAAACTTATAGAAGAATACGGGAATTGTATTATTGCGAAGGCATGAGAAAAGATATTGAAAATTTTATACGAAAATGCAAAATTTGCCAAGAACAAAAACTGACACGAATAAAATCAAAAGAAACTATGATTATAACTGATACTTCAGCTTTAGTTTTCTTAAAAATAGCCATCGGTACTATAGGACCCTTAGCAACAACAACATCAGGAAATAAACATATATTACTAGACTATGTCTATTTTTAAATACAGTGTAGCAGTAGCTATACCTGACATCCGAGCTGTTACAGTTGCAGACGCTTTGGCAAGACACTTTATAGCGTTGCATCAAGTGCCTTAAATAGTACTCAGCAAAAATGAGAAGAGTTTTCGAAACAATATACTAACAAACTGAGCCGAAATTTGCAGTTTCAATCTTGAGACCACTACACATTACCATTCCAAATCCAACGGTTCAGTAGAACGTAACCATGCCGTGCTTGCAAGCTTTTTAAGAACAAAAGCTACAACTAAACTGGAATGGGATAAAATATTACCTTTTGCTGTACATAAATACCATACATCACTGCATACAGCTACTGGATTCACACCATATGAATTAGTATACGGCAGAAAAGCACGCCTACCAAATCCATATCCAACTAATTATCAAATACAGTCTTACGATAATTATCTTATTGATTTGATTGGTTGTTGAAGAGACATGCATAAAAAAGCTCATGATGAGCTCATAAAATGAAAACATAAAAGTAAACAAAATCATGATAAACATGCAAGACCTCAGAATTTAGAAATGGGTATAACATTTATGGAATAAAAGAACCTCGGAAAGGAAAATTAGATAAATACTACAATGGAATTTTTTAAATCATTCATATAAAAAAAAATAATAATAACATAGAGATATATATAATATAATAGGAGATATGTAATAATAACGTGAAGCAGAGAATAGAAAAATAACTATCATATACAGATAAAGTAAAGCGATGTTACGAATAAGACTTTCCCAATGAGACTTACCCCTGTTTAAGTACGCAAAAAAAAAGAAAAAAAAAAAGAGTACGAAATATCGAAACCCCTGACAGAAGTAGAAATTTTGCGTTCCACACACATGTACATTTACCTAATGTGCAGTAAAAAGCAGCCGCTGTAAGCGTGTATTCGGTAATTTAGCGCAGTAAAACAAAGGATGTATGACGACACATACTATTTCACGGTTGCATGTAATTGTCTGCGTGTGTACACGTCTGATAGCGCATAAAATATTGTACTTCATAATTTTTACCGTATATTTTATTATAAGTCATAAAAAAATTGAGTAGTTAAAAAAAACATTATAATAATAAAATCATTTATTTTAATATACATATATATTTATAAATATTATTTATTTACTTTTCTTGTTTTTTTTTCTTTCGGTTTCTTGGTCGGATCGAATTCCCACACCAAATATTCACCGATATAAAACTTGAAGGTGGAATATTTTACAGAAATTCCCACCCCTGGGAAAGTGTCAATTACCACCTCAGCAAGAGTAAACAAGAATTTGAGATTGTACACATCCTCTTCAGAACCTTCCTCAACCTTAGCGAATTCTAGTACAAGGCGACGCTCATATACACGCTTGCTCACCTTTCGCAGCCATCCTGCCCGTTGAACCTAGAAAGAAAAGAAAAAAAAAAATTTTCAATCGCTGCAGACCATACACATCATACTTTGATTCCAATATGCACACGTTTCCCGGATTAATTGTATGCTCTAATCCTTCCATAACCATATCTTGACTTCGCTGCAGGTTTTGACGATGATAGAACCTTGGCACACAAAAATGTTTTACTACCTAAAAAAAAATACTTACAATACAACAAATATAAATATATATTAACTACTAAACTCTTATTTAATAAAAATAACCTTATCTTTAACTACTAACCCCTAAAAGGCATTCTGGACGACCTTGGAAAAAAACAATAATAATAACGATAATGATGATGAACAATAAATAATGATAATAATAATGACAGTGATAATGATAATAATAATGATAGTAATTGATGCCTCGATGCCTTGTTAATGCTAGGGCATAGTAGCCTTTGTGCGCAGTGGAAGCTGAAAAATTGTAAGAGCTGCGACGAGGTCACCAGCTCACGTTGATCTCGTTACCGAGCGTAAATGGAGTAACTCGTGCAGCAATTATATTGAGCCGCAAATCATGAATTTTCACAGGGCTAGTTTCCAGAGCCCGTCGACCTTGGTTAATTGAACAACAATGGAACAATTGAATCTGTATTGAACAATAAAGATTTATTTAAAGAGTCAACCAAAACTAAATATTTACAAGAGTAGTTCAAGGTTATCACTTGCGAAGAAATGCGCGGAGCGATGACAATGTATAACTCGTGATAATTAAATTGAATTTGATTCGTGAAGAAAATTATAACGACGGCTTACCAAATGAGGCGTCGTGCGAAAGAGCGAGAAGTGTTGACGAAAGGTGTTGAGGAATAGCCCCCTTTGCAGCTAAGACGTAACAATGTAGTTTGACGGAAGAAGCCCAAGCCGGCGTCTCGATGGTGGTCGAGACGAAGAAAACCAAACCGTTGACTCCGAGGAGAAAGCCGTTGTGCTCAGCGCAGGTACAGTGACCGCTTGCTTCGACTCTTCGCTCGGAAGTGAAAAGCGCTCGGCGTCTTGAATGCGCCCGAGCACCAGAAAGTAGAAAGAGAAGAGGGAGTGCCACACTCACTACTGAGTTTGTAGATATTGAAAATGACTTTATAGTAGTGGGCTCCCTCTGCTCCCTCTAACCCGTTTATTAGTGTGTTCGTTATCCGTCTCTCTCGCACGACAAGTTCGCCTCCGATACGCGTCACTTGCAAGTGACCATAACCGCCGCCCTTGACGCAATATAGTGTCAAAGTAAAGCAAAAAAATGAACTGATAATAAAAAGACGAAATTAAAAATAAATGAAATCCTATTTTCGAAATAAAGTTGGCCCTTAGCTGATTGTTGCATTTGAATCAGCGATACATGTAAAGCTTAAAACGAAAAAAAAAAAAAATTAATAATCAAAATAAACAGTTTAATCGGAACTCATGAACTTAATGTGATTTTATCAAAAAGAAAAAAAATACAAAATGCTAACTCGCGGAGGCTTACCCGGTATAAACTTTAGCAAGAAAATTGACAATGGATTAGCATTTAAAGTCTTAAAGGCACTGACATAATTAAATTGACACGCAATTTTCATAGTCTAAGTTTTGATTAATTGAACATATATGATGAGCGAAGCAAGTCTGAAGTTCGTCGTCAGTTGGCAGTTTAACTAGCTTATTAATGGGACGTTTGAACGTTGATTTTGCAGTCTTGACTGTAACTACTCTCATTAGTCCATCGTTTCCAGGGTGAGTTTCAAAAATGACTCCCAAAGGCCATCGTCCTGGAGGCGCCAGCTCGTCCTTCAGCAGAACCACGTCACCACACTGAAGGTTTGGTTGTTGTTTAAGCTACTTGTTGGAATGTTGGAGCTGGTGCAGGATTTCCTTTCTCCAGCGAGACCAGAAGGAATGTTACATAAGGTTGAGTTGCCTCTAGCGGCTTACGTAAGAGACTTGTTCATCATTTTCATTGTAGGGTTCTGGAAAAAGTAAAATTGGTGACCTAGTTTTTTTATGGGCGCTACTTTGGTCTTGGCCATAAGTAGCGTGGATTTTCCTCCTGGAGCGAAAGCGAAGATGGCGGCATCATAGGCGCGTTCAGAGGCATCTGGGAAGCCGTGTAGGTGCCACACCTGGTGTTAAAAGATGTTGGACCAGCGTGGTATAGACAACGCTGTCAAGTTGTGTAGTTGTTCTCGGAAAGCCATCCATCTTCGTGAGAGCGTATCGTCAAGCACCGAGTCCCATTCGAGTTGGTGCAACCAAAGCTCTTGCAGCATGGCTTTGGCTTGGATGATGATTGGAGCTATCCAACCTAGAGGGTCAAATAAGCGAGCTATTTCAGATAAAATTGCTCTTTTCGTAATCACCAAGGGTAAGGGTCTATCTTCAATAGAAAATGAAAAGGAATCTGTTTCATGATTTCATTTGACTCCCAGCGTGGAGACGACGTCATTAAGCTTGACACTGATGAGAGGTTTTGAGTGAGGTTGATTTCCAGGGATGATGACAGGTTCGTTGGATGCCCATTTATCCAACTTCATACCAGCAGTGAGGAGAAGAAAGATAAGCTGGTCTCTCTTTTGTATGGCACCATCCACAGTGTCATCTCCAGCGAAGCAGTCATCAACATAAAAACATCGTTGCAGGATTAAGGCTGCATTGGGATGCGTGCTCTGTCCGTCCAGTGACAGCTGCTTCATGACACGCAGAGCCAAATAAGAAGCCGAGGCCATGCCGTAGGTCACTGTAGTAGCTCGATACTCCTGAATGGGTTGTGATGAGTCGGCACGCCACAGGATACGCTGCCAATCTCAATCATCGGGATGCACTAGGATTTGACGAAACATTTGGGTTACATCGCAGGTGAAGACATATCTGAAAAATCTCCAATTAGTGATCACAATCGAAATATCAGACTGTAACTCCGGTCCTGTCAGAAGCCAGTCATTTAAAGAACTCCCTAAAGCGTCTTTCTAAGAGGCGTTGAGGACTACTCTGATCTTCTTGTTCCCTGGACGATAAACAGAGTGGTGTGGCAAGTAGTAGCTGTCGTGCGACCACTCGGCTCTCGGTACGATTTCCATATGCTTGAGCCTTGAATACTCTGGCATGAACTCGTTGTAAGCTTGGGCAAGGGCTTCGTCTTGTTGCAAGCGGCGCTCAGAACGTAGCAAACAAGATCGTGCAATAATTTTTGTGTTCGAGAACGTTGGTTTCGAAGTTAAAGGCAACCTAACAACAAATCGACCTGTGGAGTCTCGAGCATGAGTATTGAGGAAGAACTCTTCACAACGTTTTTCATCTGGAGTTAACATCTCTTGATTAGGGATGTCCTCGATCTTCCAGAAGTGCTGAAGAGTCTCCGATAACGAAGATTGAGTGTATGTGTGAAACAACTGAATCTGCGAATTAGATTTCCGTGGCTTAGCTAAAACTTTGCCTGTTAGTAGCCAACCAAAAATTGACTGTTGAGCTATTGGAGCTTCAACAGAACCTTTCTTGATACCTGCTTTTAGAATAAGAGGGTAAATGTCCGCTCCCAGAACACAGTCAACTTTGTCAGGTTTATGAAACTGAGGGTCAGCAAGTTCAAGGTCCTTAAGATGAGACCAGCTGCCCAGTGGAACCTGCTTCTTGGGTAGTAGACGAGTGAGGTCGTCCAGTACTAATGCCGATAAGTTGGCACGAAATTGTTTTTCTCTAGCTGATGTTAATACTAATTGAACGGAACCTTGAGATTTAGAAGTTTCAGCTCCCCCCATGCCGATGACTAAACGAAGCGACCTTTTAATCTTAAGCGCAAGTTGCTGAACGGTACGGGTGGAAACAAAAGAGCTTTCCGATGCAGGATCAACTGAAGCACGCACTGTAATAGTATTACCGTGTGCGTCTGACAAACGAATCCGTGCCGTGGCCAAGAAAACAACAGGATCAACTTGATTGATGATAGGTGGGGATGTGTTGGCAGTAGCGGCAAAGAACGGATCGTCTGACTGAGCGTTTAGATGCTCTGAGTTCGATTCAATTGGGTTTTTGAATGCTTTAGTAGGTTGCTTGTTGCTAACTGTCTTCTTATCTGACGATTTGGTGTTTACGTTATCAGAATGTAACAGAGTGTGATGAAGACCATCACAAGTTTTGCAACGTTTTGAAGATGGACACTTATCTGCAAAGTGAGAAGGTAGCAAACAGTTTAGGCACAGCTTTTGAGCTATGCAGTGTTTCCATTTTTGTTGATTGGGCAATTCTCTAAACTTCGTGCAAATAAAAATGTTGTGTGGCTCGTTGCAGTAAATGCAAGTCTGTTTGGGATTGCTAGAGGGAGAATCTCTAGCTTGAGTAGCATGAGCCGAAACGCGCTTGTTCGTATTTGGATTTGAACGAGAATTGTGATTTGATCGGGAATCTGATTTTTCGGAAGCAGCCCTTGACTGCTCTAAGGATTGAATTCTACGCTCTAGAAACGTTATGAGATCCTTATGTAACGAGAATCCTTGAATAGCTTCCTGTGAGATCTCCCAGTTCTCACGCGAGCTCGCATCCAACTTCCGCACGATACAGTGAATGAACCATGAACTCCACTGGTCCACTAGACAACTCAAATCGTGAAGAGCGCGAACGGCCTCCTCTGATTTATCTACAAGATCGTTTAAATCATGAACATTGCGAGCTCGAACTACTGGAAGTTGGATGAGTTTTTCCAAATTATTAAATAAACGCAGACGTGTATTATCATAACGGCGTATAAGCTTGTCCCAGGCAACCCTAAAATTAGAAACATTAATTTCAGAGCCACGAAGACCTTGGGAAGCTGTTCCTTGTACCGAATTTAACAAATGTTGAAGTTTGTCTACCTCAGATACATTTGCTTTATCTTTGATCATTGACGAGAAGATCTGTTTAAAGGACTCCCACTCCTATTTGCACCAGAAAACACCGGAAGCTTCAACATTGGTAGCAAAGCTGCGGTGGCAATTGTGGGATTGGGAGACGGAGTGAGATTGGTCCCTTCCTTTGTAGAAAGATGATCAATGTGTTCGGAAATACGAGCTTTAGCATGAATATACAGATCTTCTACTTGCAAATACACTTCGTCCTTAAAATAGAACTTATTTGGGTTTTCCTCTTGGAAGAGAACAAGAAATTCATGACGCTCTACAAATTTTCCCCAATAATTTTCTAAAAGCTCTAAGCGAGATTTTAAATGTTGTAGAGTTTGACGTTCAGGACCAACCTTATCTGTACTATTGGCATAAAAGTTTTGAATATGCGGAAAAGCTTTAACTTGAGTACTATAAACTTTTTCAAAGTTAGCCATTTTACAACTCGAAGGAAAAACTAATCGAAACAATGGAATACGACTAAATAATATGGCGCGTGAGTGAGAGCGAGCAAATAGATATTACTCTTGTACCTGTCATTACTGCGCACTGTCTTCACTCCTCCCCTCTGTCGCTCGACGCGTATGCTGCCGATGACGTAGGCCCCCGCTGTTCGAGAGAGACAGGAAGGTGATAAAAAGAGAAAATGGCCGCACCATCAGCGCAGGAACGGCGTCGTCGAACGATGACGCAACGATGCCAAGATGGCTGACGGAGAGCCTCGGAGTTTTGCACCACGTGGAAATTACGAGCTCTGCTACCAAATTATGATGCCTCGATGCCTTGTTGATGCTAGGGCATGGTAGCCTTTGTGCGCAGTGGAAGCTGAAAAATTGTAAGGGCTGCGACGAGGTCACCAGCTCACGTTGATCTCGTTACCGAGCGTAAATGGAGTAACTCGTGCAGCAATTATATTCAGCCGTAAATCATAAATTTTCACAGGGCTAGTTTCCAGAGCCCGTCGACCTTGGTTAATTAAACAACAATGGAACAATTGAATTTGTATTGAACAATAAAGATTTATTTAAAGAGTTAACCAAAACTAAATATTTACAAGAGTAGTTCAAGGTTATCACTTACGAAGAAATGCGCGGAGCGATGACAATGTATAACTCGTGATAATTCAATTGAATTTGATTCGTGAAGAAAATTATAACGACGGCTTACCAAATGAGGCGTCGTGCGAAAGAGCGAGAAGTGTTGACGAAAGGTGTTGAGGAATAGCCCCCTTTGCAGCTAAGACGTAACAATGTAGTTTGACGGAAAAAGCCCAAGCCGGCGTCTCGATGGCGTCTCTGATCCCTCTAACCCGTTTATTAGTGTGTTCGTTATCCGTCTCTCTCGCACGACAAGTTCGCCTCCGATACGCGTCACTTGCAAGTGACCAGTAGTAATGATAATGACAATAATTATCATAATGATAGTAATTAAAATAATCATAATGATTATAATAATGATAATGATTATGAAATTGACAGTGATAATGACAATGATAATAATAAAAGTAATAATAATGACAATAATAATGTAGGTATATGATTCTAGTGCTTCTCGGTACACAAGAAATTAAGTACGACTAATAGATGTATGAGAGAATGTTGATACATTTTAATCATTGTATCAAGAGGTGCATATGTATACACGGTGGCAGTTTCTATACAAGCACTCTATATTCTATATACATCCTTTTTTTCAATCCAATGTACTGAAGATTCATAATACTAAACCTTCTAATTTGTTTTTCAAGAAATCTTCTTTCAGAAATAAATAAGAATGAGAAAACTATTCTCCCTGGGTGCGGATCGAACACACAACCTCCTGTTTTCTGTACAGTAGCTCTAGCATTTGAGCTACCAAGGAGCTGTACATTTATTCGCACCGTCAGTTGAAATAAGTTTTTCATTTATAATTTTAAGAGTTCTCTTTCACCTAAGCTCGATATAGTATGTATATGATTCTAGTGCTTTTCGGTAAACTAGAAATTTAATACGACCAATAGATATAGAAGCGAATGTTGATACATCTTAATCATTGTATCAAGAAGTGCATTTCTATACATGGTGGCACTTTTTATACAAACACTCTATATCCGTCATACACGCCCTTTTCTCAATATCCAATATACTTTAAATTTATAATACTCAACCACATAATTTCTTTTTTTTAAAATAAATAAGAATCAGAAAAATATCCTTCCCAGGTGCGTATCGAGCACACAACCTCCTGTTTACTAAACAGTTGCTTTACCATTTAAGCTACCGAGGAGCTGTACATTTATTCGCACCGTAAGTTTAGATAAGTCTCTCATTCTTAATTTCAAGAGCTGTATTTAACCTAAGTTCGATATAGTAGGTATATGATTCTGACGCTTGTCGTTAAACTGTAAATTTAATGCGACCATTAGGTATACAATTATTGTTATTATTATAATTGTAATTATTATTATTCTTATTATTATTATGATTATTATTATTATTATTATTATGAATATTATTATTGAATAGGTATTATTTTGATAATAATGATGATAATGATAATACAAATAACAATTATAATGATAACAATGATAATTATAATGATATAAACTATAATATGAATAATAGTAATAATAATAATAATAATAATAATAATAATAATAATGATTATAGTAATTAAAATGATGATAATGATAATGATAAAAAAAATAATTATTATGGTTATAATAATGACAATGATAATGACAATGATAATGATAATTATGATGAAAATAATAATGATGATAACAATAATAATAGTAGTGATAATAATTATGATAATCATAATGATAATTAATACGATTATAATAATGATAATAATTGTTGACGTACTATAGACGAGAAAAGAGATAGATACCATCATCCCCCTCAAGGTACAAAAAAAAGAAGTAATGACGAAGGATGCCGTAAAATACCTAGGAGTGACGCTGGATAGAAAGCTTACTTTTTGGAGCCACCTTAGGCAAGCAGCAGATAAGGTGGCGGTAAAAGTAGCAGCATTAGGCTGAACCATGCCGAACGTTAAAGGACCAAAGCCTGCAAAACGCAGGCTCCTTATGTCTACGGCCTAGTCTATTGTTCTGTACGGGGCTGAGATATAGGGAGATGAGATGATCATCGAAAAGAAGAGAGTGAAAATTGGTCAAGTTCAAAGAATAGGAGCCTTGAAGACAGCCTGCGCCTATCGCACAGTCTCAGAGTCTGCGGTAATGGTGATAGCAGGTGTAATCCCCATCGACTTCCTTGCGAGGGAAAGACGATTGAAGCACCTTACGAAGCAGGACCTAGAAAGAATGGAGGCCAAGAAAAACGCCTGGGAAATCACCTGCGAATGCTGGCAACATAGATGGCAAGAGGAATCTAGAGGTAGATGGACGGCACGCCCGATAAGAGATGACAAGAAATGGACTAAGCGAAAACACGGGGAACCGTCCTACCGATGAGCGGCTGTACCTCGGTGGCCCAGGTCTCTGCCTCTCGGGATCTGCGGTGGGTGCGCTCCTTGCGCCTTTGCTGGGGGTGGCCGGGTTTTGGCTCACGCTGGGAAGCATCTACCTATTACTTTGCTCTATCCCTCCAAGTAAACAGAAAAGAGCAGTTCGGATGCATGGCGGAAACTAGAAAATATCCTAGAGGACGCAAAAGTTACAAGACAAGTTGGTAACGAAACACCAAAAGAAGCCCGAACCAGAGGGTAAGACTTCGTGGCCCAGGCTTGAAGTGTAAATGCGAGAGCAGATTGTGAGCTGTCCCAGGAGAGAGGTCTTGCCAGTATAGTGGGTATGGTCATAACGAGTCCCACACAGAGGATGGTTCGGACACCCTTTTATCGTGCATAAAGGCAGTATGGACGACATCGGAAAAAAAATGATAATAATAATGATAATGAAAATGATAATTAATCATAATGATAATAATACTAATAATGATAATTATAATGATAATAATAATGACAATGATAATGCCAATGATAATGGTAATTATAGTGAAAATAATGATGATCATGATGTTAGTTAAAATTATTATAATAATGTTAATAATAATGACGATGATAATGATAATGACAATGATAATGATAATGATAATTCTGTTAAAAATGGTAATAATGATAGTTATAGTAATACTAATGATAATAATAATAATGATAATAATGATACAAATAATAATTATAATAATAATAATAATAATAAATATAATAATAATAATAATAATAATGAACGTTATCATAATTATAATGATTACAATTACAAAAATAATGACAATAATAATAGTAATAATAATGATAATAATAATAATTATATTGACGATTTAGTAAACAGGTTTAGGTAAAGGACATAGCTCCTGTTTTTGCAGGTTACATTGTAATCAAATCTAGTAGGGTGGGAGCGTCTCGTAAGTTTGAGAAGGCAGACGAATCCTCGATGACCACGCTAGTATTTACTTCAGATTTACATATGTAAATTTACTTCAGATAGTGGAAAATTAGAGTTTCAGTCTCTTTCAAATCCTATACAATCCGACAAATATTGGCTAAAAAGTCGTTAGAACAACATTAACTAGACTATTTCTCATAATGCTTAAATTGATGTTCAAAATTGTTTCTTTTGGTTTAGCCTTTACGAAATGTGGTTTTATCGTTAAGTGAGCTGCGAGTAAATTTTTTTTTAGTACTTTTGGTGTCGAAGAGTATGTTTCTAAAATAAAGTTATGCTGCCAACAATTTACCAATCTCCGTAATTTTTTTGGAGCTTACAGTTTATTAAACACATAATATTGCAAAAGTAGTCCAAAATTATAATGTTTCCCGGAAAAAAGTGAAAACTACTTTTAAAGTTATTGTGATTTAAAAAAAATCATTTTCAATTCAAATTTTTCACTGTATCCGTTAAAAATCTAGAAAAATGTGAGGAAAAAAATTTATCGTACAACATTTATTTATCGTTTAAAATTTAAAATTTATCGTTCAATGAATGATGTTTACATGTTGTAGGGGGCTAAAACTACTCTTTTATAGGCTTAAATGAGCGAAATTTTATGAAAACTAAAAGAAAATTTTATTTTTCAACTCAGCAGACTAAACGTTCATTTGGTCAATTTTTTTCTAGGCTCTGTGGGTAATAATATTGTAATGGGGCGAAAACAACCCTTAAAGCAGATAAACTTAGAAAGTAATAAGTTTGAATTTAAATTTTTGTGTACAAAATGAGTATTTAAAAATTCTAGAGAAATAATAGAGAAAATGTTCAGTATCGTATACTACATAGAAATTGGTAATATTAATGTATTGTCGAAGGGTTAAAACTACCCTCGACTGAGCTGAAAGAGACAAACCATATGAAATTAAGTAGAAAAAATAACGTAATTTCTCTTGAAACTTCAATATTAATTACTAAGTATCACCATGATTTAACTTAACAATAAATATAACTTGGTCCATTTAAGGAATTTTGTGTATTATCTATGATTTTTACTTCAACGATTTGTGTATTTCAGGTCTATATTCTTGAAGACACTTAGTATATAATTTGGAGTTTCTACTGTACTGACCACTTCCTTTTAATGCCGTTTTATTTACCATTGATTGTATGTATATTTTAATGAAAAATAATAAGTAGGTTTACAAAAGTAATAATTTGAGGAATAAATCTATGTCACGGGTAATGCCGTTGGTTTCTTATTGAGAGAGAAACGTTGCTTCTTGTAATGGTTAATAAGAGTACTTTATAAACATGATCACAACATGCTACTTTTCTTTTTCGAGGTAGAATTTAATTTTAATAAACTTAGGCTTGATTTGTTTCTCAAAAGACAAGCAGTATATTTTCACTAATTTTTTTGCATAAACATAGCTGTAAAATTAATAAGAAATAAGGCCTGATATAAGTAAAGATGTTTGTATAACAATAACTCCCTGATTTACAGAAGTATTTGATTGATTATTGACACTGAAGATTACTGTAATAGTTAAGAAATATAATTTTTTTCTACCCTTATGCAACTGATTGCAATGAAGCATAACATATTCCTCAAAGATAAAAGTTTGTGTAAACTCATAATTTTGTGATACTGAAATTACACAATAATAATTTCTATAAATTTATTTAAGTGAGGTAGTTGGTATTGTATATAATAAAGGTGATGTACCACATGCCAGTATTAAATAATTATTTACCTATTTTTTATAATACATAATGATCATATTCCTTATAATACAATACTAGTTAAAAAAAAAGGTTTATCTCATAATCTTGAAAAAGTGTTCAGTGTGCATAATGTAAAATAAAACTTTGTTTAAAAAGTTAGGCATTACTTCACCTTCAGTTCAAAAAGACCTTTATAATAAGCAGATAAACACGTCTTCTTATGTTTTTTGGCAAAATATTAAATTAAAAAATCAAGTTTGCTCTCTATTGGCCCTACATTACTTACAAATATGTAGTTCTCTATATTAAGTGTATGCATTAAGCAACGTAACTTTTTTAACAACATATTTCTTCAAAGCATAAAACGACTCGACTTTTATTTTATTTTACAGGTCTCCATTATAGAAAATTAACTGTATCACTAATTAAAGAAAATGATGTTTCAGATTATGCAATCTGAAATACTCTTTCATGATCATGAGATTCAAATTTCCTCTTTGAATTCATGAGTTACTTTCCTCTGCTAAAGCAATAGTACATATGACCTACTTAGGTGATAAGAGTGATAAAAAAGAAATTGAGTTTACTATCAGACACCTTTATTTAGGTCAATTGTAGAAAATATTTTTGCTGAAATCTTTGCAATATCATTTATAATGTATAGGAAATAATTACTTATAACACGAGGAGTAGCATTGGCTCAGTGGTAAGCGTGCTTGTTACTGATACGATACCGTTCTAGGGGTCGTGGATTCGATTCCCGCTGAAGTGCAGATTTTTACAGACCCAGGCTGTTTCGGGGCGAATTTTTTGATGGAATTTTTTTTCACAGTGGTTCCAGGGTTTCTTCCTTGCCTCACGTGTCTTCAAGCCTGGGTGAATGCGAAACAGTATTAAGGCTATAGGTGGACCCGATGCATCATATTTCGTAATATAATAATAATATAAGCAAGTATAGGTCCTCAATATTTTAATTTTTTTTGCAAGTCGCTCAAGGATAAGATTATCTAGTGGGTGCGCATGCTTTAGTTGTAAATACACTGTTTTTAATATAGACTTATAACAAAGTTTTTAGGTAAGCAAGCATATACAGTGACTTAACTTAATGTTTTTAGAGTTAAATTATATCATTCATTTTTTTAAATCTAGCAATGATTATAAATAAATCAGTTTTTTTGATGTGTCAGATAATAAACAAATTATTTAAGTACTAGGCCACCAAACATCGCTTTTACAGAATAAAAGACTGTTTAAGCCATCTGAATGAAAATGAAAAAATTATATATTAAGCAAGCAAGCATCAATTATAAGTAAACTTATTCTTTTCAAGAGCTTAACAATACACGTATTTTTTGAGCAACTAGCGTAGGTTATTAGTAACGCAACGTTTTTTAAATGTTTAACTATACTATAGTATCATCTATTCTGAGACGAGCTAGCATTTGTCATAGATAAAGCAACCGATTTGAGCGTTGAGTAAGAAAATCTTTCATACGACTAGCAAGAATGATTAGTTATTATTAAATAAAAGTTTTTAGACAAGATACCAGCAATTTTGAATAATTAAACTGTTTTTGAATCTAAAAAAATAATAGTTTTCAGGGCATCAAGCATTAACGATGAATGAACTGTTATTTAATATCAAATAATAACGTTAAGTAATGAGCTAGCAAACATCAATTGTAGATTAATTACCGTTGTAGTGACATGGATTATAATTAAATAATTTGTTGGGCGAGCGAGCAACTGTTACGATGATTAGAATTTTAATTACTCGCATTTAATACTTACCCATCGATAAATTAGAGTGAATTCTAATATTCCTACATACGATAATTAAAATTATTACTAAATGTTGAATAATAACTTAAAATTTTGAGTGTGCAATATACAAATATAAATAATTCAACGGCTCATGAATGTTGAATGATAGGAAAATTAGTAAATGGATAAACAAGTGTCATTAAATAATAAACCAACTGTTTTTGAAAAATTAAATAACACTAAAATTATTTATGAGGCGAGCATGGATGGGTTTTAAATAAACAAATGTCTTAAGTATAAGTAAGTAAAATAATGAGTTTTAGTTAACTAATTTCGATTTTCAGGTAATAGTAACATTCATTTTTAGGCAAGCAAGCATAAGTTATTAATAACCCTACTTTTTCTAGAAGTTAAATTATAATGGAATCGGGCGAGCAATGAGAAAAATTAATTATGATTCAACTCGTTGACTATAATCAATTAGGGAAGAGTGGACCAGTAGTGGCACTCTAACTTTGAATAAAGACATTAACTAAATTATTCAGGTTTTCAGAAATAAAAAAGTTAGCTAACGCAGGGACACAATCCAAAGTAAAAAGTTTATATTTAAATTATGTTATTTTATTACTCAATTCATCAAGAAGTCTCTCATAAATCCTCTACCTGCCCTACCAGTAAATGGAGAATGGCACCCTATCGAGTGCGTATGGCACAGGCATCGTAGACAGTTTTCAAGCATGTTTGTTTGGTATTTATATGCAGAATAAAATAAATAAAACTTGCACGTAAAGTTACAATAAAAAACTTTTATTTTCTTTTATTAGGCATTTAATTTTATATTCAGGATTTTACATAGATTTTTACTCTAAAATTACTATAATACAATAATCTTAGTAAGATAATTTTGTTACTCTTAGAATAATAAGTATTGTTTACTTAGTGACGAATCTGAATAACCCCCCACCAATAACTTTGAAGACTTAGCCATCACCTGTACTAAATTAAGCGGGTATTCGTTAGGATCACCAAATAGTACGCGCATTTTGTTCGCTTTTACGTGCTTGTACGTTTACGTTGTTGGGCATGAACACTACAAGAGCTCACTCCCTTTGATAGCTTTTTAAACTTTTCTTTTTTGATATTTTGTATTTTTTAACCATTAAATTCACCTTGTGAGACTGACTTGTAATAAATAGGCTTTGCCCTTCTTTCTTCCTGTTTAAGAATTTTTTGGATCATTGGTTTGGATCATCTTTACCAATGGTGGTATTCGGTGAAAGTTGATTTTTCTGTCTCACAACTCTGTGCGTATCCACAGTTTTCTTACCATCGTTGTACAAAAAAAATTTTGGAGCTTCATAACAAGTAGAGTGTCCAAAAAGAATGTTGTGAGAAGATTAATTACAATGAATTTGGTGTTAATCGATATATTTATCGATTTCCTCTGGTGATGTCTCATCATTTTATTGTAAGTAAGAACTCCATAAGAACTCTATAATTAATAAAAACTAATGTAGTAAATGTTACTACTAATGTATTTAAAGCAGAAAATATTTCTTAGCAATAAACTGATTGCTTGAGCGATGTATGAGGCAGGAATAGAGATCATTGAGTTTTTATTGAGCATCGGAGTCGG
The DNA here is from genome assembly GCF_036245765.1 of Copidosoma floridanum. Lineage (NCBI taxonomy): Eukaryota > Metazoa > Arthropoda > Insecta > Hymenoptera > Encyrtidae > Copidosoma > Copidosoma floridanum. The sequence continues at coordinate 38,282,086 of NW_028321907.1, read as the reverse complement.
ACCATCTTCACTGGCTTGTGAAAAGTTGCATGTCTGATGCTCAGTCATGTGATTTTCAATGCGAAGAGTGTTTTGCAAAGGTGTTTGTTGAACTCGGGATAGTTGTCGAAGATTTTTTCTCTCTTGCTGCTAGGATGACAGAAGTGTCTTGGGTAGAACTCATCAGATCTTGGACAACCTCTTTGAGTTGGGTGATCCTTCTCTCTGACTCTAAAATTCAAAGATAAAATTGTTTTTTACTTGTTATAATATTCATCAGGAATTAAAAAATCTTTTAATTTTTTTTCAGTCATTAATAAATGAAGGCATACCAGGAACACTTGGGGTGCTTGAACTTGAAGAAATGTCATTTTTTGAAGCAGCAAAATCTGACTCAGAGAATACGTTCCAATTTAAATGAAAGATCTCACATTTTCTAAACGCATTGATGGTGGTATCTATTTTTGCAGATTGAGTAAAAGCTTTTCCGGAGATTAAAAATAAATTTCTTAAAGTAAGTCTATTTCCTTGCCGCTGAAAAGCCGATACTTTTTCACCAGAATTGGTTTTCAGAGGACCGTTAAAGCTGTCATATAATGCCTGAATTTAATGCGTGCAATGAGGTAGAAGACATAATATTTCTATCCCATTGTCTCTTGCTCAGTTAATCACTTCCAGGTTTCTAACATGTGTCACGTAGCTATCAAGCAGAAGTAAAACTAAATTATCTGGTGTTGTGTGGAAAAATTCATTGAATTTTTGAAAGCACCTTGTAAAAATTCTCGTTTGCATGTATCCAGATTTATAGAATTCTGCCGAAGCTCCAGGTGGAGCACCATGCAGCAGTTCCGAGTTTTTCTTCACCCGAGAGAATATCAACATTGGTGGTATGAAATTCGCGGATGCAGAGATACATATTTCTGTGGTGACATTCTCGCCTCTTTCACCAGCAGTCGATCTCCCCACTTGCCTTCACCCTCTTTTTTCTATGATCCTTAGTAGGTAGGCTAGGCCGGTTCTGGATTCTCACGGTCAAACTACGTGGAGCGCATACCAGGTACGTGACTTTTTTTTTTTTTTTTTTTTTTTTTTTTCAGAAAAATGAAAGAAAGTGTGTAAACATTTATTTCTCTCTCTCAGCGTGCGCTGCATTCGTCACGAATTGACAGTGCATACTTTGTTTCGTATGCAAGTCCAGATTTTTTTTTGTTTTTCAGAAAATTATATTTTGCTTTTCATGCTGTTGGGATGATGGCTGCTCTTGTTTGACAAGCTGTGCAGCAAATAGTCCCTTAGAGCCAGTAACCAGAGTATTTAAGGACTGAGTCATCATTATAGCAAACTAGAAGTTTTCCAAACTTTTTATTTAGAAAAAATTTTGAGAAATTTTGTCCTTATTGAACTTTGACTGATGAACTCTTATATGTATGCAAGATACATTTAACTCTCATCGATTGTTCAAAATAGTTCGAAGCAAAAGTTTTTTGTTGGAATGCTTTAGATCAGACTCTGATCGCTAAACCCTTTTGTACAAAGTATATGTAAAATGCATATCGACTCTTGCGAAGCTTAAGCGCTTGCGTATACATTTATTTTATGATTTTAAATATGCAAGTCTATAACAGCTCAGTTAGTTAACCATCTCATTGGTAAAAATGGGTTAGTTTTATCTTAAAATCTTCAAAACTTGCATTTTTATTTTATTTATGATTTTTTATGTCTAATAATGTAATCTTGTAAGTCAGTAGAAATAAAAAATTTCAAATTTTTTAAAAATTCATTTTTACTGACCAGGCAGTGTTAATAATTATACTTGAATTACGCACGAAATCTCGCGCCATTATTTACAAATTTTTCTGCGCGCCGCTTATTGGGTTAATGATTTGAATCGCCCTCCATACCGAGTAACGTGACGTCTCTAGAAAAGTCTTTGACGCCAGCCATGTAACACATGTACAGACACATGCGCACATTCTTAGACGTGTGTGTGTATGTGTCTGAAAAAACACTGACACTTTTGAAATTAGACTGAAACCTAGAATAAAAGAAGCAGTGTCAGATAAAAATAATATTCAGTTCAAAAAATAGAACAGGTATCAAACAAAATTTGTTAACTTCTCTTGTCAACTTCGGAGTCATCCCGATTTTCAGCAGACAGTGCTATTACCATCAAATGGTGAGTTTTGAAACATTTTTTTTTGTCGAATTTTTACTTGATGACTAAAATCAAAACAATGTTTTATGTGCAAAGTTACGCCTACGTATACTATGAATTCTGATTACATTAGGAATTTCAATGGAAAAAAATTCAAATACGAAGAAAAATACAAAAAAAAGCTTTTAACTATGTCTATTTACTGTCAAAAAATATTTTATTTAATCATTATTAAACTAGATATTTTATTAAAAATATCTACGAACCTCTTTCACTTGCTCCTTTGTGGATATTTTATGTTGAATACAGCCAATGTATATAACGATATGAAAAAACTATATTTACATCTATCTAGAAATCAGGACTAAGGGTATGTATATGTGTAAACTGTTGTACTTACTACACTTATAAAACTAAATTTTTTTTTATTCAGTCATCAAAATACATCTTGAGTCTTTCTGGTATAGCTATTTAAAAAGGACCAGCAAAAATCGTTCTTACTTTTTTCCTGAACTGTTATGAAATTTAATTTATTTTTTCTCTAACTGTCATATATTTCACTTACTTACAACATATGTTTATTTTGCTATTAACAGAACTACCGTTAACGGGATTATTGGAGTCGATTCCAAATAATCTATCGCTGTATTCGCTAATATATCTGATACATAAGTGGTTGAAAGATTTCTAGATAATATATACAGATCTTAGACCATGAAATTTAGCGAAGCAAGCTGAACTACCAATAACAGCAGCGACATCAACAGCGACAGCAAAAAAAAGTTCAACGCCTCTTACACTACCACGTTCCACTGCAGGTAGTGCTAATTTCTTATTATCATCATCATCAGCAACAGCAGCAGTGCTACCACTAACAGAAGCAGCGATTGCAGCAATGCTATCACCAACAGCAGTAGCAGTGCTTTCAGCAGTAGCAATGATAGGTGCAGCGCCATGCAGGAGCGCTACTACAAACAACAACAGCGATAGCAGCAGTGCCACCACCAATAGCAGCAAGAGTGCTACCACCAAGATCAGTAGCAGTGCCTTCAGCAGCAGCAGCGATAGCAGCAGCTTTACGACCAATGTTAGCAGCAGCAATAGCAGCAGAGCCACCACCAACAGCAGCAGTGATTGCAGCAGTGCTATCACCAACAGTAGTAGCAGTGCCTTCAGCAGCAGCAGCGATAGCAGCAGCTTCACCACCAATTTTAGCAGCAGCAATAGCAGCAGAGCCACCACCAACAGTAGCAGTGATTGCAGCAGCGCTATCACCAACAGTAGTAGCAGTGCCTTCAGCAGTAGCAGCGATAGCAGCAGCGCTACCATCAATAAGAGCGGAAGCACTACCACTAATAGTAGCAGGAGTGCTACCACCAATAGCAGCAGCAGTGATTGCAGCAGCACTACCACCAACAGCAGTAATAGTGCCTTCAGCAGTAGCGCCAGGGCCACCATTAACAGCAGCAGCGATTGCAGCAGTGCTACCACTAACAGCAGTAGCAGTGCCTTCATCTGCAGCAGTAGAGCCACCATAAACAGCAGTAGTAACAGCAGCAGCGCCACCTCCAATAGCAGCAGCAGCTCTTTGACCAGTAGCAGCAGCAGCGATTGCAGCAGTGCTACCACCAACAGTAGTAGCAGTGCCTTTAGTAGCAGTGGCAATGATAACAGCAGCGCTACCACCAACAGTAGCAGCAATAGCAATAGCGTCATCTACAAGAGCAGCAGCAGCAACGCCACCATCAACAGCAGCAGCGATAGCAGCAGCGCAACCTTCAACATTAGCAGCAATAGCAGCAGCACCACTAGCGATAGCAGCGTCTCCACTACTACCACCTTGACCTTTTACACTGCATGATTCAACCTAACTCGGAGAATGTGAATGGAAGGTAATAGTTCTTGTGAATATACCTTTGTCATGTGAAAGCTTTTTTCGCAATGCGCCTGTCATTTGGCGCTACTTGTCACTTTAACCTATATTTTTCTGAGAATGGAATGAACTTTCTTCCACGGTGGCTGCTTCAACTATTTGGCTTTGTAAGATTTAACATAGAAAATTACTGACAAAAAGGTAGCGCCGTAGAAACGCATAGCGAATAATACGGTGGTTAATGCAACAACCACCAGCTCCTCCACTACCTCCATAAGACCAACTCTACCAGCAATGATGTATTAGTACAGAAAAACATCACTCTACCAACACCAAACCATCACAGCTCACCACAACACCTACACCAACACCCACACAATTACTAAAACCATTGCAGACAATGTTGACACCACGATTGTGAATGCTCAGTGATGTCATACATGAGAAGCAATGAAACACGTTTTAAGATGAATCAACCACATTTACAAAAAGCTACGATAGAAGAGAAAGTGAAAGAAAAAGAAGAGGAAAAAAGAAAACAAGTCTTTATTTAAGTAAGAAAGAGAAGCGAGAGGTTAAAATTCGTACTCAGCTTCAACATAAAATAATTGAAAACAGGATAAGAGTCAAGGAAAAATAGCTGCAAAAAAAAGGTGAAACTAGAAAGGAGCGTATAAAAGAAGGAAAAATCCAATAACAGTTTAACAAATCACAATGACATTTAAAAGTGTATAGATAAAAATTAATCGTTACTTTCCTATAGTATTGATGACGTTTGACTTGTTGTATGAAGTGCTGATATTGTATAATGTCAATAAGCTGTAAAATGAATGCTTATATTGTTACATGTATGACAAAAAATGCAAACAAATTTTTTTATACTCTAATCATTACATTTTTAGTGTTTAGAAACTTATTGGGGTTTAGTTGACAGCGAGTACTTGAACCAAATATTCTTGTTCCTCTCGATAAAAGGGGCTATCTTTTAATTTTACACAAAGCTCACAGTGTTTCACTATTATACTAAACTCTTTCCTTACTTACAGTGTGGTAAACGTTAAGATGTAGTCCTAATTGGCTGCGCCAAGTTTAAGCCATTTCACTGTTAATAAGTATAGTGAGTAATCTAAATCGTGTACTTTTAATACACTAAAAGTATAAAAATAAAAAAATAAAAATTCTATATGCATTGAAATGGCTTAAATAAGGTGGTCATCCACCATACTGTACCTAACCCATTATATCCTATATTAATCAATAATGTTTTTGATTCCCCTTCCTCTACAACTAATGCGATTGTATTAAATAGTCAAACCATTTCACTTTCTGATTGTTTGATCTCCCTGGTGGTTCAAAGACAAAACTAACTATGGCTACGGTACAGTACTTAAAAGGAGTAGATAAGAAAATTTGACATTTTTAAAAACATACTTTGGATACAAAAGATAATTTCATGCTAGTAAGAAGACTGATGGATATGAATAAACAGGGTTGTATGAAGCTAGCCTCAAAGACGTATTCCTTGTTCTACTCTAAATTTTAACCTTTGGAGATAGGTTATTAAAAAAAAAAGACTAAACACACACAAAAATTACATTCAGAAATATGTTTTATTTTATTATAAATTACAGTGTTTGATTGGTAAGTCAGTCAAAATTTTTTTAGTAAAAGGTCGAACTAGTAAAAATACTTTTAATTTATCTAATGTTACGTCGTAGATACCTATTGTTTCTACATCTACTTTAACATGATTTTCAACGTCGATTTTTTTTTGGCTTATTATAATTAACAAATTTGTTAACATTTTTCCAATCGTTTTCACTTTGATTTTCTGCTTTCGACAAGTAACGTAATGTATTCAACACTGTATTGAGGGTACGATTGATGATCGATGCTAATCTTCGAGAGTGTAGAGTCAAGCGTCAATGCACTCGTGTACTTGTATGAAGCCTTCAAATGTTGTCAACTGTAATACTACGCTTACCGATGTTGTCTCCATCTTTTGTTCTTTGCATGGTGGTGGTTTAGTATGTGAAAAAGAGTATAGGTCCTCGTGTTTCTCTGCTGCATTAACTTCGTGTGGTGGTACATGGTTCTCCTTGAGAGACACAGCACGATTTTCGTAAGCGTTAGTGAAACAAACTATGTTTTTAGGTGTTATGACCCGACTTGTTTGAAGTATGATCTTAACCATTTTATTTTAATGTTATTCGTTGGTCTCTTAGGATTCAGCTCGTGAGCTTTATTTGTTCTTTTTAGTCAAGAAAAATAACTATTTAAATAATATAGATGATTTAATGAATGTTTAATTTTTCATTCTTTTATTAAAACAATTCACAACAGGTATTCTCTTGGATACAGTCCAGTTAGATCACTTCGCAGATTTTGATATTAATTATATTACTGATGAAAAACTTACATCTATCACTGACTGTTCTTACTGCTGCTTTGAAATTCCCTAATGCTTCGAGCAGTAATTCCCAGTGATTACTTAACCTACACGAATGAGTTCGTGGCCTGTAAAATGTTGCATATTCTGCCTTCTCTGCTATCGCCGGAACGACTTTCGGCGGGCCTCTTTCATTATACCTTGCTCCTTAGCGTAGTCTGATATTATTGATACTCTCGAACTGCACCCGAGTTGCCTCAGCCAACACGTTATGCCCTACGTGTATAAGGTACTCGCAAGTCGCGGGAGTCAAAAGTAGACTAAAACTTTATTGGACAGGTGACAGACGTAAAAAGAGCGATTTTTCCTCTTAATGGTGAGTTTTGATAGCGTCAGAGCGAGTAAAAGAGGCTTTTGGTTGATATAAGTCAACCAATGAGCGATGTTCTTGCAGATTGCGTTGATAGCAAAACAGTAGGCTTGAATGATGATGTTACATGTTATGATTTCATATCAATACAACAGTACCAATTGCATTTTTCTGACAAGTGTGATTGAGTTTTTTTTGGGTCAGTGATGATGAAAGCTCGCATCAGCAATATAAGAACGCCAAATACAAGTTCAAGTGTAACAGTAAGTTTACAAATTTCGAAATTAGACCTTCTAGGGATTTTACAATCAATTATAAATATAATGAAAAAGTGTGTTAATTACAAATTTAAAAATCGCTGTGACTAGAAGTAAACAACCAATGCGCAAGTAAATTATTCATTTATACATACAATACGATTTATTCGTTGACACATAATACGATTGTAATACATACGTGCATTCTTACAAAGAGGATGGCTGTACCGCATATTAGGATATTATTGAACATTCACCTTACAGCTATTTTACACACGCATATAAATGACGTATAAGCTATTCTTGTCATATAAGCTTGCTTTATATTCACAATACGTCTTATCTGAATTTGGCGGACGGATAGCTTTTAGTTCTAATATAATTCGTATCAACTTGGGATGTATCAGAGGTAAGGTGCAACATGCTTATCTTAATAAAGCCCTGCAGTAGAATATAAGCGTTTCTTAAATATGCTATTATGGACTCTAAGTTGTTGACCATCTAGTCTTCAGAATACAGTATGATGTATCTTGAGCTACCACCTCCTAACTTGACACTAGGTTTGTAGAGCTTCGTTTGCTTAGTTCAGTTTTAGATACGTGATCTACGGCATACTCACCGACCAAATCAGCATTTGCTTCCTAATAGCTCGCATAATCATACGTATCTTCATTATGATTTAACATCAAAAATTTTCTTTACTTTCATCGGAAGAGATAGTAATGGCGTTTATTTCTTCTTTAAGATCACTCTCGGTATCACTACTAGATGCATCAATATTACCCCCATCGATTACATCACTATTGAGGAATATACCTAAACTTTTTTCTTTTTGTAAGATGTTGGAGCTTTAAAAAAAAATTCCGTATCTGCATCAATAAAGTCACTCATTAAGGAGCAAAGCCACAATTTTATTTGATGAGCTCTACTTAGTGCGCTAAATTTTTTATTGAATATGCTCTTTTGTGCCTCGTGATCACCACACACTAATGTTTTTGCAGAGTATGTGAAACGACGGTGCTTTGTACTCTTCGACGTTGATCACGGTACATCCTAGCTTAGATTTCGAATAAGTGTTTTAACTTTGGCCGTAAATGTAAATTTGGTACGCATTTTTAGTGAGTATGCGCAAGTGAATGTGTATTTTCATGATTGAACATTCACATTCGTACCAGCGAATTCCATGCACACTCGTCGAACGACGATCGTTTTCTCGACGTACGTATTCAGGTAGAAAGGCAAAGTTGCATGGGGGAGCCACAATCCAATGACTAATTAGTGGTTTCTTAAGAGATACCACAGCCACTTCTTGTGGCAAAAACTCTCGTGACGTGTCATAAAAACCTTGGACGTCTATAATGTAGTCTGTGAATCTATCCATTTTTATTCACTAATCTTGACCCAGAGCGTATACGTAGCGTACGTAGCGTCTGACGTTGACTACCAAACTGATTTGCACTCAGCACTGGGATTCGCTTATGTTAGCCTTATCCAACCTCTCCTTCAACTTCCAAGACATTGTTACATTCAGCATAGATAAAGCAATTCACAGTGTTAGTGAAGGTTAGGTCGAAGTCCACTTCGATGCGTACACTACCTGAGCGCACGAGATTCCAATGTGTAGTACAGTTAGCGAAAAAATCGGGTTATTGCAAGTAAATAAGTAAGCACCACTGTAAGAACTGTAAGCAGTGACTCGATATAGGCTTTGTACGGGTTGGCATTATTAGGTGCTGATGAAACTTTTTTTTTTTTTTTTTACGTGGTGAGCTTACTGTTGGTAAACTTCATTTGATTTTGGATTTTGTAAAGCAAGCGTACAGTTGTGGTATATATATGGAAGACACGCGACACAATATTTGTTATAAGCTTGCAAAGCTAATATCTATACTTTCAGAGTTCACTTTGTCAGAACTGACATATGCTATGCTTTGTCGTACTTGCTTGCTTTTAAACCCTAAATCCTCATACATATCGTAAAAGTCTTCGCTGTCAATCAAAGCATTTTTCTTTTGATGTTATGTCACCTGGTTAGTAGCTGGTACACCACTGTTTAAGTGAAAGTATTTTGTGTTGGATCCAATAGATTTTTCTTCCTCAAAATTTGTTTCTGGTAGTGCTTTTTAAATTCCATTGGATGTACGGATTCTTTTCAAGCTTGACGAAAGGAGTGCCTGAAATTTTTTGCAAAATCCGTTACTTTTTAACCTAAGACTGAGGAGATGAATTTTACTTTATCCAAGCTAGCATACTGATGATAAATAGGTGCAAAGAATAAACGATAAGAGCAATACCACTGGATCCACTTATATCTATTATGTACACAGCGAGAGTTGAAATCATATTGGACTACTCTCAAGCAACTAATAGTTCTTATCATGTGCTGCAAGTAATAAAATTATCAGTAATAATAATAATACTATCATATTTTTTCCCTTAGTACAGGTCAGAGAGAAAGAGAGTACGTCAGTAGGGGAGCTTAAATACTACATCATTAAGTACAGCACGTATATGGAGTAATTGAAGCTTACTTCACAAAGAGCTGTAGCAGAAGAGATTTAAAAAGGGTACCTGATGCCAGAAGAGATTTAAAAAGGGTACCTGATGCCAGAAGAGATACTCTTTTCTCACCAGCATTGATTGTATATACATTATGCTGATATATTTTGTACTGTAATAATAAGAGAGAGAAAAAATCACGGGGATGATGAGCTATTACACAGCTAATGCACGTGTAGAGAAGAATATTTGCTCATACTTACATCTGATCATCTTTCTTTTATTCTTATAAGCATTTAAAAGTTTTATGTAAGCATAAAAGGGTAGTTTGTATGGCTGTAGTACGGTGTACTATGACCCCACCATCCTAGATGAGGCAACTGCGTAGTAGATCTCGTGCAATAACACGAGAAGAGAATCACCAAAGAAAATACATAGCAGGCAGAGGTCATTGTGATATGAGAGCTTCGGCTGAGCCATACCCTTGACAACGGTCTTACCTATACTTATTTTACATCAGCTAAAATAAAAATGTATTAAACATGTACATTCATATATGTGCATCACACAAAATTTTTTATGCATGTGAGTTTGTTACTACATACATATGTACTTGGAGAGGTAAAAAATTATTAGTTTTACCTCAAAGATGGTAACGTATGGTTGAGGCTTTTATCCATATGTAAAAGGTAACATCTGCTCGTACGCTAGACGTCAGGCAATGTTGTCTCTGACATGGTCTTCGAGAAATTGTAATTGCTTTCAAGATTGACTGTCATATTACCCGTGGAAAACAAAAAAATTAAAACCCCCTTCCCTTCACAGGTGGATTGACAGTCATATTTGAACTGGATCACGTATATTCTGCCGTGCCACGGAAAAAAAGCGTAAGTGCAGCCAGTGTCAAATTGAGAAAATTGCCGAAAACTATTTATGTTAAAAACATGATGAAAATCGAATTTCTCAACAGCGAAAAAACTGTTTCTAAGGTAATTAGGGCATGATCTAATCACTGCACGCGAAGAAAAACGGTTTCCCGAAAGGGAAAACAGATACTGCCTTACGGCTTTTCAGTCTCACACTTAAAAAGCCGTAACTGCACTTACGTTTTTTTTACTAGGTAAAGTCAATGAGTACAGTTATGCGATCCAACGTTAAAAAGCCGTAAGTCTCATTAGAATACATACAAATGCAGTTACGGCTTTTTTCAGAGGGAAAGTATGCGAGAATCAGAACCGTAAGTACACATTTTTATGTTTTCTGTTTGAAAATCTACTTTATTATGCAGAAAATAAAAATATCATACATTGTTTACCTTAATAACAGTTTTTAATTGGTAAAAAACTATGCATGCATTACTAATTTACTTAAGGTAGCTCCCTTGCGAAAATCTATGGAATGAAATATGTTTCATTCAATAGATTTTGATCTACTGAATCCAACGGTGTTCTTGTTTATACCCCAAGTAAAGCAACATCTCGAGATATTTCAGCTCAAAGGCATTTCCCAACTCACAATAAAAAATCTGAGCAGACAAATTATGATGTACTTGTAGAAAAATCTCTATCCTTCTCAATACTGTCATGTAAAATGCTGTACTCTCCTACTTGACTAGAGCAGTAGCCAAGGGACCTACCTTAATGAATGGAAATCGTTTGAGTCGATTTTTTTCTCTTGCTATTTTAATGTTTCGTGACATTATTTCAGTATTATTATTAATTTCTTTTTTTTAAAGTAAAAAATACATTTTTGGAAGTATTTTAATATAAAACGATTTCACATTTAAAAAATGCCAATAATAATAAAGGTTGGACTGTTACATAAAGAGTAAGTATTCATTTAAAATAATTTTTAACAATTTTATTTAAAAATATACGAGTTTTCTTTTATTTTATAACTCTAATGATTACATATTATGGCGTTACTATCCGTCGGTTGTATTAGCTGCTGCAGAGCCAGCGTATATATATGTATACACATGAAACTTGCTGCTGCTTTGTAGTTACGCTTTTTTTTTCTTGTACAAAGAAATCTGCCTTACGCTAGCTCTTAGAAAAGAAAAGCGTAAGTGCAAGAGATTTTTTTAGTGTGACATCAGTAGCCTTTCTCGCTGGCTAATACGAGTAGAAAAAGCGTAAGTGCTGTGACGGCTTTTTTCCCCGTTAACAACAGGCTGAATTCCAATATTTTTGTTACGGCTTTTTTCCATGGGCAGGCAGATTTATATGGACTTTCAATTAATTATTATTAATAAATGAAAAAAGATATTGAATTTTTATAAATGCCGTTAAATGTGGCATTCCCTGACAAATCGATCGGTAGAAATAACTCATTTTTTATAAAAATGTCATTTATGGCTTTTTCCGTGGCACGGCAGTATTGAAGTGCGAAATAAGACCCCCAGTCGATCTCTCTATGAGACCTCAACCAATGATTGACTTATTGACTTGTTAATAGCGTAATCATCTAGGATTACTGTCCGCTGCATCATCACCTCTTACATTTCCGGTCGCTGTTTTACTACCACCACTTGGATCACTACTCTTTATGCATTATAGTCTACTAAATATCAGCTCGTAGTTGAACTAACGTGTTCACTCCCACCAGTCAAAAAATCATCAAAATTATATATTTACATGTGTATGTATATAGAGGCAATAACCCCGTAGTTGATCTCATGTTAACGTACTGCCCCTGCGTGCATGACTGTACACGGACATACACAATATTGATAAGAGCCGCAACCATACGCTCTTATCTGTAAGATAAGGGATTTTTGCTCTAGGGTGCACAATGATTAACCAGGCTCAAAATTATACTTGACGCATTCGATAAGAAAAGCAATCATTCCCTCACACACACACACACACACACACACACACTTAACTCACATTGCTTATGTAAAACATGAGCTGATACTGACAAAATCAAGAAATTATTTAAATGCAGTGCTACAAACTGTAGTTAATGCTGACATAGCTAATGCAGTAGCAACTTGTAAAAAGTCGTAATATTAAAGCTTGAACGGATTATACCCTATGTGGTAATGTCAAATACACATAAAATTCGTCTATTGAATTATCTGAAAAAAGATAAGCTTGTATATATGAGTTTTTGAACATAGAGATTGTATAAATATCTCTACTTTATTAAGTAAATACATCTATCTAAACCGAATACCGTTGATAGTCATTGTTTGCTCCAAGCAAAACGAATTATTAAAAAATGCTTCAGTAGATGTAACTAGAATTTGTATCACATAACAATTTTTCAGCTGATACATCGACTTACTACTTAATATTACACGATCGTATCGTTCAGTACAATTCTATGAATGGGGATGTAAAAAAAAACTTATGTTATGACAGGGGCATTTTTCATATTAGCCCGAAAAACACCAAAACTCGGCTCGATGTAAAATTTGAGGTTTTAGGCTCGTTTTAATGCCCTGTGTACGTGTGTTTGTGTTTTGTTATGTTTCATGCGAGGAAAGAGGAGAGGACGACGGAGACAAATAGCCAGTGAGACGAGCAAAGAGAAGCGTGAGCGGAAAAAGCGAGAATAATAAGAATAAATGTGTAATTAAAGGACTATAAGTGATTTTAACGTTAATACTGTGTGCGCAGATATATCTATACGTGTACATTTTAGTGTGAATCGGTAGGTTGGTGGGAAAATAGATGGGTTGTCGATTTGTAGCGATTATTGTAATTATTGATTGTATTTTTACTGCGTCTTTGGTAAAATTGTAATGCACTGGGAATATAGGGAGTGTGTGTATATACGCATAGTTAAGGGGAAAACGAGACGTGTACAAGTTAGGTTGTATGAGAGAAGTAGGGGAAAGAAAGAGATAGAAGAGATTTGAGGCAGTAGGACGCGAGCAGCGAGACTGAGAGGACTCCTTGACGGGCCTTCAAGAGGGAAGGATGTAGAGCGGGTGAGCCATCAAGACGTCGTCCATCCTACGTCCGTCACCAGCTCTCAGCGATCTACGGAAGGTATCATCTGCAGCCTGACTACAGACTACGATACTACGATCCTGCTTCTTAGCAGGATTGCAGTGAGCGACATCGCGAGGACACGACGCCGACAACTTTCTGGAGATGGGGGCCTGGAGGTATTTCGCGTAGTGCGTGGTAAGGTTAGCGAGTAGTGGGAAAGTGAGGGCGAGGGACATAGTATGAGGCGTCGAGGTAAGGTTGTGCGAGTGTAGAATGTTTCGAAGATAAGGGTAAAAAGCGGGTGTGTGGATGAGTGTGTGTGGTTGCAGGTACTGAGGATTTCACTGGGGTTGTGGAGAAGAGTAAGAAGTGTAAGCGAGCGGTCGAGATATGCTGAAAGAGTGAGAGAGCGAGAATTAGTTGTTCTAGAGGAAGGCGTTCGGGTCCGGGAAGAGGGACTGGGAAGCTGAAGGGATAATGTGCGGGTAATGGAGAGTGGATACGAGTGCGTTAGAGGGAGAGAGAGAGAGAGAGAGAGAGAGAGAGAGAGGAAATGAGACCAGTGATTCGGACCGCCCGAGGTGACAACCCCGGTTCCAGGATGGGAGCTAGACGTGCCCGATCGCCGCGCCCGCGGTCGTCCCGGGGGACCCAGACCAGTCGAGAGCAGCCTTCGAAGTGAGGGGCCAATCGTGTGTGTGGGAAGCGGAATTCGTAAAGCGAACCAATCGTGTGTGTGCGTGAAGCGGGATTCGTAAAACGGCGTGTGCATACTTTCGAAGCGTCACCTGGGCCCTGACAGCCGGCGTGCGGCCGCCTGTCCGGCCCCAGGGCGCAATTCAACAGGTGTAGGGTGCTCTTGACGCCTGGATAACCCCGGGGTGACTCGTGGGTAGGGGTGTTACAGTGCGCGATCGGGAATTCTCGCGGGCGAGCCGGATGTTCGTCACTTCGGCGCTGGTCCTCCGTTGGACTCCAAGAGTGCGAAGCTCCGGGTGCGGAAACTTTGGGTGTGCGTGCGCGTGTAGGTGTAGGTAGGTGTTTGAATGCGGGGGATGAGAGCAACAGTGTGTATGCGTATTGCGAATTGTAAGTTAGCGCTGGAGGTAGCGTTGATTCTTTAGAAGTGTTCGTCTATTGTAAATGAAATAAAGAGTAGTCTAGAGGTGAAATTCGTGATAGTGTATTTATTTGTATGAGCGTGAAATATTCACATCCTGATCATTTCCCTCGGGAACTGTCCGCCTCCCGACGGACAGTCCGCGGCGGGACCTCCTCTAGGTAAGGAGTCTACATCGGAGAGCAGAGCTGAGCCAAGCCAAGGCGTTCGAGAGAATATTGGGTCGCAGAGTTTTGTTGTTTTAGATTTCGTATGTGATCGAAGGTGTTTTAGTGCATTGTATCGGGACTGCTTTGCGTCGACGTGAACACGTTGATTTGGGCTGAAAATACAACGTTACAATGTCAAGTGGGGGAATTAACCAAAAATGGCTGATACATAGCTTTGATAACATCATTTGTGTTTCGATCGTCATAGAGAAAAGTCAGAGCAGTTGGAGCAGCGAAAACAAGATAATGAACGACAATAAGAGTAGAAAAAATTTGAGAAGAAACACATGAAGAAATGAAGGGAAAAAGAATCTAAGAAAAAATGAAAAGTAATAAGTGTTGTAAGATTCTATGAAAAATTGATTTTCTTTAAAAAGTTTTCACTTATCAAAATATCGCAAAAACCAACCATTAGTAAGTTTACCACTGATATTTAACCAATTTAAGTTTAAGTTTACCACTCCTGAACATGAATGTTAAAAAAAAACAGAAAGACAGTTCAAGATAACTGTACAGCTAAAGTGGAAAAAAATGGAGTATGTGGTGAATATGCAAGGTTTCAAAAAGCCTGGCAATGATATTTCTTTTTAAACCACCTTTTGTCTGGCGTAAATAACCACACAAGTATAAATATGAGAATTTACATCTTTAACTTTACCATCATGGATTAACCTAGAATTCAGGTAATTAAGGTATTGAGTACACAGAAATAGGAAATATTCTGCGTGAATACATTAAAAATTCTACTAAGATTTTTGTAATAGGGGAGTTGAAACAAAAGTGGCTTGAAAGATTTAATTTTTGAATAACTGATATGTCGGACTCTCCATCATTTGAACTTCCAAGGTTAGTAACTATTTGTAAACATCATAATGGATCCCACAACTCTATGTGTGCTCTTCATAATGTTGGACGCATAAAAAAATTTTTACTACAACATTGAATGAGAAGAAGTCACTAGCTCTGATGAAGAGAAGTTATAAATACTGTTTGTATTTTATTGTTCTCTCAGTTTTACCAACGTATCATAAGTAGTAGAAGCAACGTTGCTCGTAAAATAGAGAAGACACCGAGAAAAATAACTTTTAGCCTTAATATTATAAACGTTGTAAGGGAAACGTTAATGGACATTTGATAATTAAATCAACTTGCAGTTTCAATAACTTATTGCTGGATGTAAAAATTATAACAATTATCAGGCGCTAGAAGTATTCGGAATCAAAAGATTTGAGGGTGATATTACTTTAAATGACTTAAAGTAACATATCACAACTATTGCCATTAACCTGAAAATAATCTGTACGCAAGGAAGTAATGAAGTCAAGTTTTTTAGTTTAATTTTAGGGTGTGAAGTTCACGATTTGTCTCAAATATGTTAACCCTTCAACCATCTCGAGGATAAACACTCTTCTCTCGTATATCATACTTACAGGAAAACTCATTTGAAAAAATAAAAAGCTATTTTGTACCGTACATAAAGCGCACTAAATAAAAGCACATCATTTAAGTCATCAAAGCAAGACAGCAATTCATTTTACGCAGTGTATGAGCGCCTTGGACGTTAAAAGCAACAGTTTACGTGGATGAATGATCATGACATGGTCAATGAAGTGTAAGATATGATAAAAGAAATAAAAATAAAATTGTTTACTGTATATTCTTTAGAACAGTTATAAAATACACTTCTGAAACTAATACATTTTGCTAATTTATATTTCAATCACATTTTCAAAATTTCCCCTTATTCATTGTTCGAAAAAGTATATAAACTTATTAATTGAATTAAAATTATTATATTTCGTTATGTCAATTAAGAAAGGTGACTAACTTTATATACATGATTCGAAGACCCCTTTCATTCATAGTTTTAGGAAAACATGAACTGTTTATGTGCGTCTCAAGGAACTGCTTGCGATTCTTATTCGATTGTATTACGTGCGTGTACTACGTCATTTGTGTATGTGCAGGGTATAAAAGCCACTTAGCTTGAAACTCTGACTACATTACGATTTTACATCCCTTTCGTAAGAGTCAGAGGTATGTTATACATGTAACTTAATTTGCGTTTATTATATTTTACTTAAATTTGTATTGCAAAGAATTTTGTTACTCATAGATTTTTGTACCTGATGAGGGCCGGGACGTTGTCCAAACGGCCGAAACGTCGTTTTGTTTTTTAATAAATTCAAAATATGACAGTACCACCATTGGACGTTGTTTTTAATTATTTACCAACTGCCATTGGACGTTTTATTTGAATATTTTTGGGCGCTGGTGGAAGCTGTACGTCCTTTTAGTTTAGGCGCCAGGTAGGGTCCCGTGGCCTTTTCAATTAGAACGGACCCACCAAAGTTTTTTGAATGTATTTTTGCCTGCTGAACACGATTATCAATGGTGGGTCGCGATCCGGATGATCAATTTTTTTTTATCAACAAATTTTATAAACAAATAAAAATTACTCATTTTTTTTCCTATTCTTTAGCTCATTTTGAACAAAAAAGTTTAAGAACACCATATGCCTTAACCCAATACTTTTCCCGTAAAAAATTCGACAACTTTCAAAAAATGCGTTTTTTGCTATTTTCAATAGCTTGCTACTTGAAGCCCGATTAATATTTTTCAAGTCAACACCTCTCAAATTGTGAGCCAAACATATTATTTGATTAATACGTAAAGACCAATTAATTTTGTTTGGTTGTTCTTATCCAGCGAGCTTGACGGTCTGTGCCTTTTTAATGTGACCGTACGGCCTCGGCGCAATACAATATATTCTGGCATTAAATGTTTGTTATCTGGACAGCCATACATAGATTGTTTTTTATGTATTTTTGCCTGCTGAACATGATTATTGATGGTGGGTCGTAATATCAAAAGTGATCAATGTTTTTTTATTAACAAATTTCATAAACAAATTGCAAAAATGTAATTTTTTCTGAAAATAATGTTTTTTTTGCTTTTATTACATTTTTTTTCTAAAAAGTTTTTAATTCTTCAGTTTATATAGGGGCTTATGGTAGTATGTATATATCTATGTAGTCAGTTTCTTGTTGTCTACAAATTAGCATAAACCAGTAATCAAAAGTTTTTGATCTTATCAATGTGTGGAAAATAAAATTTAAGAAAATATAACAGGACTACCCCAAAGTATAATAATGTGATAATACGTAGTTTATTAAGGTACGATACATTTCTTTGTTTAGAATCTATTTTATAGTATACTGCATCTTGTACATATATACATATCTTACGAAGTTACCACAATTTTTGTTATTTTAGTTTTCACTGTACTTATTTTTACATGTGTTTTCTTTTTTACAATTACAAAAGTGCAGCACGGTATTTGTTCTGCAACACATAAGCAGGTTTTTCTACTGCATACTTTACAAGAACAAGGTTGTAATAATTCTTCGTAAGGTGGAATTAAAGTTTCAATTTTTCGTGGCATAAGGAGATCGTCACACTCTATGTAACCAAACTCTTTCGGATCTAATTGTTTAACATCATTATTCAAACATTTAATTTAATAATATACTACAAAATATGCTCTCAAAATGTGTAAATTGATAGAATTAGAGGTTGGAGGTAGATCTTCAATTAAGCACTGTTTTTGATGATGATAAAACCATACACGCAATTCATCAAAGCTATTGCATTTTGAATTTTTATTAACAACTCATACCAAACACTCTTTAGCCTTGGTGATACTTTCATTCAAATTTGACTCAGAGTAATCTGAAAAGTATAGTAATATAAAAATAACACCGAATACTATTATCGTTAGAATATAGTCAAAATTTCCATGAAAATCGACAAGCTCTATTTTCTGATGTTTTTAGATATATTAACATGTTTTTTTTTTGGGGGGGGGTGTTACTGGTATTTGCCATTACTAGAAAATACACTATCAGAGAACTCACAAGAACGCATCGAACTGCACTCTGAACTGCATGCAGAAATACTCGCGCTCACTTGTTTAAACACAAGTTTAAACAAGTCTAAAACGCGACAGGGACTTCCCATCGTTTCGCGGGAAAACAACGAAAATTCAAAATTTTAATGTCTCAAAAATTGCATTGCAATTAAAATTTTACTTTGCTATCGAGTCAAGGGACACATTGATCAATTTACTTTACTAATTGATTGTATACGTAACACAAATAAATTGTTTTCGAACGATTTTTGTAAGACAAAAAGTTAGACGAAAGAAGGGGATAGTATTAAAGACGTTGGGTTGTCTTGCATTTTTCTACTTAAAAAGCATGTTGCTGAGTTAAAAAGCATAAAGCTGCTAAGTTCATTGAACAAAAATAACAAACGAATAAAATTAATTAACTATAAGACATTCTTAAACCCCTGCATGAACTGGAGAATTAAAAACTTTTTAGTAAAAAATTATAATAAAAGCCCCACGTTACAGCTGCGTAAAAAACGGAAAAAGTGAATTTTTTACAGTTCACGTTTTTTTGCGGAAATAGTATGGGCTTAACAAATGTACATTATACAAAACTTTTTGTTTAAAATAAGCTCGAGAAGCGGAAAAAACTTTATTTTTAGAAAAAATTACATTTTTGCAATTTGTTTATAAAATTTGTTGATAAAAAAACATTAATCACCTTCGATATTACGACCCACCATCAATAATCATGTTCAGCAGGCAAAAATACATAAAAAACAATCTATGTATGGCTGTCCAGATAACAAACATTCAAAGCCAGAATATATTGTATTGCGCCGAGGCCGTACGGTCACATTAAAAAGGCATAGACCGTCAAGCTCGCTGGATAAGAACAACCAAATAAAATCAATTGGTCTTCACGTATTAATCAAATACTATGTTTGGCTCTCAATTTGAGAGGTGTTGAGTTGAAAAATATCAATCGGGCTTTAAGTAGCAAGCTATTGAAAATAGCAAAAAACGCATTTTTTGAAAGTTGTCGAATTTTTTACGGGAAAAGTATTGGGTTTAGGCATATGGTGTTCATAAACTTTTTTGTTCAAAATGAGCTAAAGAATAGAAAAAAAAATTTTTTTTTCCAAAAAAATGAATAATTTTTATTTGTTTATAAAATTTGTTGATAAAAAAAAGTGTCTATCCGGATCACGACCCACCATCGATAATCGTGTTCAGCAGGCAAAAATACAATAAAAAAACTTTGGTGGGTCCGTTCTAATTGAAGAGGCCACGGGACCCTACCTGGCGCCTAAACTATTTCAATCTACATCTGCATCTACACTACGCTACTATGGAGAACACCAGACTGCAACAACTACTAACCATCCTTACGAGTAGAAAGTTCGAATCTCTTTTAAGGGTGCTGGACTCCATAAGTACACGCTTTGGTAGAAATGTAAGTTTTATTTTTCATAAGCTTAGTTGTGTTCAGAGGGAATTGAAGAGCAGTGAGTTAAAGTGCAAATTTTTTATTAAATGTAGGACTTATGGCGTTTTCCCAAAACATATTACACAAAGTACTAACAAGCTTAAATATATTACCTTCTTTAACTTCCGATCAAACATAAAACATAAATCAACCATATCTAAATTACATAAATCAATTTTGAATAATGAAATCTCGGACTCTAACACAAAAACTAATTATTTAAGAAATAAAATTCAACTAATACGAAATAAGATTTTAAGTAATGGCTGTGAATCTGTTATAATAAATTTATTTATTGATTATGACGAATTAAATTTGAATAGCATTTTTCGCGAATATCGTTGTAAGTTGGATAGAAAGTTTGATGCCCTTTTGTCACACGAAGAATCCGAGCGCGAAGGGGTATACGATACACTTCCAGCTACAAGTGTCAGTGACCCTGGCCCGGTTCGGTGCCCTGAAATTGTCAACAATGAAGGCACAAGTGAAATAAAAGAAAACTGGCTATGTAACCTTTCTAATACACCATTGCCAGATTATGTATCAAGCATATTAGAATTAGGCGATAAATTTAATTTTGTTTTTAATATTAATAAATCTGATTATTTTCATCTTTTTACGAATGTTGAACATTCACTTAAATATTCTGGAGAATTTGAGACTGTTAGAAAGGAACTTCTTAACATTATCAATAACAATAAACATAATGTATCTACTCGTCTTTCTTTAAATGATGGAGTTCTCCAAGACAATTTAAAGCGATTACGAGCCTTCCTTAAAAATAATGAACACATTTTAATTACTAAAGCAGACAAAGGTAATGTCACTGTTGTCATTGAAAAAGAAACTTACATTAATAAAGTAGAAGAATTGTTAAGTGATGATAAATATTATTTACAACTAGAAAAAAATCCTTTATACCAATTAATAAAAGATACTAAGAATTTTGTAAGCAAGTGGGATAAATACGGTTTTTGATGAATTTGATGAATTAAGTAAATTTGATAAAGATATTCATAAAAAAGACTTATCTTAATGCTATGGACTGATAAAAATACACAAAAAAGACTTTCCTACCCGTATCATTGTCTCGACATTGAATTCACCCACATATAGTTTTTTTAAATTTCTTTCTGATTTTTTGATTAAGAATATTCCGCTGGCAAAATCGCACATAAAAAATAGCTATGAATTAAAAAATAAATCAAAAGAAGTTATCATTCCACCTGGTTACACTCTTATTAGTCTAGATGTAGTTAGTTTATTCACTAATACTAGTGAAACCTTAATCACAAATGCAATAAAACATTTTTGGAAATTCTTGAATAATAAGATCAATGTTTCTTTCAATGAATTTTGCGCAGGAGTGTCATTGGTTTTGAGTTCAACTTTTTTTCAATTTAACAAAAAATTTTACAAACAAGTTTTCGGCTCTCCAATGGGCAGTCCCTGTAGTCCAGTAATGTGTGATCTCGTAATGCGTTTACTTGGAATTTCATGTTTAGATAAGTTATGTTTTGATGTTCCATTGTACGTACGGTATGTGGATGATATCCTCATATGCGTGCCTACTAAATATATCAACTATACCAAAAACATTTTTAATAGCTATTGTCCTGAATTACAACTCACTGTTGAGACATGTAACAATGACAACAGCATCAGTTTCTTAGATTTGGAGATTATTATTCAAAAAAATAACACAGTACTAACTAATTGGTACCAAAAACCCACACACTCAGGCCGATACTTGAATTTTCTTTCCCACCATCCAATACAACATAAAATAGGTATCATTTACACACTAGTAGACTTTTCTATTAAATTAGCAGACACACAATTTCATAATTATAATTTAAAATTTATTAATAAATTTTAATTAGCTAACAACTATCCTCAAAGATTTATTGACAAATTTGTTAATAAAAGATTAAATACCTTGAAAAACATGAATATGATTGACAATAGCAACAGAAATAAAAATAATTATAAATTAATCTTATTATTACCGTATATTCCCCACTTGCATAGTCATATTAAATATTATTGTAAGAAGCTTCACATTGGTCTTGTATACAGTTTAAACAATAAATTAAAATCGATCTTTTCACTTGGAAAAGATGTAACTGGGCCATTCGATAAAAAAAATGTCGTTTACCACATACCATGTGCGAATTGCAACTGCTGTTATGTTGGTCAAACATCGAGAGCTGTAAAGTTACTACCGCTGGAATAGCTGGGGTGTCTATGAAGATTTTCTCCTCCTCGCTCCTTTAAACAAAAAAATAAATAGATAAATAAAAAAAAAAAAAATTAAGTTTAAATGATTCCTCGATTTCTAAGATGTAGTTAGCTTAAGCTTTCTTTTTGTCAGTAAAACACGAGAAAATCCACCTGCTGCAAAGAAAGAAGGTATTTTGAGATGCTTAAAGCTAATTATACTTAATAAAATCTATCTAAAAGTAATTATCATCTAGGTATTACACTCCTGTGCCTACTTAAATCGTATTTTCTTATTTGTTTATATACGGAATAAGTTCGGTATGATCAGCTGATGCTTTGACCAGCCGCTGTCATAGCAGTGACCGCGCTCTACCTGCCCTCTGTGAGTGCCACACCTACCATATTTTTAAGAAATTTTGGATGGTTTATTACAATTATGATACAGCCTTTAAAATAAAAAAATGTGGCACAGTAAAGTTAGTCTTACTCTATCAAATGTCCTAATTTCCATTTAGCTAGCTTATAACTTTCATGTTGCTTTAAGCTAATGAAAAATGAATTCAAGTTACTTTTAGTACTCTAAATTTCAAAACTTTGTATTTACCAAACAAATTTGTTTTTTCATATTTAAATCACAGAGAATGATAGTATAAGCATTTTTTATTAAGTTTTAAAACAATACATTTGTAAAATGTATTTATACTGATATAATTAGGGTGTCACACTAAGCTGCCCTGTTCCGCACACCCTACTCGCCCCTACTGTTTACTCGCCTAGAATTGGATATAACTGCTGTATAACACTCAAAATCGGTTGCTTTAGTCATGACCATCATTTGCTTTTCCAAAATTATTACCATCATTCTTTAACATCTGAAAACTAGTTGTTCATTAATGAACGCTGGGAGGTCCCAAAAAAAGTAATTACTTTAACTCGTCATTAAAAGCTCATGCTTTTTTGCACAAAAATTATTTTTTGACATTTACAAATAGCTGGCTTTATTCGGAAGCAATGCTTGCTATGGCCCAATCAATAATTTTATTATTCTTCCAGCTGCTAAAATAGTTAATTAATCAATAACCAATGCTTGCTAGTCTGAAAATAATTATTGTTATTAATATCATTACTATTATCATTATTATTATTATTATTATTATTATTATTATTATTATTATTATTATTATTATTATTATTATTATTATTATTACGTATGTACCAGTCTCGTTACCGGTAAGATTCTTTTAATAACTCGTTTAATGAACTGTGAATGGTTTTGGTATACTCTTTATTTACATATTGTTTTTAGTAATACTAAAATATATTAATAAGGCTGTGCCTATACTATGCAACTCAATCTGGCACTCTATTGTAGTTACAGTTATCATTTCTCAGTACTTACGTCTACATTCATGCTTTTGACAGGACAATTGTATTAAACACAAATAAGTAATTTAGAACTTTGTATTTAAAATTCTTATGTAATACTATGTAAACAATAATTGTTAATAAAACTACCACTGATTAGTTTAGTAATAACACATACATTTGCTGCACCTCCATCTAGCATAGATAAGATTCTGAAACTTTTTGTTGTTTTACATAAGAATAAATTTTTAACCTATTTTAAATAAATATAGTAATTATTGTGATTTTTAAATTCAAAACGTATGAATCTCATAAAATATCATAAAATCTCATACTTACCAGTTATTCATTCGAGCTAGTCATTGTTAGATAAAGTGTAAAACAATTTTAATCATGTTGTCACATTTTCTCGTAGAAAAGCTCTTTTTTAATTTTTTTTAATAGAAAATAATTAACAAGTGATGTAGTATGCATACAATGTTATGCTATTTAATAAAAAACGAGTACTTATTTACTCTTATCAGTATCGATGATCTTTAATTTAGTCTCAAATTACTTGCCAAGCTATGCTGCTATCTTCTTCGATGATAGAGCATTAGGAAACGCCTAACAAAAAATTTCAAGGATATAAATATGATTGCATGGGGTACCATACGACACCATCAGTCATAATACTTACACTTTTTCAAAGCTTCTTTTTTTTTACATTTTTCAGAGCAGAAAAGCCTATTCCCTTTCATCGAGCATTTTTTTTTAAGGGGAATCAATAATCACCACAGCCTCACCAGTACATCAAGTATACTTTACTGAGCACATTTATATGTGTGTATCCACCGTCGCCTGCATAAAAAAGGAGCGCTAGACGTGGGTGCCTGATCTCAGAGATCCAGTTTTTTTCAGGACTGGAGAGACTTGGTACCCCTATAACAACTGGAGTCAAACATGCACTAATGCTGTGAGATGCGATGATATCCCTGGTTGCTCCACCCTAAAATAATTCCACACTACCGTTATCTCTGTGGTGTGCGTTAATACATTTTTCCTCCCTCCACCAAAAAGCACCTGCACGATGACTTTTTAATCCACAGTTGGTTTATCTGAGCAACTACATCGTCACCGTGAAGAAGATTAATGTGCAAATCTGAACTATGAATAGATTTGCCCCAAATTAAACTTCATTGGCTGTTGCTGCTGAGCTTATCAACCAAACCATGACATACATAAGTAGTACCTTAAACATATGTGTCATATAAGCAGTTGAATGATAAAATATGCCTTTGCATTTAGGACTATTAGGAGAAATAAATCTTTTTCTGCACTTTTACTGTATCTTTTCTCTCATTAGCTTTCCATAGGAGAAGTTCCAAAATTGATGGGGGATGCGAAGACCCTTTTTGCTCATTACTGATTCGGTGCTACCACCGAAAACGCTGTTCTTACTCCTGCGCTACATGCAGTAAATATATTTTGAATGTTATACAAGGTTTATATACAATTATATACATACAAGGTTTCATCCGCACATTTAATTGCTAAGTTCAGTCTCACATATACTACATTTATTTGCTCTGAGAATAAACTTGGAGGAAAAAAAACGTCATACGCCTGCGCACATGGTGTCAATTGAATGGAACGTGAAAGGACGCTAGTGTTATTAAATGTGTAGAGTGTAGGGCCACTATCTCACTCTAACACACACGCGCGCACACACACACACACAAAGCGTAGCACTCCAAATGTAAAGGCTTATGATATTCAGTACTAATAAAAACTTGTATCATTTAAGACTGAGGCCTTCCTGTTTATTATTGTCCTCGTGCCCAGTATGCCATAATGATCTTGTAGACTTCCCAAAGCTCATTCATAGGGCGAACTTTTACAATTGGTGACCCTGACGTGATCGGATATCCCTGGTCATGAGGTGCTGAAACTGTACGAGGGAGGATATCAAAGGCAAGCCAAGCAGTTTGGGTATGTGCGTGTGATCTCTAGCGATATGGGCGATTCTCGTCCTGATAGCGTGAGTCCGTGTGCTACCCATCGTTGGATAGACTTGGGTGAGTCGAGGATAATCCATACCTGACTTTTAGTCGTGCTGCGAGTGCTGCGGGTCGTTGCCTAGAGCCGCGTGGCTGGATGAGGCCAGGTTTCGTGTGGCAGATCATCGTGTTCGACCCCCACGAATGCGCGCACAATAGCATGCTGCTAGAAGAGAATTTCTTCGCTTGTCTAGAAGAGGACGAATCACCGAGTTTACGCTGGTATTTTTGTGTCTATGTGTAGTGTGTGTGTATGTGTGTGTATGCGTAGCTTGTTGGTGGATTAGGCTGGACATCTCCAGTAACTCTAGAAAATCAATATAAAAGGTGACTTTGCGAAGAAATTCCTTGGACTATGGTTAAGTGTTGCTGTAAAGGCAAAACAAAGTAAATACTCGAATACACACACGCACACACACACACACACACCTGTATATCAATGTTTTAATTCCATATACATAACTTGGTGCTGTAAATACCGTGTTGTCCTTTTTACAAGGACACATACATTTGAATAAGACCGTTAGATTTCTCCTATCTGCCCTTGTATATACAAATAAAAATTCCTCGTGATTTTGACTAGTAAATCTTATTGTTTTTATTTTTCATTTCAGCCTAACATTGGCTTTCCGTAGATGGCAAATTACAGCACGTATGATCGGGAATCGTTGGCCATATACGAAGCTATTAGATATTTTTCTTATATTCTGGAGGCGCGTGAAATTACAATATATACCGATCATAAACCTCTAATACATAATTTTGAACAAAAATTATGTGGAGTCTCGCCTCGACAAGAAAGGTATTTATCATTGATATCTCAATACTCAACGGATATTCAGCACCTTCCAAACTCCGATAACGTGGTCATGGATTCTTTATGTCGTGTTGACGCTTTTTGTTTCCCAGCAGCGATATCACCTGCTGAGCTGGCTGCGGAGCAAGCAATTGACGACAAGCTTGGTGAATTGTTGAAATCCGATGAAACAAATTTGAAATTGAAACTACTTACTTGGATGGAAGACCCCAAATTGCCTATATATTGTGAACTAAGCACAGGTGCCCTACGTCCATACGTGCCACAAAAGTTTCGTTGCAAGGTATTTGATACTATTCATGAGTCCGCCCATCCGCGTCTGAAAGTAACAGATTTCATGATAAGACAGCGTTACATTTGGCTGGGGATGCACAGGGCTGTAAAAAACTGGTGTAAAGAGTGTGTCAATTGTCAACAAATAAAAATCACGCGTAACGTACCAATACTTCCTAGCCACTTTGTTGTCCCACGTTTTGAGCATGTCCACCTAGATATTGTTGGGCCGCTTCCTCCTAAGCACGGTTATAAATATATCTTAACGATAGTAGACAGATTTTCCCGCTGGGTAGAGGCAGTTCCACTTCGTGAGGCTTCGGCTGTTGAAGTAAGTAAAGCATTTTTTGATTAATGGGTGTCTTATTATGGAGCCCCTGTGTGCATAACATCTGATGGAGAAGCGCAATTTGAGTCGCGTTTTTTTACGGCATTATTAGCAATGTTAGGCATGAAGCGTAACAGAAAAACTGCGTATCACCTAGAAGCGAACGGGATCGTGGAGCGTTGACATAGGCAATTTAAAGTAGCTTTTAAATGTCAAAAAAGCGTTGACTGGACACGTACATTGCCAACAGTTTTGTTAGGCTTCCGTTCTGTAGTCCATCTCGATACAGATGCATCTCCAGCTAAGTTTGTATTTGGTATGGCATTGCGCTTGCCAGGAGAATTTTTTGCTCATAGCAAATTTACAGCGGATCTAAATTTCTTTTTAGAAGAGTATCACAAATATATAGTGATTTCTCGCTTTTTTGCATGATAATACAAATTTTTGAGGTTATACTGACAAACGGTGAATACAAAAGTTGTAGATCTTTTAATTATCTACAACTTTTACTTTTAACTGTTTTTGATACGAGGTACATATATCATTTTATACTTAAAAAATATTTTTTTTTACCATTTTGCGCTATATAAATTAATATTTTAACAATAACAATTGAAAAGTCTCTATATTTTAAAAACATGATTTTTACATTAAATTTGACGCAGAATACGATGGTAATAATAAAAACACGATTCATTTTGGGGGCAATTGTTAAAAATCGATTAAAACAATTAAATTGTTAGTAACAATATTAATTTGTTAATAATTTTTTTCTTTCAAAATTTAACTCTTTAGCTAAAAAAGTACCATGAATAAAAATTTTGTAGCTCTTAAGTATTCGGAGCTATACATTGTTTAAAATGAGTCTCCAACCACTAGTATGAAATTTGTTATAACTTATAAAATCGAAAATAGGCGATAAAAAAAAATTCCTCAGACACGTATCTCCTATTTTTCAATACAGAAACTGGAAAAAAATTTTTAGCTGAATTAGAGAGATAAAAGTCAAAATCGCGTATTTAAAATTAAGATAAATGGCTTACCACGTATAGTAAATTTTGAATTTTTAAAACCTGCTTTTTGTATAAATGAAAATATTGACGAAGAGATGCATGATAGCTCTACGAACAACGTCTTTATCGAACTTAAAGTCACCGTTAGGAAAACGTATAGCCATAAGACTAATAAAAATAAGAAAACTCTGTTATTTGTGATAAATAACAATGTGAATACTTTCGGTAAAGATAAGCAAGTTAAATGACTTCTCTCGCTTATGTGGTAACGTAATTTTAAATATTTCAAGAAATAATGACTGAAAATTTTATGAACTGGTATAATCTTTGTACTATGCGCACACTAGGGGGGGGAGTATTGTAAATTTTACGGCTTCTATCTTACTTTAACGTATATATATATCTAATATGCGAAGCAAAGAGAGCAAGAGGCGAGTGCACATAGAGTTAGTCTGAGCATAGCACTCCAAATATAAAGGCTTATAATATTCAGTACTACTAAAAACTTGTATTATTTTAGACGAAGCCTTTCCTATTCATTATTTTGTTAGTGCCTAGCATCCCTCAAGGAGTTTGTAAACTCCCCGAAGCTCATTCATAGGGCTGACTTCTATAAATGCACGAAGTTTGTAGATATCTCTAAAAATTGTGTTTTAAAATTCTTTTTGCTTATATCTTTTAACGGTTTGATATACAAAAAAAATAAAAAATACCAGCGTGTAAGGCGAAAAATTTTCTATCAATAATTACTTTTAATTTTGTTTCGACTAGCGCAAAATGTTGAGAAAAAAATGTAAAAGGCATTTTGGCAGTACCTGTATATAAAAGTTAGTGAGATAGAGAGAATCATTGATTGTATTTAATATTTCAAGAAACCAGGTGTGGGTCTCGAGACCCATGACAGATATGAAACATTAAATAATATGTTACTGTACTCAGTAGTATTTGATTGTCTATGATAAAATTAGTAGTTTTCGTCAAATAAGTGCCCTTGTCTTCAGGGCTATTTTGTGGCCCAAGGGACTTGTGAAACAGAGCAATATCGCGTATGTGGCAAATCCTATCTTTTCTACCGAGCGCACACCAGCCTCTCAAAAACGCGCGAGATAGGAAAAGTATTTATTTTTTTGACTCTAAATAATCTTCACTACATATTTTTATATTAAAAAGACAGTTTATTCATAAATATGTATTTTTATCAGAGAATATTAAAGATTAGAAAAAAGCAAATTATGTTTATATTTTTGTTTTGTTTATTAACATATAAACAACGAGAACAAGAAAGGACAATAATACACGGCAAAAAGTATATCTATACTACCTACCTACACATAGGTACATACATTAGTTTAACAAACGATCGTGTGTACTGCTTTCTCTGTCTTTCTTTCTCTTTTTAGATACCTGTTTACTGTGTGGAGTCGTGCACGTGCACGAACTTCGTTGGCTCTTTATTAAAGACGGGTTAAAATGGAGTTTGAATAAACACAATTGGAAGACCCCGGGAAAATTTTGTATTATGGTCAAATATTGATATTTTAAAATAATCCTTTGCACACAAAAGAAATTTTTTTTAAATGATGAAAAAATGATACTGATTCTAATATTAATTTATCATTTTCTACATGCGCAAAATATTTTAAAAAGCCATGAAAAAAGTAGGCACCTGTATGAGTACAATAGAGAGAGAGAGAGAGAGAGAGAGAGAGCAAGCGTGACAGTGGACATTCAATGATTCTCTCTAACTAACTTTTATATACAGGTACTGCCAAAATGCCTCTTACATTTTTTTCTCAACATTTTGCGCTAGTCAAAACAAAATTAAAAGTAATTATTGATAAAAAATTTTTCGCCCTACACGCTGGTATTTTTTATTTTTTTAGTATATCAAACCGTTAAAAGATATAAGCAACAAGAATTTTAAAACACAATTTTACATAATTTTGATATTATTAGACCAGTTAAAAACAATCATTACAATTTTTTTTTAAATCGGTAGGCTCAATTACATATAATATGAAAATGCCCTATTATAGATCAATTTTCTTATTCAGAAGTTTCTCGGTTGGTATCCATGAGTAATAAGAACAGATATCAGATCGGCATGCTGCGTAGCACAATCAATAAGGTCTCTGACTACCAATCCCCGCAATTTGGGTTCGGTTGTTGGAGTCCGTAAAATTTGAAAAAAAATTTTACACATATATAATATATAATATATGTGTATGTATGTAAATGCTATATGTACTATACATATATGATATTAACTTATTACATACTCTTCTATATAGCTATTTATACGGGTAGTACACGTAACAAATAAGAGAAGGTCGGTAGTAAATGCGTGGAGAAAAAGATAAAGAGCCGAGCCGAGCCGAGCCCAGCCAAGTAAAACCGGAGGTCGTGCCATCTGACGGGTTGCTTTATAGCGTCAGTTAAACCCCCAAGCGCGCCAATGGATGTTTCACTTAAAAAGTAAGCAGTTTATGATGATAAATAGAGTGAAAATTTAATTGTTAGTATATACATTTCTGTTTCATGTAATCAGAAAACATATATATATTCTACATCTCTTCTTTGCGACAATCAAGACTCCTGTGTCCGTTGACATCAGTGCTAACCAATCAGGTCTCTTAACGTTGTGGAGGGAAGAGAGGAAGAAGGTGAAAAGTGGTAGCTGCATCAGTTCGCTCTTATAACTCGCTTAGTACACTTGTATAGTGATTTGTTACTTTTGTATTTTCTTTTGAAAGAGAGGCTCTTTGCCTAAGTATATAGACGCTCCTTTTTCACCTCGCTGTCTAGTCTCGTTTTTTCTAGTAGACTCTTTTTACTTTGTACATGAATTACTTTATTATTAGTCTCTAGCTTAATACTTTCGTTAACAAAGCAATTTTTTAATTTAGTATTAATACACTTTGAGCCAATCAAAGTTTACTATTGTGGTTCTCAAGAAAAAAATAAAAGTGCTCAAAATTACCTTTAGTATAGTGCCTGCATTTAATAAAATTCAAGTTTAAATACGACACAAGTATGCTTGTTAAAGAGGAAATACTCTATTACTCATTTTCTTATTTCTAGTGTATACAATTTATTTAATACGATATAGTCTCTTCATCCTTATTCTGGCCTTACTAATAGTATTCAGTCCAATTTAGAAACATACTTTTTTGAGCCAGATATGGGTGGAAAATACTTGACCTCGAGGTCTTGTCCCCGGTCACCATCTCTGTTTGATTTTGTTAAGTTGCTTTGGTGGCAGTTTTTTTCGGTTATCTAACCATTTAGTCGTACCTAGAAGAAGAGAAAGTCCTTATAGTTATAGAGCAACTAGTGGCCCCCCCGTCTCGGCTTCGCCCGAGAATCACTAAATGTAACACCGTAGTGTGTTGACATGTAATGTAAAACATTTTCAGTTAAAAATTTTACATTTATTTCTGACTCTTCTCAGAACGAAAATCTTTTTATTAAAAAGATGTTTAATCAGAATCCATACAGTTTATTTGGTCAAGTAAAAAGTAAAAAAAATATAACTATGCTGAAAAGTACTGTGCATTTCTTATGCCATAAAATAATCGTTAGCCTTAAAAGGTCGTTAATTTGAAGTCCCTCCCGTATTATCTATGAACAGGGCTATTTTTGAAAGTTGGAAAGATTTAAAGCTAACAAAAAATATATAATTAAAACATTTTTTTCTCTTATCTCACAACTTTAAACCAGAGCAAAAAATTCCTGGAGCTTAATCTCTACGTTTTTTATCGTAACAAAAATGCAAATACATATTTTACCTTTTTAATAAAATCTGGAAGATTCAAAAGATGACTATGAGGGTTATAGTAAAAAGCTGATCTCTCACTTAATAAATTCTTTCGTCATTTCCTTGACGCCTAAAATTTTATCATAAGATGCATTTGAAGTTTTCCTTCTAATTCGATTTCTTGTGACTTTTGGCATGGTTGAGACTCTTGTGAGTCCTAAAGGCTATTTTTTTCAACTTTGTAAGGTTGTAATATATTTGTTGGCAAGGTAGTTCGACGTCCGATGACCCTGGAAAGGACCAGTGAGCTTCTTAAGTAAACTCTTTCTTGACTAAAGTTGCTAGCAAACGTGATTGCCTCTTTAACTCAGGGTGATCTTCTCTGGCCTGTTATTCCAACACCACACTGATCGGGAAGAAAACTACAACGTTTGAAGCTTTGGAGCAAGTTGTAGAGCTCTTTCCCAACATCTCCTGGTATAACGTCGAAGACGTTAGTGTCTAAAGTACCTTCTTTTTTTGCAGACTCAGTTGTTTTGGTGATCTAAGGTGGAGAGGTTGATGCGTGATGCTTGCCCATTGGAAACTGTCCTGTTAGCTCACGTTTATTATTTTTTCTTCATAGCTGTTAGGTTTTCCTAACGCAGACTTTGGAAAGGATTGGTGATTCCTAGTTGAATGCATAAAGCTGAGAAGATAATATAGGATCGTTGGTAACTGAGGTTCTTAGCCTTGCGACGAACAACTCTGCTCGTGACGTCTGCCAGTAAATAACTGACTTGGTTTAATAGTGGCCGGCTTTACTTAGTCTTTTAGTTGACGAATCGTCTCCAGAAATCGTAGTAAAAATTTATTTAATGGCAAGGTAATTTAAACTTAGGTGGCCCTTGAAAGAACTGATAAAATTGATAGTAAAGTAGAGAACGTAAATACTTATAATGGCCCTAAAAAGGGCCAGTGGTGAAACTTGCAGCTATTCCTTATTATTATTCTTGACGATGGAGAGCCAGCTGCAGGTAGCTTGGCGCTTATCCTTTGAGTTCCTGGGTGCGGAGACCATACAGAAAGGGAAATACGACGCTGATCTAAGAATATCTCATCCCCAGATCGTTCCCCGGATAACCAACCGTTCATCGTTAGTCAGGAAAGTGGGCCTGGTGAATACCTTCTCTGTAGGTATGATGTTGGGACGACCACTAAGAAGGAGGCCGTTGTGGCTATCTGTACTCTTCAGGGCTATCTTCCCTGGCTTGCATTTGAAGTAGAAAATATGTGACGACTCCAGGTCGGATGGTTGAACGGCCTCAAAGCTCTGAAGTGTTGAAGAAGGTTGTGCTCTGGCTAGACACGTCTCCAGATATCCCACTGGAGACGTTGACGTTCTGAACGTCTATTTTTCCGTAGCACTTGGTTATTTCTGCGATCTGGGGTACAAACCGATTTATTTCGCTTGCCCATACAAATAGAGTGTCATCGGTAGTCGGGAAGCCCAGCTGCACGATGGACTACTCTTCTCTTGGTATAGTGCCGATGATCGACTACAGTAATCTGCAACTCGATTGGGCATCTCTTAACCACTCTTCATTATCTTTGATTGCGGGTGGCTTCAATTTTACCTTAAAGCCACCTAGCGGATCCTACTGAACTAAAACTCAAAGCTAGCTTATTTTAGCAAAACTTTAAGCTTATTTATCGCTATTGTTATAAACTTTTTCAAGAAAAAAACTATGCAAAAACCATCTCGGAATCATCAAGAATCAGTATGCAAAATTTCAGCAAAATCGGTTTGGTAGTTTTCGTAGTTAGCGATTACAACGGTTTTAGCGACATTGCTTTATATATTAGTAAGATGAAAGCGAACGCCATAGAGCATTCGGGGCTTTGTGTTATCTCTCTCTCCCCACTATTCTTGCTTGATCTTCTCGTGTGAGTTTATCCTCGAGTGTTGTTGTTTCGTCTTTGTAAATATACACGGGCATTGGGAGGTGGCGTTTGTACACTCTGCACATTAACTATAATCTAACTTGTAAACTAAATTCGAGATGCGTGCCACGTAAATTTAAGAGTCAACGTTCATTAAAAAAAAGCTTTCCGAGCATATACTCTGACTTTGCATCACTAGTCTTGCTGCTGCTGTTTGTTTCATCGAGTGTATGGTCAACATCAGTTGCCATGTGCCTTTCGTCAACAAGTTCAACGAGACAAGCTGTAAATGCCTGCACCCGCTTGGTTTGCTAATTATTGTGCATGTTAATTATTGTCATTGTCTCTCATCTGTACGGCAGTGGTCAACGATTTTCCGCTAAGTTGAGTATCAGTACTTGTAAAAAGTAAAATTTTGATAAATGAAAATTGTCAATAGGCTTTTAATTACAGTTATTTAAAAGATGTATGGTTTTGCGGAATTCTAAATTTGACCCTAATGATCGTTTGCTTAGTATCTCGTTTGTGTAATTTGAATTAATTTTTTTGGTTTAAGTAATGTCTCTCGATTACTAAGACTAATAGTTATCATCCTAAAACATAGTTGAATAGAAAACAAAATTAAAATAGTAAATTGGATTTATTGGTCCTTCCTTACTGCTGCCCTTCGTCGACGTTTGCATTTAGACATCAACTGTCCCTTCATCTCTTATTTTTTGATGTTTATCGTTACACTACCCTTAGAGTTTGTCATTTATCAAGTTAGTTATTCCAAAGTAATCATTAGATAGTTATTTCGACCTTGCTCTTTAGTTGATGTTTTGACTTAGTTTTGTTTGATATCGTTTTTTTCGCTAAATGTAGGCTCAAAAGTCATTTAATAGCTGTCGACTTAGTTTTGTTAGTATAATTTTCTTTGCTATCTAAGTTGCAGGCTCAAGACTCGCTTGATAACTACCAACTTTGGTTCTTGTTGATAGGTAAATTTCGTCTACTGAGTGTAAGACTTAAAATTCTCTCAATAGTTACAATGTAGTTTTTATTGATTTCAGTTTATTGAATCTCTTTGTACATTGTTGCTTAGTCTATGCTTGAATTAATTTTCGACTCTTTTGTCACCATAGCTCATTATCACCATGATGAAAATGCAATCTTTTAAGACAATTCGTAATTCTTTCACCAATTTTCAATAACAAAACCTGACAAAATGACACCAAATTAAGCATTGGCACGGTTAAAGCTGCAAAAAGTCTAATTCGATCAGTTTAATTGAGTTTATGTGTACATTATGGGATTGGAGAAACTTAATGTGATACATTTATATTTTAGACTTCGCGTATACGATCTCGTGGATGAAGCTTATCATAGTCAAATAAGGGATTATCGAGATTTCTTAAGCAGAATATAGCTCCTGCTGATAACCCTTCTCCTGTACTTGCTCTGACCGATGCTACTATTAGTCAGACAAATATTAGTTAACCTTGACTCGATCTCCCTGATTTCGATGGATCCTGCAGTAATTAAAAAATCTTTTGTGACATCTACAAATCTTTAGTTCACAGCAAAGACGAGTATGTTGCGGTCGTAAAGTTTCAGCATTTATGCGCTCATGTTAGGGGATACGCTCTAAATTCAATCAAAAACATTAACATTGTTGACCGCAGTTATGTTAAAGTCTGGGATACTCTTCTTAATTATTACAATAGTAACAAACGCCCGATCGTACCTATAAAATCTGAATCATTTACGAACGTAAAAAGTTTAAAAAAAGAAATTTTTTGAGCTGCCGATGCTCTTAAGAAGTTATTTGTTATTTTTAGTTGAGTAAAAATAATTATTTTTATAATACGGATAATTTTGAGGAAAATCGGTCGTTTTTAATGACGAGCTCTTGGTGTTTCTTTTCTTCGTCTCGCTTTCAATCTGTCCGCTATTTTAGGTATATTTAATTAACTTTATCCGCCTTCCATCTCCCAGGGTGATTTTAATAGTGTATTTCAAGGTTTATTTTTTCTTACTCTAGGTGTTGAATGTATGCTTTCAATCGTATCGGAATGATATTGAATGGTTTTTGACATATTTTAGCGAGCTA
This sequence comes from Copidosoma floridanum, assembly GCF_036245765.1. Taxonomy (NCBI): domain Eukaryota; kingdom Metazoa; phylum Arthropoda; class Insecta; order Hymenoptera; family Encyrtidae; genus Copidosoma; species Copidosoma floridanum. The sequence goes on along the minus strand of NW_028321907.1, from coordinate 38,246,080 downwards.
TTAAAGTTTTAGTTTTTTTAGGTTTTATAGGTAACAAATGAGCTTTTAATTATATTTCTTCGTTCGAAGAACTATTTTTATCACTTAGGTTTTCATTCCATTCTATTGGATTTCTTGATAAGGCGTCCGCGTTTGTATTTACAAGTATAGCTATAACACGAAGTCTTGGATCTTCGATGGATTCAGTCCAAGATAGTGGTTCATCGTCTCCGTGAACCGTAAATCTCTGCCGTATAAAAAATGTCAAAAATATTGGTTTGCTACAACTTCTGCTAAACACTCTTTTTCCGTTGTAGAATAATTTTTTTCAGCTTTATTGAGAGTTTTTGACACATACACAATTAGGCGGTCTTTTCCTGGTTCTCCTTGGCTCAATACAGCCCCATTAGCTATATTAAATGCGTCTGTTATTTATTCGAATGGCTTATTTAAATCGACGCAAGCTAATACCGGTGCTTTGCATAATATTCTACTTAACTCTTCAAAGCTTTTTTGCTGAGTATTTGTTTACTCAAATTTTTTTCTTTCCTTAATAAGGACGTTAAAGGCTCTGCAATTTCTACAAAATTTTTGACAAATTGACAGTAATAGTTCGCTAATCCTAAAAATTGTGTACCATTTGCTTGATTTTTTGGTATCGAAAATTTTTAACAACTTCTAATTTTACTGTATATAGTTTGACTCCGTAACTTCCTATTTTATGTCCTAAATAAATTACTTCAGGCATTAACAATTCACATTTGTCAAGTTGTAATTTTCAATTCTATTTCGAAAGTTTTTCAAATTAATGAGTAATTTTTGTCAGATGATCTTTTTAAGTTTTTGAACATACAGTAATGTCATCAAGAAATATAAATAACTCAATGCCTTGACGTCCTGATAAAATTATATTCATTAGTCGTTGAAATGTTGCAGGTGCATTGCATAGTCCAAACGGTATTCTCACATATTCATAATGGCCGTTAGATAGCATAATGGCTAAAAGCAGTTTTATGTCTATCTGCAGAGTCAATTTCTATTTGATGCAATCCACTGGCTAGATAAAAAACGAAGAAGCAATTTTAGCCTCCGATTTGCTCGAATATTTCATTAATATTTGGTAGTAGATAAGCATCAGGGATGGTTTTTTTTGTTTAGTTTACGGTAATCTATTACTTATCTGTATCTTTTTGTTCCATCAAGTCCTTGTTTCTTGGATACTATCCAGAGAGGACTCCTGTAAGAGCTGTTTGATTTTATGATTGTACCGTCGTCTAATAATTTTTCTATTTGAGTTTTAATTTCTTGGTGAAACGATAAGGGGTAGCGGTATTGTTTGACACATACAAGACGGTCGCTTGTTGCAGGTATTTTATGTGTCATAATAGAAGTACGAGGAGCCAGATCGCCTGGAATGTAAAATAAGTGAGCGTAATTTTTTACAATTTTTCTTATTTCTGATTTTGAATAATGAGATCTTTTTAGCTTATCAATTTTTAATTCAATGCGATCCTTTATGTCATTTGAATCGTTTTCTTCAAAGTCGAAGTCGAAAAAGTCTTCAAATCCCATCACATCAAAAGGCACATGCTCTTGTGCAAGTATTTTTATTTTGGTCGGCTCATCTCTTGTGTTTATAGCTATTGTATAACAGTGACTTTCTTTGCAATCTACGACCACATCGCCTATGTACACTCTAGGTTTTGTAGTAATTCTACAAAGATAAGCATGGACGGTGATCTTGTTTTAAGTCGGTAATTTGATAGCTACTCATGTTCTGGCTGGTAATTTATAACTTCTGATTCTATTTACTGTAAATCCTTGAGAATTATAATAAATAGTATCGCGTGAAAGTGTGGGTATTTTATCTTCGTCGTGAGATGGAAAAATTAATTTTTCAAAAGTTGATCTGAATTTTTGTTTGGTTTTGAATCTTAAAGATTTTTTGTTTTTATTTATTTTTATAAAGTTCATTTTATTATCTTGGTGTTGAAAAGGTATAGATTTCTTTGGTCTGCTTCCTACTATCAATGCATTTATTCTATAACCGAATCTAGCGTTTTTTTGTGTAAAGAACTGATCTCCTAAAATACATACATTATTGATTGGCGATTCTGGACTCATAACGTGAAATTCGTTATCTTTATCGAATAAATTTACTGTAACAGTACCTAGAGTGTATATTCGCTGTGGTGCTATTTCTTCTAATTCAGTTGTATCATCACAATTAATTGCTGGGCCGTTCTTGAGTGCGTTAAAACTAATGACATTTACTTCTGCGCCTGAATCTAATAGAAAATTTTCGAATCTTTACAAAATGTTTCGCAACGTCACTTAACTGCTGGCAAATTTCCTATTGTTCTTTCTTTGAAGGCTCTGTAATTTTTATTGCCTTTATTAATTTTGTACGCGTAATTGGATTTAAACTCGCAGTCATGTCCAAACGGCGAGTCTCGTTCTCGTTTTTTGGAGAGTTAGGACGAGAGTCTCGGTATTATTCTTGATAATAATTTTAATATTGTTTTTGGTTGTAGTATTTAAATGGAGTTTGTTGATGGTAAGGATAGCTTTGGGTATGAGGATAAAGATAATACATTTAGTGGGAGTAAGGTGGATAAGAAAGTGGTGGTTGAAAATATATTAATTCTTGGAAATTTGGAGGTTAATAATAGTGATTAGGTTGATTGCTCCAGGGTAGTGGTGATGTACCGCATAGTGTCGCAGTGCTTGATCGACGTGGAGGTGCGTAGCTAAGTGCGGGATGTAAAATTTTTCGACCATACTCGTCGAATTTTGGTTGAGTCATCTTGACTCCTTCGTTGTACCTTGCTCCTCAGCATAGTCCGATACTATTGATGTTCTCGAAATACATCCGAGTTGCCTGTGTTAATACGTTATGCTGTACGTGTATAAGGTATTTGTGAGTCGTGGGAGTCAAGAGTAGACTAAAACTTTAGAGGACAGGTGACAGACGTAAAAAGAGCCATTTTTTCTCTTGATGATGCGTTTTTATAGCGTCCGAGCAAGTATAAAAGGTCTTTAGTTGAATCAGGTCAACCAATGAGCGATGTTCTTGCAGACTGCATCGACAGAAAAACAGTAGGCTTGCAAAATGATATTTTATGTTATGATTTTATGTCTTAGGAGATAACAATACAACAGTACCAATTGCATTTTTCTGACAAGTGCGATTGAGTTTTTTTGGGTCAGTGATGATGAAAGCTCGTATCAGCTATAAAAGAACGCCAAGTATAAGTTTAAGTGTTCCAGCAATTTTACAAATTTCGTAAGTAATCCTTTTGGGGATTTTACAATCAATTTTAAATATAATGAAAAAATGTGTTAATTACAATTTTCAAATTGGTATACATTATTAGAAACGGACAATTAATCCGCAAGTAAACTATTCATTCATACATACAATACAATTTATGTATTTGTACATGTAACATGCAATTTCAATACATACATGCATTTTTACGAGGCTGGCCGTATTATATGTGATGGAACAACAAGACCCGAAGAATAGACCCACTACTCTGCTCCACTGTTTCCTTTTTCATCATGAAAGAGAAAGTAGCTGAGAGCAGTCCTACAAAGCCTGTAGAAATAGATACGAAATTAGGTTAGATTATTTAAGGTTTGATAGAAATTACAACGATAGTCAGACACAAGTTTACGCACTCGTTGAAGTGCTCAGAAGATAACAAAATACTGAATGTCGTAAAACGATTTTAGTAAGACGAAAAACCATTTTCTGTTTCCTTGCCCCGTTACCTGAAGAGATTTATTACGAGCAACATTTGATTAAAATTCTTGGGATTCCTTCGGTCGATGCATTGTCAGCTATTCTGTCAAGGCTGAGCCACCAGACCCAATTAGAGGAAGTTTTTTCAAAGCTGATCAAGCCTTGTTTAGGATGCTAGAGATAAGATTAAGAAACAATCATGAATTTTGTAAATTATACAGTAAATTCATGAAAGATTACAAAGATTATGGCCATATGAGAAAGAGCTTATTAAAGGAGGCTAAATATCTTTTGCCTTATCATGGCGTTATCAAGATGTCAAGTACTACTATCAAACTGAGAGTGGCATTGAACGATGCTTGTCGTTCTTTTGTGTGTCCTGCTCTTAACGAACAGTTGCACTCTGGACCCACTTTGTTGCTAAACTTAGCTGATCTAATTTTCAATTAAAGAACTTATTGTTATGCTTACACTGCTGACATTTCTCTAATGTTCAAGAAAATAGCAGGACATCCCAAGGATTAATCTTATCAGGCTACATTGCGGCGAGATTATTCATCCAGGCCTATTGGTATTTAGTTGTTGACTACTGTAGTGTACGGTCTAGCTAGGTCACCCTATCTGACTTCTAGAGTCCTCAGTTAATTACATTTGGATTATATAAGTCAGTACCCAATAGGATCTGAAGCTCTGTTAAAATGTAAGTACATCGTCGATATATCATCAAGAGAACATAGTTTACTGGATGGTATCCAACGTAGAGACGAGCTGTTAGACTTGACCAGGCTGGATGGTTCCCTCTTCGAAAGAGGAGCGAAAATTCTCGAGAACTCTTAGTGGATCTGTCTCCCTTATTATTAATTAGTTTATTAGTTGAGTTTAATGATCTGACTACATTAACATCTATTTTATGACTTGGTTAAAATCTTTTTTAAGATCACTTCCAATTAAAGGTATCGATAGGGTGGTCGACAAAGGGATTGACTGAACGAAAACTTCCCTCGAAAATATCGAAGCTCTGCGATCCCTTAAGTTGAATAGCTTCCTCAGTGTTAATAGCCAAAACACTGATGCAATCGTTGCAACTCCTTAAATTGTCTTGGAACGAACCGATTCCGCATAGGTTGCTCTAAATTTGATTACCTGGTACGAGAAGCTCCTTGTTTTACGTAAATTCACAATCTTTCGCTGAAACTCTTTTCGAATAAGATGATTAAGTGGGAATTGTACTGTTGTTTCAACTCTTTTAAAACACCATATGCAGCTATCCTTCATTCTCGGATCATGAATAAAAAGGGTGAAGTTAGCATCTTTTGGCTTTTAGCCAAAACTAAGGTTGCACCAATAAAAGTATTCCTCAATTTGAGTTATGTGGTGCTCACTTGACTGCCAAATTTTCAAGCCATTTTTTAGCTATGATTTCCGCACCCCTTATATAATTCATTCATGGTCAGACTCGAAGGATGTGCTATATTGGCTTAAGACGTTGACCTGTTTTCACGAAAAATCGTTGTTTGGATGTATACACCTTAGTCCCCTCCGCTCAATCGCATCACATATTGACAAAACTAAACTTGACTAATGTAGACCTATTCCGGACCCGATGAATTAATTCGTTTGGTTAAGGTGAAAACTGCTTGCTCTAAGTTTACTAAAACTGTAGTCGATTTAATACTCTTACTGATCAGATAAAAGTTAAGAGACAATAAACTCAGGTGTAAGGGAGTGACAATCTCAATTTTTGTGAAAGAACAGCGATTCTTCTTAACATTCTGGTTTTTTAGTTTGAAGTAATTTCTAAGACTTGGTTTATCTTTTTGATACGATGAGTCAAGGAGAGAGTATGTTTAGGAAACATGTATATTGTTGGTCACACTTTGTTCCCAATCTTACACTTCTATACTCTACTGATACTTCTTCTCTTTCTGTCTACTCTACTCTTATTTACCTGTTTCTATTATTCTATTCGCTCCATTCTCTCTTTCTCTCTCATCTATGCGACTCTCTGTCTCTCTCTCTCTCTCTCTCTCTCTCTTTCGTCATCGAGTTATATTTCTCTATTCTCTCTGTCTCTCTCTCACTCTCTCTCTCTCTCTCTCTCTCTCTCTTCAGAACTGGCCCATACTCACACGTAACGCGTGGACGTTAATCGTAGTACTCCCAAGCATGCATGCTCTCTCTGTTACCCTCTTCTCCTTGTTCTAGACGCTTCCGTCATACTTGACCTGGAGATCTCGTCGTCCTAAGAGAGCACAGTAGGACTCATACACAATTTTCTTTCTCTCTCTCTCTCTCTCTCTCTCTCTCTCTTATGACGCCAATTTATAAGAAACAGTCAATCCTTAGTTTCGACAGTTGACTCAACTACGCAACCATCCGCCTACTTGTGCCTGTTTTGCGTACAGCAAAGCCTTTATATCTGAGTGAATTGCTCAAGTTTAAATCTCCCATCCTGGTGGAGCTTCTAGGTCTGGTGATCTCGATCTTGTTGTCCTATGAGCTAGAACCGAAGTCTATAGGTTTAGCTTCGGGGTCAGAGTTGCCTGATTATGGAATAATTTTTCACTGAGCCTTCGAGCCGCTTATAAGTTACTAAGCTTGAGGAGCAGTCTTCAGCAGTATCTTGAGTCCAAGGATCCTCGTCTTAATTAACTTTTGTGATGTGTTATCTAATTCTAAAGTGAACTGCATTTGTGCTCGTGATTGTATTTTATTTTTCTTTTCTTATATTAGACTTTATTGTTTTATTTTATGGCATTTAAATAATTTGTATTATTATGTTGCTTTGAATTTTAAACAGCTTTATACGTGTAAAGTTTTTTGTAAGTGTGCCTTCTGCGCCACTTGTCTAGCCTGTTATACAGGCTATGTAAAGTTATTGGCTATTATGGACCACGAGTCCCTAGCCACAATAAATTCTTTTCTTCTTCTTCTTTTTTTCTTTCTCTACCTCTCTATCTTACTCTCTACCTTTCAGTTCTTACTGTTGCCGTGGCCGCTACTGTCACGTATCTGCTTTTTAGTCACTTTTGATCTAGCATCTACTGTGTAAATGCAGGTGGTCGGGTATTCTTAAGCTATGCGTTTTCTTACCCTCTGACCTCAGTGCTGCAAATATCACAGCCAATTTTTGTTAAAATATTTGGAATATGCCTATACCACGTGACACGGCGACATAAATGTGACTACTAAAAAATCTGAAAAAATCTTTTTTAAGGTACGAAGTATAGCTTAACCTAACATCAAGCTGCTTTTTCACCTCTGAGCAGGCGCAACAGCGACAGCAGCAGCAGCAGAAACGAGTAGCTCAATGTAGGGTTAACTGTACTTCATACCTTCGAAACGCTGTTCACAGTCTTAATTAACGATTTCATCGTATGAAAAAATAACTACCTAACTTTTGTGATGTTAAAAATATGTAATCCAATAACTTTTTGTATTCAAATCCTTTTCCACCAAGAAAAACAATAAAAACTTAATTTCTTCCATAAAACCTGTACTACTTTTCCTCTAGTAGTCATATATATATATATATATATATATATATATATATATATATCTCTCGCCGCATCACGTGGTACAGACATATTCCCAATGATGCTTCAGAGATTTTGAAATTGCAATAAAAAAATCCGCTTTTAGAAATAAAACTTGAGCTATGTCGATTCAGAGTCGAAGTACGAAAAATCTACGTTTTTTACTGTTTCTGGCTATTTTGTAATTTTTTTTACTTGAAAATTTAACAGGATACACTTGATTATATTCTACAACTAATTCAAAATTTTTAATACTCTATTATTCATGGTTTTTTATGAAAAAAAAATTTTTTTTCGTTTACGATCTTGAACTAAAGGCTTGACAGATGCGCAGCTTTTCAGTCTTTTTCGTCCTATTGGGCTAACGTGAACAAATTTTTCAAAAAGGCGTTTGTTGATCAAGAGTTGCTCTACACCATCCTCAAATTCCATATTTAACTTGCTGTAAGTATGGAAAAATTGGTTACTAAAAAGAAGCTTTCATGTTTGGTGGTGATGGGCCGAGTTCGAAATTTGGATACAGGCAGAATTTCGCACGTAAATACTTAAAATTTTTTTTTCCGTGTTTTAATACAAAAATAGCAAAAGTTTACGTACTAAATAATAACATAACAATATATTTGCGTACTATTGTGCAGCTGTATGTATATATAATCTTTCTTTTTGTTCTGCTTTTGATTCACAAGTATAACACTAAGTGTCATCACAACTATAACAGCTGCATAGTTATAAATAAATATATTGTGTTATTGCTCAGTAGTTAGATCATTGTCATTTTTAAGGACGTTTGGTAGAGATAGAACCCTGTGATAAATCTTTTTGAAATTTTAACCAGACGTTGTTACAATAAAGCTGTTAAAATTTCAAGAGGTTCGTCTGTTTCGTTTCCGATATATTGAACTTCAAAGTTCAGTCATTTTAACACGGTCGCTTACGGGAAAACTTATAAAAACTCAGTTTAAAAAAAATTGGCCTGATGAATGTCTCCAATTTTTTTATATGTCACAGATAATGATAATAACTATATGTACACAAAGTTTCGCGACGATCGTCTGATTAGTATATGAATAAAAAAATTAAATAATACTTCGACAAAAACGCAACGGCAACGTCGCAAGAAGCGGGAAACTCAAAATGTTCCAGGACGTAAATTAGTAAATATTTGAATATTATGGTAGATTTTTACGTATTTCTGTATAAAACATAAGTTTATATATGTGTGTGAGTGTATGTACATAGGTTCCACCCGTACCCATAACGAAACAATGTATTGTAATAACACATTCACTTTTCTTAATAAAATTTTTAATTTGTAATATTTGTACAATACAATTTTTTTACACAAGATAACAAAATCATATGATTTTAGTAATCGCAGAGACTAGAGTCTGTCCTAATTATTTAACATATCACTTTCAATGAGACTTTTCAAGTTACATAAAAATTCAAGAATTTTATTAACATTAGCTACGAATATAATTGTATGTACATACATCTGTCACAAATTTTTGTAATTATTTACTCATTTTTATTACATTGTTATAACGAATAAAAATCAAATACTTACATCTTTAGCACAAATACATTACAAGTATACACGTACGCTGCCGTAACCGACGCAGCAGACAGTACAGACACTGCAGAATGCACACCACCTGATGTGTGTGTATGTGTGTTTACATGAACACTCACACATTAGAGACCCGTATGGCGATGCCAAGTGTTCACTCATCGCTACTTCCCCCTTGCCCCGCAAGTGGTTCTCCCCTGCTATCTCTACCAAACGTCCTTAAATATACTAAAATTTAAAAAAAAATTTAAGTTAGCATAAGCGAAATTTTGTCTATAGCCGTATTTGAAGCTAAGCAACCCCCCACCACGAAATATTAAAAGCTCTTTTTTGCCATCAATTATTTTTTTACACTTGCATCAGGTTAAACGATAAGATATTTGAGAATGGTGTATAGTAACTACTAATGAACAAAAGCACTTATAAAAAGTTTCTTTTCGTTGGCCCAAAACTTTTTTATGGCCATTTTTTCAAAGGGTCTTAATTCAGTTTTATCAGAGTTTCTTAACAAATTTTATCAAGTTCCAAGTCTTAATATTCAATAGAATGCAAATTATTGATTCTTAAACGAGTGGAAAAAAACGCAGTTTTTGCAATTTACTCAAAAACCGTTAAACAGATTGGGGCTTACAAAAATTTGTTGGATTCGTTTTGTTATTGCGCAAATATACCTATCAGATTCTTTATTGTCAAATGGTTATTTTCTCTTCAATTGCAAAAAATTGTTTTATTACGTTTTTTGACAATTTTTTAAATTGCCATGACATATTTTGATCCACGTTCGGACTTAATATATCATTTGTATTGTTACTACCTACAAAAATAAATAAAGACTGTCAGTTAGCAATTGCCATATCCTAATTTGCTATCTGTATCTAGCATACGTAAGCACGCTAGTGACTTGACGATCAACTTAATAATAAACTTTTTTGGCTTCTAACAAATATACTGTGACTTCATTTACGATTTTTCATATACATTTTTTTTAATACTTGTTGATTTAATATTCTGACATTTATTTTTCATTATGGTAAAAAAAAATTACGTTAAAGTGTAATAACAGGTAAATAAAAAATAAATTGAGTTATTTTTTCGTTTTATTTACTTGTGCAAAGACTTTTTAGAAAAAAACTTTTTTAATATGCATTCGATACCCGCATTTTTAAAAGACGATGACAAAGATGAGAATAATGAGATTAAAAAAACAGAAACTAAATACCAGCAAAATGAAGAGACAAAAGTTGGTACATTAAATTTTAATAGCGAACCAAATGATTATACATACGGAAAAATACACGCTGCTAGAGAGAGAGAGAGAGAGAGAGAGATTAGTTGAAAACTAATTTTATTAATGCTATGGTCACTTAGGATAGAATGGCAAGATGTTGTGTACAAGGTTACAATTTAGTACAAGTTATAATTGACTCAACATAAGTTTAAAATATATATAATATAAAAAAAAATTTTTAATAGATGTTAACAATGTGGTTAGTCTTAGAATTATGTTTGGCCTATTAGAAAATTGACGCAAGTCACATGTTAAAAAATTATGAAATTACAATATCGCAATTTTATTCATAGTTGTCCTCACATTTGTATCCACACATCTATTCAATGATTTATCAAACGCACCAATTTATTTATATAAAATTAAAAACTATAAGAAACACAAATATACTACCCTCAAAAACAGTGCCACTCTGTTAGCAACCTTAGGCAGAAGGGTAATACTAATATTCATTTTTCTCAAGAAATACTCAAACAATCCACTACCAAGAGCCAACTTTGTCTCACTCATTTTGTTCTCAAACAATAAAGAAATCCAGAGGCAAGAGCCCAGAGACTATAAGAGTGCTGGTACACCTTCAGGCGCGCCGTAGATCATAATAACATGGAATTTTCATGTTGGGCAGATTTACGCAAGTGCTCTACTTCTGAGAAAAACTACCTCAGATACCCAGGGTGGCTAGTAACAAGCGTATTATACATCGTAAGCCCCAGGAAATATTGCTGAGGTAACGATAAACTGAGTCTTTTCAAACGCTTTTAATAGGATTCCAGTTTCTCGTCCTTTTTTTTTTTTTTTTTTTTTTCTTAATTCTTAATTTACAAGGATTACTTATAGAAAAACAGTAGAACTATATTTTTGTTCACATCTCGTTTCAAACTGAATAAATATTGTCCAATTTTGTAGTCTGTAAAAAATAAAAGAATTTTTAATTTCATTGGTAGAGTTGAATAGCAGTTGAAATAATTCAACTATGCTAGAAAGAAAAAGATTAGTTCGAAAGGATAGATTACTACATAAATAGATAGGATGGACAACAACAAAAAATTTTTTTCAATAGTTCGAGGTTACTTGTTACTAATATTAATGTCAATGGGAATAAAAATTGTTAAAAGAAATATAGAAAAAATAAAATCAATAAATGTTGTAAAAAAAAAAAAAAGTTGAAAAGTAAGATGTTATGTGCAAAGTAGAATGAGATAAGTATAAAAGCGATAATTCTTCCTTAAATTTTTCTAGGCTTAAAAAATATATGAATATACACAAAATAGCAAGAATTTAATGAGATAATGAAATACAACGTTAAAAAATAGTACTTGTTACAACAAGATAAACGTGTATAAATTTAGTTCAAACTGTTTAAAAGCCAAATGAGCCTCAAAAAACTATAAGTATGCAACTTGCAAAATAGAAACGAATAAAGAAATTTGATTACTTAAGAAAAATTTCAAAATATGTTGAAAGCTTTAAAAATTTACGAGACTAACATATCGTTTGGAACTAGGCTTAAAAATACGTTTTATTTAATGAAGTTCTCATCTAGCGAAATCAACTGTTAATAAATAATTGCATTTACACACACTTGATAAATATGCATTTACTACTATGAATAATTAATAAGACGAAAATGTTTCATACTCCTAAGCATTATTTCATTTGCAATAATTGTTTCAGGAACATTTTTTCTCATCGGAATAACGGGAATTTTTTTAATAAGTGGATTTTGTAGTTCACTTTTAACGATAAGAAAAAATAGTCGAAACTTCGTTCACAACAATCGATCAAGAAATAATTCTGCTGAAGCAACTGGATTAGCATTACGAGCTCTCGGACGAGGGTCGTTTTATGCGACTATGGGATGCAGCTTATTGTTTTACGGAATTTGGAAATTTTCAGGAGCAGAAACATTTATTGAATTTCGTTACAAGATGCAAAAAAAGCTACCAAAAATTTCAAAAAATAATTCTAGTTTACAATAAAGCTATTCCTTTATAAATAAAAATAATTAAATAAGAACGTAAAATAAGATTGCTGCTTACTAGTTATTTGACAATCATATGAAAGGTTAGAATTATTATGCGGGAAAAAGTTGATGAACTGAAAATTTTTGTACCGTAGCGGATTCTTTGTATATATATATACTAATAGGGCTTTGCCCTTTGCGATCTCCGTGCGTCAGCCCCCCATTTTTTGAATCAGTTAAATACTTCATTTTTTTAGTTTCCTTTTTAAAGTTAAAAAAATTAAAAAATCTTAGTAAAGTAGTTCAAAGAGTTGAAACAAAAGTAGTTTAAATTCAATAAATACCTGTTTATACATTTTTGCGACAATTTTTTGCCTCGTTTCTAATGACAAAAAATATCTTTGGATACATAATTAAAACTATATTTTTAATCATTTTATTGAAATGATGAAAAAATGGTGGTTGTACTCTCAGGCCATAATGAATGTTTCTGATCGAAAATCACGGTTTTCAAAATCATCTGTAAATAAACAGATAAAATTTTTTTTATTGAAGGCCCAGTAGGTTCAGAAAACACATTTCTATGTAAAACGTTAACTTATTATTTCATTTCTCGTAAAAAAACAATTTTATCTATGGCATGGACTGGTATAGCATTAATATTACTTCTAAAAGGAATGACCAGTCAAAGAACATTTCGTTTACCATTAGACTTAAACAATGTAGGAAGTTCGTTCTTAGAATTTGAATACGAAAAAAGAAAAAAAAAAATTGGAAGTAGATTTAACTACATGGGATGAGGCTTCTATGATCCAAAAAAAGCCTGAGAAATAGTTAAAAGAACATTACGTGATTTATGTAGTACAAATATCCATTTTAGTAATAAATTAATTGTTCTAGGAGGCGATTTCAGACTGATTCTTCAAGTTTTTAAAAACAGTAATCATGCGTTTGTACAAGAAAGTATTAAATCATCATATATTTGGTCGTTGCTTCGTATTCTAAAACTTAAAATCATATATATCCGTTCAATTGACAAAACATTTTTACAATTATTATTAGATATCAGAGAAGAAGAAATCAAATCGTTTTAAGTACCTAATAAATAAAAACAACTGATATTTGTTCTGATATTTTTGGTCAAAACATTAACTTTTTTAACAAACAGCGTTATACTTACTTTTCATAACGAATATACTTACTTTCTGAATAATAATATTCTAAATCATGTAAAACGTGAAATGAAAACATATTACAGCAAAGATAATGCTACTTCTAAGTGTTGATAAATCTTATAATGATTATTAAATAAATTTTCCAATTGAATTTCTAGACAATAATCCTGAAGGCACACCACCGCATGAGCTGAATTTAAAAATTGGAGCAATTGTTATGTAGATATGAAATTTAAGCTCGATTTAAGTATAGATGATGGCTTATGTAACGGTACAAGATTACAAATTACAAAATAACTTAAGTACAATATTAAAGCAAAAATTGTAACTGGAGAAAAAATTGGAAATAGTTTTAATACCAAAATAAATTTTTAATACAGGGAATTCATCATCATAACCTTTTATTTAATACAGAAAACAATTTCCTTTAGTCTTAGCGTTTTCAATGACTATCAATAAACCTCAAGGTCAAAGTTTTAATAATATTAGATTATATTTGCAATAACTACTGTTTTCGCATGGTCAATTATACATTACGTTATCAAGATGCAAAAGTGAAAATTAAATTTATATTAAAATAGAAAGTAATAATAATTTAGAAATAGAAAATATCGTTTGGAAAGAAATTTTTGATGTTAACTAATCTAAAGTAGATGAATGAAAATTTAATTTCTTTACGATAGCAAAAGTATGAAATTGTCCGAAATATTCTTGCACAATTTATTTAAATAATAAATAAATGTATAAGGACAATAAAATTATTATTTAAATATTGTTTCATGACGATGCGCATTATTTGACATACTTCAATAAATATGATTTCTTTTCGTGGTCAATAGGGCTACAAGCAAGGTCCACGGATTCAATATTCTATAAGCTTATTCATTGTTATTATTGAGTATAAAAATACAATATTATATTTTTATACATATTCAATAATGCAATTAATTAGCTTTTAGAAAATTCAAGAAAAAAAAAACCAGCACACCATAGCACTACCTCAACGGTGGTGTGGAAATATGCTAATGTGCTAGAAATTAGGAGCTTTATTAAAACTGTAAGGAGAGCTGAGACAGAAAGTGCAAATATTCATGTAACTAGAAATGACATGAAAACCGATATAATTTTACCTCATTTAGAGATGCGGCTAAAGGGTGACTGGAGGGAGTTCTTCAAAATTGTGTTGGGTTATTCAGTTATTGATTTATAAAGTTATGAGAAGAGGCGGAAAGGGGCTAAACAAAATTCCATTTCAACAAAAATAGGTAAAAACTGACAGTATGCAAATGTGCTAACAAGCTTTACAAGTAAAATAATTATTACATTCGAATCAGAAATAATAACGTGAAGCTAAGGAGTGGTGAAAACTGTCTGTTCAGAAATCATGAGAAGGCTGAGCGGATTTCTTAAAAAGTGTAAGAAGAGCTGAGAGTGGGGGTACAATAGTGATTAAACTTAAAATTACTTGATTACTGATATAATTTTGCTTTATTTAGTGACGCTGCTGATGGAAGGCTGAAAAAATTTTTTTTAATTTTAAGGGAGGCTTATTGGATTATTGGGGTACATCTGGTTATAAGGTTATATAATTATGAGAGGGGGTGAATGGGGGGCTAACAAAAGTTCAATCTAATAAAAATATAGTTAAAACTGACAGGATTCCATCTTATTTAGAGGGGGTGGGGGAGGCCTCATTAAAATCGAGCGAGGAGGTTGAGGTAGGGGTAAGTGGGGCTTACCAATAATTTAACCCAATAAAAATTCCGTAAAAACTGTTAGTATTTTACCTTATTTA
Source organism: Copidosoma floridanum (assembly GCF_036245765.1). Taxonomy (NCBI): domain Eukaryota; kingdom Metazoa; phylum Arthropoda; class Insecta; order Hymenoptera; family Encyrtidae; genus Copidosoma; species Copidosoma floridanum. The sequence continues at coordinate 38,231,026 of NW_028321907.1, read as the reverse complement.
GAGGGTGGCTGAGGGGTGGCCGTGGAAGGGAGATTGTGTGGAATGACCCTCCAAAACTAGTATATAATATATGAAGATGTGTGCATGCTCGTGCGCGCGCGCGCGCACGTGCGTGTGTGTGTAAATATTTTGTGTATTAATTACAAACGGTTGTTAAATATGATTAGATTTGACTTCACACAACTATTAACGTTCTGTCAACTGAGTAAAACAACCCTTAGAATACCCATTATAACATCTATCGTGTTTCTATTTAAAGCTCATGAATTTAGAGCACTGGCACATACTAGTAGCTACATTTTTATATGATTAATTATAACTTTTATCACATTCCTTATAATTTTTTTTTTATATATTTAGATGTAATAGCGCTGAATGGAACAAACAACCCAATTGCAGTCCCTTGGTAACCTAAAAGTCTTCTGAGAAATTTATCATCCCTTTAACCTAACGTTAGTTTCTAAATGCATCTTCATGACTCTCTGTGAAATATTGACTTGCTCCTTTTTTGTTGCAAAACCTTTTTTTAAATGTTTCTGTCTACAGTGTCACACGCTAAATGAAAATTTACAAACTCTGCATGTATTTTTCCTGATTACTTTGTGTCTCCAGTACTAAAACCAAGTAGTTCAACACATATATATCATTGGCTGTAACTTGGTTCTTACAAAATTATGACCTCTTTCGATAGCATGCTTAACATTTATCTCTGTTTTTTAGCTCCTTGTTATTTCTGTATAAATTATATATGCTGTAGGAAACAACAATATTCCTCTATACTCTTTGGTTTATTCTAATAGGGACTGGTCTTCAAGCTCCACGTATATCTTTATCTTTTTATATTTTTTTTTTTAAATATTGGTTAATTTATTCCACGTCGCACTTTATTTCTCAAAAAAATTTCACATTTTTCTTTAACACTTATGTCATTCTACTAACTTTTTTTTGTTTTACTCGTTTATAGACGCTTTAGTCTACCTATACAAAAATGATTTTTACACACTCCAATGTTTCTACTTTTTAATTACCTCTGTTGTTTATATATATACTCCTCCTAGTTAGCATTTAAAATGTTTATTCTATCTACTTACATTTTTTCCTGTATTTATTTACTCTCACTACTCCATTCCTCATACATTCCATGACAATGATATACATACTATTACAACCATACCGACTTTTTAAAATTACCTTTAAAGTTTTTTCCTTTTTTCCTCTTATCAAATCTTAAATAAATATCATCAAACACATTAGTTGATCGCAATTCAAAATCATTTTTTATAACTTGTGAGTTGTTTGCTCCACTGTTTAATGGTTTTAATTTCACCAAAAGAACTGTCTGGCTTGACCTCGCCAACAGCGTTTCCACCCAAATTCTCTTACTCTTTAACGATACGTTTGAAGTTATTTATAAGTACAGTTTTCACTTGACCTAATACTATCTGTCCCGAACTTATCTTTTTATTCTTTAAGCCAGTCTTTTTGACAAACTACTGCATTTGCCTTGGACGGATTTCGTATAAAAATGTACAGGCAGCAGGTAAGATTCAAGACGTCTTCTACTGGTTATCAATTCTTTGGGATCTATTTATTTCGAATTGTCAGAAATTGTCTGCAAAGCCAATGAAATCTTTTTCAAAAGACGTTACACAGCAATTATTACAGCCATCTGTGACTATCCATGGTATAAGTGACATTACACGATAATTAATCGACCACGGAAAGTATCACAACAAATACAACTGATAATTTCACAGATATTAAAACAATTTTATTTTCTGATGATAAATTAAATAAAGATAAAAATGAATTAACGAATAAACAATTTTATTTTACTCGACAACAGTATAAATTAATTGAATATATTATATTAAATTTGTTATCAGCCTTTCCAAAAACCTTAAAAATGATATGAAACTTGATGTAGTTGTGAAATAAGAGGTATATTAAAAAAAAGGTCATTAGGGGATAACTGAGTTAAATTTATTTAGATATAACATCACATTAATAATCAGTGACCCCAAAAACTTTGGAGCAAATAATTTTAGGTTGATTGCTTGATAACTCGTGGCCAGCTTTTCGGTGAGATCCCATTGAAATCGGCTAAATATGCTTGATTGCAGTCAATTTTTTGTGTAATCATGATCAAACCCTACATAATGAAAATTTTCATGTTGTCACTGCGCAACCTGGTTAAAATTTGTTTCAAAAAAACATTTTTAAACAAATTAGTCAAAGTTGTTCCTTTAGTCTAAAAAAAAATATTTTAAGTTTCTTTGTCAAATTTTAAACTATATATACTAAATCCCATAGTTTTCCAGTAAAAAATAGTAAAGGATCTGAAAAAAGAGTTTTTTCAATCTTTAAAGCTTTCTTCAGAAGTATTAAAAAAAGATATTCTTATACTTCACTACACATGAACTTTAACTGCATACCTTTCTCTAAAATCTTAGAAAAAAAAGGAAATGTCTATAAACTGAGTAGCAATATTATTTTTTGTAGTAAACGTTCAGGGCATTTCACAGTGCGAGTTTGTATTAGCGTATATCTATGTATAGTTACGACACACATCCGATTGGAAAGTTACGAGAGCTACCACGATAGTTTGGGAGGACCTCTTTTGACAACCCTGTTAGGACCTTGATGGGTCTATAATGGGTACTTTTAGGGTGATTGTATAAACTTCGCTGTCTTATATACACAATTTTACTTTACGCTAACCATATTGTGCTATTTCGGTCAAGGTAAACAGTTCATATATAGTATGAGCTGTGCCGATAACCGTTGGTAAATTTATATTAATATTTATTACAAAAAACCTACAGCATCAATTTTGATATTTTTGTATTATCTTTGGCCTTTCTTTCTACGTTAGCTGCAAAGAAGTTTTGTTTGCATTTTGGTTAATTGTCGCCAAATAAATAGATTATCATGCATACATCAAAATTAGTGTTCTTGAACACATTATTTCATGATATTAACTAGCTCAGAGTTCAGTTATTGAGATAGCCAAAATAGAACCATTTATAGCCCCCATTACATGCTGCCATCTACTTCCATACATTTTTGGGGAGGATCCTACTAAGTTAGTTAGGCCACCTTTGTAGGTCTCAAAGATCGCCTTCTTGAGCATTTCGATCGGGGAGCTGAGACACGAATTTAAGGTACGTATGTACATGTATATACTTTTTGTCAGGTTTGACGAACATGATCCTACAAAAAAATTAAATGCAAATGGATTTAGCACAATGCTGCCAATTTCTCCTGGTCTAATAATAGTAATCTAACAGATGAAGTTTGACAAATCAAGCAAAATTCGTGTCATACGAGAATGCCAATTATTAATTTTGGATTCGTACTTACAAAGACTTTAATAAATTCTATCCCTCTTAATTGACTTAACTTACTCTTAAAAATAAGCACAAGAACATAGATGCCGATTTTTAACTTGGATGGGTAATTTCATGACAATAATTTTTACTTTATCAGCATTTTTCATAAAAGGCGAGTATGCGTAAGCACTTGCATTGCCTATAAAAATAATTTTTTTCTTACTTCTATAATTGTTTATCAGTTGCAGATTGCGCACACGCATTCGCAAGATCTTGTACGGTTGCACACGGAGAGTACTCGTGGTGATGATGATATTTAGGCTGTCTTACTTTTCTTTTTTTTTGTTGTTTCACTTCATTTTTACTTCACTTACAGAGTTTACTTACCGAACTGAGTCTCACAGAAATTCAAGCTGTCAGACTCAGCTTAATCACTAAATTAAATGTTACGTTTGCTTTAGAGATAACTGAATGATCACTCAAACATTTACAATAGCTTAAGAACAATTGACGGAAGAGAAAAACTGTAAATTAATACGTGCAAGTTCTTATACTCTTGAATTTCAGGAAAACACATTAAATTGTGGATTGAAAGGAACAATCAGAACTTAACTTAATTATCATCGTTTACTTAAGCACAATGATGGTACAATAAATCTGCAACAATTAACAGTACATTCGCTGACCTCTTGAATTTTAGAATTCGGTACAAGTTGACGTCAAAATATGTACAATATTTGTTACGGACTAAGTAAGTGTTTATAAGTAAAATAGATAGAAAAAGTTAAAGATCCATTGAAGCAAAGTAAGGTTAGAAACGAGGGAAATATGGTAGAAGAAAAGAGAGATAGCGTGTCAAGTCGATAAAGATGTCTGTCGACTTGACAACAGCGAAGAAATTAGTATAGTAGAAATGATAAACTACTAAACGCGATTGATAAGGGAAAGATCCATAACATCAATTGCATTTTAGTAGGTTATTACAAAAAAACTTAAATTTTAAAAATTGAGAAAAGAAGGAAATTCAAATTAAAGTGTTGTTAAAAAAATACCCAAAATATTATTAAAGGAAAAAATCGATATTTTATCATCAGTTGATAAAAGTTTGAAAGAGCACAAGCTTTAAAATAGTGGACAAAACAAATATAAACATCAGAAGTAACGTAACTAAGGACAACACAAAATTGAAAAACCAAATCACAAAAAAACTTACAAGAAACAACTAGGAAGAAAACTAGAAAAGCCAAGAACTAGAATAAAGACTAATCAGGGTAGAATGTGCGAAAAAAACATTATCGTCTAACATCTAAGGAGTAAGCACAGAAAAGATGATCCTCGAAAAGAATGTTAGAAAATTCATCACACAAAAAATCGTAGCATTTGTCCAAGCGGAAAAAACGATGAAAATCGAAATTCAAGGAGAATAAAGTAAAACATACATGTGGTTCAGCTAGAAACTAAGGAAAAAAATGAGAGAAACACAAAAATTCACTCTGAACAAATCGAAAGAAAAGAAAAATCAAAGAATAAAAAATAAAATTAAGTATATGAAGATCACGATTAACAACAAGTGGCTTAAGTATAATGAATGGTGAGAAAATTCTTTAAAGAAAATATAAGAGCACGAGAATGAAAATCAAAAAAAAATTATGAAGAGAAGGGAAAGAAATTAAAGAATGTACGTGTGTGTGTCTGGAATATAGCAGGATTTTTTAACACACACAATCTACTATAGAAGTTATTAAAGAATTTCAGGGAAAAAGTTAAAAATGTACAATCCTACTAAAAAAAATGTTTGTTGTGTTTGATCACATCATGAATGAACATCAATTTTTCAGATTTTTTTCTAGAGAAATTTCTCAGAAAAAAATTTTTGATTTCACACAGTCTGTTATGATAAAACAAGGTTAGTTAGCCTTTCAATTGAAATAAAGGTACAGTGCAAATGTGTTAGAATGAAATAAAAGGTTCTTATAAATTCTATAAAACCTAGCTGTGCGGGGAAGGGGGACTCCCCGTTCCTCGCCTCTCTGAATGATACTATCGTACCTTCTTAAGTTACTTAGGCTCTACAGTGTTAGTAGGAATGTGAATAGAGGACAAATAGCTAGATCTAAAAAGTAAGTAATCCAAAAGTTATGAGTACCATCATTAAGAAAACATAAAAAAAGTTAGAGTAAAAGGAAGAATATACACAAGAACAAGTAATAAAATAGTCCCTAGGGAGTGAAAATATAATAACACAGGAAATTCAACCCAAAGATCAAATATGTAAAATAACAGAAGCTTACAGCTGAGATGTAGTAGAGAAAATAGGAAACATCAACGAAAACATAGGAAAATTGCGTTACTACCTACTACTTACAAAATATACATTTTTTTTTTTTATATTAGAGTGCTCTACGTCCGGCTCTTTTAATAAGGGCACTACTATGGGCACTTAGCACTTGGGAAAGGGACAAGGAAAGGGATGGGAGGCCTCCCATTGCTGGGAGGGGGTAGGGGGAAATTAGGCAATTTTGCTGCGAGGAGGTCGCCTAAATCCTCCTCGAGGAGCATTGCGTGGAGAAAAAGCACTTGTGAAAAATCACAGAGGTACTTGCCCGAAAAAGTCGCACTATGGCCGGGAATCGAACCACGGTCTCCCGCGTCCCAATCCACGACCTAGCCGACTGAGCCACCGCGCGCTCTACAAAATATACATAGTGGTACTTAAAGAGAGATTAGTAAAAGAAATAAATGATAAAAACGTACTACCTGGCGGTCAACCAGGATATAGAAAAATAGGATGACAATGGATAAAATTTTTATCTCAAACCATGTAGTTCAAATAAATAAGGCTAAAAAAGAGAAAGACACAGACTTGAAGGTAGCATTTGACACCATGAATAGAGAAAATCATGTAAAAGTGTGGCATTAGTAAAGAACTTATAAATAAAATTAAAGAACTCTACAGGAAAACTAAAATCAGGATTAGGGGGAATAAAGGTTTATCTGAGGAATTTTGGGCTGCTAAAGGGTTAAGACGAGGATGTCTATTAAGTCAGGCGCTGTTTTGTATATATATTGCTGAGTTGGAAGATGATTTGAAGAAGTGGGAATTCAGAGGGGCAATGATTGAATTGATGAGGTAAGTGTATGGTTATTAGCATACGCAGATGACCTGGTTTTGCTATCATTGAATAGAGAGACAATGTGGGACATGATTGAAATATTAAGGAGATTTTTAAAAGAAAAAGAACTGTGTAAAAGTTACACCAAAATGAAAATACTAGTTCTTAATAAGCAAAGGTAAGCTTAATACAGAAAGTTGGAGATCAAGGGAACGTAGAGGAAGTTGAAAATTTTAAGTATTTGGGTTTTAGTTTCAATAAAAAGGAAAGTTACTGGGATTATACAAAGGAACTAAAAAGAATAGGTATTATTGCAGGAAAAAATGTGAGGATTAGAAAAAAAGGTTTGTAAAAATAATTTTATAAGAAAATTAATGTTTTTTAACTACTGAGTCAGAAGTACAATGAGTTATGGAGCTGTGATTTTTGGGTGGATAGAAATTAAAGAGTTAGAAAAAGTACAGTTGGATTATTTTAGATGGGTAATAAGGTTATATTTCTGTACGTTAATATATTTAATAATAAATAAAATAGGCATAGAAAAGCTTAGAGTAAACGTAGGTCTGAGAGCGATTAATTTTGATTCAAAAATCTTCAACCATGGAGAGAACAGGCTCACGAGGTTGTGCTACAAAGAGGCTTTTGAGAAGGAGTATATAGTACAAACAAAAGCGGATAGAAATGCATTATTAAGTTATTTAGATCTTAGTGAGTGCCTACTAGAGATCTCGAGAAACCAAAAAGTAAATTTCAAAAGTTAGATACTAGAGCGCATAAATGACATTGATAACCAAAATGCTAAAGCTAAAATTAGGAAATTATGGTGTTATGCGAGATGTTGAGATATTATGTGTGTGGTCAAAGCTAAGTACAAAATAAAATTATAAAAATTATTAGTATAGTTAGAGCGAGATGCGGAAAGTTGAAAGTATGTAACAAATTTTGGTTGAAAGACGAGGAAAGAGTCTACGTGTTTTGTAAAGGCAATGAAGAAAGCTTCAAACACATATTCATAAGTTGTGAAAAAAAAAGAGAAATGTAAAGTTTGTGATGAAAATATACGACAGAATGATGTTGTAAATATGTTGAAAGATGTAAGCTGATGTTAAACTGCAAAAATGTGAGATAGATTAGATGTAATATTGAAAAAACTAAAGATTATGGAAGAAGGATAGTATGCTCTATTTGTACCCCGGTCTACTTAGAATTTAGGTATAGATTTATGTTAATAAGAAAAAATTTAGTAAAAATGTTATGTTTATTAAATGGTATGTGTATTAAGAAAAATGGATAATGTACTTTATGGTTTGTATTTTTGTATTTATAGATCTAGTATCTGTGTGAGGAATCATAATTGTGTTGTAATGTGATAGCGTGTTATATTTTTCAAGGATTGTTTTACATAATAATACAAGTTGTTATGATAGCTGTACTAAGTCCGTTTTCTGGGCCAATTTTGGTTGAAAACTAATAAAAAATAGAAAAGAAAAAAAGAATTGACCAAAGAAGTTCTCAATCAATTTCAGAAAAAGTGTTTAAATTGAATATAAAAAAAAAAAAGAAATTAACGTAAAATTTAGAAAAATTGAAACAATTATAAAAAACTCAGTACGTAAGGACGAAAAATAGTTAAAAACATGGAAATTAGAGAGAAAATATGGTGCGATCAAAAATAGGAAATCAAACAGAAAAAACTAAGAAAAAGAATGAGAGTATTAAGAAAAGAGTTAACAGAAAGAAACCACCTTATGAACAAGAAAAGAGAGTAGAGCAACGTTGGAATAAAAATTCGGAATAGAAGATTGGATAAGATATTTTATCGAAAACCTGAAGGGCAAAAATAAGGGAGAAATTCAAAGTGATCAGTGATCCGTTGGGGGTGAAATGTGAGAAAATAAATAAATACAAGTAAAGTGTATTTAAATTTTCTTGCGTTGATTTATTAATGCGCAACGTTTCGCTGACAATATGCGTCAGCCTCATCAGGCTACAAAATTAAAATTAAAAACACACAATGAGTGATCTGGAAGGCTCAAACACAAAAATACAATAAATTTTGATGTAAATTGTTACCGCAGGTACGCGAGAATTCGTAAGTTTGGTTGACTTACTCGTCACCTGTCGTGCTATCGACTGACAATAAATTACAACAAGCCAGCGCTTATATAGGCGGAGCCGCAAAGATAGACGGTAAAGGGCGATGAACTCGATCGGGACATTTAAACTTTCGTAGTAAAGGAAGGTATGCTCTATTAAAGGAAAGCACATCCTCCTTTCTATTGATGTTGGGTTTGTCGAGTTTTATATAAAGCATTTCGGAAGTAATTCTTTTTTTGTAATTGGATTCTTTGTCAAGGATTTTAAAGTTATCTTAATCAAATTCATGGTCAAAATTGATTTGGTGTGCACAAACAACGGAATCAGAGTTTTTACTTTTCATATGTTCACTAATGCGGACCTCCGCCGCTCGCTTTGTTTCACCCACAAATGACGCAGGACAATTTTTACAATAAAACTTATATACTACATTTGTCTGTTTATGTTCATTCGTTGTATCTTTTCCTAAGCGGACGATATGCTGCAGTTTATTGTTAATAAGAGGGTAAGTGTGAATATTGTAGGGTTTTAACATGGCTGAAATTTTTTCAAAATTATTGTCAATGTATGGTATGCCAATTTTGCAAAGAGGGTAGGTGTTTGTAGTGCTTCTGTTATGATTACTATATTTGTGTCTTTTTAATCTGACCTTTATATATAAATATATAGAACATACAACAATATAAAACATAAATAAAAATATTACTATATAAATATATAAAACAATCCATCCCAACGCTTTGTCGCTCACAGATACAACTCTAGCTAAATGTTATGGCTTGCCGAAAATTCACAAGGTAAATGCCCCTTCACGTCCTATCGTCTCTCTTATCAATAGCCCTACATATTTTCTAGCGAAAGTAATTTACGATGAACTCAAAAAGTCAGTCAACGTTCCAATATTACACATTAATAATAGCTTTGAATTGAAAAACAAACTAAAAATATAAAACCCACTACTAATTATAGACTAATGTCTTTAGATGTCAGCTCCCTATTTACTAATATTCCTCTAGAGTTGGTACTACGTAGCATCGATCGACGTATTGTGACCATAATGAATAAATGTCTCATCCCGGTTGATGAAATTCGACAATGTACAGAATTTTTGTTCAATAATACTTTTTTTACTTTTGACATTTTTTATCAACAAATTTTCGGCACGCCAATGGGTTCTCCTATTCCACCTTTGTTTGCTGACCTTGTGATGGACGACCTGGAAAATGATTGTCTCTCCATCTTAAAAAATATCTATTATATCATTCCATCTTTTTGTTTTCGTTACGTAGATGATGTATTACTTTTTATTAATTTTGACCATATTGACCAAATTTTAAACATTTTTAATTCATATCATCCCAAACTACAATTTACATATGAAATGGAGATTGACAAAAAACTTCACTTTTTACACTTGACGATAATAAGAAATTCTAATTATTTTAATTTTGACTCGTTTGAAAAACCTACTTCTTCTGGACGAATCTAAAATTATTTTTCTGGTCATCCAGTTAGCTATAAGAGAAATATTGTTTTTAATTTGGTTGATAGGGCGATCTTACTTGCCAGTACACGTTTTTACGGTGTGAATATTGCTAGGGTGACAAACCTGTTGATAAAAAAAAATTACCCTTTTAACTTTATTAATAAAAACACAAAGGTCAGATTAAAAAGACACAAATATAGTAATCATAACAGAAGCACTACAAACACCTACCCTCTCTGCAAAATTGGCATACCATATATTGACAATAATTTTGAAAAAATTTCAACCATGTTAAAACCCTACAATATTCACACTTACCCTCTTATTAACAATAAACTGCAGCATATCGTCCGCTTAGGAAAAGATACAACGAATAAACATAAACAGACAAATGTAGTATATAAGTTTTATTGTAAAAATTGTCCTGTCATTTGTGGGTGAAACAAAGCGAGCGGCGGAGGTCCGCATTAGTGAACATATGAAAAGTAAAAACTCTGATTCCGTTGTTTGTGCACACCAAATTAATTTTGACCATGAATTCGATTGGGATAACTTTAAAATCCTTGACAAAGAATCCAATTACAAAAAAAGAATTATTTCCGAAATGCTTTATATAAAACTCGACAAACACAACATAAATAGAAAGGAGGATGTGCTTACACAAATATGAATGTATGTGTGAACACAAATATAGAGTATAGAGGCCTTCTCGGGGGCCCCATAACGCCAAGACAAGCTCGGAGCTGATCTGGTAATGGTGCAGTAGTGAGTCGAGATTAAATGTATTGATTATTTAAGGAATCGCATCATCTGTATCTGCATAACTCACCCACCTACATTCATCGTCGGCGTGGTTACTGAGCTGTTTCCAGTCGAGAGCGAACTCGACACGCGCTCTCACCCACGCATCAACGAAGAACGCCATTTTCCTGCTGCTGCTGCTGTAGGCCGAAGGCTCAGTGTACGCACTCTTCATTGGCGCTGCTGCTGTGCTGTTGCAGAGTGAGAGAGAGAGAGAGCTCGACACCCGCACCACACCCTCACCAAGAGAGAGCGTCTTTTTGCCGTTGCTACTGCAGGCCGTGAGACTCGTGGCGCGCACACACAACGAAAGTATCGCTGTTACTACTGCTAACAGCCAAATGAGCTTCGACGCACACCACTGCCCATGAAGACACCTATTGCTGTTGTCCTAAAAGAAGCTTGAAGCACAAGTATCCTACGTGTGGCTTGTCCAAAGCCTACATTTCAGCGCGTGGCTCTCTAGAGCCCTACAACTACTCTTGATACAGACAATGGCTTATTTTTTTTGTTTTTGTAAATAGTGTCAAAGAAACGGAAGTTTGCCGCAAGTTTTGATAGAGATGTCTGCTTTCTGCGCGGGCCACCGACTCGTCTCAACCTCTGGCAATGGCATTGATACCCCTGCACGTGTCCACAGCTGCCTGTGCAACCCACCTGCTTCTCTGTGGATCCCAACAATGAGTCGTCTACATTTTGCGGAACATATTCGATGACGTCGCAACTTCTGAAGGTTAAAACGTCATTACACTGTCAAGTATATTTTAGCAAAAATTAAAACCTTAAGTGTCTTAGAAAATAGTTAAGTTCAGTGTAATTGTAGATTTGATTGCGTAGTTGTGTATAAATTTCTATTGAAGTTTCTGCTATTTTTTAGTTTCTTGCTGGTACTTTAAAAAGCATGATGGAGGCTTTATACCAAAATCAAACCAAGCTTTATTCTAAAATTAGTATTTGTTACGAGAATTTTAGAAAGTCGGGAACTGAAAAAATGACTTGAGGAAGGGCGAAGACTTCAATGGAAGCTTAAGATAGTTATTAAGAGAGATTTAACCACAATCACGAGAAGATTATGGAACTTGACGATCTGGATAATAAACACTTATATTTTACGAAAGAGTTATACGAAAAGGTTGAGGACCTGTATTATTTAGTTAGAAGTGATTTCGTTTAGTTAAATAGAAATCTGCCCACCAATCTTCCTATTAATAATAGAGATCCTCCAAATCCCATAAGTCTACCTCCTAGTAGCTCTTATCTTTCGCATATGGGTAATTCTTTTACAAATCGAACGGATTTTGATGATAATTAATCGGCACCTCTTCGATTTGGCTGAAACTTTTTTTACGGATTCTATGTCGAAAAAAAAGAGATACGTGTCAGAGGAATTTTGTTTTCTTTGCATATTTTCGATAATAGAAGTGATCGAACATTTGAGAATGGCAAGTTTTTTGGCTCGGAGACTTATTTTCTGAAATTCATAGTTACGAATCTTTAAGAGCTACAAAATTATCACCAATTGCACTTTTGTAGCTGACGGATGAAACTTTGAGAAAAAAATTTTTTTTACAAAAAATACTAACAAATTTAAATTGTTATTAACAATTTAATTGTTAAAACCGATTTTTAACAAACGCCCCCAAAAAGATTAAAGTTTTTAGTAGTTTCATTGCATTCTCTGTCAAATTTTACGTCAAAAACATGTTTTTAAAATATGGTACCATTCCAATTATTATTGTTAAAATATTAATTTATGTAGCGCGTAACGGCCAAAAAAACGATTTTTTGTTAATAAATTGAAATCTGTTCATCGTATAAAAAAAAGTTAAAAGTAAAAGTTGTAGATAATTGACGGATCTACAACTTTTGTAAAAAAATTTTTTTGACATAACCTCAAAATTTCAAATTAAATTGCAAAAAATGTAAAAAATCAGCTTTGTAATAATTATTTTTTGGCAATTTGTATAGAAAATAATTTATGTGTAATTTATTTTGAATCAAATCTCCTGACATGTTAGAAAACCTATCTTGATTGAAAACAAAATTATTATTAAGCTTTGAAAAAAAATCTATCCAGTGCGTTTGAAACAAATAATATATCCAGCGCGTCAAGTAATATCGCCCTGTTTGTTGTATTAGCCACCACTGCCATGAAAGACTTTGATAAATAATAATCGATGATAAAAAAATATTTTAGTAAATTAAAAAAATCACGTAATAAAAAATAATGTAATACTTCTTAATATATAATATGTACTTTATTGAAATAACGACATTTATATAGTAAAATTAGCACTCTCCTTGACAGTTTAATAGTATATTTTACTTGAAAATTTTCACAACATTTTTTTTTTTTGATGCAATGAAAATATCTTAGCTTCTAATTCTTGACAAGATATTGGAATCATGCAATGATATTTTAGGGTTCCCTTTATTGTTTTAGCTATTGTAAATCGTTCTGATAGTAATTTTCTTTCTTCTTCGTGCTCATCATTTGTGGAATAGCGACAAGTAATGTTTGGCAGTGATTCTGTCGCCCAATTGAATAGTTCTCGTGGCGTTCGAATGGGATTGTTTATCCTCTGAAGACTCGCTCTGGAGGCTAGTCGTTTTATAGTTCCACCTATCCCGTCACAGGGTCCTTTACCATGTGAAGTAGGAAAAAAATGGGTTACTCAGCTGATTTATGGAAACGAAAGGTTAGGTATCTCTGAACACAATAAAACATGCCAAGCATTAAACTTACCAATTCGAATTGTTCATTTTCATTCTTTCGTTCTTCTGCATTTTTTATCTTTCCAATTCGTACGCGGCACGAAGTACAAATTTTTTGTTCCAATGTCTCTGAAGAAATTCTTAAATTCAACGCTCGGAGTTGATTTTCGTTTACTTTTCTCAGTTCAGAAGTACTTGTAGCACGATGTCTCAATTGAAAGGGATTAAAACATCGGTCAGATCTAATAATAGTACCTTGCAATGATCGTGCTTCTTTACGTGACATTTGTACACTGACATACAAAACGAAGCGGACACTTATGAATAAAGAATTCTATTACTTTAAAATTTAACGTGAGAAAGGAAATGCTTTGGCAGCAGACGAAAACCAGCGCAAAGCTGATCCGACAGCCAACGAACTTTTATTTTAGTGAATCTACGGGTGTGGCGTGTAGATCACTATAGATTACGGATCTCACTTTAGGCGGACTTCCCCGCGAAATTTTAAAAATATGCTAAAATTTAAAAACCAATATTAAACCAAAAAACCATGCAAGAAACAATTATGAATGCTAAAAAACGAAGTTCCGAAAACAAAAATAATTTTAAAATATGAAGTAAATCCCACATGTCAAAGTTACGCACTGGATAGATTTTTTTTCAACGCTAGATAATAATTTTGTTTTCAATCAAGATTGGTTTTCTTACATGTCAGGAGATTCGATTCAAAATAAATTACCCATAAATTATTGTCTGTGCAAATTGCTAAGAAATAATTGTTACAAAGCTGATTTTTTACATTTTTTGCAATTTAATTTGAAATTTTGAGGTTATGTCAAAAAAAATTTTCCACAAAAGTTGTAGATCTGTCAATTATCTACAACTTTTACTTTTAACTTTTTTCTATACGATGAACAGATTTCAATTTATTAGCAAAAAATCGTTTTTTGGCCGTTGCGCGCTACATAAATTAATGTTTTAACAATAATAATTGGAATGGTACCATATTTTAAAAACATGTTTTTGACGTAAAATTTGACAGAGAATGCGATGAAACTACTAAAAACTTGATTCTTTTAGGGGGCGTTTGTTAAAAATCGGTTTTAACAATTAAATTGTTAATAACAATTTAAATTTGTTAGTATTTTTTGTAAAAAAAATTTTTTTCTCAAAGTTTCATCCGTCAGCTACAAAAGTGCAATTGGTGATAATTTTGTAGCTCTTAAAGATTCGTAACTATGAATTTCAGAAAATAAGTCTCCGAGCCAAAAAACTTGCCATTCTCAAATGTTCGATCACTTCTATTATCGAAAATATGCAAAGAAAATAAAATTCCTCTGACACGCATCTCTTTTTTTTCGACATAGAATCCGTAAAAAAAGTTTCAGCCAAATCGAAGAGGTGTCGATCAGACAGGTGTTGGATTTGTAAAAGAATTACCCATATAGAACTTTTTAAGTTTTCAGGCAAGTCCTTAGATTGGGAGGGATTCCGAGATGTCTTCAGATCTTTAGCACATCGTGAGACTGACATATACATTATTAGTAAGTTTCACCAACCACGTACTCATCTTAGTCATGAAGCATTGGATGTAATTAAGTCTATGTCTTTAATTGAAGAACAGTATAGTGTAGCTTGGCAAGCTTTAGTCAACTATTACGGCAGTTACCGCCGTATTGTTGATTGTTACCTCCACAGTATGTTAGCTTGCAAACCTATGAAAAGTGAATTGAAAGGTTTGGCTAAGGAAATGGTAGGTCCTATGGAATCGCTTCAAGTGTTAGGTTGAGACTTAGGGTCAGGAGATCTATTTATAGCTGTCATAGTTAGCAAATTGGATGTGGGGACAAACAAAGGTTGGCAGAAATTCTTAGGTAGTACGGTTCAGCCTCCCACATTTATAAGATTTTTAACATTTTCACAAGAGTATCTTGATTTTGACCACATGTGCAAATTAGATAGTAAGCTAGTCGATGGGTATTGGTTTTTGCCCAGTCGTGATGTATTTAAACAAGCTAGTTCTTCTACTAAGCTCCAAATTGTATTTATCGGCTCCTGTAAAATTCGTTTGAGTACCACTTTGGGTCCAATGTTGTTGCACGAAAAGGATCGAAAGTATTAATGTATACTGTAGAGGTTCAAGCCTCATGATTCTGTACAATTTTACTCCTTGAATACTATTACTTATGGGTTAGCATGTTCTCCATTTTTAGTCTCTTGGGTTATTAAACAGCTAGGTTACGATTATAAGGAATAATTCCTTTTACCCTTTTCAGTATTAAACAAAGAAGTATACGTGGATGATATTATCTCGGGTAGCCACTGCTTAAAAGAAGCTCAGAAAAAGTGCGACCAATTATGTAAAGTTGTGTCCTTAAATGAATTTTCTTTACATAAATGGTCTGCTAACAATTCTATGCTGTTAAAGGATCTCTCACCTAATCAGATCAGCTGCACATCGTCAGTTTTTCTAAAAGAGACTATTTCTTCTGTTCAGATTTTGGGCTTAGTGTGGCTTTCGTCAGAAGACGTGTTTTCTTATAGAATTTCTCCCCAACCCACGACTTAAGGAATTTGTTATAAGAGATCCATCCTTTCTTACATAGTTCATTTATATGATCCATTAGATTGGCTTGCCCTGGTTCTAGGTTATTTTAAGATCTTGTTTTAATATATTTGGTTGTTATAAATAGACTGAGATTCGCCAATTTCTAAGAATATGCTTAGCTCTTGGACTAAATGGTTATTTGAGATTTATGAATTACAATATTGGAAAATCCCCCGTTGGAATTCTTTCTTTCCCGGAGTACAGTTAGTAGAGTTGTATGGATTCGCAGACGCTTTTAAATCCGCTTATGCTGCAGTAATATATACTCGATTAGTTCATGTAAGTAAGGTTTCCGTAACTCCTCAGTTATCAAAAACAAAGGTAGCCCCTATTAAACCCATTTTGTGTACAAACTTGCTGACCACTTCACTAAAGGTATTGGTCAACGTGTTGATGTCTTGCATTTGAGGTCTGATTCTAAAGATGTGTTATACACCGACAGAAAAAAGGAGTCATAGTAGCTATTATTATTTGATAACAGCTACTACA
The DNA here is from genome assembly GCF_036245765.1 of Copidosoma floridanum. Classification (NCBI taxonomy): domain Eukaryota; kingdom Metazoa; phylum Arthropoda; class Insecta; order Hymenoptera; family Encyrtidae; genus Copidosoma; species Copidosoma floridanum. The sequence goes on along the minus strand of NW_028321907.1, from coordinate 38,214,385 downwards.
TAACTTTTGAGGTGGTTGACTAACGGTGTATAGTAGATTCAACTAAACGCTGTAGTAAGAAGTACGTGATGCCGTGCACGCGGAAAACACAAATATATATATATATATATAAATACATATACATATATATATATATATATATATATATATATATATATATATATACATATGCAAGCCGAGGAGACATTACTGCATGAGTTTTGTCGGTAACCACATGGAAAAATTTTTCAGTTGTTAAAATTGTTAAATAAAAACTGCATCAATTTTCTTTGAACACAGCTCAATAGCTTCCTTTTTTAAATTTGCCTGATTAAATGCGAAATTAAAAGCGTGATCAACGTTCGGCTTAAAAGACGGGCACTTTTAAGGTAATAAATTTTTGCAACATGTTTTCGCTTTCTTCCGTATGAAAGTGCAAAGAAATTTTGTTTACATTTTGGTCCAAACGAAAAAGTGGATTTGTATCATCCATTTCATGTAAAAACATTCCTACTGTTTACTATTAAATAGTTTTTAACTGAACGCTAATTTCCTTATACTACATATGTAGTAGAAACTACTACACAGAGTGAGCCAACATAACTCCAATCCTCTTACTACATTTATGTAGTAGAATCAACCGAACATTTACGTAGACTGTACTACATTTTTCTCTCAGTGTACTGGTACTCATAAATCCTATCCTTCTAGATGGCCCACCTTTGTCGCCAATTGCTGTAGCAATATCCATCAGCTGGTGCCAACAGCCATTTGGCACTACATTTCGGGAAAATTGAATCCAGCTAATGTGGCCTAGAGGGGCTTTACTTTCTCAGTTTGCCAAGAACTCTTCGAGAATAGATGGTCCTATTGTTTTTCAGTTGCTTGAACCACAATATCCAATATTTGACTAGGACGAGTCCTACAAACCACAAAAAATGCAAATTAAACCCGTGAGCCACCACTAAAATCTAGCACAAGAAACCTAGAAACTCTATTATAAATACTCAACTCTAGGAAAGCTCTTGACGGTAACGGCTAATTGCCTTAGATTCTTTTATAAATTTTATTGTCGTGTGATTTTTAAAGGGTCGCAGTTGCTATTTTTGAATCTATCGGCTATAAACTCCAGTTATAGCGTTTTACCTACGTTAATTGAGTTGAAAAATGCTAAACTTTTAATGGTCTACTCACATCAAAGAGTGCATTTTAAGCAGGAATTCGAATTATTAACTTTGGCAATAATTTCAAACCAAAGAGCTTCAACGGCAAGTTTTGGTTTGCTCACTGAATCTGCCAGTGATGGTGAATTAAGATTATTACCTCCCAAGTCTTCAATCTTGCCTCTAAAGCCCTTTGCTGCAGATAATTTAATGAGAGTTTGAGGTCGTCTGGTTAATTCTCTTTCAGAGTTTCAAATTAAACACCAATTATTGCTAGCTTTCCATTATCACTTCACACGCTTAGTCATTGAACAAGCTCACTTGCTGACACTACACGGAGGTCTTCAACTTACTCTGAGTACATGTTGCCTTAAATTTTAGATCACCCAAGGTCATCAGAGCGTTCATTCTATCACTACTCAGTGTGTGACTTGTAAACGCTACTCAGACCCCCATTGACTCAAATCATGGCAGACTTACCTAATGTTCGCGTTCAACCTGCTCTTGCTTTTCAAAAGACCGGAGTTGACTGCACGGGTCCTTTTCCCGCCAGACTATATAAAACGAGAAGAAGGGGTATCTCTAAAGGTTACGTAGTTATATTCACATGTATGAGTTCTAGAGCTGTCCGTTTGCAGATAGTAGAGGACTATAGTGTTGAGGGTTTTATTGCAGCCTTTCAACGATTTACGGCTCGACAGGGTCACTGCTCTGACTTATAGGTGGACTTAACTTTGGAAGTCTCCGATGGTGGTTAAAAGGTTAGTAAATTTAAAGACACATTGGCACTTTAGTCCTCCTGCCGCTCCTTACTTTGGTGGAGTTTGGAAAATTGTAGTAACGTCAGTAAAGTACCATCTTAAACGAGTCGTGGGTGCTCAGGTCCTCACCTTTGTTGAATACTCTGCTTTGTCAAGTAGAGGTTTGTCTGAACTCTCGTCCCATATCTTCCATTAGTGAGGACCCATCAAACATTAAACCTTTGTCTGTGGCCCACCTAGATAACTTATAATCTGTTTCCATCTTACCAGAAAATGATTACTCAAGCTAAAATTCCCTAAATACAGCGTTGGAAGCTTATATCTCAATTGATTCATAGTTTTTGGCATTGGTGGGCGCAGGATTACTTGACTACTTTACAAAAACGATCTAAGTGGTGTAAACCTCAGAGGTCTCTTCAAGTGGATGATCTTGTTATCGATGAGTCTAAAAATTCCTCACCTAGCCTTTGGCCTCTAGCTAGAGTTATTGAGATTATGCCTAGTAAAGATTCTAAAGTTAGAGTATTTCAAGTTCGTTATGCTAATACAGTTTTGTCAAGACCAATTGCTAAATTAACCTTGTTGCACACGAACTAAGAGATAGAAGAAGGTCCATAGAATACCCTAAGTTTATCCCATGTTTTGTTTTATTATTAGATTTATAATTACTTGTTTTCACTCTTCTTTATAGATTTCTTTCATTGCTTCACCCTCGTGGAAGCAAGGGCGAGGGAAAATGTTTAGAGTTTATGATATTTCAGCTTGATTAAATTCAAATTATTCCAAGCATGGTTAGTTACTAGTGGTTATAAGCCAACCTCAAAGCGACACGTTGTATTTTGGCGTCTTATCAGGCTTTTATTATGTAAAGTGAGCAGCAGCTTACTGCGAGAGAGCATTGCCCCTAGCCAGTCCGTGCTCAATCGTCGAGCTCTAGTATTAGGCGCAGTGATAGATACAAATGTTGTAAGTATCTAGCTCTACTTGTCGAGACACTTTTTCTATCTAGAATTGTACACTCGTAACGCGTACTGATTATTTGTATTACTTGTAAGCTTATGATAGTTGATTTGAAATTTGAAAGAATTAAAGGAAAGAGGGGGTATTTTGTAATGATTAGTGATTGATTAGGAATAAAGTGCTGATTTCTATTAAAGTGTCTCCTCTTCAATTCAATACTATTCTGACAACTCTATTCCTCACGAATCCTTCAGATTCATACCTTTATCTAATAGATAACTTAAAATAGTTATTAAAGTATTACAAATAAGAATCACGTTTTTTTCCATTAAAAAAGTCAATAACATTTCATCTTCACATATAATTCTTTATGTACATAATTTTTTACAGTACACTCTATCTGATGCCCACAGTAAGTTTTTAATATTTCCTACAATTGAACTCTGGACATAGAGACATAAGACTGATCATAATGTAACACATGTCTACGAAGATCTACACATTTTATATTAAATGTTTGCCCTTGTACTTTATTAATAGCTATTGCAAAAGCTAATTTGACAGAAAACTGTCTTTTTCTAACAGTCAATGAGTATTTATTCTTACTTTAAAGAGTAATACGATTTTGAAAAATAATATTTTTTTTGTTTGTTACTAGTTAAAATTTTACATTTCAGTAAATGGTTTGAGAAATCAACAATTTGTAATCAAGTTCTATTATGTAAGCCTTAATTAATACTAATATTTGTTATAAACACTATGATACTATTTTTCTTAAACACAATGTACATGATGATAAGCTTGGAGCATTATGAGAATTCAAATGTTTAGGTATAGTAGTATCGAAACCAAATTTGCCATTGTCACATTTATTAGTTATGTCAATCTTAGCATACGCATGTTCAGTAGGTTTGTCCAATAATTCAGTCACTTATTCTTTTATATCATTAACCTCAATTCTTTTTACTGATAATATGGCACATTTTTTTATTTTATTAAATTTATTTTCTCTTATAAGTTGGCCGAAAATATGGTTTACTAAACACTCATTATTTGTTAGTATGCAGCAATTCGGATCACGTTATTATTGTGATCATTAATAATACCATCACCTACGTCGAACAAAAATTTAACAAACTCAACTTCTTATGCTAATAATTCTATCAACTATTTCCAAAGCACACCTCGGTACCATTGGAGCTTCATTCCAGATGAAAAATTTGACTTCTTTTGAAAATAAACCTTATTTTGATTGTTTTTTTATACCTTATAAAAAGTCATAAAACATCGAAACAGGTAAACCAAACGTTGTGTTTACTGTTTTTTCATTTGAAAGCCAAATAGCTGCTATTCCAATAAATACCACGAAACATACTTTAATATTTTGAAACAGTAAAGTATTAAAAACTCTTGTGTAAACAAATATTTTCCAGATACTCCTGGTCCTAATTCTGATTCTTGTTAAGCTGTTACATCATTTTTATTATTTGGAGTCGCATTGTCAACCACAGATTGTTCCATTGTCGGAAAATCAGCTAAGCTTTGTCCATCTCCAATTGACAAATTGTTAATTTGACTATAAACTATTTATTAGCTATTTTCTTTGTAATTCATTCGCAAATAATCTTCTGACATAGCATCTTTACATTTTTTCCATAAATGTTTAGGATGTATAGGTTGGCAATGTATCAATATATTTTTTTTATTTTTTTATTTATTTCATACTCCGTCCCATACGGGTTTGGAGGAGTTCCGTAACATTTTGTACATTTGATACATACTTACTCTACGCTATATAATACATTCATTTTTAATTCACTATTCTTAATATTCTACTTTTGTCTTTTGTTGAAATAATATAGAAATAAAAAAACTTAATATTACTACAATTCCAAATATACAAAACTCAATCCTCAAAATTCAAAATTTAACACATGTCTATCAAAAATTCAAAAATTTCCAACTTAATTATCAAAATTATCAAAATTTCCCATATTTAACTCAATAAACAAATTTCCTAATACTACTTTACTATCAAAATTTCAAAAATTCACAACTCTTTTCTTTAAATTGTCCATATATTTTCTTGTATTCTTCATTCTTCCTTGCATTACTTTTTCTCTCTTCTTGTCCTACTAATCCTTCTTCTCTCTTTACTACCTTAAATTTCTGCATACTTTCTTTTATCTTTTAGATCTTTTCTGACTCCTTCCTTTTTCTGATTACTTTTCTTAGCACTTCTATCTCTTTTGCATCATGGCTTAGTATTTTTTCCATTTCTTCTTCATTTCTCGTATCTCCGCAAATCTTTAGTATGTGTCTATGATCTTCTTCTTCCTCCTTGCATTATCTACACTTCTTATCCTCCTCTCCTTTCCAGTATTCTCTACTTCTACATTCATTTCCGTATCTAAACCTTGCTACTAACTTTCTATCCTTTAATGGCATATCCTTTTTCAAGTATTCTGGTTCAGCTTCTGTTCTTATACTTTTATATATCCTATCGTACCGTGAATTCTCTATCTTTTCCATTCTCCTCTCTCTTTCATTTCTTTCCTTGTTCATTCATGTTTTTTCTCTTACTTCCTCCCTGAATTCTATTCCTTTCATAAATCTTGTTTCTTTTACTTTCTCTTCCTGTAGTAATTCAGCTCTCTTTTTTGATTCCTTTCGTATTCTCTCTCTTTCCTTGTCCTTGTCATTTTCTCTTATGCATTCTTTTACTAATTTTATGTCTGACTCCCTAATTTTCTCTTCAAACTTTAACGCTCTCCTTAACGCTTTTATACTCATCCTTTCTAATCTACACTCCTCCTCCACTATATAATCTGGTGTATTGCTGTCTAATCCTAATATCCATTTCATATATCTTCTCTGTATACTTTCTGGTCTTTCTTCTTCTTCCCAGCCCCACACTTCCGCACCAAATAGCGCTATACTTTCTACTAGGGCTGTAAATAATTTTCTTCTTCTTTTATAGCTATTCTTAAATATTCTTTCTCCTATGCTCCATGCATTTTTCATAGCTATCACTGCTTTTCTTTTCCTTTCTTCTATATGCCTATCGTTTCTCCCATTTTTCTGTAGTTTATATCCTAAATATCTTATTTCTTTTACTTCTTTTAATTCCTTACTCCCCCACTTCCACCTTTATCATTCCTCTTTCTTTTTTCGAACACTAAAATTTTCGTTTTTTTCTCACTTAAAATCATCTTCTTTTTAACTAGGTACTTTTTAAATCTTTTTAACATCTCTTTCAGTTCTTCTTCATTATCTGCTATTAATACTATATCATCCGCGTAAGATAGACTCCATACTTTTTCATTACCAACTCTGCATCCTCCCACCTGCCCTTTCTTTAATTCCTGCTCCAGATCCGCTAAGTACACATTAAACAGCGTCGGGCTCAGTGGGCAGCCTTGTCTCACACCTTTCTCTGTCCAAAATTCCTTGGATTCCTTTTTTCCAACTTTAACTACATTTCTCGTTTCTTTATAAATATCCATAATCTTATTTCTTAGGTTTTCACTCACTTCCATTTCTATTAATCTTTCCTTTAAAACTTTCCTATCCACTCGATCAAATGCTTCCTTTAAATCAATAAAACATGTAAATAATTTTCCTCTTTCTTTGCTTAATTTTTCATCAACAATGTGTTTCAATGTGCATATAGCTTCTATTACTCCTCTTTTTTCTCTAAAACCAAACTGGCTTTCTGATAATTTACCTTCGATTTCCTTTTTTAACATCTCATTTAACATACTCGCATAAATCTTATATGCTGTACGTGTCAATGTAACTCCTCTATAATTTTCTAACATATCTTTATCACCTTTTTTGTGAATCAAACAAATCATACCTTGTCTCCACTGATCCGGTAATTCTCTATTTTCCCATACTTTTTTCAGCAATTCCCATAGGGCTGCATCCACTTCTCCCGGCATGTACTTCCATACTTCATTTTCCAGCTTGTCTTCTCCTGGTGCTTTTCCTACTTTTAATCTGGCTATCTGCCTCTCGAACTCTTCCTTGCTCATTTCTTCCTGATCCTCTGCATTTGTTCTTGCCTCTTCTTTTCTTGTCTCTTCTCTAACAATTCCTTCCTTATTCTTCCCATCTAACTTTTCCATAAAATAACTTCTCCACTCTTCTACTGTGAACTTTTTAGATATTTCTCTCCTTTGTTTTTTCCTGTACTTGTTTATACATTTCCACACTTTGCCTTCCGATGTTGCATTTTTTATCTTTTCTTCTTTTAATCTTTCAAACCTTTCCTTTTTGCCTCACACTAGTTTCTATACTCTCTTTTTTTTATCTATGTAATAACCTCTTTCTATTTTCTTTTTTCTCCACCTTTTCATTATTCTTCTTAAATCCTTCTTCTTCTCCTTCCATTATTTATCATGCCATTTTTTATCCCCTATCTTCCACACTTTACACTCTTTTTCCACCTTAGGTACTGCACTTTCTATTTTTTCTTTCAATTCACTCCATCTTTCTTCAACCTCTTTTCCCTTCCGCTCCCAGTCTTAGGAGTCCAATCCCTCCTTGCCTTTGTTCTCTCTTCTTTCTCTACAATTCCTACCTCTACTTCCTTTTCTAGGTATACTTCTAACGGCATATGATCTGATTCCGTTCTTTGTCCTATCTTCATTTCTTTAATCTGATCTAACGCTTCTTGACATCCTATTGCGTAATCTATTACCGACTCTCCTCTGCTACCAACTTATGTAAATTCTCCTTCTTCTCCTTTTTGCCTATTTACTATACACCATCCTTCTTCTGTTATTTATTTTATTAGTCTTCTACCTTCCTCGTTGATCTTTTCGTCTTTCGACTTTCTTAACCTTACGTCCTTGTCATCACTATCACTCTCACTATCACTTCCATTAATCCAACCTCCTTCTCTCCCAGTTCTTGCATTCCAATCTCCTAGTATAAGTACACATCCACTTTCCTTCGTTTTTACTTTTTCCTTTATAATTTCCATCGTCTCTGCTACATTTTAACCATATACTCCTATGATTTTCCACTTCTGATTTCCGTGTTTAATCTCTTGCATTACTATATTATCGCTCCATACTTCATGATTTCTACTCTCCAATTTTTTGCTTATTTCTAATATTACTCCTCCTTTCGCTCTACCTTTTTTATGCTCTCTAGTCGCTGCTATACACTTCCACTCATAATTTTTTGACAACTCACTTTCTACATGAGCCCACTTTTCCTGTTCCAACCATGTCTCTACTAACATTATCACATCAAATTCACTTAAATACTCCCACACTTCACTGTCCTTATTTAGCAGTCCCGCAATGTTCCACGCACAAACACTAACATTTCTTCTTCTCACTCTCTCCTCCTCTACATCTTCTTGTTCTCCTCATTATTGGCTCCTTCTTCTTTCTTCAGTGAACTCTTCTTTCCGTTCATCATACCTAAACCACTTACCGTCAACCATCATCTTCATAAACCCAATTTTTGTATTCTTTCCTTTACTCCTCTGCTCTTTTGACTTGTTTAAAATAATTCTTTGGATCTCTCTTTCTCTCTCTGTTAGATCGCTTTCTATGTAAACTCCTCTCTCCAGATGTTTTTTATTTGTCGTTACTTCTTCTTTCATTTCTTTACTTGCCAGCCTTACTACCACTAACTTCCTCACATTTTTCCCAGCGTTTACATTTATTTCTTTAACCTTCTCTATCTTGACTTTTACTTTTATCTTTTGTTCAATATATTCTTCGACCTTCTTCTCCAGATTCTCTCCTTCAATATTTGCTCCTTTTATAACAATGTTCGGTCTCCTTTTCTCTCTCTCAGCTTTTTCTGTTTTCCATTCCAACTTGCTTATTTTTTCTTCTAACGCCTTCTTTTCTTCTATCCACTGTTGCCTTTCTTTTATCCACATCTGTTTTTTCTCTTTCCAATTTTCTTCTCTTTTTTTTAGACTACTTATCATGCTGTCCAACTTTCTTTCCAACCTGCTTATCTTATCGTTTAATTCTTTATTCTCTTGATTTTCTTTTGTAAAATTCAATAGAGTATGTTCCTTTAATTTTGCATTTGTATTATTTCTTGTATTCATACTTGCTGCAGGCAGCTTTCCGGCCATTTTTAAATTTTGCCGATTATACAGTTTTCTACTTTACCGACTTTCCTACTTCTATCAACCAGAAATTATATTTATCAGCCTTGCTCGACAAAGTAGTGATCTTCCTTACCGACCTAAATGTTGCTTTTTTTTAGGGTCCTTCCTCATCTGCCTCTCAGATTACCCCTTTTATCGACCTCTTTCTCCAATTGCCGCTTCATTTTTCCTGTAATAACTTTTCTAACCTCACTTTCTTTTGAACTTCACTGCACTTTTTCTTTTACTATCACCACTTTAACACTGTTTTCCTGTCCTCTTATCTCTCGATTTTCCGCTCACTAATACCTTTCTTTATGATCCCTTATTCTTACTACCCACTCCTTACTTTCCTTACACGTGTTCCATTCTCTTTACCCTGACACTACCACACTAATCTCACTTCATCCTTTCAAACTTTTATAATTATTTACTTTACACTTTTTTCTCTGCTGCTTCTTCACTTTTTACACTTCTTCGTACTTTTTATTTCTTTTATTTTTACTTTAATTACTTTTTATTACTCTTTTCTACGGAGCGCTCTCTCGACACGTCCGCACTCTCTCGCATGCACAACGGAACTATCATGTATCAACATATGAACAAATAAAAGTCGAACTCTTTGTGACGTCACCCATAGCGCATCTTCATTAATTGCTTAAATCAATTTATTATCGTTATAAATGAGCCCGAAAGCTAAGAATGCAGCTGTGAAGAGAGGTTGTAAAATATAATAAACCATTTTTAAGTCATCAAAACTCCTTAAACCTTGAACATGTAGCAATAATAACCTTAAGTGAAAAGATTCTACAGGAGTTGGAATTATAGAAAACATGCAATTGATGCAATTAAATCGTTGTTTTCTTACCATAGGTACAAAGTGCAACTGTCGCTTTGTGCCCTTGGGCCACACTTTGCGCTCTTGTAATCACTTTCAGCCCAAATGCTGAAATGCCTCCAAGGCCCAATGTACTTTTCTGCCATAGGGCTCCAAGTGATTTACTGAGCTCAAAGAGTGCCCTTGCGCGCAAAATTGCACTTTGTTCCCTAGTAACGTAATGTATTATTTTGACTATTCCACAAAAGAGCATTGACATCACCACTTTATTATTTTTTTTTTTTTTGTATATGAAATGAGTTGCGATTTCTGAGTAGAAATATTGTTGTGCATTTACATTTGCCAACGTTTAATTTAAAACAATCAAGAAGCGTACTGCTTAAATTATTTAAATTATTCATTATAACTAAATCTTCTACATTTTTTGAGCTAATAACCTATTGCTAATTTGGCAAATGTAGAGACAATCTAGTAATAGCGTGACTTTTACCTTATAATGGTTAACTTAATATACCATATCACGCTTCTACAAGTCCAATGTAGTGAGTTCCAATAAATTTTCTTACGTTATCATAATTAATTATACTATTTTCTTCTACTTCTCTTATTGTTACTGTATCAGTATCATGTCTTTTGTATATATATTTGTACAGATGTTTCACAACTAAAATACTTGAAATAGCTTCTACGTTTATATCACAATTAAATAATTCTAACAATTCTGGATAGCATGGAACTATCCATACATTGTTTACTTCATAACCACCAAGACATTCATAAGTTTTACCAGTGTTTCTTCTGCGATATTAAGGATATCCGTTTTTATCTATAGCCGTTTTCTCATAATATTGTTTCATACGTTTTTTCGTTTATTTATTATCTTTCATGGACCAATCAGCACAAGGTCTGTGTATCGTATTTTTCATCACAATATCATACAAATTGAGACTTAGTGCTTGGTCAGAAAATTTAGCTGATTTGAATTCATTAACAATATTTGGTGTAGTAAATCATTAGCTACGTTCTAACTTAATTAATAAATGCATATAAGGGAACCCTCGTTTTTTCAATTCAATAACGTAAACATAAGCAGCCCCTTTCTCGAAATAATTTTTTTTAAAACGAGAATACGTAAGCCATCCTTTTTTAAATGAACTACGCGTGCTACTAAATCTTGTCTATCAGCAGTTTGTTGACCAGGTAGTAAATTGACAATGAACGTCGAAGGTCGAATTTACATCGTCTGCAGAAATTTCCAAGTATTCCAAGTATTTTTAGGATTGTATTCTATCTTTTTTAATTTTAACGTCACTGTCAACCAACCATTGTTGATACAACCTGCGACCCATGAAAAAAGGATTGAATTTTTCGGATCTTATAACCTTTCGATATCGAATATAAGACATTCGTGTAACATGTCACTGTGAATCATTATTTCACATCATATTTCGATACCATACTTGGGTGCCCTACGAATAAAACAATGGATAAATCAAGTTTGAACATAAGGGTCTATATGATTTACATATTGTAAATTTTCCGTACTTTTCTTTGTCACGGTAACATATAAATCAGGAATTACACCGTCAGCCGTCGTAGAAAAAATAGTAGCAACTTAATTTACTCTCTGAAAATTTTATCCAAGTAAATGTTGACTTGACTTTAACGAAAAAAATAATTGTAATTCTGGTTGTTGTTCATTGTTATCTAAAACTTGCTGTGAATTTTTATATGGTCACATTATTTTATAAGATTTTTAATAAAAAATTGTCATTTTATATGTTATCCAAAATTGACATAAGTTATTAAGAAGCTATTAGCTATCTAATAGCTAATGGCATCTTGTTGATCGACAGTAGAAATTTAACCATACGATGGGTATTCATAATGACATAAGGATAAAGAAAAGTGTTTATCAAATGATATATTTGACTTTTTATTTTAAAACAAAATAACCTTTGTTGACTAGATGAAAAATTAAATCAATTTGTGTGAAATGACGCCAAAGATAGTGAATTATTGTAATAAAAAATCCGTTGAAAAATTCATTAGAATTAGGATGTTCTCCTTTAAAAAAAGATTTAAAATCACTGGAAAATTAAGGTAGTGGTTAAAGTGTTACCAAGCCGTGTCCGCAACAATTACTAAACTATAATCCGTTACCTAAAACAGCCTCATCGTTTAAACGTTTTGCTTAACGATGTAAACACAACTCATCCACCAGTCCTTAATAATTTCCTGAAATCTGATGTAAATAAAACGTTTCAATTTTGACGTTGTCTGCGCTTGCTTTCTGTATTTGGTGCACATTTTCTTATGTAAAATTGCTCTTCATTTGAATGAGAAAGTTTGAGTTCAAGCTTATTTCAGAAAAATGAATCTATAAAAAAAATTTAGTTGAATAAAATTATAATCATACAAAATTATGTGTCAATCCAAAAAATAAAAACAAGTAAGAAATAATTTAAAAGTACTAAAACAGAAGTGTAATTATTGTAAAGTTACAAGGAAAATAATAAATAAACAGATGTTCCATATTATGATAGAACGTAAAATCGACTTGTGTATTTAGGTTTCTAAATAGTTGTACTGAGATTGACTACTTTTGATATGTAAGGTAACTAGTTAAAGTTAAAGATGGTTATCGTCTCATTTCACTTGCAATGAATTTCAGTAACAGGTAGAATTTATCATGGGATACGTTACAAAACGATTAGAATTTTTGGGATTATCGTCTATCAGTGTATAAAATGAGTTTTTTTTATAAAATTTAGCTATATAAAGTAAAGAAAGGTCAAGTTTTTCATAAGTGTAAGGATGATATTGTCATACTCAATAGTAGTTTGTAGTAGTTATGGTTTTCATTTTTGGTTGTAGTTACGGTCTTCATTAGGTTCAAAATATTTTTTTTTGCTTAATAAATTTAGTAATAGTTTGATAAAAGAATAAAAATTTATTAATGTATTCAAAGTAGTTTATTGACGCATGTTAACATGACGTGATGTGTTTTTTCCCGGGTTACCACCATAGCCTATTGGCCTAGTCGCGGGGCCCACCTACTCACCACCTATACATGGGAGTGTATTGCTGCACCTGATTTGGAACTCTTAATTAATATCATATCTAATCATACCAGAGGTACAGTGTAAGTATCTCCGGTGAAACACCTGGTCAGTTAAGCTGACACTCTCTGCACCAATGGTGCAGTAGGTCCACTGGCCACTGAGTATCCTTTTCCCGGAGAACAATAAAAATTTCTAGACCTCCACTACTTGCCAATTAAGCCGGCGCTCTCTGCCGAAGCATTACATCCAGGTTAATTGGCATCCCCGGAGCAGCCTCATGTTTCAGGGACCACTCCCCGCCGGTAAGGCTAGCGATCTGCCTGGTATCGGATCCACTAATCCTTACCTATAGCCATAACACTGATTCGCATTTACCCAGGTCCGAAAGCCTGTGGGACAAGGAAAAAATCCTGAAATGACTCTGAAGGAAAATTCTTCTGAAAAATCCACCCTAAAGCAGCTGGGCTTGTGTAGGAACTTTTTCTGGTGAAAACGGTTTTTGAAAAAATCTGCACTCATCGGCAATCCAACCCACGACCCCTAGGACGCATTATATCAGTACCAAGCAAGCTTACTACAGGGCAAACGCCGCTTTTTATGGCGTGTATGTGTGAAAAAAAAAAAATTGAATGTATGTATAATAGACAGGAAATTACTTGTATGTAAGCCAATACTACTAGTCACTTTTAAAAAATCACTATTAATTTAGCTGATATTTTTTTTAAATCATTAATTTTGTAACTTATTATTATTATTATTACCTAAGCTGATATTTTTTTTAATTGAATCTACAAAGACCCCTAAAGGAGGAAAAAAATCTGTTAAAGTAAACTTAATAAAAAATAATAAATTAATATTCATTATTATCCTGTACCAATAGTTATTATATTTATTTAAAAAATTAGTTAACCAAGAAACAGTTGTTTATTACATAAAATAATAACAGCTTTGCATTCTACCATTTACCAAGTAATGACATCTGCTATGTGGTATAGGCACTGTGAGTGCGAGATGATGTGTGTATGTGCTTTGAAGGTAGGTTTGTACAGTGATGCAGTTGGGTCAGACAGAACATGGCCGTTGCCGCACGCGCGCACCTTTGTAGAGTCTGTCTCGGTATCAAGAGAGTAAATCTTGTAATCTTGATTAATCTTTATTTCTGTTATTTAATATGTTAATTCAAGTGCTAACAAGTGTTGTATTATTAGTCCACTACCTCATAGTATATTTATTAAACATGGTTGCAGAGCGTCATTAGTATTAATATTTTTTTATTTTCACGCGTTGCTTCGGTGGCTCGTGATAATCAACTACTACGGATTCAAACGAAAGTATCCATCCAACTCTTACAAAAATCAAAAGATAGTTTAAATCCAACACTAATTAGGAATTTAAGAAAAAGTTTTGTGAAAATAAAAAGTAAAGTACTTAGAGTAAAGAAAATTTTAGAAGATTTGAACAAAGAAGAAGAAACCTAAGTGGCAGATGAATTGGAAAATTCGGTGTTTAAGTGGCTTTGAGTGTTGGAAAAAGAGAATCATGGTGATTTCAAAATTGAAAAAATACGACATAGTAGCGACGAGAGCCATGACAAGAACAGACAAACAAGAAGAGTAGATCGAAAAGGACTTGAAGGCGATCAATGTAATGTATAGTGGAATTTTAAATAATCAGTTACAGTTAGTGAAGGACAAAGGAACAGCGTACGAAATAATGAAGAAATTTAATGAAATGTATAGAAAGGAGTCTACTGCACTGCAAATTCGTGTGAGAAATAAATAGAAAAAATTCAAGATAAAAGACTTTGAAAATTCAAGTGTGTTTTCCACTGAGTTTGAAATATCAATTAATGACTTGAAAAGTGCTGGTGCAAATGTGACTGAAAAAAAAAATTAAGCTACATGATAAAAATGCTTCGTAGTTTATTAAGTTATGTTGGTGATTTAACTGATGTGTTAAAAGAATTTGATCAAACAGCTAAATACGTGAAAAGTATAATAAACATGTTTGAGTTAAAAGAAAAGGAAGTTGGAAGCAAAAACAGTTCAAGTGCATTTTAAACTAAAAGAAAAAATAATGGAGCATGTTTTAAGTGCAGAAACTATGGATACTTTAAGACACAATGTACAAGAACAAGACAAATCGATAATTCATAGAGGTAAGCTGGTGCGCAGCAGGAATGAGGCGGGCGCCAACAACAACAGCAGTGGCAACATTGCGGCGACCGAGGACGAGGTCGTGGAGCTAGCAGAGACTCTAGTCAACATCATTGAGGAGGCGGTTGGCAGCAAAATAATCAAGGACATAAAAACGAAAACGGTAATGTGAGTAGTTTTAATATGGAATTCGAGGAAAGACTGAATGAGTCGCGTGTAAAATTAAACAGCTGTGCTAGTAAAATTAAATGGTTGCTCGATAGCGGTTGCTCAGATCATGTTATAAGTAATGATCGATATTTTTAAGAATTTGTTGAATTAAAAGAGCCTATAAATGTAAAAGTAGGTGATGTTCGTTCTTTAAAAGTAACAAAAGTTAGTAATATTGTGCACAAGTTTAATTTTTATGGTCAAAATAAAATAAAAAGAGTTTTTTTTTTTAAAGATATTGATAGAAATTTAATAGGTTACAGTAAAGTAACAGAAGCGAATAAAATTGTATCAGTAGAAAATAAGTCAAATATTTTTGATCAAGAAGGAAATTTAGTTGGGTTGATAAGTTAACAGAAAAAAAAAATTGCGTAGAACACTAGGTCACGTAAATTTTAATTTTTTTTTATTTATACCGGGTTACCACGACAGCCTACTTGGCCTAGTCGCGGGTGCCACCCACTCACCACCTATGTGTGTGGGTGTATTGCCACACCCATCTCTTAACCTTTTTCCTCGCATCCTACCTGAATCCATGGGCATAGTGTGAGTATCTCCGGTGGAACATCTTACCAATTAAGCTGACACTCTCTGCACCGATGGTGCATCGGGTCCACTCACCACTGTGTAGCCTTTCCCCGGAGAAGACTCCATTATTCCAGGACGTCCACTCCTCGCCGGTTAAGCTGGCGCTCTCTGCCGAAGCATCGGATCCAGGCTAATTAGCATCCCCGGAGAAGCCCCGTGTTTCAGGGGCCACTCCTCGCCGGTAAGGCCGGCGATCTCTGCCCGACGCCTGGCATCGGGTCCGCTAATCCCTACCTATAGCCCTAACACTGTTTCGCCCAGGCCCGGAAACCTGTAGGGCAAGGAAAAAACCCTGGAATTACTCTGAAGGAAAATTCCACGGAAAAACTCGCCCCGAAACAGCCGGGGTTACATAGGAACTTTTCCCGATGAAAACAGTTTTTGAAAAAATCTGCATTCATCGGGAATCGAACCCACGACCCCTAGAACTACGTTTACTAATAAGCATGCTTACCACTGAGCCAACGCCGCTCCTCACGTAAATTTCAATTATATGAAAACAATGTGCGATAAACAAATGCCTGGTGGTTCACCCAGGGAATTAGAAACTGATTATTTGAAATGTGAAATTTTTCTGAAAAATAAAATACATAATTTACTATTTAATAATGGCAGGCCAAAGATATTTTGGAAATTGTACGTACCGATTTAAATGGACCTTATGATACTACCGGTTTCAATGGCGAGAAATATTTTATGAGTTTTATCGATGATTACAGTAAAGTAGCTGAAGTGTTTTTTATTTAATCAAAAGATAAAGTATACAATTGTTTTGTTGACTGTGTAAATTTAATTAAAAGTAAGACAGAAAAAAAAGATTAAAAGATCAAGACGTGATAATGGAAAGGAATATATAAATAAGGACATACGTAATTGTGTAAGCGAGAACGGTATCTCTATTGAACCGTGCCCATCTTATGTACGTGAATCAAATGTAACGGCAGAAAATTATAACAGGAATATTATTGATACGTCTAGATGTTTATTAAAAAAAGCAAGGGATAATAGTTGATTTTGTCGCGAAACAGTTAAAATAGCCGCTTTTTTAAAAATAGAACTATCACTAATACTATTGAAAAGAATAAAACACCTCTTAAAATTATGTTTGGGGAAAAGCCTAGTATAAAAAATTAAAAAATTTATGTAAGTCAAGTTTTTTTAGAATACCAGAGAAATAAAGACATTGAAAATGGGTCATGAAAAGCAGACTTAGAAATTTCGTCAGGTTATGGAAATGTTGCTTGTAGAGTTCTAATGAATAATAAATTAGCAATTGCAAGATACGTTGATATTACCGAAGATGGCACAGATTGTGTTGGTTTAAAATCAGAAAATGGCACAGTAAAATATAGTTTAAATGAAAACAAAGTTGGAAACATGAATGGCAATTAAAAAACAAACGGCAATGATAAAAATAAAAACTTTAATTTAAGACTGTCAAATAAGGAAAGAAAAAAGCCTGATAAGTACAGAGATGAAAATTTTGTATATAGTGATATTACTTATGTAAATTATACAAATGCTGAGACACCTGTTTCTTATAATGATGCGATGAATAGAAATGTGTCTGAAAATTAAAAAAAGGCAATGGATAGAGAAATAGATTGTTTAAACAAAAACAAGACTTAGATTTCTGTAAATAAATCACATGATAAAAAAATTTTGGATTTAAAATAGGTTTACACTAAAATGGCTAACGACGCTTCTAAAGCTAGGTTAGTAGTAAAAAGATACCAACAAAATGTTTTAAGTGATGTTTATTCACCAGTTGCGAGAATGCAAACTTTAAAAATGTTACTTTCTTCATAATGTTAAAATAATTCCATTATCGAATAGATGTATAAACAGCGTTTCTTTAACAGTAAAGTCAAATCTAAAGTATATAGAGAACAGCTACAATAATATAATGATAGCTCTTTTAAGGTTTTAAAATTAGAGAAAGCGTTATATAGATAAAGAGAAAGCCCAAGAGCTTGGTATTAGTGTTATGATACTTATTTAAAAAGTTTAAATTTTAAAAGAAGCGAATATGATTGTTGCTTATATATCTTAAATTCAGATATCCCATGTCATATACTTAATATTTATTACTTTAAAACTCAGAGTTTCGTTTTTAAATAATAAAAAGCAAAAGCTCAGCGATCTCGAACCATCGAGTGGTACACCTGCTTCTGCAATCGCGTGACATATCACCTACTTCTTTTGAAACAAGCTACCGTCGCAAAACACGAACTACGCGTGTAACCTCCAAAAATCTTATTAAGCGCTCATCTTACAACATCTATTCGCAGTGGTACATCCAAGAATGTGAATAATCAACAATTTTAATATTCTTTACTGCGTATGCCCACAAGAAATATCATATATAATTTCGACAGCAACGTGTTTCCCTTATTTCAAATGCGGAACAACCTATGTTTTTAAGAACAGTCATTACCACGCTGAAAGATAGAGCAAGAAGTTGTCTAGACGGATTGACAATAAATACAATAGATGATCTGATAAACCATTTGAAAGCACACCTTGCTCCTTCTAAAACTTATTCTCAATACATCACTGACATCAATAATTCTTAAATAAAACAGGGAGAAACTGTTTGCAATTTTCACGAGAGAATCTTCCAACTCATTAATCAAGGTGCTAGAGCAGCCAAAATAGAGGCCACTTCTATCAACATTCCTGAAAATCAGCAGCCTGACTCTAAGTTATATCTAGAAATAGTTGACCGTAAAGTATTCATGCGAGGCCTACCCGATGGATTCAAGGCCAACATGATGTCAAACGTTCCAAAAACCTTTGCTGGTGCCTTGCAGGTAGCTTTAGAAGCCAAAGAAAATGGGAAAATATTATACCCCAATACTTACGCTACCATGTACCATCAGAATTCACATATGTACCTTGCTTAACAGTTATACCCTACAGCATGACAAAATCTATCAGTAAACCAACAAAACAGACAAGAAAATTTTCATATTTTCAGCCTAATCAAAACAATATACAACAAGTTGGCTATAACGATCCCAACATGCACAATCGCGATAATATATCTAATTATTACAACCCTAATGACACAAAAAATTTCCTGACTACGTTTAATTTAGATAGAAAAATAGTATCACACCTAGCTCTTTAATATAGAAACAACTCTATTGATTAATCTGTAAAATTGTAAAAATCAAATGAAATACAACCAACACAACATTAACACCAATTATTAGCCTATTGCAATCGTCTCTTTTACACAAGCTTACTGCAGAGTGTATTGGGTAACTCGTTTACGTCTGCAATGGGAAATTACCCCTGTACTTGCAACAACGTTTAGATACCACAAGGATCGCGAAACGACACTAGCTTTCGCTCAAAGTCGAGTTCTTTTAATAATTAGCAAAATTTCAAACCAAATTGTCTCTAATCAGGCCATCCTTTAAACGGGAACAGTGCTCGTCACCCAGACGCAGTGGCGAGCAAAGACCTGAATCAGCGTTCACTGACGAACCAATTTGTGCAATCGCCCGAGTGACCGTCGCTAGAAATATTGGCAATGCACTGACAGTAAGACTTAAAATTTCATAATTAAATTAAAGTGAAGACTTTTTCATTATAGATACAGGAATTGACGTCAATGCTATAAAAATATCTTCATTACTAACAAAAGTTATTATAAATACTGATACAAAAATTTCTCTTATTGGATTAACTTCTCAAAATATCATAACATTAGGAACAGTAACGTTAAACGTATTTGATAAAAATCACATTTTTCACGTCTTATCACAGGAAACACTCCTAAGTGAAACAGGAATATTAGGAAATTCATTTCTAGCTGAAGAACAAGCCAGACTTTGTTATGACATAAGAGCCTTGATACGAAAAAGTAGACCTTTAAGTCCCATTCCATTTATAGGAAGAATTGCAACAATAATCGACGAAGAACGTGGACTTGAATTGCTTGATATAACGTCAGAATATACAAGTAAAGAAAATATTTTCCACGAAATTACAGATAATATTAACATAAATAAAAAAAATTTGGAATCTCTGCCAACTTCTCAACATTTTAAACTTACAGGAGTAACCTTTGGTCAGAATCGTGTTTACAAAATACTGGCCAGAAAGAGAGTTCCTATAGAAACTCCTGTAACACAGCCTTACAGCCACGGGCAAGCATACTTGCACTTGGTGAAAACTACTCCTGGAATATTAATAGGCAAAGCAGCAGTAACATAAGATAAAGGTCACTGTTCCACAATGGCTGTAAACACTAGAGAAGAGCCAGTAAAAATCGAAATCCCTTCGCAAAATCTCGTACCTTTTGATTTAGATGATTCAGTAAATTTTCTCGACTTAAATTTTAGTGATGATATTGGTACGTAATTAACAACTTTGCCAAATAGTAAAAGAGTATTCACATGTTTTTATTATAAGTCATAAGGAAATTGGGTAGTTGAAAAAAAAAAAAAACATTTTAATCATAAAATCATTTATTTTTATATACGTATACATTTATAAATATTATTTATTTAGTTTTTTTTGTTTATTTTTTCTTTTGGTTCCTTGGTCGGATCGAATTCCCACACCAAACATTCCCGGATTAATTGTATGCTCTAATCTTTCCATTACCATATGTTGACTTCGCTGCAGGTTTTGAAGATGATAGAACCTTGGCACACAATAATGTTGTACTACCTAAAAAAAAAATATATGTTTACAATACAATAAATGTAAATAGATATTTTCTACTAAACTCTTATTTAATAAAAAATAACCTTATCTTTAACTACTCACCCTTATTCAGATTAAACCATTCCGCCTCTGATAAAATGGCTTCACAACTAACTTTATATTAACTCCCACCTCACAAAACTCTTCATTCCGCATCCAATTATAAAACTTTTCTTTTCAGATGTATCCCAACTAAAAAAAAAACAAAAAAACATTCATAAACGAATTTTTTTTTTTTACACACAATATACTAGTACACTTATATTACTAACTACAACGGTATTCTCTCGTCGATACATTTTTTTAAATAATATTTATTTTGTCAACTGGTCTAGAAAACTACACTAATAGAACTGAAAAAGAAAGTTTTGTTCTTTATACTCACCTTGCAAAACTGCAATTCAGCAAAAATTTGAACACGTTGGCCACAAGATATTTGTATGTGGAAAGCAGCTTTCTTCCTTTTAACTTTTGCAATTCGCTGTATGAAAATTGAATCAACAGCCAAGTTCCACCAATACCATTTACCAACAATTGTTAATACAATGGGATTTTTGTTAAAAATGTATATTTGATCATAAGTTTATAATATATGACTAATTAAAAATTAAATCAATAATAAGATCAAACCATAACAATTTTGTAAGGGAATAATTTTAGTAGTTAAAATATACATTAATAAATTTCGATAAATTGGTTTCCAAACTGAAATTCTTTTTACAGTAGTTAAAATTAAGAAATGTCCGAAATTTATTACCGATAATATCAAACTTTTTAATACCTATTAAAAAAGAAAAAAAAAGGAGAGTTTTTATAATCAATTCAAATTACACAAAAAATTTTTTTTTCAAGTTTACATACACTACTTGTTAAAATTAAATTTTTTAATTGTATTTTATGTAACTCGTTAATCTAAACCAAATAATACGTACTTGCGAAACCATCAACGGAAGATTTTACGTTTTGAAGATGTATTTCCGACCACTGGCTTTTAACAACATTTAGTAAAACGCTAATGCAGTGTTACGTTGTCACGAAAACCTACAGTGAATATAATAACTAATAGTGCGCAAAAAGCTTTTTAAACACGTAAAACATCAATGGCAATAAACCTCATAGTGTTATATAACATAATTTTTCGCAGGATTAAGAACTATATTATAAAAGCGCGATGCCCGTGCCACGGCCGTGACAGCAACACTGACTTGAGAACTTAGCAAAAATCATGACCATTTAGCTGCCATTTCCGAAGTGCGAACCATTCTAAAATCATTACTATAGAACCTCACATTCAATGAATTCAAAACGGAAGACTTGCAACAACAACACTAAGCTAAGCTATAACTGCATATCAGCTATACATAATACCTTTTTTCATTGTACACAAAAATGCGATAAGAGCAAGGAATAAGGAAATAACAACAATAAGAGGTAAGAATAAGGAAATAATGGGAACAAGAGAAATAACAGCGGGTATAAGATAAAGGACCCATTACTCGACCACTCTATTTAATTTTTAGATTGATTGGCCAAGAAAATATAATAATTACAAAAATTTTGCACTGCAATTGTTGGACAGCATAAATAAACTAGTTAACTTTATAGTGATGCAAATAAAAAATGATTGCCTTCTAAAGTTTAATCACCTTAAAGAATTTACAAACGTAACTTTCTTACCCCCAAAGTTGATCACCTAATTTTCGATTTCTGTGCATGTGTAGATGACAAAATTGCACTTTTGTGCATGTGCAGATGACATAAATACTGTGGTTGAGTATTGGGTCCTTTACTTTTAGCGGAACAACAACAGACTTAACTGATGTTTACAAAAAAATTATAGTACATTAATACGTTATCCCGCTATCATTCCTCTTATTTCTGTTTTCTCCTTATTCCTTGCTTTAACATACGAATAAAAAAATGCACGCTTAAGTTTATTTATATAGATCTCACTTACGTCTATTTTGTACTGGTATGTATATATATATATATATAGCGAACCGTTTATTTTTTTCGCTGAGCTTATTTCCGTATTGTACTAAGGCCAATACGTCAACAATTACCAGGCCATGTTCTTGCATGTAACGAACCGTTTTTTAATACAAATAAAGTTACCGTCTGATAATAATCGTGTTCATTATTGTAGCTTAAGGGGTTGTCGAAGCAAAATTAAAACGTAATAGTTAATAGTTAACCAAAAAAAATTTAATTAGGAAGTAAAATTAAACTTGAACTAAAAAGATTTTCTTGAAAACAGTTATTATACATATTAACACAAGAATAAATATATATTAAACAAAGTTAAAATTTTGTTTTGAGTTAGAACGCAGTGGCTACGACATCGACTTAATGATAAATCTACAAGAAAAAAAATTTTGAAAATCTTCACTTCTATATATTTTTGAAATTAAGTTATTTATCGGTTGCAAAAAAAAAAAAAAAAAAAAAAATTACTCAAGTACGATAATGTATAAATAAGGTACCTGAGTGCAAAACTTGAAGACGTCATGAAAAAAAAATTCCAAGTTAAATACGCGCATAACAGTACGCATAATTTTTTTTTTTTGTGTTTGATAGATTGAAGTCAATAAAAATTCTACTCCAACATAAAAAAAATGTGTTTATAAAGACGAATAAAGATAACGTCACGTTGTTTTCAATTTAATTGAATGAATTCAGCCCAAACTATCAAACACAATGTATCATAAATCTCGTTGCACTCCATTCTTACAGGCACACTAACCAACACTAGCAAAATTGATTTTCAAGATCATATAAATGAAACACACGTGGGCTCACTCACACATAAGCAGAACTTCTTACTCACGCAGGTCTGTATGTACACGCGAGCGTGTTTACTTATACATACAACTGCATATCAATACTTAAGTGTACGAAGTGCTGAAAAAATGTAAAAAATAATAATAATAATAATAATGATAATGACAATAGGAATAATAATATTAATAATAATGATAATCATAATCATAATAACCATGATAATAATAATAATAATAGTAATAATAATAACAATAAGTTTTCAATATCTTATGTGTGATGTAACATACATTTGGGGAGAATCACGTCAACTGTCCCAGTGCCGCGGTGGACGGCCCGCGCGGGCGTCAAAGACGACGTTTTCAACTCGTCGTTTCGGTGTAAGAACTTTGATAAAAAAATTCTCTAAAAACATATTCTTACGTATTTTTTCCTCAGCTTTCCAGTGGTGGCATCAGTTTTTCGAAAATTTGCTCCCATAAACTTGAAAAATGTACTTGTTTGAAAAACACGTTTTATCTCCATAATCTTCAATTTTTGGAATTTTTTTGATAGTCTAGATCAAAAGATGAGACATTTTTACGTAGATATCGACAATGAAAAAAGAGGGGTTTTTCGTTTTTATAACGTATTTAAACGACGAACGAGACGATGCGAGCCGCGGCGAAAGGATAAATTTGCATCATCTAACGATAAGCGAGAGAGAATCACGTTGCTCACCCTCGCCCCAAAATTTTGGAACCGAAGAGAGCTTATGAAAGAATTTGGTTGCACAGATAGAGAAGCTAGGCAAGCTTTAAATTTAGTTGCAGAACGTGGCATACTCTCATGGCCCGATAAAAAAAAAGGAAAAGTTTTATCTGCTGATGTTGAGGTCTGCGTAAAAAATTTTTACGAGCTAGACAGTGTCAGCCGCTTGATGCCTGGATTAAAAGATTATGTTTCTGTGAAACAGGATAATGGTCAACGTGTTCATGTATAAGAACGATTATTACTTGGAAATTTGAACAAACTATTCATTTTATTTAAAGAAGAGCATGAAAATGTCAAAGTGGGTCTCACGAAATTCGTACAGCTCAGACCTCCTCACTGTATCTTAGCCGGAAGTAGTGGCACGCATAACGTTTGCGTATGCGTGCATCACGAAAACGTAAAACTGATGCTAGATGCACTAAATTTAGAAGAATTAACGAAACCCACGGCAACACCTCTTAAAAATTCCACGGACTGTTTGAACACCATTGTTTGCGACAATCCTTCCGAAAATTGTTGTTTAGGAAAATGTTAAGATTGTCCCAATTTCGGAAAACTTCGAAGATTATTATTAGATTCGCTAGAGGCTGAAGGAATTTTAATATTTAATCAATATTAATCATTATTTATTTCTTTATTATAAAATTGTTGTATTTATGAATAAATTTTATCAAAACATTTGTTATTTATCCATTGTAAACCCTGGTTAACTAATTGTTGTTTACATAGCCTTTACTACATTATATATTATATAGCCAAACAGACTCATCGAAGCAGACGACACACGGAGGTCGCGCTGCTGCCGCGCGTAGCCCGGCCGCCACGGCTCGCATCGTCTCGTTCGTCGTTTAAATACGTTATAAAAACGAAAAACCCCTCTTTTTTATTGTTGATATCTACGTAAAAATGTCTTATCTTTCGATCTAGACTATCAAAAAAATTCCAAAAGTTGAAGATCATGGAGATAAAACGTGTTTTTCAAACAAGTACATTTTTCGAGGTTATGGGAGCAAATTTTCAAAAAACTGATGCCACCACTAGAAAGCTGAGGAAAAAATACGTAAGAATATGTTTTTAGATAATTTTTTTATCAAAGTTTTGACACCGAAACGACGAGTTGAAAACGTCGTGTTTGACGCCCGCGCTGGCCGTCCACTGTGGCGCTGGGACAGTTGACGTGATTCTCCCCATTTATGTATGTGGGAATGCGCGGGCGTGTGTATTAAGTAAAAGTGGCTTATGCAGACTTTACATGCCCTCAAGATGTATGTTAATAATGTCGTAAAATTATCCGCATAACTCCTAATTTGTCCTAATAATTACTCTCTCATACATATAATTATCCGCATAAATACCTTTTATTAGCAAGTATGTTTAAATTACACAAAAATCATAAAATTTGTTCAAGTGAATCAATCAGAATACAGTTTTTATATGTATGTAACATAATTTTTATTAGAAAATTTTTCAGAAAAATAATTAAGTAATTATTTATTGCGTAAGGCCTCATTTATTCTTATTACAATAGACTCTTGGGTGACATTATGTTTTTAAAATGAAAAAAAATTAGAGCATACATTGATTTTTTACATTCTTCAAAACAAACATTTTACTTTTAAAATGGTATACCATAAAAAGTAAACATTTTTTTTGTATAAGACTTAGCTTCAATAGGAAGTTGTTTCCATAAAATTGAAAGCAAATTTTTTATTTAATTGTAATTCGAAGTACGTTCTGGCGTTTGTACCCCTTAAATTATTTTTTACACTGTCATATTAAGAACGGTAGGGTCCTGCAAAACGTAGCTGAAGTCGTTGCATTTGCAGGTGATCAGGCTTTCTGAACAAAAAAACAGTTGTTTTAATATTGATTGTATACGCATAAATAATACATGGAAAAAAATTTTGTTTTTGTTTTTTATGTTAATTATATTATAATAAATATATAAAATATATTAGATATATTATATATTTAAGAGTTATACGATAAATATGTATTGATTTGTATAAACAAACGTATCAATATTTTATCGTATAAACTCACCATAATGTGGGATGTCGTTGGTCAGAATCACGTGTGATCCTTTTTCATAATCTAAGGGAGTGTAGTTGGATAAAGTCACTCGGTTTGGAACTTCTATTCATAACGGCCCTGCAATCACAACTTGAATTGATGAACCGACTTAGAAATTGAAAAAATTTCTTTTAACGAATCGTTTTATTACCCGTTGAAAGAAGAGTAATTAAGATTTTAAAATTTCAAAAAATGTCGTAAATAACAGAATTAGTATTGAAAAAATAAGAACTTATTTAGTACGCCCTGAGCCTCTTTGATTGTCTCAAAATCAGGAAGAGTTCGCTCAGTAGATATAATGTCCAATTCAATGAGCGATATTGTCTCAGTGGTAAGCGTGTTTATTACTGATTTAACGCCGTAAAAGTCTTGGGTTCAATTCCCGGTGAGTGCAGATTTTTCAAAAACTGTCTTCACCGGAAAAAGTTTCTATACAATCCTAGCTGCTTCGGGGCGGGTTTTTCCGTGGACTTTTCCGTCAGAGTAATTCCAGAGTTTTTTCTTGCCTTACAGGTCTCTGGACTTGGGTTAATGCAAATCAGTGTTAAGGCTATAGGTAGGGCTTATCGAATCTGATGCTAGGCGCCAGGTAGGGATCGCCAACCTTACCAGTGAGGAGTAGTCCCTGAAAGATAAGGCTTCTCCAGGGATGCTTATTAGCCAGGATGCGATGCTTCAGCAGAAAGCACCGGCTAAACTGACGAGGAGTGGACGTTCTGAAATACGAAGTCCTTTCCAGGAAAAGGCTACTCAGTGGTCAGTGAACCTGGTGCACTATTGGTACAGATAGTGTCATCTTAACTGGCAAGATGTTCCACCAGAGATATTCACACTGTGATCATAGTATGATTAGGTATGATAGGGGGGGGCTGTGGTGACTACCCGATCGGAAATAGAAGCTTGGCGATAGTTTGGGCCTACCTTGGCAGCAGCGATAACCTACGTTAGCACAATCTTTGCTTTTGTACAATGTCTTATGTATCGATGAAATGCGGGGCTAGCTCGGATCTAGGTAGGAAGCCAACGTAGAGAAATTATTGCAGGAAATATAACTCTGAAAAGGCATGAAAAACTAAACAATTATTGTACTGCCAAATTGAAGTAATTTTTTTTAACTTAAATAATGGACAAATTATAATATTTAATTGTATTAAATATTGTAAGTTTATTCAATTAATAATAAATTATAGCTACATTAAAATGTTTGTTACTATCTCTAGCCGCTCTTCTTCTGTCCCAATCCTTGGAACATAGAAAGATAGTTTCAAGAACAAACAAAACCATTTTTACAATTTTTACAATTCTTACAACTTTTTATATTTAGGTTATGTCGTTTTATAAAATACGCTACTCCTAACTCAAACTGATCCAATACATGTATACATATATTTTGTACCATCATGATTGTCCACTTGAGGCACTTTATATTTGTCGGAGCGATGAAAAATATTACCTGTTAAGTGACAGTAAATGTTTGTTATAATATAGGTTACAGGATATCATTGAACGTGTGTAGACAAATTGTTCTGACAGATATAAAGTGCCTTGAGTGCATGTATGTATGCATATACGTATAAGAGAAAGTAAGACAAAACATACATAACTTGGCTCCCTAGCTGGCGCTAACCTCACGCCGCATTTCATATTCAAAAAATTTAATATTGGCCTGACCGTGGCAGCCTACGTTGGCTGGATCTTACAAGCTCGGTAGCCAAGCTAACATTTCCGATTGGGTAGGCCAATAGGCTCTCGCGGTCACCCGGTGAAAAAAAAAAAAAAAAAAAAAAAAAAAAAAAAAAAAAAAAAAAAACGTCCGATTTCAATGATCCTAAAAACTGAAAACCTTTATCAAGTATGATAAGGTCGAACGGTACAAACTCAGATTTTTCTGTGGAAAATGTCATTTTTGAGGCTTTGATGCGTCTCATAAATGCAAATAATGTAAATTTTATTGTTATTATTTGAAGTTGAAAACGTTGGATGTACTTTTTAAAAAATATCATATAATTTTCGAAATTTTTTATTACAACTAACCTTGTTTATTTGAATATCTCGTTCATTCTTGTTGATAATTTTTTACTTTACAACTTTACAGCAAACACTGGATCCTTTTTTTGTTATTATTAAAAAAAAAACTTCAAAAGTTTGTGTTAATGACTTTATCTGACGTCTTTTGCTCCAGTAACCTTCTCAATAAGGGCAATGAACCCTGCAAGAAAATTAAAAAAAATTTTGAATGACATTTTTTAACATAGGGTCAAATGGGTTAAATCTATTAGTTAAAAAAAATGGGGACATTGTTTGATCTTTGTTAGTTAACTCGTCACTAACTCCATTGGAAGAGAAAACTCAAACTTTGTCATCTACTGTACTGAGAGCGACACTGAAAAACAATTAAAACGACAACAAATGCTCGAAAGGTTATTTACATAACCAAAAATTATGCAAGCGCGTTTATGACACTATAATGCATGTTTTAGATAGCATAATGAAAAAGTAATTGAAAGTAAAAAAAGATTAATGTACTAAAAATACTTGTATAAACGTAAATTATACTGATCTTGCGTTATTTTAACTATTTTAAGAGATTTCTACGCAAAGATCAACGTGTCGTGTTCACGTGTCTAACATGTAGTGGGTGTGGATGTGCTTAGTTAGTCAGAGGATGTAGAAAATAGTAAGTGTAAAGCACACAAATTCAAATATACAACAAGCGAATTTTTTTTATAAGGTACAAACTGTGTCGAACTCGGCAGGCGAGTCAGGCTTACTACCACCGTACGGAAGACAGAGAGGATACACTGGTGGTAAATTGGGGCGAAGGCAGGGGAAAAACCCTTCTTACAAACATCAGCTGACATTTCATCTCAGATGTCATCTGACATGTCAGCTAATATGTCATTTTAATATACCATCTGTAACTTCATCGATAATATTATAGTTGATAACAAACTGTTAAATTGTGCAATTTATAGCTCTCTTTTGGTCCTACATAATTGTACTACCCGCATAATACTTCAAAAAATATACCTATAGAAGTTTAAAAGTATTGATTCTTATTATTTAACATTTTGAAAAAATTTCTGACGGGATGGAGCTTGATATTTTAATTATTTTTAATTATTTTATTTATTTATTTCATACTTCGTCCCTTTCACGTTTAGAGGACTTCCATTACATTTCTTACAACTTTGCATATCCTACATTACAAATACTATTAAATGTTCATCTTTTTTTAGTTTCATTTTTCTATTAATAAAATAAAATAAAATGTCATCAAATTGTAATTACAAACAAAAATAAATTAAATTGAACAATCAAAATTTATAGATTATCATAAACAAAAATAAAAATAAACTTTTTTTTCTACAAGAACAAGACTATATTCAGTACCATTTATATTGTCTGTTACAGTCATCTTTTCTGACCACCTTTTCCCACTTTTCACTTTTCACCACTTTTCACTTTCTTTTCTCTCCTCTCTTTCTTTCTTGCTTCTTCTTCTCAATGTTCCAATA
The DNA here is from genome assembly GCF_036245765.1 of Copidosoma floridanum. Taxonomy (NCBI): domain Eukaryota; kingdom Metazoa; phylum Arthropoda; class Insecta; order Hymenoptera; family Encyrtidae; genus Copidosoma; species Copidosoma floridanum. Next base: position 38,184,694 of record NW_028321907.1, on the reverse strand, counting down.
ATGTTCTGGCGTTTTCTTTCAATTTACTTTATGATTTATCTCGGTCCTCTTTGGTATTTGCTCTCAAAGTTTCAATCCCCCATTTTGAGAATTGATTTCTTAGACTTACCACACTTCTTAAAACTTCTACTTCCTTTGCATCTTGGCTCAGAACTTCTTCTATCTCTTTTATACTCCTTGTTCTTCCACTTATCCTCAGTGTTTTTCTATGGTCCTCTTCTTCCTCCTGACACAGTCTACATCTCTTTTCTTTCTCTTCTTTCCAGTATTCTTTCCCTTTACACTCATTTCCGCATCGAAATCTTGCCATCAGCCTCCTATCTTTACTTGTCACATCCTTTTTTAGGTACTCTGATTCTTTCTCTATATTGATGTATCTATGTATCTTGTTGTATCTTGAATTTTCTATCTTCTCTATTCTTTTTTCTTTTTTTTTCTGTTCTTTACTGGCCATTTTTTTTCCTCTTCTTTCCTCCTTAAATTCTATTCCTTTCATATATCTTGTTTCATTTACATTTTCTTCATTTAGAATTTTTAGTCTCTTCTTTAATCCTCTTCCTGTATTCATTCTTACTTTGTCCTTGTCTTTTTTTCTTATACCTTCTTTCACTAATTTTTTATGTAAGTTCCTGATTTTCTCTTTAAACTTCAGCGCTCTTCGTAATGGTTTTATTTTTAGCTTCTCCATTTTACACTCTTCTTCCTGTATGTAATTGGAGGTGTTACTATCTTATCCTAGTATACACTTCAGGTATCTGCTTTGCACACTTTCTAGCCTCTCATATTTTTTTCACCCCCATATCTCTGCTCCAAATAGTGCTACACTTTTCACAAGTGCTGTAAAAAGTTTCTTCCTCCTGTTATAACTTTTTTTAAATATTCTCTCACCTATACTACATGCACTCTTTATAGCAATTATTGCTTTTCTCTTCCTTTCTTCGATGTGTCTTTCACTGGTGCTATTCTTCTGAAAAATATATTCAAGATATCTTATTTTGTCCACTTCTTCTAAATCTTTTTCTTCCCATTTCCATACTCTGTTTTTCTTCTTTCTTTTTTCAAACACCATGATTTTTGATTTTGTATCAATTAAGATCATTTTCTTCTTTTCAATTTACTTTTTGAATCTTTTTAACATATCTTTTAATTCCTCTTGCCTGTCCGCTATTAGCACAATGTTGTCTGCATACGAGAGAGCATACGAAATTTTTCTTCTTCATTTCATTGCAACCTTGTCCTTTTTGCTTCGCACCAATTCCTGCATTCTTTTCATTTACTTATAAAGTATGATCTTTCCACTTTCTGTTTCCTCCATAGTTTTATTGTCATCCTTAATTATTTTTTCTTAGCTTTTCATTCTTTGTCATACCATCTCCTTTCTCCCAATTTTCATGTTTTTATCTGTTTTCTAACCTTAAGCACTGATCTTTTTACCATTTCTTTTATTTCTCTCCATCTTTCATTACTTCTTTTCCGATTATCTTCCAATCCTTACATCTTTCTTGAAACTGATCAATCAGTTCTTGAGACCATTCTCTCGTTAATTTTCTTTCCTCATCCTTCTCCTCTTCTGTCGTTTCTATTTTTTCTTCTAAACATACTACCATCGGTAGGTGATCTGACTCTGTTCTTTGTCCGATTTTCATCAATTTACTTTGGTCAAAAGCCTCTTGATTTCCTATAACATAATCAATGACAGTTTCTCCTCTGCTGCCAACATATATGAACTCTTCTTCTGCCCCTTTTTGTCCATTCACTATTCCCCATCCTTCCTCTGTAATTTCTTTAATCAATCTTTTACCTTCTACATTTATTGTTTCATTCTTGAATTTCCTTATTTCTACTTCTTTATTTTCTCAGTCGGTTTCGTTAATCCATCCTGCTTTTTTTTCCTGTTCTCGCGTTCCAATCTTCTACTAAAAATACACGTCCAGCTTTTTTCTTTCTTATATTCTCTTTTACAATTTTGATCGTTTCTGTTACTTTTTGACTATATACTCCAATAATTTTCCACTCCTGTTCTCCATATTCAATTTCTTGCATTATTATATTTTCATTCCATACTTTTAATTTATTGCTCTCCATATTTTTGTTGAGTCCTGTCATTGTTCCTCCTTTTGCTCTCCCTTTCTTATGTTATCTTACCGCTGATACAAAATTCCATTCGAACTTTCTCGACAACTTACTTTCTAAATCCGTCTATTTATCCTTTTCCAACTACGTTTTCACTAACACTATCATTTCGAAGTCATTTAAATATTATCACACCCCTCTGTTCTTATTTAGTACATCTGCTTTATTCCAAACACTTTTGCTACATCTACTCCTTCCCTCCATTTTTTTCTCTTCTTGCAGCTATCATTCTTGCGACTCATGCGTTACTTTTTCTTAAATCTTCTTTCTATCTTCTATTAATTTGCCGCACTACTCGTTATATCTAAACCATTGCTCATTGATTATTATTTTTATATAACCTACTTTTGTGATTCTTCCTTTGCTTCTTCCCTGTTTGGATTTATCCAGTACCAATTTGTAAAATTTCCTTTTATTGCAGTCAGATCATTTTCAATATGTTTTTTTTTTCAGCTTCTTGTTTGCCATAATGCTATACTTTGTTTTCTTGTTTCCTAGTCTTACTATCACTAATTTTCTTTCTCCTCTTCCTTTATTAATTAAAATATTTTATTACCCTTCTTTACTTTAACCTTGACATTTATTTTCTATGTAATATATTCTTTCACTTTCATTTCTACATTGACTTTTTCAATAGATGCCTCTTTAATCACTGTATTCTTTTTTTTTCTCTTTCACCTTTTTTTCCCATTCTAGTCTACTAACTCTCACTTCTAGAGATTTCCTTTGTTCCACCTATTTCTGTTTTTGTCCATCCCATTTGGTTCTCTCTTCTCTCCATTTTTCGTCTCTTTTTTCTAATCTCACTAACACTTCCAATATGTTTTCTGATCCCTTTTTGATTCTGCTCATCTTGCCATCGTTTTCTTTACTTTTGCCGTCTTTCTGATAATGCAGGGTAGTCTGAGCGTTACTCCTCGTGTTCACACTTATAACTACCTTTGTTGTTATTTTACGTATTTTCTGCTGTCAGTAATATATGAATCTTCTTTATCCACACTACTGTTAACAAAGCAGGGGCATATTTACCGGTCCTTGGTAGTTCAGGTATCTTCCTTACTAACCACCTACAATAACGGGATCTACTTTATCAGCTATATAAATATTTTTGAGATTATCCCATTTTTTACACTTTCCTCTCCATTATCTGTTTCTTACACTCCTATACATTATTAAATTATCTACTGTTGACCACGTAGAGGTCTTCCTTATCCACCGCACAGCTTCTGTACACACCCATCTTTGCGACGTGACCTCTCTTCTTCTTTCTTCTTTTTCTAATTTCATTTTCTCACTTTTTCACCTATTCACTGTTTTCTCAATTTTTTTACTTTCACAGTAACTGTTTCACTTTCTTCTTTTACTTTTTGCTTCTTACTTATTTGCCATTTTTTAAAGGCAAAACTACTTTTTCTACTACCTTGCTGCAGGCATTTTCACACACTTCTGCGATTTCTCACACTTCTAACTTTCGATTACTAATCTCACTTCATCTATTTACTTTACCTAAACTCCTTTTTAATTTTCCACTTACAGTACTCTTGCTTACTTTCTACAACTCTATGCACCTTTATTTTACTACTTAACACTTACTGATTCTCTATTATTCACTTTTCTTAGCCACTCTAGCACGGACACGTCCTCCCTCCTACGCGTACGAAACCGAAATCTGGAACTTGATATATCAGATGACATATTACCTGACGTGTCATTTGAAATTTTTTTTCAATATGTTAAATAATAAAAATCGACGCTGTTAAGCTACAATAGGTATGTTTTTCGATATATGATGTGGATGGTACGACCAAATGGGCCCAACAGAGAGCCGTAAATAGCATAATTTAACAGTTTGTTATCAATTTTCATGTTCTTAGCCAAGTTACAGATGACAGATTAAAATGACATATCTGCTGATACGTCAGATGACATCTCAGAAGACATGTCAGCTGATGTTTATTAGGAGGGAAGAGCTTAGATGCTGCTCCACGTACGTGGCCATCTTGAAAAACAGAGAACCTATAGAACTCCACAGTATACGTTATACGTGAATGTTATATTTTAATGTGTGCACTGTGCAGCCTGCCTGCTATAGCAGCGCATAAGTTCAAACGATATCGTATAGCCACTGAATGTGGCAAAGCGCTTATTTATTTAATCTTATATGTATAAAAAAAAGTCGTCTGGTGGTTGGTGGGGTGGCATACGATCGTGTGAGGTTATACGCTTGAGTTTTGGCTTTTTGACAATAACTATTCACTATTTCCAATATTTTTTTCAAGAAGTGCACAAATAAATCACCTTTATATTGACTATAGTTTTCTAATAGACAGCTCCCACCTCTGGGCATGGAGCTGATCATCCTTCACAAGACATGACATTTAACTTATCAGACGTTAAAAGGAAATTCCACGTAGCGGATACAGAAAAAGCCAACAGTGCAGAACTCAGCAACGATAAGAAAAAGCCCGAGGTAACTAACGACTTATTGACAAACTTATTAGAACTTTCTTCACACCGTTAGAAACAAGGAATTATTCCAAAAAAATAACCTTGGTCTTTACAATGTATGTGTAAGGTTTATTAGACAAGAAGATCAGGAAGAATTAGATCCATTTGCAGTAAGGAGCATTGTCTTTAAATTCTATAGACACATTAATGACATAAGAAATAAATCTAGGCTTTCTGTTGAATTTACATTCAAAGATAAAAACAAAGCCAATAAGCTCCTCCTTGATCGTCCGCTTAGTGCGCATAACTTATAGGTTTATATTCTGAGTTTTCGTAAGCTAAGAAAGGGAATTATCAGGAATGTACCAACATACCTATATGAACAATCTATTGTGAAAAGCCTCTAATCAAGCATTAAAATCCATTATATAAAAAGGATGAACAGTAAAAACAGAGAATCCACATCAGAAGAAGATAAGTGTCTACCAAGTGAGCCCATATTAATCTTGTCCGTCAGACAGGAGCTTCTAAAACACATTTATCTACATTTATGTAGGATGAAAGTGGAGCCATACATTTCAAGAACACTACAAAGTTTTTCGTGCTTTGGTTATGGCTACACCAGCAAAAAATGTAAGAAACCAAGGTGCATACTCTGTGGATAAAAAACACAAGAAGGACTTTCATGCGTCAAACATCCCTACTTGCCAAGGTGTGCAACTGTGGTGGTAACCGCAAAAGCATCGACTTGCTGTACAATGTGTATACAAAAAAAGCACCAGAATCTATGTTAGCATAACATTGAATAACGTTTCTTTCATAGAAGCTAAATATAAGCCATTAAAAAACCTGGATGTCCGCTTTTATCCATTGAAATGGATCTCAAAAAAAGTCAAAAAAAATTTTCCTAATCAGCAAAAACAGAAAGAAAACTTACTCAAGAAATACAGCTATATAGTCAAACAAACAGCTGAATCTCAAAATCAATATGAAAAAGTGCAACATCAAGGGAAATGCAACACAGTAAAAATCCTTAAGAACAAACCAAAAATTGGTCAAAACCCAGTAATATTATCAAATAACTTTTCTATCCAGACAGGCCACGATCTACAAGAAATCTAAAACGGACCCAACTAGCATCATAGCTTGCAGCAAAGTCATCAATTTCAAACTTTGCAGGCCTAGCAATACAAAGATCAAGGATACTTTCCAACAATCGAAAACAAGTTGAAACAAAGCAGTCTAAGTATCAACAGTCCCACTAACTAACCACTTAATACGTTAAAAAAGCGACTCGCTAAAGATAAAGATAAAGCACACTTACCTTAATTCTAAATGTAAGTCTAGAAAATGAAATAATAAAATAAAACTTTTATATACACATACCTAATCATACATTTCATCACTAAGTTTTTTATAAAAAAAAAAAAAAAAAAAAAAAATGTCGAGAACAAGCTTGAAGATATTGCAATGGAACTGTAGAAGTATTATATATAAATATAACAAACTAAAAATTTTTAAATATGCTCATAACTTCTATATTATTTTTCTTTTAGCCGCTTGGCTCGAAGAGGAGGATAAATTCTTAATCTGGGGATTCAACCCACACAGATTTGATAGAATAACTGGAGATCACGGTGGTCTTGCCTTTTATCCTATATAAAAAAATTGATGCGTCGCTCTTTAATACGTGATTTGATTGACCGCTTACATTGATTTAAATTTGTAATTTTTAATTTTAAATCGCTATAATTACTGCTATTATATTATGGCGATCAAGTGATGCCATGATAAGAGAGAAAAGATTATTTGATGTTTCGTCCCGGGAGCACGCCAGGACTCATCAGTAAGGCTGATGACGTGCTCCCTGCCTTAGACACCTATATCGGTGGGGATACCCTAGCTCAATCTTAAACGCCCTTATATATTAACCAACATGAAAATCCAGGCACTTGCGAGTAGGTTAACTTCAATGGTTGGACACCTAGCGGATGGTTGGAGAAAGACGGAGAGCAGTAGTGACCATGTGGTAGTGAGGGTCCCCACACACACTCCCCTTCCAGTTACGACGCCGGAATGGCCGGATAAAGGAGTGGTGACGATATGTGAGAAGTACGCGGTAACGTGTGTATGACGTGCGAGATGTGGTGTATTAACAGAAGGCAAGATAGGGGAAAAAGAAGGCGATAGTTGATAAGGTAGATCTCTGAATCCTCCACGCTCTTGTAGAGTCCTAGAGAGAGGCGAGCAGAAGCTCTAGCCACGACCGAGACCAGAGGTCAAATCGGAGAAAGAGAGGGAGGAAGCTAGTTGCTGTCCCGAGGCGTAGAGAATACGGAGATGCTATTAGAAGGTTGCGCATGTTTAAATTTACGGGGTCACCAATATGGCGATCAAGTGATGCCATGATAAGAGAAAAAAGATTATTTGATGTTTCGTCCCGGGAGCACGCCAGGACTCATCAGTAAGGCTGATGACGTGCTCCCTGTCTTAGACACCTATATCGGTGGGGATACCCTAGCTCAATCTTAAACGCCCTTATATATTAACCAACATGAAAATCCGGGCACTTGCGAGTAGGTTAACTTCAATGGTTGGACACCTAGCGGATGGTTGGAGAAAGACGGAGAGCAGTAGTGACCATTTGGTAGTGAGGGTCCCCACAATATCATCATTTTTATTTGCGTAAATTATACGTACACATATTCAAATTTATATACGAATCTGGTCGCAGAACCATGTAATTTTAATGTTATTGAATTACTTCGTTAATACAATGATTTTCTATCGATAGCCGACCCTTTATTATGGGGCAAGCACCTCTTGACTTTTATTTCCGTCGTGAGAGTGCGCGCGAGTTGAGTGTTGAGGTTAAGTGCTCGAACAGGCGGTTAGGGGAAGTGGGGTACGGGCATTATGTAGATATATACTTCTTGCACGAGCACGGGAGCTCTCTTTCTCAAAATTGACTGTTAGATGAACGAACGAGCAAAAGCCTGCAGCTCGTGCAGTGACAACCAAGTGAACCAAGGCGTTATCCAACAACTATCTAATCGTCGAGAGGAAGACTGGAGATGTTTTTAAGCACGAGGGTACCACCTGTTGAGTCCACTGAGGACGTTTCCCTCAGCTGCAGCGTAGTTGGTATAGCTTTTTAACGAATTCAACGTAGTGAAACAGGTACAACAAAAAGTATGTGCCCGTGAAATACGTTATTTTTTTTACTTACATTATTTCTAAAGTATTGACAACGTTGCGTTAAATTTCCTAATTTGAAAATCTTCTAAGAAAATCTTATAAGTACGCGAAAATGTAAAAGTAGCAAAGGGATGAGGGAAAGTGGCAACGTGGGTCGTGCAAAGGAGACAGAATGCCTGCGAGTTTGTTTTGATCACGCGTGGGATGATTTTCTTTACGTGCTCGATCGTGCAATGAAACAATAGTGTCGTCGCAAGTGTAGCCGTGCGTTTTGACACCATATACATGGCGTGAATAAAAGCTGGTTGGGTTCGTGCGAGGCACAACTCGTGTTAAATGAAAAAGTAGACTTATTATGTACTGTCAATCTTCACTTTATTCGTTAAAAACGTGTTACAGCTGTTTCGGTATCACAGTACCTTCGTCAGACAGATGTACATCAAGACGTAATAATATACAGCGTTCTATCAAGAACATACACGCTGCACCGTGGTCGACAATCAGATGACAGGGGTTAAACACACACATACATACATTGAAACATTCATACGTACACACATAAATGCACACAGTTCGTATATAGTCAATAATGCTGGTCATTTCAAAGCTAAATTAAGTAGAGGCGAATTATTCAAATTTAACATGTCATTCAATAAGATATTAGAGTCTTTTAATTTATTAATTTCTAGTGCTTCTAATGCATCTAATTTTAATCCTTTGTTACATGTGTGTAAAATCTTAAAATTGTCATTGTAAATATGATTACATTTAAGAATGTGATTGGCATAACTAGAAGTATCTAGTTGTTTTTCGTAGGCATTTTCGTGTTCCTTGAGTCTGAACTTGAAAGCTCTACCTGTCTGTCCTCTATATTTCTTATCACAAGAACCACAACTAAGTTCGTAAATGCCTGATTTGTTTTCTTTTTCGGTCTGATTTTTATTATTTTTGATAATAGTTTGTAAAGTTTTATTTGATTTAAAAGCTATGTTTATATTGTACTTTTTCAAGTGCTGTTTAATCTTTTCTGACAAATTTCCTACGTAAGTAATTTCATAATACGGTGCAGTTTCTCTTGCGGGCTGAGGGAAAACTTTGCTTATAGCTTTCTTGTACTGTATATTTTTAATTAACTTGTCGATAATGTTGAAATAATAGCCATTATTGTGAGCTATTTGTTTAATTATTTGTAATTCTTTAGTATAGTTCTCAGAGTTTAAAGGTATGGAAAGGAGTCTGTGAATACAACTATTGAATGAAGACGTTTTATGCGAGTACGGATGAATAGAATTTTTATGTATTGTGGAATCTGTGTGGGTAGGTTTATAGAAAATACTATACTCTATTTGATCGTGAATTCCATGTATTGTTAAATTCAAAAAATTAATTCTATTATTGTTTTCTTGTTCCATAGTGAATTCAATATTTTTATGTAATGTATTATTATGTTTGAAAAATACATTCAGTTGCCTTTTCGTACCAGTCCAACAACAAATTACGTCATCCACCTACCGATACCATAAGAGCAAATTTTTACTAAGACCATGTTCCATAATTTTATTTTCTAAGTCATTCATAAAAATCTCTGCTAAGAGTGGACTTATGGGATCACCCATTGTAAAGCCATCTCTAGCTAAAAATATTCGGTTTTGGAATTGAAAATAGTTTTGTTTCAAGCAGACGTCAAGAATGTGTAAAATTTCTTCTAAAAATAATTGGCTAGTAGTGGATCAACTAAGTAGATTTTTAATAATATTTCTTACTTCTAATACTGGTACGCTTAAAAAGAGATTTTTTACATCAAATGAAATCAGAGTCGAATTTTCGGGTAGTTGTTGATTTTTTTAAAATTATCTATAAGTTGTATGGAATTTTGTATGCTGTAGGTAGATGTGAATTTAGTATTATATGTAATTAATTTAATTAACTTTTTGGATACTTTATACGATGGGGAACTATTAAATTAGACAACTGGTCTAATAGGCATATTGTTTTTGTGTAGTTTAATTAAAGAGTATAGTTTTAGTGGCTGGGGACAACTCGGGTTAATATACAATGAAGATAACGTTTCTTTTATAATGTGTTTGTTCCCTTTGTGCATTCATTTCATTCATTTGTCGTGTTGCTTTTGGATCTTTTAGTTTATTTTTTTTTTTTTTTTTTGTTTTTTTTGTTTTTAGTGATTCACTAATTAGTTTAAATTGCTCCTTAAATTTATAAAATTTCTGCAATGTGTTTTTCTCTGCTTGCTTTTTTTTAATTTTAAAATTTCTTTTTTAATACGTAGCTGCAAAGAAAATGAATACGTCTTTTGATGAGAACAAATCACTCGAAGAATTTTCGAATGACTCTGAGAAAGTGTTTGACCAAACGGATTCCCAAAATGAAATGGTTGAGTTTTCTTCTGATGAAGTTTTTGATGAACTCACTGATAAGGATTAGACAGCGTGAGTTTTCGTTATTTTATTTTCTTATTAGCTTCTTTAGATATTTCGTTTTTGCGATTTTTTGTTTACTTTTAGGGAAGTCGTGGGATTCATTGATGAGATTTGCGATGCTTAAGAATTAGGTACAACTAAAAAGTACCGATTGATGAAATTTGTCCTAAACAACGCTCATGGTAGAAGGCTTACATGTTTAGTTTGGGAAAATGAACTGATTGACAAGCTAAAAAATAAAGTGACGATTCATCGGATAAATTAATTCTATTTCTATTATACATGAAAATTATTGTACATTTCAATTTTTTTTTTTTTTTTTTTTTTTTTTTTTCTTCAGATTGTTCACATAGATGTAGGACACATCAAAGCTTTGAGGGTTACTTCCGCTAAAAAAGGATTAAATCTCGTACCCTTTGAACTCATCATCCAGTCTAACACAGTTGTAAAAATTTTAGGCTTTTTTTATTCTACCAACACGGAGGACGCTCCTGCTATCGTTAACTTTGAATCTATAAAGGACGCAAATGGACCTGTTTGTACGTTTCTTTTAAGTTTTTTTTATAAAATTACTATTTTTTATCAATTGTAATAAAATTATTACTTTTAAACATGTTTACAGGCATTGGTGGTTACATTAAAACCAAATTTACATCGTCACCTAGCCGTTTTAAAACTTCAACGTACAGATGTGGAGCAATTATGGATAGTAAATTTAAAATTACTGTCAATATTGCTAATTACACTAATTTATCACTGGAAAAAGGCTTTTCCATCGAAGTCTGGGGAAATGTCAAACACGATAGTGAGAGCTTTTTTATTCTATTGACATTCATAACACGTGCAGTAATTATTTTTTTTTTTAGATGGACCTGTAGTAATTTATGCAAGAATTCACAATGCACTCAGCCCGACTTTACAAAAGAAATAATGCCTTCACAGCTACTAATTCAAAGCGTTCGTACGCCAAAAAGAGGAATAAAAGTTTAGCATGTTAAACAAAAAGTTTCCAAATCTTTTTTTTTCATTTTTCGTGTTTTTTTAGGTTTACGAATAATGTTTATTGCTTAATATTTCATGTAACATTGACAACTGTGTCTACAACCATGAAGTGAGATTTTCAAATAAGAGATCCAAATAGTATTATCAACGATAAAGTTTAAATACTGAAAAATTATTTAAAAAAATTTTTTTTATGCCAGGATACTTTTATAGAATATCTGCTGAGATTTCTGGTAAGTTTTTGTCGTGAGATATCACCTGATGGTCATAGATAGGGTTAACTTTCATAAATCTTCCTAATCGAAAAAGTATCAATAGTATAATAGGAACAGTGACTGTGATGAACAAAATTATCAACAAAATGTGATAACTTACATCTTAAAACTGTTATATGGTGCTTAACATTTACAATTTCAAGTATGTCAATTCATATTTATTGTGTATAGTTAAAAATATGTATAAATAATTTATATTCCAGTCTTTGCTACAACAATTATACGAATACGTTACAATGTACTACTATTTTGGTGATTAGCGAAATGAAATCATTTTAGAATCAGAGAAAATATATAACAATATAACTAAGTTTATGCTCATTCGTTGTATTAACTGAACTTATTTTTGTATTAATAATAAATTTTTTGGATCAATAATAAATTAATTAACTAGGTTTTAATTACTCCTAACAACCTTTTGATTTGAATTTCGTAAACAATTCGAGGTATTAACCTACAAGTGGCATCTCTCTGGTTATGTATTTGAAACTTGAAACGTTTTTCAATTCTGCCGCGAAATTTTAAACTCGTTTTTATTACAAATAGGGTTAAGAATTTACCCACCAGACGGGTGCCACTTGTGGACTAGTACCGCAAACACACATACGCTATTGCGTTTGTATATGCGTGTTTATTTCATGTACGCGAAAAGTCCATTAGTAAGTTAATGGCTATTGTTAATCCGGTAGAGCTATGCGCGATTTCCATGTAATACACAGAATCATCTTTAATTTGATTTCATCGACTTCAAGTAAGAGATTGCATTGTCATAAAGCGCTTTTCGTACAAGTAAGAAGTTTGTACGTGAAAGGAGACTTTCAAAATATCAGTGGTGTCAGTGCTGAAAACGTGGGTGTTCATAATTACAGTGACGAAACTGAAAATATTGTACGGACATATCGACGCTCCGGACGAAGACTATGCCCAGATCGGCTCTAGACGAAAACTATGCCCTTTCGACGTCCCGGGCGAAGACTATGCCCTTTTTTTCGAGTCCAGGCAAAGATTATACCCTTTTCTTGCGTCCGGACGAAGACTATGTCCTTTTTTCTAGTCTGGACGAAAACTATGCCATTTTTTTGAGTCTAGGCTAAACCTGTGCCCGTGTTCAGACAAAAACTAAATTAAAAAACATTCAAGTATGATTCACTGACACCTTTTGTGTTGTACTTCCCCTAAAACAAAAAAACCCCTCCAGATTTGCTGATTCATGCTTTTGGCTGCTAACAGCCTCTAGTATTTTGGAAAAAGCTCACGAAAACGAATCTCCTATATAAAGGTTTCGCGATACTTGTATCCAAGTATCAATCGATGCCTTTGCAAAAAAAACAACACATATTCATTATTCTTATCAGGTTGAGCGGCTTCAGTATTTGGAGTTTAAATAAGTGTTCAAAAAAAAGAGAATGACCTTTTTTAAAAGATTTCGTAAAGTGAATATTATAAAAACTGTAGGCAACAACCACTATATAAATATATTTGACTGTATGCCTAATTACAAACGCAAATGTAAGGTGAGCTTAAATGAATTTCACTTCATCTGGGGTCTAGAAAAGGTCAACATCTTAGTCTAGACTCGGAGAAAATGGAATAATCTTCCCCCGGACTAGAAAAAAGGGCATCGTTTTCGTCCGGACTACACAAAAAAGCATTGTCCGGATGCAATAAAAGGGCATATTCTTCGTCCGAGATCTCAAAAGGGCATAGTTTTAGTCCGGACTAAACTAAAGAACATAGTCTTCGTCTAAGGTCCGGAAAACGGATTAGTCTTTGTCCAGAATCCCAAAAGGGCATAGTTTTCGTTCGGACTAGAGTAAAAAAAATAGTTTTCGTCTGGACTTAAGAAAAGGGAATAGTTTTTGTCCAGGCTTCGAAGTAGGGCATAGTCTTCGTCCAGGGCGTCGATATATAAAACTTTCAACAATGCACAGGTGATGGAGAGTTTTTATTCTCAATTTTTTACTCTTAGCAATTACGCTCAAACGTAATAGTAAAAGCTATGTTTTAAAATAAAAGTATTTATTAGTATACGAATATCACAAGAGGTTATGACAAATTTTTTCATTTTAATCATTGATAATTTTTATTGCAATTGTGTTCATGTAAAATTATTAAAATTTGCCATTACTAATGATTTTTTATGAATAAAATATTGTTACTGTCTATGCTTTTCTGTTTAATATGATGAATTTTGACTATGATAAAAAATTAAATGTGGGTTCTGCGTATGTAATAATGGTAACACTCGATTGCTGTACTATTACTCTTTTTGCTCGGTTCAGTCACCCTACCTTTACTATAAGCACCTGTACTTTTAAAATAGTTAAAATACATGCTTTATCTTATCCAAATGAGTTTTTTGACACTTTTAATGATCCTTAGTATCAATTATTGGTAACAGAAATTACAATATGTATAATGGCTGTGTTCAGGATTGCGATAACTAGCTAGGTATTTTTCATTAGTATAAGAGAAACGATGGTATCACATTATCCTTTTTACACTCATTAAAAACAACAGGTGCCGTAACAGAAAAGTGCAAGCTTGTAGGAATTTTGAGGACTCGTTGCGCTGTCGACTATATAGTATTCAGTGTTTGATCATGTTTCAGTCATCAAACGTATATATACATTTGCATGTATTAATACAATTAAATTTTTATTATAATTAGTTCCTATTTTCCGGATCTTCAATGTTTTGTAAAACGTCGACTCCATAAAATTTTTTATTGCAAAGTAATCTAAAAAGCTTATTAATATATTTTACAGATCATACTTAGTCCCGTCCGTTTACGGTCTGGAGTTTCTACAGAGGGAATTCCGGCTGATTTCACAGGAAGGAACGCTTACTTACGTTAATTTTTATGTAAGAATTTTATTTATTAACTTAAAAATTATTTATACACTATGCATTTTGTTACCTTATATTTAGTTTTTGGTTTCAGGTTTTTTTTTTGATCGACATTTAATTTGTAAATGTTTTAAGTATACATGACAATTCTGTTATTTTATATTTAATTTTTGGTTTCAGGTTTTTTTATATGATCAACGTTTGATTTGTAAATTTGTCTAAAATTCTTCAGTAAATTGAACATTATTTATATCTTGTAATGGTAATAATACTTATAAATATCTGAAAAATTTATTTTAGTAACTTCTATTTTTTAATATACCTTCACTTTGACCTGCTTTATAAACCAACTAACCTTAACTTTTAACATTTGGCAAACCTTAACCTTTAACAAAGTAAACCTTTAACTACAACCAAAAATCATAAAAAAACTGACAACAGAAACCTGGAAAAAGTTAACGTTCATCGACATGATAACATAAAACAGATACGAAGTAACTACCTCAAGCTATAACTGTGATCAGATTTAGTATCGGACATTCATCAATAATTTGAAACCAGATCATCATAATTAGACTGACTTACCATTTATCTAATGAATACTGATTTATCAGCAAATTTCATTGTTCAACCTAATGTACAATTACTTTACACTTAAAAGAACTTTTATTAATATTTAATTATTGTTCCGCATCCAATTAGGGCAAAAAAATACAACGAACCCCACAAGATGAAATCAAATTCAAAGACGGTTAAGAAATGCAAAAATGGCACGACTTCGTCGAAAAGCAGTTCATAATCGGGTTTTTGATGATTGTAGAGATGGCGTAATCCAATCTGATTATTTAGATAACATGGATGTATTGTGCATGCATTGCAATGCTAAGCATTTTGCTCTAGAAAAAGTCGCTAATAAAGGATTGTCTTTTAATGATTGCTACAGTCATGGTACCGTTGCTTTAGACCCTATACCTTTATTTCCTAAAAAACTTGAATTAATGTTCAATGGAACTCATAGGTGATCAAGTAATTTTTTTGAAAATATTCGTTACTATAACAGCTCGCTTTTATTTGCATCTTTTAATGCAAATTTAACTAAATTCCAATCAAATCGTAATAGACCTTATTGTTTTAAAATTCATGGATGAATTTATTATCAAATGAACACAGTTTTATATCCATCTGAAAATGAGCAACCAACATATGGACAACTACTTTTTTACGATGCTTCAGAAGCTATTGATCATGGAATTAATCAAAACTCTCGCTTAAATTACAAAACAATGGCGATACTAGATAAAATTACAAGGAGTAATTACGTATTTGCTCAATCTTATCAAATAATGAAAGAAGAAATCCAAACTCAAAATTTACTTGCCAATTAAAATGCACCAGAATTACAATTAATATTTTCGTTAAAACCAGGAACTAACATACGCAGGTACAATTTTCAACGTACAAATGAAGTAGCTGCCATATTTTCTACAACATGTGATGGAGAAATCCCTGAATCCTACGTCACAGTACGAAATACTAACACAAAAGTATTACAATGCATAAGCACTATGGATGCAAATGTTAAACCTTGGATTTATCCTTTATTTTACCCTTTTGGGACTTCAGGTTGGCATCAAAATTTATAACGTGCAAATATCAACAATAGTGATAATAATAGGCAAGTAACACGTATGGCTGACACAAAATATAAAATTGCTGTTAGGAAAAATACATTTAATCCTCTTTCATTGGGATGAAAATTATTTCAACAGTGGGTTGTAGACTCATATGTAAAAATTTAAAAAGATAGGATCAACTATTGTAGACAATATCAAAAAGAACTAAAGGAATCTTACAGAATTTAGGAAACTTACACAATTCCGCTAATGATATTAATGAACAGATTAGAAAAACTGTTATTCTTTCGTCTAATTTTACTGGTTCCCCTCGACATATGCAATAATGTTATTAAGATGCTGTGGCTATAGTAAATGACAAAGGTAAACCAGATATCTTTTTAACTATGACGTGTAATACACAATCGCCAGAAATTCAGGAAAATTTACTGTCGGGACAACAAGCTCGTGATAAACCTGATCTTGTAGCTCGTGGATTTCATCTAAAAAAAGATCGATTGCTCGATTTAGTTATGAAAAAAAATTTTTTTGGTGAAATTGCAAATTACGTTTACGTTATTGAATTAAAAAAAAGAGAGTTGCCGCGTATGCATTTGTTGATTACTTTAAAACATGCTTATAAAATCACCACTTCTCAAATTGTCGATAAATTGATATCGGCTGAAATTCCCGATATAACCATCAATTCTCGATTATATGATATTGTAATAAGAAATATGGTTCATGGCCCATGCGGCAACTGGTGCATGGTTGATAATAAATGTTCTAAAAAATTCCCCAAATCTTTATCAAATGAAATGAAAATGGTTACCCGTATTTCAAAGAAGTGATAATTCAATTTATACAGGACCAGATAACTTTGTAATAAATAACGGATGGATTGTACCATATTATCGTACATTATTAGAAACGTTTGATTGTCACATTAATATTGAGGTCGTCTCTAGTATTTGAGCTGTTAGGTATTTGTATAAATACGTGTTTAAAGGTCACGATGCAGCTTCTGTGACTCTCCAAGAATCTAATAATGGAAGGATTAATGATCATGATGAAATCAAAGATTTCATTGAAACTAGATGTGTTGGCCCTGTTGAAGCATGCTATCGAATACTCAGCAAATCTCTGCAAGATAAAAGCTATTTAATTGTTCGTTTATTAGTACATTTACCTAATCAACAAAGTGTTATAATTTCTGACTCAATCATCAATAGTTTAAATTAAACAAGTAGCATGTTACTCGATTATTTCAAACTAAATTTAGATGATGGAAATACGTGACAGAATTTTTTTAAAGAGATCCCAGTCTTTTATACTTATAAAAAAAAAAATCAACAGTATAATTGTATCCAAATAAGAAAAAAAAGAGACATTTTAATTGCATCGGTCGTATGTACTCTGTCAGTCCAACTCAGTTTTAATAGTTTCATTTACGATTATTGATATTATATACAAAAATAACAATGAGTTTTGATTCTTTAAAATTAGTTAATGGAGTTATACAACCATCATTTACCGCAGTCTGTTTAGCATTGGGCCTCATAGAAGATGATGGAGAGTGGGATCATGCAATGAAGGAAGCAATACTATGGATGATGTCTTGAAGCCTTAGCAATTATTTGTTCTTATTTTAATACATTGAAAACCAGTAAAATCAGAAGAGTTATGGGATGAATAAATCAATGCAAAGTCTGAAGATTTTTTTTGATTAAAAAAATATTGATGTAAGTCATCAACTTGCATATGCTCGTATTAATGACTTATTAATTAATAAAGGCCGCAACTTATCTGATTATTCTTCAATGGAACAAACAATAGAATTTAATATAACTAATGAAATACAAAATGAGTTATTAACACAGATGGAAAATATTGGAGACCGTCAGTATTCGAAATTAAACAATTAACACAAAAAATTGTTGATACTAATATAAAATCTATTGAAACAAACTACATTGGAAATAATTGCATGTATATAAATGGCCCTGAAAGTTCTGAAAAAACTTTCATTTATACTACAATTTACAATTTATTGGAATCGAAAAATCTAAGGAAGGTCTCTACCTTAAAGATACTAAAGTATTTATTTGGAATCAAGCTCCAATGGCTCCTAAATATGCTTCAGAAATCACGAACAAAACATTACAATATATGATAGATAATGATTTACCATTTGGTGGCAAAATTGTTGTTTTAGGTGGCTACTTTATGCAACTTCTTTCTATGTAAATGAAAGGAACTAGATCTGAAACCTTAAGTCTTTCTATTAAATACAGTAAACTATGGAAACTTTTTACTAAATATCATTCATCTACTAATATGCGAGTTTTGCCACATGAAGTTAATTTTGCCAAATTTTTGCTGTCAGTTGGTGATGGAGCCATGAATGATTCCCAAGATAATTTATCTCTGCTTGAACATTGTATTCTTCAAACGAATACTTATATAGTTACATATTTAGTTCGTTGATAAATGAAGGAAATTTCGAAGATATGAGTAAATGTGCAGTCTTATTAGCGAGAAATGTGTACGTTAATGATATTAATAAACAAGTAACTGATACTTTAGATAAAAATGCAGAACATATTTATACAGGGATTGACACAACAGATAATTATAACAACGGTGAATTAGAAAAATTCTGTTACCAGAATATTTAAATTCTCTGAATCCATCCAGTTTACCTCCATACGAATTGCGTTTAAGAAAAAACTGTATAGTAATATCAATAAAAAATATCAGTATCGAAGAAGGCTTATGCAATGGTACACAACTAAGAGTGATAGATTTTACTAATTATTTATTAAAACGTCTAATTTTGACAGGGGATAAAGCAAATGAAATTGTATTTTTAAATTACATTTCGTTGTATTGTGAAAACAGGACTTTTACTTTTAAAAGAAGGCAATTTCCTGTTAAATTAGCTTTCGCAATGATAATTAACAAATCTCAAAGTCAAACGTTTCATACAATTGTCATGAATTTACTGAGACATGTTTTTAATCATGGTCAACTAAATGTTGGTATGTCTAGAGTTCAATCTTGGGATTCGCTCAAAATTTTTCTCGAAAATCACGCATGAGATCAGTACAAAGTTGAAAATTACGTTTATAAAGAACTATATTCTAAGCAATAGAATAAAGAATACATTTTCAAAGTCATAAAATTAGAATTTATTTATTTGTTTCAAAAGAGCAATATTCTCGAATTATATTTTCAAATTTAATTCATTGAATTCTATGGATGTAGGTCATAGGATGCGATAATTAATTTTAACTCTTACATTTATATATTCAAAAAAAGTAAACTGTACAATTTAAATAATATCTATGAGTTTGATAAATATAATTTTCTATTTTAAAAAGCAAAATGTCATGTGGCTAAAGCCTTTTATTCGTGATGTGATTGGTCGGGACTAATAATGTTGTTTTTAATGCTGGAAAATCTTCAAAACAATATTTTGTAAAAGTAAAATAAATGATAATTAAATTATAATAATTAAGAGAGCTATAAGCTTACGGACAGATGAAAATTTGCTGTAAAAAAGATATAAAAAATTTTGAAGCTTGAGTGAAAGTAAGGATTAGCGCGCGAAGGGCGCAGGGGTGGAGCCCCTAGTGTTAGTAAGATACTTATTTATACTAGATTGCCTTGAACTAGGATCCATGGTTATTGATACAAATTAAGGTCCCTTCACAATTATCGTTAGAGATTAGTAGAGAGATGGATGATTGCAATGCTATGGCACAAGTTCACTTTCTGCCACTGTTTCAAGCGCCCTGTCACGGCCATAGGGTTGAACCAGGCATACATATTTTTTTTTATTTGAGAAGCGTGGAGGGGGTATACCTACGGATTCGTGGGAGAATGGGCGTGTAGGCACATACTTTGGTGATGTATGCTGAGTGTGCGCTTACCGAGTCGCGTGGAAAGGTGCATATAGAGCCACATTTTGAAGATGCATGGAAGGGGTATGCCGATAGTGAGTCTGTAAAAAGGAGAGAAGTGCTTCTCCGCCTCTGACTGTTACTATATATAAGTATATATGTACACAATGAAAATACCTTTCAACAAAACTGTTGTATATTTGTATTTTTTAATTAAATAAAAGGAGTACACTGGGAATGTAACTTGATTTTTTTTTAGTATTTTTCCCCGCCGTCTGACTCGTTTAACAGGGAGACCACTGTCTTTTCATGACTGTAGAGACATTACTGCCTATAAACGAGATTGACTCTGGAGACTTTGAAGTGAAAGGATTATTTGTTATTGCTTTTGGTTCTATACGCGTCATTGCCATCTCTTCTTCCGTAACAAAAAACTCTGGAAAATTTATTTTTTCTTGTACATTTTTTATATGTTGCAATTGACTTATGTATCGCAACCATACTCTCTCGTCATGTCATTTAATTTCATATTGTAATTTACCTGTTTGACGCACTATTTTACCGAAAATCCATTTTTCTTTTTCTCCGTACTTCCTTGCTGCCACACTATCTCCTACTTGAACTTCTCTGTATTTTCTATTATCATTTAATTCTGCTCTTTTTGTAATTTCACTCGGTTTAGATGAATCTAACCTACATCTTATTTTTCTACCGAACATTAATTCTATTGGCATAGCCCCTGTAATTGCATGAGGCATTTAATGATATTGTGCTAAAATCAATTGCAAATCTGATTGAAGTTTTTCTTTACGCTATAATTTTCTTAGTGCTCGATTTTTTGTTTACACGTATCTTTCAGTCTGACCAGTCGTCGCTGGGTAAAACGGAGACGTTACTTTATGTACAATACCATTGCTCTAAAGAAATTTCTGAAACATTGTGGAAGTAAAAGTCCTACCATTATCTGATACTAAAACCTAAGGAATTTCAAATCGTCCAAAAGTTTCTGTACAAATAGTAACCGTCAATTCACTTAACGTATCGTTTACGATATATACTTCTGGCCACTTCGAAAACGTACCAGCAATGCCGTTGAGCTAAACCTTTAATTTTTACTATTCCAAAATGACCGTTGTGCAATTCTTGTGAAATCGTATTTCATAATTCTTTCGGTATTACAACTTGATGGTTCCGCATCAGTTCCTCCTATTCTACAGTAAATTCACGTGGATTAATGCCCCACCTTTCTTTTGCCATAAGGGTTTTTCCATTTTTTAATGCAGATATTACATGTTGTAATTCGCGATCTTGATGTGCTCTTTCTAGTATGGTATTTGCATCGACCGACAAAACCTTAAACGTATTTATATAGAATAAATCAATGGTGTCAATGTTTTCTTCCACGGTCATTACAGGTAGTCTAGGTAGTCCGTCTGCGTTGCCATTATTCTCCAATTTCTTGTACTCAATAGTGTATTCAAAACCACGTAGAAATGTCGCGGTATGTTGCATTCTCGTGGCACTATAACGTGGCAAATCTTTATTTTTTGCAAAAATTTGTGTCAGTGGTCTATGATCCGTAATTAATGTGAATTTGTTCCCATAGGGATATTGGTGAAATTTTTTTATAGCATAAATATAGGCATACGCCTCTGTATCTATCTGACTATATTTTCTCTATGTTGTATTCAACGTTTGAAAAATGTATTGTATTGGCCTTTCGGTCCCATCAGGAAATTGATGCGATAACACTGCCCCAACACCATATGAGCTTGCATCCGTTGCCAGTACGAGAGGTAAATTTGGGTCATAATACGTTAAACATTGTTCACTAGTAAAAGCTTTCTTTGCTTCAACAATGCCTTTTCCTGGCGGTTTAATCACGTAAATTTATTTTGTGCACGTAAAATTTCATACAAGGGTTCTAAAATTAAACTTACGTTCTTTATGAATGTACAGTGATAATTAACGAATCCAACGAAAGATTATGATTCTGAAATATTTGTCCATCTTTTCACTTTTTATACAGCTTCTAATTTTTGTGTATCTTTGTGTAATCCGTTTTTATTTATTACTCAACCACAGTAGTATATTCTTAAAGCAAAAAATTAACATTTTTCTCGATTTATTTTTATATTGTATTCAACCAGTACTTTAAAAACTTCTTCTAACCTTAACACGAGCTCTGTAAAATCTTTAGCTGCTATTTAAATATCGTCTAGAAAAACTTTAGCGCCTCTTATACCACGAGGTATGTTTTTCATTTTCTCTTGCCAAATCGCTGGTGCTGGGGCTACACTGTATATTAGCCGATTACATTTAAATAGTCCCCGATGTGTAATCATCCTTAATAAGTTAGCACTCGTATCATCGACTTAGAATTGTAAATAAGCTTATTTAAAGTCTAATTTTGCAAACACAGTAAAATCTGTCATTTCTGAGAAAAGTTCTTCTACTGTAGATAACGGGTATTAATTTATTTTTAATAGTGGATTTATTGTAACACTATAACCTCTACAAACTCTTACTTGGTTATTTTTCTTAAGCACAGGTACAATAAGGGTTGCAAAATCTGAAGTGTCAACTTTTTCTAAAACTCCTTTTTTTAATGAGTAAGTCTAATGCTTTATCTACTAACGGTATTAATTCGAACGGTAAGACCCTGGGCTTAAGAAAAACAGGTTTAACGTCTTCTTTTAGTATCAATGACGCTTGAATATCCTGTATTGCGCTTGTATTCTCATTCATGATGTTTTTGTATTTATTTAATAATTTCTCGATCAACGTATTCTTTTGCGATTCTGAATCATCTACTTGTAAAATTGAATTAAATAAGGAATTCGTTCCCTTTGCTCTAATAATTTTTTTAATCCATTCACGCCTCATCTGTGGCAATCGTTTGATATTCGTATTATATAACTTTCCTGTACTATGAAAATTTTCGCACTTGGAATCTACTGTAATGTACTCTATAACATCAACTGTAGATCTGTTCGAAGCATCGGTGTTCCTGGAAAAAGTTGATTTGCCTACTCTCTTTCCATGAACGTAACGACCGCTCCCGCGTCAACTTTGAAGTTGACTTGTTTTTCATTGACCGAGAGTGTTTTAAAAAATTTTTTTCGTTCGTCTTCTGTTTCGACGCCTAGTACTTTTAAGCAATCCGTATCTACTACTGTCTCTTCTTCTTTCATTACATGTAGCGAATTTCTTTTCTTGAAACATACCTTTGCTAAATGTCCTGGTTCACTACAGAAATTACACTTGATAGTCACTGGTTACTTACACTTGTTGGCTTTATGATTGGAGCCGCACCGATAACATTTGAAATTCTTTGTATTTGAATCACTTCTTGTAGTGTTGTTATTGCGAGTGTAATCTTGCTTGCCCTTTAAATCATGACTTTGACTCGACTTTAGTTGTGATGTACGTTGCTTGTAGTTACGTATACTTGTGTTAGTAAAGTTAACTTGTACCGTAATTTTTATGTAACGTATTTGCTTCCTTTTTGGAAAGTTCCATTGCTAAGGTTATTTGTATAGCCTTTGTAAAAGTTTTCTCTTTTGTTTCTAAAAGTCAGCCTTGAATCTGGCGATTTAAAACATTAGAAGCAAACTGGTTCGTAAAGCGGTTTCTTGAAAGCTCCCTAAATTGCATGTAAGACTCATCTTTGTAAGAGTATTTACGTAGTTTTGTGTATCTTCTCCTGGTAACTGCCTTCTGCTACTTAATTTGAAATTTTCTGTGATCTCGATTACTGCTGGGGTGTGTAACTTCTTCGACTTTTCTTCCAGAGTGTCATATGATTTTTCGTGAGGATTTTCCGCTCCAATGTTGTTGCACAAATTATTAAATGCAGTTTCACCTATGTAATGTAATAAGTGCGGAACCTTTTCTTCTTGAGTCAGCTTCATGATTCAGAAAACTGTTTCCAGTCTCTGTAGCCATTTGCACCATTCTGAAGTTCCTGGGACGAAAGGCTGCACGTGTAATGATGGAGACTGCATGTACGTAATAGCAGTTGTAGTCGTACTTGTAGGTATCGTAGATTGTTCCGTTGTAGTCATTTTGGCTTACAAATAACAAATAATATAAATGAGTAAATATAAAAAAAAATCATCTCTTACCTCTACTGAGGGAGCTTGAACCAGGTTCGGAGAATCTCCAGCCAAGTGTATTACCCACTTGGCCAGAGTGAATACGATACATGGGAAAGAATTGACGTCCTCATAAGGTACAGCTAAAACTAATGTTTATTTTTTTATTTTGTGGATAACATTTACCACCTTGGTTACCTCATTGGTTAATAAACATTTTATAAATGTACATATGAAATTTTTTTGAGTCTGATAATGCGTTTCTCGAAAGTAAATCTAGTAACTGATTTCACAACTACTTTCTGTTCACGTATTTTATTTGAACTTTACGTATACTTTTTATTCTAAGGGAAAAATAGTCTATTTTTAAAAATGTAATAAATTAATTGTAATTGCTACAACAAAGTTGAGGATTGAATTTTTGTCTTCAATACTTTAATGTCGGTAACGAAAACCAGCAGTAAAAATAATAATTAAATACGTTGAAACGACTGATACACGAACTTTTATAAGAACTTACATAAAAAAATTACATAAGATCTCATGTAAGTTCTTAGTTGATAAGAAAATGCAAGTTTGTGTGCAAGTTCTGACACAAGTTCTGTTGAACGAACTTATATAAGAACTTACATAAGATATTACATAAGAAACTACATGAGAAGTTACGCAAGAACTTATGTAAGACCTTATGACGAATTTTCAGCTGGAACCTAATTTCAAAATGCTTTCTCACATCTCAACTACTCAATGATTATAATCTTCTTCACTACATGGTATAGTTTCTGGTCATCATTCAACTTCATTTTAGTTTTTAACATTAACATTAACATATGAAATTTAGTAATAATCAATAATTTTAAGTGTTTTTTACTGTCCAAGTTCCAGGTATAGAAAAAATCTTATGTTATCGAATAGAAGCTATTCTTGGACACATTATTTATATTTTCCGATGTGTTTAATTCTAATAAACATCAATAAAATTATAATAATATCCATTTTGCCACGTAACGTTAGTGAGAAAATAACTTGAACGTTCAATGCCCAACTATAAATTATGATTTTTAGCAATTTTTTCTGTGTCCAAGTACTGAGTATAGGAACACTCCTTTTTCATTAAAGGGATCTATTATTGGACAGCAAGCTTACATGCTTCGCATTTAAAACAAATTTTTTCACTTAAAAACGAAAAAGAATTTTAAAGATAATTTTTTTCATCAGGCATTATTATGCATTCATGGATTCTCAATAAATTTGTTTTTCCTATTTTAAAACGTCATCTATTCTAGAGTAGTAATTATGTTAGACTGTCCAACTACTGGTGCTATTTTTATTTCTGTCTAACTACTGGGTACTTTACCCTACTTGGTTGCAGAGTCAAAAGACTCAAAAGAGAAAAACTCGTGTCGTCACTTACTTTGGCTGAGCGCTCAGCTATACAGCTATATAGCTGACATTTCCACTCTTCTCCTCGTAGGCGCGAATTCGGTATACCCCTTCCATGCGTCTCCAAGATATGCGCCTATATGGACATTTTCACGCGAATCCACTCCTCTCCTCGTAGGCGCACACCCCAACCGTGCTTCTCAAATAAAAAAAATAAAAAATGTGCACCTGGTTCAGCCGGTTGGCCGCAGCAGAGCGCTCGAACCACTGGAAAAAAGTGGGCACACTCCGTAGCATGGCAGTCAGCAATCTCACTACTAATCTCTGCCCGCACAGACATACTCTTCGCGTTCGCTCATGTGTGTGTATGCATCGACTTTTACCTAACAAAAACAAAAATGTTAAGTTAGTTTGATGTGTTGCTAAGTTAATATTTTAATATAAGGAGTTTCTGAAGCCTTCATACACTGGCAATAAATATTATTCTTCCTAAAGAATCTGTAGCCTTGAAAAGTTCTGAAATCCAAACATAAAAACGGTAGAGTTTTTTTTTGCACAACACACAATGTGTATGACACTCGTATTGTATTACTGTTTAGTACTTGTACTTTAACAAAATCAAACTTAATAATATTAATTTTTCACTGGTACTATACATAAATCTCTTTTTAAATAGATTGAAATAATACCCTAAAATTTTCATATACTTTCGACGTAGCAAGACATTATTGTATTTAATGTGAGGTTTGCATAAACTACCAGTCAAAACTCAATATTATTTAGTCTGATTTTGTTAAAGTACGAGTACTAAACCGTATTGCACTATGAGGATCATACAAAGTGTATGTTGTGCAAAAAAAACTCTACCGTTTTTGTGTTTGGATTTTAGATTTTTTCAAGGCTACAGATTCATTAAGAAGAATAATATTCATTGCCAGTGTATAAACGCTTCAGAAACTCCTTACATTAAAATAATAACTAAACAACCCATCAAACTTACCTAACTTTTTTGGTTTGTTGAAAGGTATTTTTATGGGTATATCACAACTTTTCAGGAAAATACTATTTTTTAAATGTATGTTCTAAGAAACCTAATTACATTAGATATTGTTCATACTAGAAAGTACTGGACATACACGAAGTCTGTACAACATAGCTACGGTGATCTAAAATGGTTCCAATAAATTTCTACTTAAAGAAGATCATATAAAGATGTTTTAAATATATGAATGTGTACAGAGGTTAATTTGTACAAATAATTCATGAATTTACGGAACGAAAAAAATTTTTTTGAAAATACTGTTTTAGAATTTTTACCTATAATGCTTTTCTTTTTTTCTCTCTTTTATTGAACTACTTAATCATATGATTCTCAAAAACTTTTTTTAAGCTTTGACATGAATTAAATTTTTCTTTTTGGATAAAATACTTTAGTAATTGTACGCATCATAAATTCCGAAAGTGTCATTTATTCAACTAGCTTCCATTCATATATCTTTTTTATGTATTAATAGAATCTAAACTTTCCCAATTACAGTTATTCAATAACTCAGTAATTCTCACATTAACTAATAATTTATTACGAAAATACGTGCGAAAACCGTAAAGCGAAGTACAAATTACTCAAAAGAACTTGCTTTTAATAAACGATTTCTTATTTTACTTGTACTTAAAGAATTGATTATTAGTGTATAAATATTAACTACTTAAATCGCTAAATAGCATAAGTCTTAGGTTTACAGCTTATTCTTTACAGCAGCTTAAAAAATCAAATAAGTTTCCCATTATCGATCAAATTATTCTCATACTACTACAGTTGTGTTACAAAATTTTTTGTAAGTAGCTGTTTTATTTATCTATACGTAAACCAATTAATTTCTCGATTGCATCGTTCACTCATGATACACGGCTAAATATACATATATAAATATAAATTTATGTTTTTTTTAAATTAATCATCACTTGTAGGCTCAGACATAACATTCTTTTACACAAGCATAGTGTTAATTAGCCATCGGTGCACCTGAGTTAAGACCAGATGTTTGTATACGTATAAAAACATCTGGACCAACTCAGTCACACCTATGATCACGTAGACGAAGCATCAGAGAAACAATTAATCCGAGAATCAAGAACAGTCAAAAGAGCGAGACCTGAATGGTGACCAGACGATCACCCATCCAAGTACGAACCGTGCCAAATGCAGCTTAACCTTGGAGATCAACGGAACTGCAACTCTACCCACCTGAAAAAAATATCTGAATTCTATGTAGAATTACTTCTGTAAAACTTTCAGGAAAGCCACATAGCATTACACACGGTTTTACATATGGCATCACATAAAGGGTTTTAGCATGGTGATGCCATATATTATTCCATATAGAAAAACACATGGAATTACTAATTGGAAAAAGAAGAAATTTCTATCATCTAGAAATAACTGCAAAAGACCATAATAAGTTATTTGCGGTAAACAATTTGTCTCGCCATCGGGATGATAACTCCACAACAAGGGGGTTCAGCTGATTTTACTTCTATAGAAAAAAATTTTATTTTTTTATATTTTTTTTTTGTTCCTAAAATATAACTTGAATCCCCTTGTTTTCGAGTCATCATCCAGATGGTAACACTACGTGTTCACTGTGAATGACGCATTATAGTATTCTGCAGTTATTTCTAGATGACAAAATTTTTTCCTTTTTCCAATTTGTAATTCTATGTGTTTTTTCAAATAGAATTACATATGGCATTACCAAGCTAAAACTCCTTATGTTATGCCATACGTAAAACCATATGTAATACCACATGGCTTTCCTGAAGGTATTACAGAAGTAATCATACACAGAATTCCGTCTTTCTTTTTCAGGTGGGTACCGTTCCGCCACTGCGACCAATTTATGATTATATCATTAAAAACTGATATATTTAGTAAAAGTATTTCATATATTATAAATATTTTAAATTAAAATTTTTTTTTAAACAAATCGATATTTAATTATTGTTGATTTAAATTTTTGATGATCTGATATTAAGTGATCTATCTTTTCTGCATAAATAAATATTTTATTAATTATATATATATATATATATATATATATATATATATATATATATATATATATATATATATGTATATATATATATATATACACATGTATATATGTATACTACTTGACGTGAGATTAACAAATGTGAAATAAAAAAAAAAAATCAAATCAAAAAAATTTATTATTATTTAGTGAAGTATCGTAAGTAAATAATCTTATTAAATATCGACAGGTAAGTACCGTTCGTGCAGGATTCCTATTTGAACGTGATAAAACTGGTAGTAAGTATGATAATGTACATTAACTGTTAAATTATCTGTATCCATCTTACAGGGTATGTCGTCAATCTCTCCGTATTCAATATCGATAAGGAGGTACTGCTGGGACAGAATTTCTGTCTGCACGTAATTGATTTGAAATGAGTATAATGATGTGAATTAACCAATCAATTATATACATTTCTCTCAAAAGGCATGTCGTTAATTTCTTCGTATTAAATATCAACAGGTAGAAACCGTTGAAGCAGGATTTCTATCTAAACGTAATTAATGTGGTAGTGCGTATAATAATGTAAATTAAATAATGAGTTATCTATATTCCTCTTACAAGGTATGTCGTCAATCACTCCGTATTACATATCGAATGGTAGGTACCGTTAGGGCAGAATTCCAATCTGAAAAAATTGATTTGATAAAGAGTAAAATAATGTAAATTAACTAATAAATTATGTACATCCCTCCCACAGGGAATGTCATCAATCTTTACGTAATGAATTTTGACAGGTAGGTACTGTTCGGGAACGATTGCTATCTTAACGTGATTAATGTAGTAGTAAGTATAATAATGTAAAGTTATTAATAAATTATTTACATTTCTGTTACAGGGTATGTCGTTCATCCCTCCGTATTAAATATCGACAGGTAGCCACCATTGGGGCAGGATTCCTATCTGAACGTAAGTAATTTAGAAGTGAGTATGATGATGTAAATTTACTGATGAATTATATGCTCTCCCCTTCCAATGTATGTCATCAATCTCTCCGTATTAAATATTGACAGGTAGGTACCGTTGGGGCAGGATTTTTGTCTGAACGTGATTAATATGGTAGTGATTGTGATATTGTGAATGACATGATTAATTATTTACATTCCTAATACAAGATTTATCGTCAGTCTTTCCGTATTAAATATTGACAGGTAGATACCGTTGGGGCAGGATTTTTGTCTGAACGTGATTAATATGGTAGTGATTGTGATATTGTGAATGACATGATTAATTATTTACATTCCTAATACAAGATTTATCGTCAGTCTTTCCGTATCAAATATAGAAAGGTAGGTACCGTTGAGGCAGCATTCTTAACTAAACGTTATTAATTTGGTAGTAAGTATCATTATGTAAAGTTATTGATAATTTATTTATATCTCTCTTACAGAGTATGTCGAAAATTTTTTTGTAATGAATATTGACTGATAGCTATTGTTAAGGCAGCATTCCTATCTAAACGTTACAAAGTTGGAAGTAAGTATCATAATTTAAATAAATGATAAAAAATAACTGTATCTATCTAACAGAGTATGTTGTTAATCTCTTCGTATTGAGTTTTGACAGATAGGAACCGTTGACACAGGATTCCTATCTGAAGGTGATTAATTTAGTAGTGAGTATATTATTGTAAATTTACTGATAAATTATCTACATCTCTTTGGCAAGGTAAACGTCAATCTCTCCGTATTAAACAACGATGGGTACGTACTGTTCAGACAAGATTTTTATCTCAACGTGATCATGTTGGTAGTGAGTATATTAATGTCAATTTACTTGTAAATTATCTACATTTCTCTTACAGGGAATGTCGTCAATCTCTTCGTAATAAATATCGACAGGTAGGAATTTTTTGGGCAGAATTGTTATCTGATTATAATTTATTTGGAAGTGAGTTATTCAACGTAAATTTACTAATGAATTATATTTATTTCTCTTAGAGAGTATGTCGTCAATCTCTCCGTATAAAACATTGGCGGGTAGGCACCGTTAGAGCAGGATAACTATCTTAACGTGATTAATTTAGTAGTGAGTATAGTAATGTAAATTCACTGATAATTCGTATATACTCCTCTTACAGGGTATGTTGTCAATCTCTCTGTATCAAGTATCGAGGTAGTTACCGTTAAAGCAGGATTACTATCTTGTCGTGATTAATTTGATCGTGAAAATAATAAACTAAATTTACTGATAAATTATACACATTTCTCTTACAGAGTATGTCATCAATCTCACCGTATTGAAAATTGACAGGTAACCACTGTTGGGGCAGGATTCCTATCTAAACGTAATAAAATTAGTAGTGAGAAAACTAATGTAAAATACCCGATATCTAATCTTTATCCCTTTTACAAGGTATGTAGTCAATCTGTCCGTATTTTATATCAATAGGTAGGTCCTAATAAGGCAGGATTCCTATCTAAACGTGATTTATTTCTAAGAAATAATGATAATGTTAATTAACTAATCAATTATCCATATCCCTCTTGCAGCGTATGTCGTCAATCTCTTCGTATTAAATTTTGACATGTAGATACTAGTAGTTTAACATTTTCATCTGGTCGTAATTAATTAAATAGTGAGTATAATAATGTTAATTAACTGATAAGTTATCTATATCCCTCTTATTTGTTAGTAAGTATAATAATGTAAAGTTACTGATAAATTAGATACGTTTTTCTTACAGGTTATATCTTCAATCTCTTTGTATTAAATATCAAGATAAAGGTACCATTAATGCATGACTTTCATCTGAACGTGATAATTATGTTAGTGATTGTGATATTGTAAATTTTTTGATAAATTATGTACATCGTTTTCACAGGGTATGTCGTCATTCTCTTCATATCAAATATTGACAGGTAGGTACCGTCGGGGCAGAATTCCTATCTAAACGTACTTGATTTGGTAGTTAGTATGATGATGTAAATTAACTAATGAATTATCTATATCCTCCTTACAGGGTGTGTCGTCAATCTCTAAGTATTCAATATTGACTGGTAGGTACCGTTAAAGCAGGATTTCTATCTTAACATAATTTGTTTGATAGGCAGTATAATAATATAAATTTACTAACGGATTATATACATTCCTCTTAAAGGGTATATCGTCAATCTCTCCGTATTAAATATTGACAGATAGGTACCATTGGGGAAGGATTTCTATCTGATGGTGATAATGATGGTAGTAGTTGTGATATTGTAAATTAACTAAAAAATGTTTTACATCCCTTTTACAGGGTATGCCGTTGATCTCTTAAAGTTTAATGTTGACAGGTAGGTCCCGTTGGAACAGGACTCTGATCAGAACGCGATTAATTTGGTAGTGAGTATGATACTGTTAATTTACTGATAAATTATCTACATTCTTCTTACATGGTGTTTCGTCAAATTCTTCATATTCAATCGAATTAAGTAGGTACTATCGGGGCGCAATTCCTATTTCAACTTGATTCTTTTGGTTGTTAGTAACATTATGTAAATTTACTGATAAATTATATTTATTCCTCTTACAGGATTTATCTTTAATCTCTCTGTATTGAATATTGACGAGTAGGTACCGCTGGGTAAAGATTTCTTACTGAATGTAATGAGTTTGGTTGTGAGTATTATGATACAAATTTTCTTATAAGTCTTATATATTCCTCCTACAGGGTATATTGACAGTTTCACCGTATTAAGCATCGACAGGTAGGCATCATTAGGGCAGAAGTCCTATCACAACGAGATAAATTTTAACCATTTTCAGGTAGAAAACCTGCCCTAACAGTTATTAACTGTCAATATTAAACACAGGAATATTAACGTTATAACCTGTGAGAGGTATGAAAATAAGTTATCAGTAAGATTACATTATTATACCTACTATCAAACTAACTACGATTACAAAGAAATCCTGCTTCATCGGTAATCTCCATTTGGAATTAAATACACAGAGATTGACGATCCACCCTGTACGACAGATGTAAATAATTCATAACTCAACTTACATTATTATACTACCTACTAAGTTACTCACGTTTCAATAGTAATCTTGCCCCAATGGTATCTACTTTTTGTTATTGAATACGAAGAGATTGGTGATTTATACTGTAAAAGGGATGTTGATAATTAATGAGTAAATTTATATTAACATACTAACCACCCAATTAACTTCGTTTTAATAGAAATTCTGCTTCAACAGTACCTACTTGTCAATATACAATACAGGAAAATTCCTAACGTACACTTGAAGACGAACACAGATAAATTATTAGAAAATTCACAATATTATACTTACTACCTAATGAATCACGATCAGATGGAAATCCTGCCCTAAAGGTACCTACTTTTTGATATCAAATACGGAGAGATTAACGACTTATTCTGTAAAAGAGATGTAAAAAAATTATTAGTAAACTGACATTAATGTATTCACTACTTAATTAATCACGTTCAGATGAAAACCCTGCCACATTAGTAGCTCCCTGCCGTTATTTCATACAGAGTAATTAACAACATACCCTGTAAAAGAAATGTTTATAAATTATAAGTAAATTTACGTAATCACCATTACTATCAAATAAATCACATTCAGATAGTAATCCTGCCTTAACGGTACCTACCAGTCGATATCTAATATGGAGAGATATACGATATAACTTGTAAAAGAAATGTAGATAATTTATCAGTAAATTAACACTCTAATACTTACTACATTATTAATCACGTCCAAATAGGATTCCTGCCTTAACGGTACCTAACTGTCGATGTTTTATATAAAGAGATTGGTGGTAGACCTTGTAAGAGAAATGTAAATAATTTATCAGTAAATTTACATTATCATACTCCTCAATGAATTGATAATGTTCGGATAAAAATTTTGTCCCAACGGTACCTACCAGTAGATATTTAATACAGAGAGCTCTATGACTTACTCTGTAAGTGGGATGTGGAAAATTAGTCAGTTATATTTCATTATTATACTTACTACCATAATAATCACATTAAGATGCCAATTCTGTTCAAACGGTTTCTTTTTGTCAATATTCAATACAAAAAAATTGTTGACATATCCTGTAAGAGAAATGTTGAGAATTGATCAGTAAATTAACATTATTTTACTGACTACCAAATAACTCACGTGCAGATGAGTATCCTGCTCGAACGAGACCTACTTGTCAATGTTTAATACGGATAGATTGACAATATACCCTGTAAAAGGGACGTAGATAATTCATCAGTAAATTTACTTCATTATACTCCCAACAAATCTTATCATGTTTAGATAGAAATTCTGCAGCAACGAAACCTACCTATTGTTTTTCTACGCTAAGAGATTGACGAAATACTTTGCAAAAGGAATGTACATTAATTATCAGTAAATTAATTTAATCATACTCACTACCAAAGTGGTCACTATTAGATAGTAATCCTGCTTTAACGGTATCTAACTGTCAATATTTAATATAAAAAAATTCACGACATACCGTATAAAAGAGAAATTGATAATTTATATTAGGGCATACTTTATTATACTCACTACAAAGTTACCAACGTTTAGACAAGAATCCTGCCCTAAAGAAACTTACTTATCGATATTTAATACGGAGAATGGACGATATACCCTGTAAGAGGGATGTAAGTAATTTATTAGTAAATTTAAATTATCATACTTACTACGAAATTAATTATGTTCAGATAGGATTCCTACCCAGACGGTACCTACCGGTCGTTATTTAGGACAAAGAGATTGACGGTATCCTCTGTAAAAGGGATATAGATAATTCATTGCTAAATTGACATTATCATACACAATACTAAATTCATCATGTTTAAAAAGGAATTCTGCATCAACGGTACCTACCTGTCGATATTTTATACGAAGAGATTAACGATGTACCCTGTAAGAGGAGTGTTGATAATTTATCAGTGGATTTACTTTATCATACATATTACCAAATTAATCACGTTTGAAAAGGAATCCTGCCCTAACGGTCCTTTTTTTCGATATTTAATATAAAGAGATTCAAAACATACTCTGTTAGAGGAACGTTTATAATTTATTAATAAATTTACATTACAATACTCACTACTGAAATAATTAGGTTTAGATAGGATTCCTGCCCTAACGATACCTACACGTCCATATTTGATACAAAAAGATTGACGACATACCCTGTAAAAGGAATATAGATAATTTATCAGTCAATTTATAATATCACACTCATTACCGAATTAGTCACGTCCAGATAGGAATCCTGTTCAAACGATACCTGTCGATATTCAATTCGGAGTGATTGACGACATACCTCTTGAAAGACAAATAAATAATTTATGAGTTAATCTACATTATTATACTTACTACCTAAATAATAACGGTTAAATAAAATCTGGCTCCAACAGTATTTAGCTGTTTTTATTTAATACAAAAGAATTGACGACATATTGTAAGAGGGATATCGATGATTGATCAGTAGATTTAATTATCATACTTACTACCAAATTACTCACATTTAGATAAGAATCCTGCTCTAATAGTGCCTACCTGTCGTCATTAAGTACGGAAAGATGGACGATTTATCCTGTAGAAAGATATTATTAATTTATCAGTAATTTTAAATTATTATACTTACTACCAAGTAAATCATGTTCAGATAAAAATCTAGCTCAATCGTACTTATCTGCTTATATTTAATACAAAGGAATTAACGGAATACCCTGTGACAAAAATACATTTGTTGTATCAGTTGATTAAAATCTCATACGAACTTGTAAATTAATTCTGCTTAGCTTAAAATACTGCCCCAACGGTACCTACCTGCTAATATTTAATACAATGAGATTAAAGACATACCTTGTCAAAGAGGTATAAAAAATTTATCAGAAAATTTACATTATCATACTCACTACCAAATTTATCACGTACAAATAGGAATTTTGACATACCCTTAAAGAGGGTTGTAAATAAATCATCAGTAAATCAACATTATCATACTACCAAATTATTTTCGTTGAGATTCTAATCCTGCCCTAACAGTACCTACCTATCAGGTGAATCAGATTCAAATAGAAATCCTGCTTCAACCATACCTACATGTCAATATTCAATACGGAAAGATTGACGATGTACCCTGTGAAAGTGGTATAGATAATGTATTTGTTAATTTACAATATCTTACTCACTACCAAATAAATCCCATTCAAATAGGTATTCTGTCCAAACAGTACCTACTTTTTAGATTCTAATACAAAGATCTTTACGGTGTACCCTGTGAAAGAAATATAAAAAATTTTTCAGTAAATTCAGATCATCTTACTTGCCATTAATTTAATCACCTTTCGATAGAAATTCTGGCTCACGGTCCCTATTCATTGATTTTTAGCACTAAGAAATTTATGACATACCCTGTAAGAGCGGTATACATCATTTATTAGTTAATTTACATCATTATACTTGCTACAAAATTTATTACATTGGAATAGGAATGCTGAATCAACGCACTGAAAAAAAAGAACTGCTAGTACGACCGCGGACAAATGCTAAAATAGCAGTGGCCTCACATGCAGGTAGGTGCACAGCTATTATCACTGTAGTCCACAGCTAGCACAATTGCAGACGACCCATGCTGTTTCTGCGTTGCTCGTCAACAGTCATTTGCACCGTTGTGCCCTGCTTTCATGTCTTCGTATAGAATTGTACCATAGACAAATGTATTTCTGATTTGCTGTTACTCTGAGGTTTATTTTATATAATTGTAACATCGGTGTATCCACATTAATTTTTTTTCCTCTTGCTTCAAATCTTTCCGTGCCGATTTTAAAATACAAAACGCAGGGGCCAACGTGCATCTGCAGAGAGGTGAATCACCTACAAGAATGCTCGTAGCTAAGGTACTACGACCATGCATGACTCACTTACATGCACGCTGGCCCACGCTGACCGGTAATGCAAAATAAAATATTTTTCTACAACCATCGATACAAAAGTTTAACTGGTAACAGTTAAACTGAAATATTAAATTCAGATATAATGTTAGATAAACATAAGGTTGAACATTAGGATAGCTTAGAATTAATGCATAGAAATAAGCGAAAATATTATTACAAGCCAGAATCATACAAACAACCAGTACGTACTACACCACTAGCAAACAACTGCATTACATATTAACTATAACAAATTTGGTACACAACTTTAGTAACCTTCAAAGAACTATCCGATTTTTACAATTAGATTTTCGGCTATTGTCTTTTCTTCAAAATTTTCCCCCGGCAAGCTTTCCTGCGTTTTTCGAGCCAGCGCGTGACCGAGGTCCGCTTCTCGCAATAAAAAGGCCCGTAGACCCAGAGGATAATCAGTTTGCAGTTCGTAGTTCAGAGTTTGACTCGACTCGACTCGGCTCGAAGATAGCCCTTCAAAGTGGACTGAGTAGTAAGAGTCCGCCTCTGCTACAACCCAGTCTACTGCGAAGTGAGGTAAACCACTTTAATTCGGCACGCGAAATTCGACGATACCCTTCGAAGTAGACTGAGTAGTGAGAGCCCGACTCTGCTACAACCCAGTCTTCTGCGAAGCGAGGATACTGTCGAATTTCGCTACCACCCTCGTACGATCTACTGGTTGCCAGAGTCCGTCTCTACTGCCACTTGATCTTCCTCGAGAGCGACTTACATTCACGCTGGTTCAACGTCTGTATAACAACTTTCGCGTTTAAATAAAAGTAAGTGACCACATATCATATTCTTTCTTTTGACCAAGTGTTTCATTTTGCGCGAATACCATTACTCGCCCTAGTATTGGCACCCGCGGATCACCGGGAAGTGTAAAGTGTTTTCGTTTGCGCGAACGCCATATTAATACCCGCGGATCACCGGGAAGTATAAAGTGTTTTCCGCGAACTCCACTACTCGCCACAGTATTGGCACCCTTCGGTCACCGGTAATAACAAATTAATCTTCAGTATAAAGTGTTCTTCGCGAACGCCATTACTCGCCACAGTATTGGCACCCTTCGGTCACCGGTAATAACAAATTAATCTTCAGTATAAAGTATTCTTCGCGAACGCCATTACTCGCCACAGTATTGGCACCCTTCGGTCACCGGTAATAACAAATTAATCTTCAGTATAAAGTGTTCTTCGCGAACGCCATTACTCGCCACAGTATTGGCATCCTTCGGTCACCGGTGATAACAAATTAATCTCCAGTATAAAGTGTTCTTCGCGAACGCCATTACTCGCCACAGTATTGGCATCCTTTAGTCATCGATAATGTCAAATTAGCCACGGACAATGCGTTGCCCTCCGTGGTAATAATACTATTAGAATAACAACGAACGATCGAGTTAAGGCAAATGCTTACCGTGATATTAGTGTGTCAAGGTCAAATTACATACGATATCCTTACTCGTGACGGTGTTAACTGTTTTTAGATCGTGAACGAGATATACACCGCTCTTGACAAAAGAAAACCGCGAGCAAGTGCATCGGAATATTGCACAGCAGTCAATCTTAGTCGCGTGAAGGCAATTGTACCCCTTTTTTGAGTAACGCGTCTTTAAGCTGAATTACCCTTTTAACCCCGCGTCCCACCTACGCGCCCAGTGTGAATCCCGAGCTATTGAGCGAAAGCTTAGGCTCAAATAATACGTTGCGCCGACGTAACATAATAAAAAGTAAGTATTAGGAGCTCATTACAATTTGGCTATCTGCGACTTAGAAAAACCATTTCTCCTGATGGTGTATGTTTCGAGAAAGCAGTTGAAATCAACATTCATGAAAAAAAAAAAAAATTGTTTTCCAACATACAAGACAAAATAGTATAGTATGTACGAGTTTGCGAAGGCTTCGATTTACGAACTGAGAGGTTTACGGCACGAGCCGGAATGCGGTTCGTAAGGAAGCCTTTTCGACCGAGTTTCGTATACTATTTTTTCGCCTGAGAACCCAAAATCAAGCGGCAAAGGTGCTATTTTGAGGTTAGAAGGCGGAAAAAGTGTTTTATGTTAATGAATTGCAATATAATATATTAAATTATAAGTTACGTATTGTATTTTTAGTTGAAAATAATGGTGACGAAAAAATTATTTTTTGAAATGTTGATAAGATCTATGTTTACGACAATGATGTATTTTTAGCACTCAAACCGTTACTGTATAAGTCTTTTTACGAGCACTACTCTGCTTATAAAGTAAAAAAATAGATTCAATTGAATTTAAAAACGGCAGTGATATTCTACTTATGCAAGAATGTGTATTATTTGAAAAAAACGATAATTTTTTGTTGTTCCAAAATACATATTGTAATGTAATTTGAAATTTTTTCAACTGTATGCATATTTACCTCTTATGAGGTAAGAACCTTAAATATGAAACAAAATGTATGCATAAACATTGTACTATTACGTCTATTTTAAAGTATTGTCTTTCCACTTTTACACTCTTTTGGCTTATATAATAGAAATAATAAACTAAATATTTTAATGATTTTGATTTGTTTATTTTAGACTAGTCATTGTTACACAATTATTATACTAGCTCTACCGGGCACAACAGTACAAATGACTGTTGGCGAGCAATGCAGAAACAGCATGGGTCATCTGCAGTTGTGCTAGCTGCGGACTACAGTGATAATAGCTGTGCACCTACCTGCATGTGGCGCCACTGCTGTTTTAGCATTTGTCCACGGTCGTACTAGCAGTTCTTTTTTTTCAGTGCGGTACCTGCCTGTCGATATTCAATACACAGGACTTGACGGCTTACTCTGTAAGAGAGATATAGATAATTGATCAGTTCATCCACTTTCTTATACTCACTACTAAATTGATAACGTACAAATAGGAATCCAGCCTCAACAGTACCTAAATGTCGATATTTAAAACGGAGAAATTTATGACAAACACCGTAAGAGGAATATGGATAATTAAGCAGTAAATATAGTCTGACATACACACTACCAAATTAATCATGTTCAGATAGAAATCCTTTCGTAATGGTGTCTAAATGTCAATATTCAATACGGAGACATTAACCTCACACTCTCTAAGAATGATGTGGATAAATTATCAGTTAATCTACATAATCATACTCACTACAAAATTCATTACGTTTAGATAAAAATCCTGATCTAACAGTACCTACTCGTTGATATTAATTAAGGAGGCAAAAATGACATACCTTCTAAGAAAAATGTAAATAATTGATGTGTAGATTTAAATTATTATACTAACTTCCAGATTAATCTCGTTTCAATAGGAATCCTGCCCGACGGTACCTACCTGTCGATATTCATCACGGAAAATTTGACGACATACTCTGTAAAAGGGATAAAAATAATTTATCAGTAAATTCGCATTATCATGCTTACTACCCAATTAAACACGTTCAGTTAGAAATCCTGCTCCAACGGTGCTTCCTGTCCATGTTTAATACAGAGAGATTTACAATATACCCTGAAAAAGAAATGTAGATAATTTATCAGTGAATTTATATTATCATACTCACTACCAAATTAATCCCGTTCACATGGGAATCCTGCTGCGAAGGTATAAATCCACCGATATTTAGTACGTAAATTGACAACATACCCAGTAAGAAAAAGGTATGTAATTTATTAACAAATTCATATTTTGAAACTCACTACCTAATTAATCACGTTTGAATCGAAATCTTGCCGTAACATTTCCTACCTGTCGATATTCAATACGAAGATATCGACGGTATACTCTGTAAGAGAGATTTAGATAATTTATCAGGCTATACACATTAACATACTCATAACTAAATTATTCACGTTAAGATAGAAATCCTGCTCTAACGTTACTTACTTGTCGATATTTGATACGGAAAGATTAAAAATATACCCTGTAAGAGAAATGTAAATTATTTATGAGTCAGATAAGATCATTATACTCACAACCAAATTAATCCTGTTTTAATAGGAATCCTGCCCTAACGGTGCCTACCTGTCGATAGTTAGTATGGAGAACTTGACGACATACTCTATAAGAGGAATATGGAAAATAAATTCGTGGATTTCCATTATTATACTTACTGCCGCATTAATCACGTTCAGATAGAAATATTGCCCTAACAGTATCTACCTGTTAAAATTTAGAACGGAAAAGTTAACGATATACCCTGTAGAAAGGATATAAATAATTTATCAGTAAATATACAATGTTATACTCACTTCTCAATAAATTACAATCGAATAGAAGCCCTGCTTTAACGGTACCTACCTTCCGATATTCAATACGAGAGATTGACAAAATACTTTATAAAAGGAATGTAAATAATTTATCATTAATATTTCATTATCATACTGACTACCAAATTAATCACGTTTAGACAAAAATTTTGCCCCAACAGTACCTAGCTGTCAGTATTAAATACGAAAATATTGCGATATACCCTGTAAAAGGGATGTTTATAATTTACCAGAATGTTCACATTATTATACTCACTACAAAAAAAATACGTTCAGATAGGAATCTCGACTCAACGATACCTACCATTCGATATCAAATACGAAACGATTGATAATCTACCCTGTTAGAGGGATGTTAATAACTTATTCGTCAATTTTTACAATTAAACTCACTACCAAATTTATCAATTTTAGATAGAAATCCTGCTCAATGATGCCTACCTGTCAATATTTGATACAAAGGGACATACCCTGAAAGAGGGATATACATAATTC
Source organism: Copidosoma floridanum (assembly GCF_036245765.1). Lineage (NCBI taxonomy): Eukaryota > Metazoa > Arthropoda > Insecta > Hymenoptera > Encyrtidae > Copidosoma > Copidosoma floridanum. The sequence continues at coordinate 38,143,578 of NW_028321907.1, read as the reverse complement.
ATTAGTTAATCTACATTATCATACTCACTACCAAATTATTTAATTTCAAATACGAATCCTTTTCTCACGGTACCAACCTGTCGATATTTAATGCGGAGAAATTGACGACATACTTCGTAAGAGTAACACATACAATTTATGAGTAAATTTACATTATTATACTCATACCAATGTTATTAGGTTTAGATGGAAATCCTGCTTTAACGGTACCTGCCTGTCAATATTTAGTATGAAGAGAATGACAATATACCCTGTAGATGAGATGAAGATAATTTATCAGTAATTTAACATAATTAAAGTTAGTTCCAAATTAATTGAGTTTAGACAAAAATTCTGCCCTAGCGTACCCTGGTCGTGAATATTTAATACGAAAAGATTAAGGATTTACCCTGTAAAAGAAATGCAGATAATTTGTCAGTAAATCTTTATTATTTTACTTACTACCAATTTAATCACGTTTAAATAGGAATCTTGCCCCAACGGTACCTACCTGTCGATATTTAATACGGAGAGATTAATGAAAATTCTGTAAGAGGGATATAGATTAGGGTGGTCGTTGAAATTTAAATTTTTTCAGGTGCCCAAAAAAAAACCTTTTTTTTGACAAAAAACTATGGAAAACATTTTCCTTTTTGAAAAAAAAAACACGTGCCGCCGGCCAATTGAAGTTTATTTTTCGATAAAATTGCAGTTTTTATCCAACCATTCTAAAGATCTAAATTTTAATCAAAAATGATGAAAACGTGCTTGTAGGATATTAAATTCTCTACATAATAGTGTCTTTCCATTTTTAATAAAGTTAATGTAATACATTTTATTTTTCATAATTTAGGAAAAATAAATTGCTTAGTCTTCGAAATAATGATTGAAAAGCGGTAATGAATTTATTAATAAGATTACTCAGATCAATATTAACTTCATTAAAAATCAAAGACACTATTATGTAGAGAATTTAATATCCTACAAGCACGTTTTTGTCATTTTTTATTCAAATTTAAATCTTCAGAATATATTGAAAAAAAATGCAATTTTATTAATAAAATAAACTTCAATTGGTTGGCAGCACGTGTTATTATTTTTTTTTTTTTCAAAAAAGAGAATTTTCCCTGAAGTTTTTCGTCAAAAGGAAAGTTTTTTTTTGGGCGCCAGAAAAAATTTTATTTTCAATGACCACCGTAATATAGATAATTTATCAGTTGGTGTACATTATCATACTTACTACCAAATTAATCACGTTTAAATAGAAATACTGCCCCAACGGTACCAACCTGTTGATATTTAATACGAAAAGATTAAAGATATTTCCTGCAATAGGAATATAGATAATTTATGAGTGAATGAACACTATTATACTCACTACAAAAATAATCACGTCCAGATAGGAATCCTGTCCCAACTATGCCTACCTGTCGATATTCAATACAAGATCGACGATATTTCTTGTTATAGGGGTACAGATCACTAATAAAAACTTTTTTGATATACTCACTACCAAATTAATCATGTATAGATGGAAATCCAGCCTTAACGGTACCTACGTTTTGATATTAAATACAAAGAGATTGACGATCTACTCTGTAAAAAGGATTTTTACAACTTATTAGACATCTCATTTTATTTGACTTACTACCAAGTTGATTACATTCCGATAGGTATTCTGCTTTAACGGTACTAACCCGTCAATATTTAATACGAAGAAATTTACGACATGCCCTGTAAGATAAATGTATATAATTTATCAGTTATTTTATATTACCATACTCACCTCTAAGTAAATTCTAATTGAATAGAAATCCTGCCCTAATGGTACCTTTCTGTCGATATTTAATACAGAGAGATCGACGACATACCTTGTGAGAGAGAATTGTATAATTCATCAGAAAATTTACATTATCACACTCGCAACCAAATTAATCACCTTCGAATAGAATTCCTGTCCCAACAATGGTTAACTGTCGATATTCAATACAGAGGGATTGATGACTTACTGTGTAAGAGAGATGTAGATAATTTATCAGTAAATTTACATTATCATACGCGCAACAAAATTAATCATGTTCAGATAGTAATCCTGCCCAACGGTATCTACCTATCGATATTTGATTCAAAGAGATTGAAGGGATAACAAGTAAGGAGGATATAGATAACTTATTAGTAAATTAACATTATCATACTAACTACCACATTAGTTATGGTTAAATAGGAGTCCCGTCTCAACGACACCTACCTGTCAATATTTAATACGGAGAGATAGACGATATACACTGTAAGACGAATATAGATAATTTATTGGTAAATTAACATCATTATACTGACTACCTAATTAATTCCGTTCAGATAGAATTCCTGCCCCAACGGTACCTACCTTTAAATGTTTAAGACTGAAATATCAACGATATACCTTGTAAGAGGGATGTCAATAATTTATCAGTAAAATTACATCATTGTACCCACAACAAAATCAATCATGTTAAGAGAGAAATCTTGCCTCAACAGTACCAACTTGTCAATTAATAATACAGAAAAATTAACTATTCACGCTGTAACAGAAATAAAGATAAATTATTAGTAAAATTATGCAACCCTACTCACTGCCAAATTTATCATATTCAGATATGAGTCCTGCCCTAATTGTATCTACCTGTTGATGTTTAATACAAAGAAATTCTCGACATACTTTTTAAGAGGGATGTAGATAACTTATCAGTTAATTTACATCATCATACTTATACCAAATTAAACGTGTTTAGGTAGAAATCCTGCCCCAACGGTACGTACCTGTTAATATTTAATACATAGAGATTTTCGATCAACTCTGTAAGAAGGACATCGATAATTTATCAGTCTATTAACATAACCATACTCACTACCTAATTAATTACCTTCAAATAGAAATTCTGCCCCAACAGTACCTACCTATCCATATTTAATACAGAAAGATTGCAAATATACCCTGCAAGAGGGATGTAGAAAATATATCAGTGGATAAACATTATTATAATGACTACAAGAATATTTACGTTCATCTAGGAATCCTGCCCCAACGGTACCTACCTTTCGACATACAATACAGAGCGATTGACGACACACCCTGTCGGAGAAATGTAGATAATTCATTAGTAGTTCTACATTATCATACTCACTACCAAATTAAACACGTTTTAATAGGACTCCTGTTTTTTTGGTACCTACCTGTTGATATCTAAGACGAAATGATATGCTATGTAAGAGAGGCGTCGATAATTTATTAGTAAATTCACGACATAAAACTCACTACCAAACTTATTACGTTTAGATAGGAATCCTGTTCCAACCATACCTACTTTTCGATATTGAATACCTAGAGATTGATGATCTAACGGGTGAAAGGGATTTTTAAATTTATTAGCCAATTTTTATCAATTTACTTACAACCAAATAAATCACGTTAGGATAGGAATCTTGCTTTAACGGTACCTACCCATCGATATTAATTACAGAAAAGTTGGGGGCATGACCTGTAAGAGAAATGAATATAATTTATCAGTTAATTCACATTACAATTCCCACTTACAAATGTATTCTGTTTAAATAAAAATCTTATTCAAGTGGTACCGAATAGTCGATATTTAATACATAAAGATTAACGAGATACTCTATAAGAGGGATGTACATAATTTATAAGTAAATTTACATTGTCAGACTCGCAACCGAATAAATCACGTCCAGATAGTAATCCTGCCCCAATGGTATCTACTTGTCGATATGTTATTCTAAGAGATTGACGATGTACCCTGTAAGAAAAATGTAGACAATTTATTAGTTAATTTACATTATCATACGCACTACCAATTTAGTCACGGTCTGATAGGAGTTCTATCCCAACGATCCCCACCTGTCGATATGTAATACGGAATGATGAACGATATACTCTATAAGAGAGATATAGAAGATTTACCAGTCAATCAACACTTTTATACGCACTACCCAATTAATCACATTTATATAGAATTTCTGCCCCAATGGTACCTACCTGCCAATATTTAATACAAAGAGATTGACGACATACTCTGTAGAAGGAATGCAGAAGATTTATCAGTAAATTTTTAATAATATACTTACTACTAAGTTAATCATGTTCAAATAGGAATCCTGCCACAATGGTACGTACCTGTCAATATTAAGTACGGAAAAATTTACGATATACCTTGTAAAAGAGATGTAGATAATTTGTCAGTAAATTTACATTATCATACTCAACCTAATTAATCAGGATCAGATAGGATTTCTACCCCAACGATACCTACTTTCGATATTTAATACAGAGTAATTGACGATATACCATGTAAGAGTTATATAGATAATTCATCAGTAGATTTGCATAATCATACTCACTATCTAATTAATCACGTTCAGATAGGATTTCTGCCCCAACGGTACCTACCTGCGAATATTCAATGCGGGGAGATAGACAATCAACTCTGTACGAGGAATGTAGATAATTAATCTGTAAATTTACATTATTATATCATTTATATACATTAATCTACATTATCATAATAATATACATTATCACTATTAATTCAATTACGTTAAGATAAGAATTCTGACCCAACGTTACCTACCTGTCTATATTTAATAGTGAGAGATTTTCGACATACCCTGTAAGAGGGATATATCATAGCTAATATATCAGGAAATTCAGGTTATTATACTTTTTACCAAATTGACACGTTAAAATAGGAATTCTGCATTAACGGTACCTACCGGTTGATATTAAATACGAAGAGATTGACGACATACTCCGTAAGAGGGATATAGATAATTTGTTAGTTATTTTACAGTATCATACTTACTACCAAATTAATCACGTTTAGATAGGAATCCCACCCTAACGGTATCTACCTGTCAATATTTAATACGGAGAGAATGACGATATATCCTGTAAGAGAGATAGAGATAGCTTATCAGTAAATTTAAATTATCATACTTACTAGTAGATTAATTATGATTAATTAGAAACCTTGCTCCACCCAAGGCTTCCAGATTTTCAGGAGTTCGCTGCATGCGCAGCGCACAGTTATTCTTTCTTTTCTCAAGTGCACTGAGTGGGGAGCTTTTTTTATACCTATACTTTTACTCAAGCCTTGCCCACTTTATACAACTTAAATACCAGTTCTTTTACGCTGTAAGTACAACCGCCGATGGTCGAGTGGGCTAAACCTTTTGTTGTTGCCGGGCTAACTAGCCAGGTTATCGGTTCTCGTCGATGCCCTATTTTTTTTTCTTTTTCTTACATGTTGGTTATAAATTTCTATTTACCTATTAACCAATGTTTACAAATAACTATTTTCTTACACACACCACAGTAAATACAAGTACTTCACATTATAAATCATTTTTGTGAATGTTGCTTGTTATAGTTCAAACACAATTTTTTAAAGCACTTTTATAAGAAAAGTGAATGCTAAATTTATTGAAAAAAAAAAATTAAAAAGTCTAGAAAATATATTTTGCATATTTACAGTTCTTTATAATCAGTAACTATGGAAAAAATACCCGACGAATTCTCCTTTTTTTACTGACATAATCATTTTCTGCCACAAATTATTTAATGTATTATTTAAAAACTACAGAACTACTTTTATAAGAAAGTTATTATGAAAAGGTAAATTAATTAAAATGTTTTATAACTAATTCATGATCTCTCTGTAGTTTTGCCAAGTTTGAGACCAGCTTATTTAATGTGGTTACATTACGCGCGCATTTTTTTATTTAATTCCATGTTACATAATTAAAAACAAAGTATTTGGCGAATTCATTAAAAACATCACTTCCATGAAAATAAGAAATTCAAACAATGTAACCCATTGAGAAAGTGTTACATGAAATAATAACATATTTAAAAAATGAGTTTTTAAAATTATTTATGTAAAAAAAATTTAATTTGACAAAAAACAATCCAAACGTTAATACCAATACTGGCCTCTGAAAGCATTAAAAAAGTTTTATATGCACATTTACAGTTTTTATTGTAGTGACGATGGAAGAGATACCTTAGAATTAAGCTGTTCTTGTTTTGACTTATACAAACATTAGATGCCTTAAATGATTCAAAGTGTTGTTTAGAAGCTTTAAAATTGACGTAATTAAGAACTGTGAGACTGCTATAACTTCTTATTAAACAACAAGCATTTATAGGGAAGTTTCCATTGCTGATTTTTTTTATAGATTATTATTTTGGATTTTTTCAACAAGTGGTAATCTCACTAACTTTTGGATTGTCAAGTAAATAAAATGATTTGTTTTACATAAATGTTTTAAATTATTGCTCGATGTTTTTTTTATACTTGAGCATAAGTTTAAATAAAAAATGCGTGCATAATGAGTTCATCTTCGGTATACGGGTCTCCACACCAAAAACAACGAGAGACAGGGACCGTGCGTTTATAAAAATTATCATACGTGAGGAAATTTAGGTACGTGTTTCAAGTTAAGTGCTAATAAAAAAATTATAGATGTGATGAGCTGCATTGTAAGGAATAAACATGAATTTTTAAATCATTGTTACTGAAAGTTTATACGAAAAAAAGCGCAAGACCAATTTTCTCGTTTAAAATATAATTGAAACATTTTAGTTGTGCTTTTTTTCGTACATATTGTCGAACTTTATTAAGTGATTTTTGAATCCACTAGGTGGCTGCGCCTCCTGTGCGCTCTACGAAACCGTTAAGTAAGAGAGTTTTACCATATTTACAAGCATTGATAGAAAAATTTTTTTTAATTGTCAGTGATGTTGAAGTTATAAAAAACAAGCTAGGGATCAACTCACCAAGTGTGGACTTAATTAATCGTGAGAAACGATAGAGTAAAGTTGCAAAGCTTTTTTTTCAAAAAAATAGTATTTTTTTTGATAAATTTTGTTATTTAACTAGTTACTTTAAAGGAACTTATTATTAAGGTAGAAAATTTAAATTTTCTTTTCATTATATATGTATTATATTCATCATAAAAAAATTATAAAATTTATTGCTGATAATTCAATTATTTATTATAAATTCCTATTAAGATATTTTAATCAGGATATTTACGTTTAAAGCGCATGAAATTCAGGGTTAGAACGATAGGATATTAATGTACTCGAGATATTTCAATTTTTGTGCGTATTGAATATTTGACGCTGAGTAAGTATCGTTTCTTAGCAACACCACATGTGTTGCATGTCTTTGTTTTATTGCTGTGGGATCACACACACACACTCACACACACACGTGTGTGTACGACTTCTATTCACCACATATATTTCATTATTTGTATTATTGATTAAATTGGACGATTTTACTATAAGGGAGTCATCCATGATATAAGTAAATAAGGTGTGTGACCTAACCGATTTAAATTTAGACTGTTCCTGCGCACATCCGTAATTCTGCCATGTTGGAATTGTGTAATCTACTTTGTTTACTTTAAGATATACATGCACTCATGACACTTACTTGAGAACTTGAGTGGTGCAATAAATTAATATTTACAATATGCCATCGTGTTCGCTTATATATAAATATTTTTACACGAATGAATGAACAGTCAAACATTTTTCTATCGTAGGTAGGCTATGCTCTGTACATTTCACTCACGATAGTTACGAGAAAAAGCCAGAACACTTAATCGTCCCTGGTGATACAAATATATTTATTTTATCCAAATCAGCTTTTCCAACAATAAAATTAGATTCCACATACGTATAAGAGACACTGTATTTTTTACAGGATTGTTATTTATCTTGGAAATAATTTAATCTCATGTAGTAATCTCAGATGTGCAACTAAAATAAAATTACAGCTTGAAGCCTCACTGAATACAGCAGCCTTTAAAACATTGAAACCTCTGTGATTTTTTAACTATTGTAGTACATAACTTATGATCCCTTTAAACTATTATGTAATAGTAGAATGAATTTGCTATTAATTTTTAAATTTTTATTTATTTTTGTAATTGCATTGCAGGCTGTTTGTATTTTTATAACCGGATAAGAACAATCACAATCAACCAAAATTCATTCATTAATTAAAAAAAAATTATAATAAACTTATTGATGATTTTTTTACCATAAATACGTACATGACTTACTTTAAATAATTTCTTTCTTAAATCCGGCAATAATTAATTTTTATTGTCTCAGCTCTATTCGAAATAACTGTTAAATGATGTTCTCTCGTTTTCAGCAACAATTTTAAAGCATAACTTTTAACATTGTAATGTAAGCTAAAACCTTCTTGAAACCGTTAACAATCCCATATTTTTGAAATACCGCTACATTCGGATCGGCTCAAATCCCAATATGTACGATGTGCGGATGAGGCACGCTATTGGAGAGTCTCGGACTCATCGGAAATTTCCGCCATCACACACCTTATCTACTTACATTATAGAGTCATCTATCCGCCCCCCCCCTCTGCATTGTTGTTCTCTACCATTATCTACAAATCCGCATGTCACGGTAAAATGATATGTACCAGTATCTTTATTATATGATATCCTAGTGTTTAGATCATATAAAAAACACTACAGAGTTCCCTAGGAGGAAGTGATGGGGCGGAGTCTCAAACCCAATGCCTCCAGGCAGAAAGCCAGTGCTCTAGCATCTTAGCCACTGAGAACTCCCAATACTGCACACTGTCTATAATACATAACATTATAGGAAATACTTGCAGCAAATATTACACTGTTGGCAGCTCTGCTTGATTTTAAAAACACGCCTATTCTAATCGTACACCGGAGCAATTCGGCTTGCAGCCAACTTCATGATAAAAACATTTTTAAGCTGAAACTGAAACTGAAGAAATTTCAATCTTAACTTGAGCATTTTGAGATACACATGCCTCGTTTTTGTTGTTATAACGGCTTCCTGACGTTAATTATTCGGTAAAGCTATAAAGTAGGATAAAACAGACTAAATTAAACCAAAATGCATACCAGCAAAAATACTTAAGGAGGCTTGGGCAAATTTAAATAAAATGCTAGTTAGCTCTAAAATTCAGGGATAATGTAAGTAAAATATGTCAGATTTTTTGATGAAAAAAAAATAGGTATGTCAACACATTAATTTTCGAGAAAATCGCTTGCGAAAATTCGTAACTTTAACACGTAACCTTACGGAGCCCGAAATTCAATTGACTACCATACCACAATAAAATGCTGTGGACCCACACATCAAATAGGTACATGTACTTTAGATTATAAAGAATCCATTGTTTCAAAAAAAGGATAGGATCAACACGTTAGATTTTAAGAAAATAGCGAGGAAAACGTCGAACGTGAGGATTGTTTTGATCAGGTACCGTGAAAGCGCATGTGCCGTAAAAGTTGAAACAGTGCATAATACACGACGATGACAGATTCCGCAGTCCAGCACAAGTATAGGTATATAACAGCAGAATAGACCAGGTGTGATGTTGTCAGTATTATAGTGTCAGGGCCGTCAACTTTATACATGGCACCTCGGGGAAACTAAAATTTTTTTTAATATCGATTTCCCCGATGACTTTTCCGCGTATTATTGCTATTTCGTTGTTATATAGGTATAATCAATATGATTCTAAAAGAAATAATGCAAACAATCATTTGTATGACAAGTACCCCACAGGGACCCCTCGATAGATACGACACTAAACGCCAAAGCCTCCTTAATTTACGATATTTGAAAATTCGCGTATGCAAATCTGAAATTAATAGTGGTGCAGTTGCTGAGGCGTCGTCTGCTTTCTAAAACTTACCTCGTCATGCTCTTACGCGACTTGATAATGCAGCTGAGCGAAGCGAATGTGAGCGATGAGCGTATTTTTATGCTGGTATCGTATTCTAGTACACTGATTTGCTTCAACCTCATATAATGAATATGTAGGATTATTTCATTCTCAGACGTTTATGTTTACACGTCATAATATCCATTAACTATAGCCTAAGCTTTTGAGGTTCTCTATGAACATATGCAACTTCTAAACATAGGTGAGTACGTTGCTTTGGTAGCCGAAGTAGCTAATGCTCCTGATCCTAATGGCAGCTGCCTGTTGCAGGTTCTTTATACACGTGATTAAAGTGATTGTGTATAATTTTAGAAGTGCAATGACAATATAAACAAAGTGCTTGGGGTAAGAATTTTTGCTTTCTCGTTATTAAAAAGTTTGCTTTTGGCCATTTTACGGTTGTATGTTACACGTGCTACGATGTTTTTTCAGCAATTAAGTAAAAATGTCAATAAGACCGTACGACTTTTGTTAATACAGGGGCTGCACAAAATCGAAGCTTTCCGGTAATAAGCTCTACAGGTTTCCAAATGCCACTAATCAAAGGGATCGCCACAACACGTGGATTGAAAACACAGGTAAGCGTTGATCCACTTATATTCACTTAAAAATTGATTTGACAATTTAGTCACGTATAATTAACGGTAAAAGTGTTTAAAATCCGTGTTTTTTATAATTTCAATTTTGTTTTATAAAATAGTTGACAACGTTTGACATTACGATTGATAGATGTCATTTCAACGTGAATGCGTTTGAGAAAACATTGTCAAAAAAAAATTCTGGTCACCACTCTACGCCCAATTCTGCCTGCTCCGAAAAATTAAAATAAGCTCAAGTTTTTTGAGACCTGCTAAATTTGCACAAGAATAATTTTTACGACTTTCTTATTTTATTTCAATAAAAAAGAGTACCAGGGACTTTTTTAATAGCTAAAAATGTAGAACGACGACCCAACTGAAAATTAAATATATTGTTTATTCTTGTATAAACATTGAATAGAATTCAAAATACCCGAATTACAACGAAGAGACATGTTATTTTAAAACGATTTTCCACCAATCGCTTAAGGTGGAAACACCCAAGTTCAGACTTTTAGATTGTATAGCTAAAAATCTACAACGAATCCGCAACTAAAAATTATTTATATTTCAACAAAATGCCGAGGATTTTGGCCTGCATTTGCCAGGCGGGAGCAATCATTTGATAGATTCTCCAGCACTTTTTGTCGGAGAATACGATTATCGTTAACCACACTCTGTAAAAGTTGTGCTTCATTTTTTAATTTAACAATTTATTGAAAAAAAGTGACTTTTTTCACGTTTTGCTTTATATCACCTTTCTTGTGCATTTTTTGCAATAGATACTCATGGAGTTTTTTGTTCCCCAATCACTTATCTAAAATATAAGCCCAAGTAGAGGTTGCTAAGCTTTTTTGTTTAACGGTAAATAGCGATCACAGTTAGAAAATATGTTTTTTTTACATATTTAATATCTCAAGAACAATAATACCTAGAAGCTTGAGATTTTTTTAAATTGTTGATAATGATGATATTAATAATCACACCAAATTTTATCAAAATCGGTTTTGAACTTTTCGAGTAATTGACAATTTTTTTGTTTTTTTCGTTAGTTGCAAAGTGTCCCTAGACTTGCTTAAAACACTTGGACCTTTTAAACCAAGTCAAAAAATTCAAAAAACTATCAAATTTTTTATCCCGTTGGAATTTTTTAAAAAATATTCATTTTGACTGATTTTCTGATGATTTTGTAGCGACACTATTTTTAGCTTTTAGACACACGTATAAAACTAGATAACTTTTTTAATTAAACGTTCTGAGGATTTGATTTTGTACTGTTGAAAAGCTGCTATTTATGAATTAAAAAAAAAATGAAAAAAAAAACATCCTAGCATTCTCAGGAGCCAAGATAATTTTTTTAAGCGAAGCTTTTTATGGGGCTTTCTGGGGCTCAGAGTAACCTGGCAAAAAAAGACAGATTTAAATGACCCGACATCTTTTTCCCCCATAAATAGCTAAGGTATTGCCATCTTCTTAAAAATATGTTATTCAACGATTCTAATACGATAAAAGCCTTTCAATAACATATTTTTGAGGAGATGACAATACCTTAGCTATTTTTTCCGAGCTCAATTAGTCTTTTGCAGCTTAAAACTTTCCTTTAAAAGTGCGAAAACGCACATTTGACCTTACCAAAATCCTGCTTGTTTTCCTATATATCGTCTGGAACGGATGAACTTTGTACAGGTCGAATGTGCGTTTTCGCATAGAATTGCGTCTATAAGAACTGTGTTATTTTTCTTCCAAGTGACTATATATACCGCGAGAGTCACGTGACCTTTTGGAATCCAAATACTTATCTAAATACACCGTACGCTATGTATATGTAAGTAGAGAGGCAAGATGAGGACAGCAACTCAAGCGCGCGCTTAAATAGATCTTATTTTTTCGCCTTTGGCTAGCAGCCTGAAATCGTGATTTTTAATAAGTCTACAAGAGAAAATTTTTACGTTGAAAAAAAAGGTTTTTGAGAGATAAGTTTTTATCGTGATTTCGATAATTCTCCATTGGTTAAGTATACTCTTAAGTAAGGGCTTACCGTAAACTTAAATCAAACAACAATGCCCCTTAATATTTGAATTAATTTAAATGATGTTAAAGAATAAATTATAATGATGTTGAAGGATAGTAGACTGTGTATCTGGTGGTGAATACTGAGCACATCGTAGGCGTCTGCTTCTGTGTTCATTATGGAAGCCTGAATAAGAATATTAAAACAATGTGGGTTTGAAAATATTAAAAATCGAATTTTTATTCATACTTCCCTTTTTCTGGATTTAAAAAAAAAAAAAATAAAATAAAAATGAAAATTAAATGGTTTTACCTGTTAGAAAAAAAATTAGGTACAAAATTATACTTCTTTATCCACTTTGTATGACACAACTAGACGACAATTAATCGATGTCAACATCGAAACCTATGATGGATAAAAATTGAAAAATAATTTAAATACGACAGGAATTTTTTTAATGAATTAAAATCATAAAACTGTCAACAAAATTATATAATTTTCTTACTCATGCAACAAAGGGGTAAACTTGACGTTAAACAGTAAATACCCTAAGAAGATTTATTGCTCGGCGAGGTTGGCCCACGAAGATTTGTAGTGATAACGGCTTTTTTCACGTTTTGCTTTATATCACCTTTTTTGTGCATTTTTTGCAATAGATACTCATGGAGTTTTTTGTTCCCCAATCACTTATCTAAAATATAAGCCCAAGTAGAGGTTGCTAAGCATTTTTGTTTAACGGTAAATAGCGTTCACAGTTAAAAAATATGTTTTTTTTACATATTTAATATCTCAAGAACAATAATACCTAGAAGCTTAAGATATTCTTAAATTGTTGATAATGATGATATTAATAATCACACCAAATTTTATCGAAATCGGTTTTGAACTTTTCGAGTAATTGACAATTTTTTTGTTTTTTTCGTTAGTTGCAAAGTGTCCCTAGACTTGTTTAAAACACTTGGACCTTTTAAACCAAGTCAAAAAATTCAAAAAACTATCAAATTTCTTATCCCGTTAGAATTTTTTAAAAAATATTCATTTTGACTGATTTTCTGATGATTTTGTAGCGACACTATTTGTAGCTTTTAGACACACGTATAAAACTAGATAACTTTTTTAATTAAACGTTTTGAGGATTTGATTTTGTACTGTTGAAAAGCTGCTATTTATGAATTAAAACAAAATTTTTCCCCTCCACTCAGTACCACAGTAGCTGGACGTGTGTATACATATATACCTGCTGCTACCAGAGTATGTAGAATATATCTCTTCATGTGTAGAAGGTCAAAGCAGCCAGTTTATTGATGCTGAAAACGCACGTCTCCCAGCTGTAGTAGGGCCCCCCATAAGGCAGGTAACATTAGCTCCGATGCAACAGTTACCGTTGTTACCGTTACCAACGTTACATAAATAATGAGAAATACAGTAAAACAATAAAATTTCGTTCAAAATACAACGAAAACAATAGTTGTAAGTTTAAATACATAAATTTCTAATAATAATCTCCAATCATATTTGTTACTTTTTGGACGAAATGAATATTATAGATTAGGACAATTAGATTTGGCATGCATAATACAGTAAGGTGAAAACTTGATAGGTACTTTATGTCTTCAACGACGCTGATCACGGAAAAAATAATTAAAAAATTGTAAAAGCCTAGCAACTCTGAGAAAAAGGCTTGGTAAAGTTTAAAATATTCATAACTCTGGAACAAAATCACCTAGCGTGAAATGACTTGCACCATTTGAAAGGGCAGTGGAAAAACTATAAAAATCAATTATTCACTTAAGTTTGATGAACGTAAAGTCTTGAGATATTTAGTTGCAAAGATTCGTAAGCAGTGGCAGCTGAGCTATTCCCACCACGTGGCCATGCTCCTCCTTACGGTCTGTTACTCCGTGCATATATAGGTATACCCACTCCAGTGAGCGCAAAGTATAGGTGAGAGCGCGGGACCAGAGAGGAGAGAGAGAAGTTGACACTCGACGCACTAGTAGCCCGCTGTGTATAATATATATTCTATGGTCACAGTTTTATGATAAAACTTCTATCGCTTCTGCTCCATGCCATCCCTATATATACTACATTTGTAAGCAGAGCATGGTATTTGATGTATGCAAGCTTTTGTGTTTATTAACTAGAGTTGATTAATGCCAGTACAGTTGTCAGACAATATTAATTTTTAGTAGCGTCAACTTTAGTAGAAAATAAAGCTCATCAAACCAAAACTACGTTTTAGTACAGTAAGTACGATACAAGGCATTGCCGTAACAATATAACCTATAAGTTTGAGCCCTTAACTTTATATTATTATCCAGATATAAATTTGGTCATTCAAGACAAATTTTCAAACGTTTAATTCTTTTTTAGTTGTCTGTTAATAATCAATAATTTACTGTTTAACGTCAAGTTTACCCCTTTGTTGCATGAGTAAGAAAATTTTATAATTTTGTTGACAGTTTTATGATTTTAATTCATTAAAAAAATTCCTGTCGTATTTAAATTATTTTTCAATTTTTATCCATTATAGGTTTCGATGTTGATATCGATTAATTGTCGTCTAGTTGTGTCATACAAAGTAGATAAAGAAGTATAATTTTGTACCTAATTTTTTTTCTAACAGGTAAAACCATTTAATTTTCATTTTTATTTTATTTTTTTTTTTTTTTAAATCCAGAAAAAGGGAAGTATGAATAAAAATTCGATTTTTAATATTTTCAAACCCACATTGTTTTAATATTCTTATTCAGGCTTCCATAATGAACACAGAAGCAGACGCCTACGATGTGCTCAGTATTCACCACCAGATACACAGTCTACTATCCTTCAACATCATTATAATTTATTCTTTAACATCATTTAAATTAATTCAAATATTGAGGGGCATTGTTGTTTGATTTAAGTTTACGGTAAGCCATTACTTAAGAGTATACTTAACCAATGGAGAATTATCGAAATCACGATAAAAACTTATCTCTCAAAAACCTTTTTTTTCAACGTAAAAATTTTCTCTTGTAGACTTATTAAAAATCACGATTTCAGGCTGCTAGCCAAAGGCGAAAAAATAAGATCTATTTAAGCGCGCGCTTGAGTTGCTGTCCTCATCTTGCCTATCTACTTACATATACATAGCGTACGGTGTATTTAGATAAGTATTTGGATTCCAAAAGGTCACGTGACTCTCGCGGTATATATAGTCACTTAGAAGAAAAATAACACAGTCCTTATAGACGCAATTCTATGCGAAAACGCACATTCGACCTGTACAAAGTTCATCCGTTCCAGACGATATATAGGAAAACAAGCAGGATTTTGGTAAGGTCAAATGTGCGTTTTCGCACTTTTAAAGAAAAGTTTTAAGCTCCAAAAGACTAATTGAGCTCGGAAAAAATAGCTAAGGTATTGTCATCTCCTTAAAAATATGTTATTAAAAGGCTTTTATCGTATTAGAATCGTTGAATAACATATTTTTAAGAAGATGGCAATACCTTAGCTATTTATAGGGGAAAAAGATGTCGGGTCATTTAAATCTGTCACTTTTTGCCAGGTTACTCTGAGCCCCAGAAAGCCCCATAAAAAGCTTCACTTAAAAAAATTATCTTGGCTCCTGAGAATGCTAGGATGTTTTTTTTTTTTTTTTTTTTAATTCATAAATAGCAGCTTTTCAACAGTACAAAATCGAATCCTCAAAACGTTTAATTAAAAAAGTTATCTAGTTTTATACGTGTGTCTAAAAGCTAAAAATAGTGTCGCTACAAAATCATCAGAAAATCAGTCAAAATAAATATTATTTAAAAAATTCCAACGGGATAAGAAATTTGATAGTTTTTTGAATTTTTTGACTTGGTTTAAAAGGTCCAAGTGTTTTAAACAAGTCTAGGGACACTTTGCAACTAACGAAAAAAACAAAAAAATTGTCAATTACTCGAAAAGTTCAAAACCGATTTCGATAAAATTTGGTGTGATTATTAATATCATCATTATCAACAATTTAAAAAAATCTTAAGCTTCTAGGTATTATTGTTCTTGAGATATTAAATATGTAAAAAAAACATATTTTTTAACTGTGAACGCTATTTACCGTTAAACAAAAATGCTTAGCAACCTCTACTTGGGCTTATATTTTAGATAAGTGATTGGGGAACAAAAAACTCCATGAGTATCTATTGCAAAAAATGCACAAGAAAGGTGATATAAAGCAAAACGTGAAAAAAGCCGTTATCACTACAAATCTTCGTGGGCCAACCTCGCCGAGCAATAAATCTTCTTAGGGTATTTAAAAATAATGTGGTCTTCAAAGACGTGACCAACTCTACGTGTAATGTTCGATACACAGCACAAGTAAACAGACAAACCCAGAATTTTTTTTCTTTATACAGTTGCAACGGTCCAGCGTAGTCTACCCCTACTATCTCGAATACCGCTGCATCTCGTACGCGATCCTCAGGTAGACTGGTGGGTGGAGTCTCTACACCCTTCGCTGTATGTCTTCGACAGTTCACGCATCTTGTAATTACTTTCTGAACTGTTCTGCGACAAAATGTGATCCACACTCGTTCTCTGAGCTCGGAGATGGTCGTGTTTATACCAGCATGTTTTAGTTGCTTGTGTACATGGTTAACGAGCAGCCATGTAAGTATGTGCTTGCCTTCCAAAACAATGGGCTCCCTAAATTCGAACTTATCAGTGCGATTAGAGATAAGCGTCTTCATTCTGATAAGTTTCGTATGATCTTGGCAAACATTTCAATTTTCAAGTCGCACATCTCGCAAGCCACTAAATTAATCCCATTGTGTGAGTTTAAACAAGAATCGCTCAGCGTAATCCTACTCTTGAACATCAACATCTGGAATTCTTGCAACTTTTCCCAAAGCCTTTAACTTGACTTTTATATGATCCTTGCTTTCTTCTGCTGGATCTCGTGTTATAGTTCCATACTTTTTCGATGCGAGTTTCGTTCGAGTCATTTTTATAAAACGAAGCATCCAGGCCATTACTCTGACAACTTTGTCATAGCTTGAGAATTTATTCCTCGATTGCCATACGAGCCTGAATGTGGAAAGTCAAAACCTGTAAAGCTGGTGTTTCTTGCGTACTACAGATCGATCTTTGTCGGCCTTTTGGTAATTCTAAATTGACTTGATCTTTATCCACGATATACTCCTTTCGTGGCCAAGAGGCAAGATCTATTAACCATTTCGGCCCCTCCCACCATCTAACGAACGATTTCATCTCCGATCGGTCCCTTTATCCTTACTAGCAGCGTCTGCAGATACACATCAACATTCCTTGACACCTTGTTGTATGACACGGTCAAGTCATTTACAGATTTTGACGGTATTGGCATTTTTATGTCTGCCTCGGCTGCCATACTACCACCACCCATACCTCTGCACATAATCGGTACATGCTTCCGACCACACCATGCATATTTATGTTTCGACTTACAATTTTTAAACACGTGATTCGATTTGAGGCACGTAAAATAAAATTTTTTTTCTTTAACGATAGCTTGTCCTGCATTCAACGTCATAGATTTAGCATTTTCACATTCATCATTGTCATGCGATTCATTGCAAAAGATGCATGTGCTGGTACTTATGTGCTGTTGCTCTTTACCCACCAGTAAGCCAGCGGCTGTGGAGACACTAGTTTTATCACCTATGGTGACGCCGCGCCGTTCGTTTGCTTTTGCTTATTTCCTACCTTATCGACCGTCGGAGTTGTCTCATTATCCTTTGAGAAGCCTTCTTTAGCCATGGATATTATTTCCTCGTTTTGTACCTTACCATCCAAAAACTTCATGAGGCCCTCGAGGCGGTTCTGAGCATTACTCTCCCTGGAATTTGTACGTTGCCATGCTCAGAGAATATTTTCCGGGAGCGATGACTCCACAAGCGGAAATAACATTGCAGCGCACATGTTTTTTGTCACACCCAGCGATTCAAAAAAACGCAAGTGCGTTTCAAGTTCATCATAAATGAATGTAACTGTACCTTTTAATTTATTTAAAACAAGCTTCAGTAACTCTCGAACGTACACTTACACGAGTAAATCACTTGTTCCAAAACGACTCTTCAAACTTTCTATTGCCTTTGAATAGTTCTTAGCAATAGGTGGGTAACTGTTTACTTCTTTACTTGCACGGAAGTTTTCCACCATGGCTTGTATCAAATTTTGAAATTTTTCTTCATCTGAAATGTTAGCATCTTCGTGAATCTTCTAGTATATGCTCCAAAATGGCAGCCATTGCTTTGGATTTCCGTTGGACCTTCTTAGCTCTATAGGTGGCAATTTGAACTTACGAGAACTATCACTAGCCGTTGCGCCGTTCAGACGTGTGCCTTGATTATCAGTAATTGGCTGCCAAAAATCTTTGACTTCTACCCAAATTTTCTCTAGTTTAGCCTTGTACTCATCGACAGTCTCCAGTTATTTTACCAGCTCTCTTTCTGTTTCAGCTCCATCTTTGTCTATTAGAGTCTCATAAATTGTCCGATCCAACTGCCTAATTTCCTGATGTTTACTCTCAAGAAGCTTAAAAGTAGCTAGAACAGTCTTTCTTTCGGGATGGTCCTTTTCCAGCTCGGTTGCTAGTGTTCTTAAATGTTTCGTTAACGACGTACGCAGCGTTGAAGTTCTTTGCTATCTCTATAACTGTTTTTCCTTCTCTTAATGTCTACTTTTTCCATCCGAGCAACAATCACCCACTTAGTCCTGTCACGGTTGCTAGAATGTTACTCTTTGGACGAAATAAATATTAGGAATAATGGGCCAAATATAAAGACTGACGAGTTTAAGTATGCAAGAAAAAACGTTTAATCGATAGCACACATCACAGTTATGGAACGGTGACTAGAAGCCATCAGCAGCACGAGCATACTGCTAAAAAATACGCGTTTGCGTTTACACTTTTCTGACCACTAATGTGCGGTGCTGAAGTCGTTGCACCTAAAAATAAAATTATATGAAGACAAAATAAAAAATGAATTAATACACATCAATCTCTTACAAGATTTGACTTGTTACAAAGAATCAAAAACTCGGCCATCAGGACGGTTACGGGATATAGAAGCAGTACACCTATTAATATAATCCACGCAGAATCGAAGATGACTCTACTTAAACACAGATTAGAATTTCTATGTTACATATATATCCTCAGACACCTTCCATATAATAACGACTCAATCATTAATTCCTTAGAATGCATAAACAAAACCACCGAGTTACCGACTCTTAGTAACAATTACACCAAATCACTCATCCAAAACTGCTATCAAAACAGTTGGTTTTACAGTGGCCTAGTCATCCAATCTGAGGCATATTGTAAGTTTACTGTCCCTTTCAGGGATCTTCTGTTCTCCCCAGATAGAAATACCATAATGAGAAGAAAACTTCAAGAATCGAAAGACTCAAACGCTGCTTTTAACGAGTTGATGGGGAAGTGTATAACCATTGATATCTACACCGATGGGTCAAAGATTGAAGGTGTGGGCGATCCAAGAGTTGGATTTGCCATATAGAGCAAAAATGAATTCTTTAGAACTTCGCACAAAATCTCACACAGAGCCTCAATATTTACGGCAAAATGCCTTGCCTTAAAGTGCTCTGTAGAGAGGATTAACCACTGGCGTGAGTCAGGTTGTCAAACGATAGGACCCTTCAGACTATTTTCTGACTTTAAAAGCATAGTAAACACACTAAAACGAGTGAAGGGTATTGCTTATCAGTCTCCCTTGCTGGTGCAGCTAAGGGGTGGACTTGCTGAATTAAAAAGGAAAAACATAACGGTCAACGTACTATGGATTCCTGCACATTTGGGAATCCAGAGGAACGAGCAGGTTGATACAAAGGATGAAAATGCTGCCACTAGAGGCTCCCTGGCAGCGCTCGATATTCCTTCCTCTAACCTCATTATTTACCACAGAGAACTGTGCATGACCAACATTAACAATCAACTAACAAAGAACCGTAGTGAGAAGGGAGTCTTCTATTTTACCAACTTTTCTGACACCTCTAAAAATCCTTGGTTTTCACGCTACAAATTACCAAGAAGAACAATATTAACAGCAAACCGCATAAGAAGCAACCACACATCACTTAATAGTAGCTTATATAAATATTAAATAGTTGACTCTAATAACTTTAAATGCAAAGCCAACACAGTTGAACACGTTTTTTGATCCTCCAAACTGTATGACTCGCAGAGACAAGATCATGATAAAAAAGCTACATAGACTACACTGTACGGTCCTTTTTCCATACTCTCTCTGCTGTCAGATCTGAATGTAAATACTGTTTATGTCATTTCCAACTTCATTGCAAGTATTGACTTAAACATATAACTCTCGTTCTTCATTTTTGTTTCTATTATTTTGGGTTGCCAACGAAAGTTTAAACTGCATAAAAAAATTGAAAAAAAAAAAAAAATTTTAAATTAGCAAAAAAAAAAATAAAGGGAAAAAGAAGAAAAAAGGAGAAGAAAGAATCTGTAATTTGAGACAGGGGTGCCTAACACGTATGTTGCGCCAAAGAGATGAATATTTCTAAATTTTGATCAGGTACAATAATGTGTGGGCCCCTCTTTCTCCCCTTTGAACTTTTTTCTGTGACGAAAAGTATTTGATGTATATTATAGAAAAGATGTGAATGATATCAAGTATTGTTACATGGCCAAATCAACTGCCATTGATTGGTTTTCAGTGCTACCGCTCTCTGCAAATGTTACATATCAAACTCGACAACATTTCACTTGATTTATTTTAAATTCTTGCGCTTTTATTTACTTTAAAACAATTATATTAATGTACATATTGACTCTCTGTACCTGATGTATATTACGAATCATGTATAATACTCACGTTGTACCATGGCTGTGTAAAAACTACCCTTTAAAGCCAATAAATCCATTTTACCACTAGCAATGTTGCCGTTACCAAAGTGACGTGAATAATGAGGAATACAGTAAGACAATAATATGCCGTTAGAAAAATAACGAAAACAGTTATTGTAAATTTAAATACATAAATTTTAGTTTTCCTGGTTAAGGAGGCTAAGGCGATTTTGAAATAAATGATGGCTAGCTCTAAAATTCAGAGATTATGTAAATAAAGTACGCCAAATTTTTTTATGAAAAAGAAATAGGTAAGTCAACACATTCATTTTCAAAAAAATCGCTTGTGAAAATTCGTCATTTTAACATGTAACCTTACGGAACCCGAAATCAATTTGAGTATTTACTGCAATAAAAAGCTGTGAGCCCAGAAGTTGAATTGGTTCGTATACTTTTAATCATAAAGAATCTATCACTCAAAAAAAAAGATAGGATCAACACGTTAGATTTTGAGAAAACAGTGACCAAAATGTCGAACGTGAAAATTGTTTTGTTCACAGCGATGGGATATAGTTCCGGCCAGATTTGGGAATTCTCTAGGACCCAACCTCTCTGACGTGGGAAATCACTAGATCAAAAAAAAATTAGTACCGAAGGTGACGCGCGAGATTCAAATAAGGTCCAATAACACAAGCATCCATCACCTGATGACCCGGGGCGCTCACTGGCCACTCTTTTAAATAAATAATTATTAATAACACCAGCGCCTATCACCTTTTGACCCGGGGCGCTTACTGGCAACTCTGTTAAATAAATTATTATTAGTAAATAACACAAGCGCCTGTCACCTGATGACCCACGGCGCTTACTAGCCACTCTTTTAAATAAATAATTATTAGTAACACAAGCGCCTATCACCTGATGACCCGGGGCGCTTACTGGCCACTCTTTTAAATAAATAATTATTAATAAATAACACAAGCGCCTATCACCTATTGACCCAGGGCGCCTACTAGCCACTCTTTTAAATAAATAATTATTAATAACACCAGCGCCTATCACCCAATGACCCGGGGCGCTTACTGGCAACTCTGTTAAATAAATTATTATTTTTAAATAACACAAGCGCCTATCACCTGATGACCCGGGGCGCTTACTGGCCACTCTGTTAAATAAATAATTATTGATAACACAAGCACCTATCACCTTTTGACCCGGGGCGCTTACTAGCTACTATTGAATAATAAATTATCAAGTAATTACAAGAGCGCCAATTAAAAATATCTTTGTCGTACTAGATAGGCAATCAAAATTGTGATATAATTAATGTGTTATCGATCAACTTTTTATCATTTAATAGTGTTGCAAACAAGTGTCCTGGATCCTCAGGAAGAAGGTGCTTGACATACTTATGAATAATTATTTATTTACTAGATTTGCAATTAGCGCCCCAGGTAATACGGTGATAGGCGCTTGTGTTATTTATTAATAATTATTTATTTAACAGTTTTGCCAGGAAGCGCCCTGGGTCATCAGGTGATAGGCGCTTGTGTTATTTATTAATGATTGTTTATTTAAAAGAGTGGCCAGTAAGCGCCCCGGGTCATTAGGTGATAGGCGCTTGTGTTATTAATAATTATTTATTTAAAAGAGTGGCCAGTAAGCGCCCCGGGTCATCAGGTGATGGATGCTTGTGTTATTGGACCTTATTTGAATCTCGCGCGTCACCTTTGGTACTAATTTTTTTTTGATCTAGTGATTTCCCACGTCAGAGAGGTTGGGTCCTAGAGAATTCCCAAATCTGGCCGGAACTATATCCCATCGCTGTTTGTTCATGCAGGTAATTGTATTGTAAGTGCGCATGCGCTCTTCTCCATACATAAACATGCAAGCACAAAGATTTAAGATCAACACAAGTATAGGTGTATAATAGCAGATGAGAGGAAGAGAGTACGGTGTTGTCTCTTTTATCATGGCATGGCCGGCATCTTTACACAAGGTAGCTCGGGAAAACTAATACATTTTTTAACAATAACCCAATGACTTTCCCGCGTATTATTGATATTTGGTTGACACACTTATATAATAAATATAATTGTGAAAAAAAATACAAACAATCGTTTGCATGGTAAGTACCCCACAGGAGCTCCTCAATAGATACGTCACCAAACACCCAAGCCTCCTTAAACACTATATACATGGCTAATACTTTATATATGACTAATAACTCTTTGTCCATAAGTCTCATCAATGGCTGCCCAATTAACACCGCATGGTTGGCTTTTGCACTCATGCGTTCGATTCCGAAGGGCAGTCTTTTTTTAATTTTTTGTAAGTATACTTTTCCATGAATATATCAGTTTTATAACGTATTACTTTGTTTAAATAAGGATGAAAAATCGTTTTATTTAAAAAAAATATATTTGATTTCATTAATTTTTTGAGTACCAAATTATGGAATGAAAATAAAATATTATTAGTAAATTAAAAAATTGTAGAATTAAAATAAAACAAAAAAAATAGTTTTTGTTGGTTTTTTAAGATAGTTTTATTTAAATTTTTGAAGCTTAACAAACGGTTGGATAATTTTCATGAAGAAGTATGTGCATTGCGCAAAATTTTAAATTACAAAATGAAACTTTTTTTTTAAATACTAAGTACAATATACAGAAAGTATTGACACATAGACAGAATGTTTTTTGAGCTCCTATTTTTGTATTCTATTGGCATAAGCCAAGAACAGTACCAAAATGAAATCAAATGTATTTTTTTTAAATAAAACGATTTTTCATCCTTACTAAAACAAAGTGATATGTTATAAGACTAATATATATACATGGAAAAGTATACTTACAAGAAATAAAAAAAAAAGACTGCCCTCCAGAATCAAATGCATGAGCGCAAAAGCAAATCATGCGGTGTTAACCACGCAGCCATTTATGAAACTTATGGACAAAGAGTTACTAGCCATTTACACAGTGTTTAACCAGGAATAAGAGCTTAAGATACAATTGGAGATTGTTATTCAAAATTTATGTATTTAAACTTACATCTATTGTGTTCATTATTTTTCTAACGGAATTTTATTGTTTTACTGTATTCCTCATTATTCATGTAACATTGGTAACACGTAACATTGGTAATAATAACTTTGGTAAATGCCGCATCGGAGATAACGCCACCTGTCTTATGGGGGCCTATTACAGCTGGCAGACGTGTATTTTTATCAAGAAACTGTCCGCTTTGGCCTTCTATACATAAAGAGATATATTTTATATCCTCTACGGCTACTGCTGCTGCTGCTGCTGCTGTAGTATTCGGAGTTGGTCGTACGAGCTCAAAAGCGATCAAATTTTGCCGTCTCGAAGGCCTTCTCTGATCTCTTACTGACTTCGTATTCGTATTAATACGTCATACTGTATACTTGTGCGGCTGCATGTTCCATGTACATTGTTTACATGTGTGTGTGTATGTGTGTCTCTCTCTCTCTGTGCGCGCGCGCGCGCGTGTGTGTGTGTGTGTGTGTGCAGTGTAGATCGCCAGTTCTGATTAAGTTATTATACTAAACTAATACTTTATAGGTATATATTTTTGACCTTTTTTTTACAAAATTAGAATTTACGCACCATGACATTTATCAGTTGATGTTAGAATATATATTCATACCAATTGTGTCTATACTTTGTAAATAGGCTGGGCGTTCGCCAACTCCCATGCCCTCCCGATGCTTGATACTAAAACATCGCGGTGAATAAAATTTAATAAATACACTAACGAAGCTGATTGACCAGAATAAATAATTTTTTTTGCGTTTTATAGGAATATTTTTGAAGGTTTATAATTGGTCCTCGAATCTACCTTAGTACTCTTTTCACATAAATTTTTTTCATCGCAAGAGAATGCTTCTATTCGCTTTGAGCGCAATTCCGAAATCGCGCCCCCACTGGAGACTTTGAGAACGATTGGTCGTCATTAGAAAAGGTAGTTATTATGAAATCGAGCTTTCGGCTCCATTCACCAGGTGGTCAACCCTTAAATGTCGCTTTTCTACAAGCATGTGAAAATCAATCCATAGTGCTGTCCTTTTCTAATCACGACCAATCGTTCTCAAAGTGCCCAGTGGGGGCGCGATTTCGGAATTGTGCTCAAAGCGAATAAGCCCCAAAAAATCATTTTTCACCTCGGCTGCAAGTCTGCAAGACTGTTTCTCATCTAACACTAGTCTTTTTTAGGGATCTTAACGTCAATGTGTCAAAATTATTTGTTATATTGAGCTGAATATAAAAAATGTACAGATTTACAACTTTTGGGTTTTTGCCCATCACTGAAAATATATTACGTTTGAGCAATAGAAACAAGGGGAAAGCTTTGTGTGAGAGTAATCATGTACACGATGTGATAGAACAGAAAAAAAGTTCTGGGCTACATATAGATGCAAAATGCATTGCCCAAATCAGAATCCATATTGTTCCTTACAAAGTTAGATTAGAAGTAGTAATAAAAAAATAGTATTTTGTTTGTTTTTTGTAAATAAACCTTACCGTTAATTGTATTTTAGTTGACACATGAAAAAATTGTTGAAATGCAGTTTGTTCGTGCAAAGGCGGTCTAGGAGAGGGTAAACATGAACAAAATTTTTTCTCAATCGATAGCGTTTGATCCTAGCTTTGATTTTATTCAGGTAAGAATACTTGAATTATACAATCAGCTTAGCTATACGCATCAAAAGCAGAGGTATTTTTTTCGAAAACTGACTAAAATTTCCGTATAGAAAATACCGTATATCTTTTGACCCAAAAACTTTGTAGCACAATCGCTTTGGGTTTTTGTAGTGAGAGGTATTTGAGGTAGAACTATTATGAAAAAAAATTTTTTCCACCAAGTCATTTTCAACCACTTACGGCAGATTCACCCATATTTCTGTGTGTACCTACAGACATTATTGGTACAATTAATATTAGACAACGTTTCGCTTCCACATATATTAGGCAGCTTCACTTCTGTCAGGGGTCCCGAGATCCCTTACGCTTTGTTTTTCTCACAATTCCTCAGCCATCAATTAGTAACCGATTTGGCTGAAACTTACTCATGTAATTGTTCAGTACTTATATTTTCATTAAAAAAATAGTATTTATTTGTATGCAGCTGGATAGTAGTGAAATCCCGGTAAAACCATCACTACTGTTGCAGGGACTAGACGCGTCGGGCCAAGACCTGGGGCGAGGAAGCGTGAAAATGCCCGCAAATAAGCAACGGTCTGGGCGGCTTCATACGGGGAAGGGGGAGACTGAAGAGAGGCTAGAGAGCGGAGACGAAAGAGGCATTCGGAGAAAGAGTTCCTCACGATCCGGACCCAAAAAATTTGGATGAGGGTTCCCACCAACTGCTGGCTCTCTATTGAGATTTTTTCCGTGGGCACGGTCCTCTTAATTCCAAGCCTCTCGCTTCTGTCAATTCTTTTTCCGGTGTGCGTAGGTAGAAGGGGCCATTTAATCGGCACGTGAAGCGAGTTCGTGGGATATCATCGCGATAACTCCTCTTTGCTGAAGCAATAAATCCCTTGTAGTGGCTTCCTAGGTGTACTCGTTTTTATTTGCTGACTGATTTGGCTATCTTTTTTTTTTGAGGTTTCTTTCTTTTGTTGTTTCTTTTTTCGATTGTCGTACCGTGTCATCTAGCAGCTATATCCCGTTGATTCTGCGGTGTGGCCGCAATTGTATTCCTTTTTTTATATTATATCTAAGAGAGTGATGAGTCCAATGGAGTATAGATGGTAAGGGGTTTAAGTTGATATCAAATTGTTATTAATTAGCACACAAAGCCTGCTCAACGAAAAAGATCGTATGTTCAAATATATTTTTTTGTTATTTACAGTTATTATTTTTTTCACTCAGTATTTAGTTAAACTAAATTGAGGACTCAAGTTTAAAATATGTTTCGTAGAATTTATTAATATTCTGATCTATTGATGTATATGCGAAGACACGTTGGTCATAAACATCGTGTGAGACCCATTTAAGTAAGGGCATTTTCTTGTGATTTAGATATTTATATCGTTTCAGTAAATATGTTTTATGTAGTTTAGGATACATGCTTGTAAAAAAATGCTGGTTTTACGTTTTTAACGTTTTTTCATGAAAACAAACAACATTGTGCATCTTAAACAATTTTAAACAGCTCAACCAATTTTGTATATGTTAATTTAAAAAACAGGGATCGCCATCATTATAAAAAAATGCAAATTAAAAGAAGTTACTCTAGGTGGCTCACACGTAGAGATACAAGAAATTTACGTTTTTTTCACGGCAGCCGAAAAAAACTAGTTAATCAAGCTTTAAAAAATTCATATACATTTTTTAGTTATTCCACAATCACGTAACTACGTTGTTTTTAAAACCTAGGTTATACTTGGATTAAAATGATTTTCAAAGGTTGCATGTTTTAAGCTTACACTGGCTTAACGCTTTTGGTTCCCCCTCTATTGCGGCTACCATCTTCAGATACTAAAAGGGTTCAGCTCTTATTATTAGTGCTACCTTAGGCATTACCTCAATCAAATTTATTGTTTTTATAATTGTCTATAAAATGACATGTTAAAATAAAAAAAATCTTTGTTTGTTTTAAATTTATTATCTTGAACGCAAAACCAGAAAAGTAAATTTTGAGAAAACTTTTTGAGAATAAATTGACAGCAGTTTCACACGTTTTATTTGCTTTTCATACGAAAGTAACGCAAAATATTGTTTGAATGCTTAGGTAAAAACAATCTTTTACATTGGGCGGTGTCTTCATTACGATTTGCTGAGTTGTGTGCCAATAATTTTTCAAACGATAATTTTGTACAAAATATCAAAGGAAAAATTCGCTTGCGTGCCACCGCTGTTCCAATTAATTGGCAATTGACAGAACCTCAGATTATTCCACAAATATTGGATTCCACAGCAAACAAGGAACTACAAGAAAGCCAACTTTAAGAAAAATCAATCGAAGCCAATGGACAAAAGCAGCCAATGGAAATTGATTTTGGAGGACAGCAAGAAATCGCAGGTAACAATAGCGTATCGGTCAAAACTACCACCGAACAAAGTAATGAGGCGCACTAAAATGTTCTTGAAAATAATAAATCGTTTAGTGTGGCAAAACATTTGAAAGATTGATTATACACTTCTGGAAAAGGTATATTCATAAAATTTGATAAAAGTGAGTCGAATAAGGTTTATTTGAATTATGAAATGGTGGATGTCAGTAAAAGTATAAATGATGTAATGCCCAATGTAGTTGCACCTCAAAAAACCCTATGTCTGAAAGAAATAAAAATGAGTTAAAAAAAAATATGTTTTGAATCGAACATTTTGTTCAGTCAAGTGTGAGCAGTATACGCAATCTCTAGAGCGTCGTATAAAATTATTAGAAGAAAAAGTCTTTGAAAAAAATTCAATAAAATGTTAAAGATCAAAACTTCTGACTGAAACGACGCGTATGTGTAGAACAAGTAAAACAATGTACTATCATTCAACTGGTGGTAACAACCAAATGATAAAATAAGGGATTAGGTTAGCTAGATAATCCACTGTAAGAAGTTGGATAGATCAATTAGATGTTAAACCCGGTTTAAATGAAAACGTTTTGAGTTAAATTGAGCAAAAGTTCGGTAGGCTACCAGTAAATGAACGGCTATGTGCATTGAAATTTGATGAGATGAGAATCAACAGTATGGGAGAATATTCTACAAAATACGATGAGATGGAAGGTCTTGAAGATTTGGGTGGTACTTTAGAAATTCAAACGTTGCTAAATATGGCCTATTGTTTTGTTTAGTTAGCATCCATTCCAAAAATCCCTAGCGTTAACTTTTATGTTTGGAATTCAATGAAAATGGTGCTAGTGCTGAACAACTGGTAGTACTTTTGCGTGAAATATTGAATTATTTAAAACACGGGCAATTGTAAAAATCATTGTTTGTGACCAAGGTCTAATTAACTGCCCACTTTTAAATAAATCATTGAAAGTTAGTATTGACGAACCTTTTTTTGAACATGACGGCAAGAAAATTGTTGCTGCTTTTGATTGGCCGCATCTTATCAAACGTTTGCTGCATTAGTTGAGAGCGCATAAATATCCCTATCTCGAGTTATGACGTAATTTGTGACATCATTTGGGACATCGCAAAATACGTCATTTATGACGTCAGATTGACGTCATTATGGCATCATTTACATAGGTTGTTGTGTAACAAAGGGCTATTTGGAAGCATTTGATGGCCTCATAATGCTACCATCAGGATGGTAATACTAGAACAGAGGGATTCAAAAAATTTTTGAATTTAGAAATTTTTTTCTCTATTTGAGGAAAAAAATTTTTTTTCATTGTCATAAAAATACTTGAACCCCCCGGTTTTATTGTTACCATCCTGATAGTAGCACCTGCAGAGTCTATAAGTGCTTTTAAACAGCCCTATGGTTAATTACAACCTATAAATGACGTCTTTTGGGACGTCGTAAAATATATCTTTAGCGACGTCATAAAAGACGTATTGATGTCGATGTGACGTCATAACTTGACGTAGGGATATTTGCATACAAGATAAAGTTATAATGTCTCATAATAACTTGGTTAAAACTTATAAAGTAAATAATACAATCGATACCTTGAATTTATTAGCATTTTTAAGTGATACTCATTTCAACCCAAATAACTTTGGCTGTATTGAAGTGAATTTAGTTTCTTAACTTGTGACAAGAATTTTTCGGCCGGAAAAACCGCCGTCCCGAATTCCCTCACAAAACTCGCTTACTTACTCCTTCTCGTCCCTCTCTACTGGATTCCTCTCCTCCGGTAGGTCTGCCGCCTCGGGAACGCCGAACACTCCTGAAAAGGAAACTAGAAGGGGACTTTGGGCACCAAATACACAAAAACAATAACTCCCTGGTTTCACTTTCACAGCGCATGCGCTATTTATTCTCCCTTCTCTACTCTGTACAAGTCCCACCTCTCACTCTCTCTCTCTCTCTCTCTGTATAAAAATATATATATATAGTTCCAATGTCCTCGAGGTAGATGTCCTGGGTTGAGCGACTCCTGGTCGTCTTCCACCGGCCTTAACCTTTATCCGGTTGGCGGTGACCCGTACCTAAATCTCTCCTTCACACGCACACGCTCGCACACAATCCCACTCACACCTCTTATCTCTCGACCTTTCTCTAGTGCCCTACACCCTGACACCACCACTACCCACGACTACACCCCCTTTTTACGCCTACACACACTCACCCGCGCCCGCTCGGATCGTCCCAACACTATCCCGTATACCACCCGGTGCACTATTCACAGCACACTAACCTCCTGGTTATCCTTGCAGGGTACGACTACCTGGAACTCGTCTCACTCGTCGTGACGGCTCTGCCGTGCTCTCGGCCTCAGGCGATCTCCGTTGTTCTTGCCCGATGGTCCCTCGCAAATTCTCCTTTTCCCTAGCCTCAGCTGCTCTCTCGTTACACCCGATCTTGACCCCGCTCTCGTCGATCTCTTCCTCTGCCCTATCACTTCCCTATCTCTCACCAATACTTCTGTTTTGTCTACTCTGCTCTAAAGATTCTTGCGTTGTTGTCTCGCGGATACTCGTCACTATTCTATTTTCTCTCTCTCTCTCGTGGCTGCTATAATTCTCCTTGACTCTGCTCTCTCTGATGGCTCTCGCGGTACTGACGCGTTATGGTAGTGCACTTCGACAGATGCGCGCGCCCCTCCCGTCTATACGAAAAATCTCCAACACGCCTAAAAACCGGTAAATTTTTGGAGGTTTCCAAAACTAGGGAATTGACGCGGCCGCTCGGTGCTCACACCTCTCTGACGTGTCGCGAGCCCTCGCCTCTCTCTCCTTCTCTACCTTGCACACATGCTCACCCAATCATACCACACACACTTTCAATCCCTTCTCTGGTCTTCGGTCCTTCTCTCTCCTCTGGCTCGTAGTCCGCGGCACCGAGAACACACATTAAGAAAGTGTTGTAAAACGATACATATGTAAAATATATACTG
The DNA here is from genome assembly GCF_036245765.1 of Copidosoma floridanum. Lineage (NCBI taxonomy): Eukaryota > Metazoa > Arthropoda > Insecta > Hymenoptera > Encyrtidae > Copidosoma > Copidosoma floridanum. Next base: position 38,112,327 of record NW_028321907.1, on the reverse strand, counting down.
TATCATAGGACTCGGTAGCCGCCGATGACTCGCCCAAAAATATAGGTATATAGTGACGTGATAGCTTCAGCTACCACGTCACAAACCCCCCTCCTAGGCTAGACATTCCTCCGAATGTCTAAAGCCGTATACTATTGGCGACTACCTATATAATTAATGAAAGACGCTTACCTGGGATCTCTTCCCCGATGACTCCTCGTTCCTCATCACCGGGACCCCCTGGTTACCTGAAATAAATAATTATTAGTCTGGCCTGGGGTTTTCCCCTATCCAAGGTCTCTCTCCTCTCTGCCTTCACTATTTCTCTTTTCTTTTTCCTTTGCCCTTCCTCTCTTGTCTTCCTCTGGTGTTCCATCTGTCTTTTCTCTTGATCTTCTCTTTCTTTCTTCCCTCTTCTTTCTTGATCTTCTCTTTCTTTCTTCTCTCTTCCTTCTTGATCTTCTATTTCTCTCTTGATCTTCGCTTTTTCTCTGGATCTTCTCTTTCTCTCTTAATCTTCTCTTTCTTTCTTGATCTTCTCTTTCTTTCTGGATCTTCTCTTTCTCTCATGATCTTCTCTTTTTCTCTTCTCCTTAACTCTCCCCCCTTTCACAGGTTCACCATCTCTTAGTATTCCATTTCTCTCGACTCTCTCTCCCTCCCTCCGTTCTCCTTCTCTCTCTCTCTATCTCTTGGTTTATCAAACCGTAGAACAACTGAATTCGTTTTGCCCTCATCTCCTTGTCTATATTTATATCCGCCTCCAAACCCCTCGGGTATATTCCTTCTCCTCCTCTTCTCTGTTCTAGTCAACTTTGTCTTTCCTGATTTTCTCTTCCCTTCTCTCTTCAATCTTTACTTCTCCTTGGACTTGGGATGACTTCACCTTATCTGCAAAAAAAAAACGAACGAAACCGGCAGAATCTTGCCAGAATATCCTAAATTCCCCCCTACATCCTAGGATTCGGTTATCCTAAGCTAATCATCCCGTTTGTTTGTTGGCCTCTCTTGGTCACGTATCTTTTGAGTTCTGACACGTGAGCCTCGTTGAGACGGCGACTTTTTCCCTCCCCCTCTCCTAACACATAGACCGTCGGCGACTTAACCTCGATTATCTCATAGGGCCCTTCGAATTTAGGTGCGAGTTTCGCCGCGAACTTTTTTGACGCGTCAGACAAAGGGTGGGTTCTATGCAGTACTAAAGTTCCTACCGAAAATCTAACATCTTTCTTGTTCCTATTAAATCGTTTCGCTTGGGTCTCCCTTGCCGTATCTATGTGCTTCGCTACCAGATCCCACAACGCATCTAACCTCTTGATCCTATCTACCCATGTCTCTAGTCCTATCCTTTCAATCGTCTTGGTGGCCTCTATGTCTTTCCGTAAACTCTTCACTGGTCGAGGGTGTCGGTCATAATTTAGATACGCAGGTGATACCTTTGTAGTGGCCTGTGTTGCTGTATTTATAGCGTGCCTAATCTCATGAAGGTATTGATCCCAATTCCTATGATCCTGTTCCACAAATATGGCAATGATAGTTTTTATCGTCCTATTGCTGCGCTCAACCAGATCCGCCTGTGGATGGTACGGTGGAGTAAACACGTGTTTAACCCCATATTCCTCTAGCGTTTTCCGCATCAACTGATTGTCGAACTCCTTTCCATTGTCGGTGAGGAAGAAATCCGGAGTTTCCCATCTAAATAACACAAGTTCTTCGAATGCTCTCGCTACTGACTTCCCGTCGGCCCTCCTAAGAGGTTTCACCTCAATCCAACGAATAAAAAGGTCTTGGAAGACTACCAAATATTTGTGCCCGTTCTTGCTAGGTGGAAACTCCATAAGGTCGGCCGCCACCACGGCCCAAGGCCTTTCCACTATTCGCTTCCCCATTAGTCCTTGAGCGCCGGTTTGCGGTACCTTATACATCTGACACTCGGGACATGCTCTAATAAAACTCCTCACGTCGTAATACATCCCTCTCCAATAATACTCTCGGGCTATACGGTCGTACGTTTTCTCTATTCCCAGATGTCCGCTGGAGGGAAAGCAATGTGCGTCGTTAATCACCTTCTCCCGGGACTCGGCTGGTACTACTAGTCTCCAGTTTTCCTCCGGAAACGCGATAGAATCCAGTAAGAGATCGTAACGATGCCTATAAAGTTTATTATCTTCGACTCGCCACCCTTGGAACTTGTAAGGGGCCTCGCCTATTTCCCTAATCAACCTCAAATACTCGGGGTCCGTTGTCTCTTCAAATGCCCCTATCGCCATCTCCTCCTCTTTGTATAGTCTGGATAGAGCGTCTGGTACATGATTAAGCGCCCCCTTCCGGTGGATTATTTTAAAACTCCACTGCTGCATCTTAATCGCCCATCTAGCTAGTCTTCCTGTGGGTTCTCGCAAGTTTCTCAACCACTTGAGCGCTGCATGATCGGTGATAACGGTGAATTCGTATCCCTCCAAGTAGGGACGTAGCTTCTTAATGGCCCAAATCACTGCCAAGCACTCCTTTTCTGTGGTACTATAGTTCCTCTCTGCAGGTGAAAGGACCCGACTCACATATATAATGGGATGTTCTCCGTCCTCGTTCGATTGAGTGAGTACGGCCCCTAGAGCATATCCGCTTGCGTCCGTTTGTAGGATGAATGGCTTTGAAAAATCGGGCCTCGCCAGCACCGGAGCGGTAGTGAGTGCCCTTTTTAGACCCTCAAAGGCTTCCTGCTGGTCTTGTTGCCAGATCCACGACTGTTTTTTCCTAAGTAACTTGACCAAGGGTACCTTGAGTTCTGAATCACCCTCTATGAACTTCGAATACTACCCTACCATTCCTAAAAACCGCCGCAATTGCTTAACATTCTTCGGCTCTGGATAGTTAAGGACAGGCTCTACCTTTTCCTGATTCGGCCTCAACCCTTCATTATCCAAAATAAATCCTAAGTACGTTAACCGCGGCATGCAGAATTCACACTTCTCTCTTTTTACCTGTAACTCCGCTCCCACTAATCTCTCTAAAACTAATCTCAGATAATATTTGTGTTTCTCGTAGGTATCGGTGGCCACAATTATGTCATCCAGATATCCAAATACCTGGGGTCGCAACTCCTCTCCAAATAATATGTCTATCAGACGTTGGAATGTCATCGGTGCGTTGCTTAACCCGAACGGCATTCTTTTGTATTGCCAGAGTCCTGACCCTTGCACGGCGAAGGCCGTAAACTTTTGACTATTCCTGGCCATTGGTACCTGATGATACGCCTGCTTCAGGTCCACTTTAGACAAATACCTGGCGTCGCGCAGCCTGTCCAAAATAGTATCCATGCTAGGCATAGGATATGCGTCCCGCTTGGTTACCTTATTCAAATCCCTAAAATCTATACAAAACCGATATGTTCCATCCGGCTTTTTGTGTAAGACGGGTGCTTGGCAATAATCACTAGCGGATCGCTCTATTATTCCCTCTTGGAATAACCGTTCGACCTCCTCAACGGCCACCTCATGCATCTTCGGAGACATCCTTCGGTATGCATGACGTATGGGTTTGTTGACCGTCACTTCGATCACGTGTTCCGTGAGAGGAGTCTTCCCTAAAGGTTTCTCAGCTGATCCTAAAATATCGTCTACCATTCGCTCAATTTCTTCCCGCTCCTCTGTCGAGATTTCACTTATCCCAGCGCATTCAGCATGGAGGGTGCCCTTGGGTGCATTCCCCATACTCTTGAACGAATGCCAATCACCCTCGAACACTCGAAACATTCCTCGGCCCAATCGAAGATCCATATCGAACATGTCCTGGAAATCCCGTCCCAGGATTATGTCCTGGTTGATATCAGTGACTGCCCGAACCTGTACCTCTCTCACGTGACCATCAATCTCGCAGCTTATTTTTAAAGTTCCTAAGACCCGCGACAACGTGGCGTTCCCGCTGACGATAGCCGCATTGATAGGTTCCAACCTATTTCGGAAACGTTCGGCCAGTCTGGGTCCTACCAGCGACGATTGTGCCCCCGTGTCCAGGAGAGCGCTGTATTCCTGGCCCCCTAACACCACTGACAGATAAGGTCGATTCTCGTTATTTGTACCCGCCACATCCTCTCGCTGGATCTCTTGGCCGTTATTCCCTCCATCCTGATCCTCTTTCTGCCCACCACTGACGTTGGGAGGTGTAGTCTGATAACGGCCCAACGTTCCGTACTTTTCCTGAAGAACTGCGTCTGAGCTTGATTCTCGAAACTGTTGGTCCTCCGACTCATCTCTAAAAGCTCTATTGAAGAAGTCCTGAAGATTTTCGACATCGATCTGCTGTGGCTCACCTTCCTCTCGGGCCGACCCAATCCACTCTCCCTTTTCTTGTTGCTTGATTTCCCAATCTGTCGTCGTCCTGACGTTTTCTGAGTTCGGCTCGATGACTTCCTCCCCATAACGAATTTTCTCCGTTCTCCAGTCTCGTTCCCTCTCGAAATTGTCCACCTGAACGTCAAAGTCTTCGTCTGGACCTGACACCTCTTTGGTGAACCAAATTGTCTCATTTTTCTCATTCACTGTTCGCTTCCACTCTTTTTCCCGTGACTGCCCTATAGGATCGTCATTCTTCCATGTGATCAATGTTCTCTCTTTTTTCCCCCACATCACCATTTTTATCCGGAGACCCCACCTCTAACCTCTCACTCATCCTCACATATTTCCCGGTCGGGTTCCCCTTTCTCTTACTTGGTAGCTCTTGGAGAGTCTTCCTAGGGACTAAAACCAATTGGCCATCTGCTCCCAAAATCCACGTTTTTTCGCTATCGATCTTCTGCCCTTCGCTCCCCTCAAATATTCCTGAATTCCTTACTTCATTCTCAACCTCTCCCTTATATCTCGTCTCGGTCCTATTCTCCTCTAAATCTCGCCTCGGACGGAGCGCGGGGGTTGCAGAAGTTAACTCGTTTAATTCTGGCCCCCGCACGCCCCGTTTCCCATTGTTTTTCGCCAAAACACACACTTGGGACAGGACGAGAAGACTACTCCTGGAGTACCACAAACCTCACACTCGACTGTTGGCTTAGGCTCGGGATTCCCAGGGGGTCTCTTCGACGGGCAATTTCGTGCCAGGTGTCCTTTGTTCCCACACGTGTAGCACAGCACCTCCGGGCATTGTGCGGAACGATGACTCACGGCCCGGCAGGTATAGCACGTGGTATAGAACCCACTCCCTCCCGTAGCTTCGTCTCGGCTGGACGTCTGCTTAGGGACAGCTCCCTGTTGAGCCCTGTGGGCCGTTGGTCCCGTCAGCTGGCCCCCCTCCTTGACGTTAGTCGGGGACTTCGCGGTCGCCTGATTGTTCCAGGGTATCGGCTTCCAATACTGGGCCCACGGCGGACGGTTCTGGGCTTGCGCGAAACTCGCGATTAACTCTGGAGGTAGATCAAAGAACGGAGATACGTTTTCTTCTGGGCTCGTTGTCTACTTCCTAACCTCACCATCTCCACTCACTTGTTTATTTCCTACCTTGCCGTTCTTCCTCCCCTTGTTTTCCGTCTTCTTAGTTGACGCATTCTTCCCCTTTGACTCTTCCCCTTCACTGGCGTCAGCCACGCACGCGATCTTAGTCTTGACAACTGGAGCTCCAGAGAACCCTGCACCGGGTACGTGCATTTTGTCCGCTGGTGGGGGCGGGACATAGCGTCTGTCCAGCTCCTTCTGTCTCTCCCACCACAAACCATAAGTCTCGATATCATCTAGACTCATGACCAGTCTGTCAGACATCGCCCGGCGATACTCCGGCAACAAGTTCCGTCGCGCCAGTTCTACTACCGATCTCGTAGAGGGTGGCACCGTAAATCGTGAGACGATGTATTTGAATTTCGATAAAAACACCGCAATCCTCTCGGTCTTGGCTTGGGTGCGGCGGCGCAAATCATCCCACAAATCCTCTTCGTCATATTCTCCAATGAACTGTCTCTTAAAAGACACCTTGAACTCCTCCCAGTCTCGCAGCTCTCCTTTAACCGTACGGAACCAGCGGCTCGCCCCCTTTGATAACACGCAAGGCAATGCGTTCAGGAGTTCTCGGTCGCTGAATTCCGCGCTTCCTCGACAGTCCTCTAATTGTTCCAAAAACTCTTCAGCATCCTCACCTCTATCCTCACCCGAAAACTTCACTCCCCAACCCTTGAGAAGTTTGACCGCCTGAGATCGGGGACCGTTTGTCCTATAACCTTCCGTGGGGCTACTTCGCTCACTTGGAGTCTCCTCGGCCCTGAGGCTTGGCCTGCGCTGTCCCCGATCTTCAGTACGCCGCTCATTTCCTCTGGATTCGCGTCGATCATCACGCCACCCATCTGGGGAGCTTGCTCGTCTCCTCTGGCCGGGCTGTAGTTCCGGCCAGGATCTCGTCCCTCGGTGGTCTGCGTGCCTGTGGTTCTCCGGGGGAAGGTCGTTGTCAGGGGTCATTCCTAAACGGCTGCTCTGCAGGCTTGGCTTTTGGTGATTCTTCGGCTGCACCCTCCTATCCTGGAATAGAGGAGGTGGCTTCCTTAAGCTACGCTGACCCCCTCCCGAGCCACCCTGATCCATGTCCTCGGTCACTCTCCTTACCCCACTGGCATTGCTGACTCCCCTCGTTGACTTTCTATACCCCGGCCTCCTTTGGGGGAGCGAAAATCTTCTGAACTGAGTTTCCTCAGTACCCGACTCTTCGCTCGTTGGTTCCTCCCCCTGACCCTCATTCGTCCTAATATACTCCGGCTTATTCGAAAAACCTTTTCTCCCATCTTCTGCTCTGCGTCTCTCCGCCAACTCTCTTTTGATCCTCGCGCACTCGATCCTATATTCTTCCTCGGCACCGTGACTCTGATCGCTAGCCCTCCCCTCGCTATCATAGCCGTCCTCCTCCGAATTTAAATCAATCCCTTTTTCTACCTGTTCGGGGGTACAATATTCGCTCTGTTCAGTTCGGTTGGGTAAAGTGAAGTCCCGTGCGGATTTCTTCAACATTGACTGTTGAGTAATTGATTTAATATTCGGGGTTCCCCTATTCCCCTTAGGTGGTACCCGATTATCTTTGGAGGTTGCCAGATTTGTTTCTCTGGTATCCCTATCGCCCCCTATAAGACCCTGACTATCCCCTGACGCTGCCTGATTGGCCCTCTGGTGTCCCTGTGGAGTTCCCAAAAGTGCTATATTCCCTAGTGTCGACTTAGAAGGATTTTTCGCGAGATGTTTCCACATTTCTTGGGATAGCTCCTGCGAAGCAGGGAAACACCCACCAAGGGTGTAGGTGGTCGCCCTGAAAGTTTGCATCCCTTGGAGGCCAGCCATCAACAACTTCTGCAGGTTAGGATCAATCGTGATCGTTCGCATCTGATTCCTCCCTAGTTTCAATCTACTCTCCCCCCCTATTACTGACGTGGTGATGGGCGTCATATACGTTGTCGTGTACGTCGTCGTCGTCACGGTCTGTATCCTAGACGCTGTCAGTGGCCTATATACATTTGCCCCCTTTTCATCCGATTGCCGTAACTCATCCTCTATTTCGGCCTCACTCGCGCTCGCCTTTCCGCTCCCCCGTCTCCCTGGCACTGACCCTTGGGTCTCTCTCGTTGAATCCGTAGCCACTGGCTCCGACGGAGACACCGGACTTTCTCTTCTCTCGGAATTTGATCCCTCCCCACGTGATAACTCCCTCTGTATTAACTCGCTGGCGGTACTGAGTTGGGTCGTCCGCGGAGTGCTGTGTTCTAATTTCCCCTCCTCTCCGTCTGCAAGCACGTCCTCTTCGTACCAGGGTACCCTTTCATCATCTGGCTCCATCTCTAACATCAATACTCGGAGAAACCTATCCCTCACAGCGGCCTTCGTCCCCTCGGTACTAAATCCCCTAAAAAACAATTCGCCCTCTAGTGCCTCTAGTGGCCTTCTCCTGATGCTACGCCTGAGTGCGCACAGCTCCCGTGTATTTATAAGTTCCTGCATTGTTTCGTCATGCGGCGCCATTTTGTTTCCTATACTATAACCTCAAAAAACCCCAAATGTTGAACGACCCTACCTAACGACGATACCCTGTTTGCGTATCGTCGCCTACCCGCACTTGTCGCCGACGGTCTCTAAACACCACAAACAAATATGGAATATTTTACATATATATATATGTATATATGTATATATATAAAAATAAAGAAAAATATTCTTAAAATTACTTATTGCCTTATTGCTTAATATTTATTCCCCCGATCCGAGCAACACTCTTAATTCGTCAACACTTTCACCCACACATTAAAATCTCACCCCAACTTTAAGCCCCGGAAGTCCCTTCCTAATCCTGCAGCATACTTCCCCACTTAAAGGGATGCCATTTGTGACAAAAATTTTTCGGCCGCAAAACCACCGTCCCGAATTCCCTCACAAAACTCGCTTACTTACTCCTTCTCGTCCCTCTCTACTGGATTCCTCTCCTCCGGTAGGTCTGCCGCCTCGGGAACGCCGAACACTCCTGAAAAGGAAACTAGAAGGGGACTTTGGGCACCAAATACACAAAAACAATAACTCCCTGGTTTCACTTTCACAGCGCATGCGCTATTTATTCTCCCTTCTCTACTCTGTACAAGTCCCACCTCTCACTCTCTCTCTCTCTCTCTCTCTGTATAAAAATATATATATATAGTTCCAATGTCCTCGAGGTAGATGTCCTGGGTTGAGCGACTCCTGGTCGTCTTCCACCAGCCTTAACCTTTATCCGGTTGGCGGTGACCCGTACCTAAATCTCTCCTTCACACGCACACGCTCGCACACAATCCCACTCACACCTCTTATCTCTCGACCTTTCTCTAGTGCCCTACACCCTGACACCACCACTACCCACGACTACACCCCCTTTTTACGCCTACACACACTCACCCGCGCCCGCTCGGATCGTCCCAACACTATCCCGTATACCACCCGGTGCACTATTCACAGCACACTAACCTCCTGGTTATCCTTGCAGGGTACGACTACCTGGAACTCGTCTCACTCGTCGTGACGGCTCGGCCGTGCTCTCGGCCTCAGGCGATCTCCGTTGTTCTTGCCCGATGGTCCCTCGCAAATTCTCCTTTTCCCTAGCCTCAGCTGCTCTCTCGTTACACCCGATCTTGACCCCGCTCTCGTCGATCTCTTCCTCTGCCCTATCACTTCCCTATCTCTCACCAATACTTCTGTTTTGTCTACTCTGCTCTAAAGATTCTTGCGTTGTTGTCTCGCGGATACTCGTCACTATTCTATTTTCTCTCTCTCTCTCGTGGCTGCTATAATTCTCCTTGACTCTGCTCTCTCTGATGGCTCTCGCGGTACTGACGCGTTATGGCAGTGCACTTCGACAGATGCGCGCGCCCCTCCCGTCTATACGAAAAATCTCCAACACGCCTAAAAACCGGTAAATTTTTGGAGGTTTCCAAAACTAGGGAATTGACGCGGCCGCTCGGTGCTCACACCTCTCTGACGTGTCGCGAGCCCTCGCCTCTCTCTCCTTCTCTACCTTGCACACATGCTCACCCAATCATACCACACACACTTTCAATTCCTTCTCTGATCTTCGGTCCTTCTCTTTCCTCTGGCTCGTAGCCCGCGGCACCGAGAACACACATTAAGAATGTGTTGTAAAACGATACATATGTAAAATATATACTGTATCATAGGACTCGGTAGCCACCAATGACTCGCCCAAAAATATAGGTATATAGTGACGTGATAGCTTCGGCTACCACGTCACAAACTTTAAAGTAGGCGAATGGCTGCAGCGATAAAAACTGCTGGCGAAGCTGCCAGAAAAGGCGATGTGAATGGATTGGAGTCTGATACGTGGGAGAAATCGGCTGAGTTCGTAAAAAAAATGGATGTTGTAATTGATGCCTGTAATTCCTACATATTGCGCAATATTAAAAAGCAAAAGCAACCACTATCACGTTGTAACCCAGAGATTTAAGAATGTTTGATAAATTTTGTAGAATGGTCTAGACAATGAAAGACACACACACAATTCGTGCGAGTAAACGCGGAAAATCTAAGCGAGCGAGTAGGCCGCCTTGGTTTATTGGTTTGTTCTTGACTACCAACTGCTTTTTGCAGCTGTTTGATGATATAAAAAAAGAATTAAACGATCCGCACTTCAAGTTAGCAACTGATCTTTGTAACCAAGATAGCGTCGAGCTTACTAATTCGAGATGTCGAGGAAGGGGTGATTTTAATCCAAATCCAACTTGCCGTATGTATAGCCTTACTTTTTGGCACATTCTTTCGATCGATTGTATATATACTCGTCAACAAGGTAACGTTAAAATTATAGAAACTCATTCCTTTGTAAATTCGAGTCGGAATGACTTAGATAATGAAACTGTGGATTCATTGACAGATGTTGCCAGTAATTTACCTGGTGAATTAGAAGTAGCAGAAATGCGAGAAATGTAAGAATTTTTGCAAGCAGCTGAAATGATGGGAATACTTTTGTCTATAGTTTCAGAAGGAATAGTAGACTTTGATACCAAAGGCTTGTATGAAAAAAATGCCATTGCTTACTTAAGTGGATGTACAGCCAAAAGTGCTTTAAAAAAAAGTGAATGTTCTAATTATAAGGATATATATATGAAAAGTTCTGAGCAACTAGTCACCGATGACGAGATTCATACAAAATGTAGAGAGTATAAGCATACTGATGAAACACTCTCAGATATAACATATTTGTCAAGACCCACTGAATTTTTTTCTAAAATCGTTTCTTAACAGTTGCAAGGTTTTCAAAAACATCATACAATTCTTTGGCATCGAAGAAAACTAATTACTTGTTTAACAGATGTAGTGGAAAAAATAACAAACGATTACTTTTCTCAGTGGTTTGATAAGAATAATATGTGTTACGAACATCGAGAAAAAGCCTTTAAAATTTTGTTGAAAGTTTTTAAAACTACTCGGGAAAATAATAGAACATAGAAAGCAGAGGTGAAAAAATACATAAAAACTAACCACCGTGAAATGCTTCCTGTAAAAAAAGTTTAAATCATTATTTTTTTGGAAGCTATTTAAATGGTATAGAGTTAAATCGAGCCTCACAAGGAATGAAGATCACCTAAAAACCCCCTTCCCCCTCAACATATGCATCAACAAATATTTTGATTTGCCACATCTCATCTACCAAACTTACTCTACGTATACCTATAACTGTAATTATTAATTTCCAGAACAACACAGAGCCCATAGGCATGATAAAGAAAACATTATTCAAACAAAAAACAGATAAAAACGTGATTAATTCTAGTACAGTTTTATGTGCAAAAATTACTTTTTGTGTCCCCTTAAAATTAAATACAAACTATGTGTATAACGTACAGCTGCTACTAAAATTTACAAACGATCGGAAAACTGTTTATTTTCTAAGCCTGGATGGCCTAATTTTACTGAAAGGCAGTTCATAATTATTTTTAAATATTATTACAATTACTGAAAGTAAGAGTATAAGCTTTTAAAAATAGTTCTCAGAATTTTTCAACGAATTTTTACTTTACGTATTTGTTTGCGAAATTTTTCGGACACTCGTTATTTCTTAATGTCATCGGCTATTGAACGCGTTCTTTGAATATTTTAATGTTATACGTATATTATTCTTGAAATAAGTATATTTAGAACTATGCGTAATAATAGTTTGTTAGCAGAGAGGTGGAAAAACTTTTTTTGATGTGTAAAGTGGGGGAAAACTATTACGTGCTAAATATCCCTGGCGAAGTTCCTTCAGCATAAAACTAGTTTGAGATGTATCATATGCACGAGGTGTGTTCAAAAAGTAACGAGAATTTTTTAATTTCGTGGGTTTTGAGAGTCCGCCTGCATAAAATTTTTTTTTATTATGTTGGTACACGTGCCCCTGAAGTACGATAAAGTTTTCAGCAATATTCATTGCTTACTTTTTAAGTGGCAGCCGCTAACGTTCGACGTGTTTTTCGAGCTCGGCGATTTTTGTTTGTGAAAAAAAATGAATCAAAGAATTTGTATTCAATTTTGCGTAAAAAATGAAATAAAGTGTAGTGAAGTTTGTAAAATGTTAACAAAGGCATATGGTAAGTCTGCTCTATGAGTGAAGCAAGGATTTACGAGTGGTATAAGCGTTTCCAAGATGGTCGCAAAAACGTTGAAGATGACGAACGACCCGGACGCCCAAGCACATCAACAACTGATGAAAACGTGAAAAAAGTGGCATTATGCATCAGGAATTCTTGCCAAAAGGTCAAACAATCAATAAGAAGTACTACCTACAAGTTCAACGCCGTTTGCGTGAAGCAATCCCAAAAAAATTCATCCAAAAATTCAAAGTGATAGATAGTCCTCTTATTGAGTCTGTCTCTATTACGACGATTCGAGTTATAATAATATTGATATTATACATGTTGTAGTTTGCGGGCACCAATTTTTTAAAATCATTAATATATTTCAACCTTCAATAACCTGTATAATTTATCATAAAAATTTCTCATATTTTAATCCTTGTATTCTTTAACTTATGTAATATTCAAAGAAAAACGATTAGAGTTTCTATCTGTTGTTTTATCAAAAAATAAAATATGTCTTCAACTATTTTGTGACTTACGTAAATACATGAATGTATAAAAAGTGTAATTAATGTTAATAGAGAATTTATGTAAGGTTAAATTTATAAACATATTACTTAGATACTTTTAAACCGTGTTATTTAAAGTTGAAATGATTGATAAGATGAAAATAAGTCTCGAAAAGTACGGTTAAATATACGGACATCTATAGATAATGTGGACTGATCAAAGATTCAGGGCCTTGGAACAAAGCCGAAAAGTTTTTTTTTCGATTTTCAGATAATAATTAATAACTCTTAGTTCTTAAATGTGTCAAAATTATTACCGAAATTTCTAACACCATGCGCTTTTGGCGTTCACCACATACTATTTGTAAATGATGTAAATTAGAAAAGTTTTTTTTTAATGTAACTTTCACAATGTAAAAAATGTGAAAAAATAATTAAGAATCAAAGTGTATATATACGTATGTATATTATTGTATATATAATGTAAATATGTAAAACGTATATGAATTTAAGTTACTGTATTAGTATTTTAATGAAATGAGTTTTTTTGTGCCCTTGGCTTTTTTCTCACGTAAATCTTGTTGTTACTTTTTTTTCATAAGCCATATATTTTGACCCACGAATCTATTCACCAGGCTAGTACTTATGTAGTTTTAAAAAAACATTAAAAAACTTAGATGAAAAAGAAAAATTGTTGATTAAACAGCATCATATATACATATTTCTAAAATAATCTCCGTAAAATCTTATTATCAAATCAATAGCTCGTTTCGTCTTACATTATCACTCTCCGGCCTTCTTAATTAGTTATTTGCTGGTACTTAGTTCGTATTATTTTGTTTTATACTATAACAACTTAGTCATTTAACTATAACTATTTTACTACACTGTTATAAACTTGTTTATGTGCTGCGCTCGGCAACACACTGTTATTTGTTTGTAATGAGGCCCATGGCCCGTAAATTTTATAAATAAATAAATAAATAAATCATATAGCTTTCGTACCAAGAGTGCTCCCTATTACTATCATGACTTGACCTGACATTATTATTTTTAATTTATAAATTACAATATTGAGAGGTCACGTGCTAGAGTACCAACAAGAGTCACAAAATGATGCTTAATTATTTTCATTAAGTTTTTCAATGCGCTATATTGAAGCGAATTTCTGAAAAACGACTGTTACTTTGCTTATAAGGTCTTATTCCTTATGGATTGGATAAAAAAATGTTGTGGAATGAAACGGCTGATATACCACACTCATACCGCTTTTGCAATTACTTCATATTTCATGTACATTTTTTTGTACGCCAATATTTATACGTAACTTAATATGACGTTGTCTTGAATTTTTATTTCGACCATTTCGAGATACGTTGATAATGTTTCATACGTCTTATAAATCATTGAGAGATATCTAAAATGGTTGTAAATTTACAGGAAATTTAAATAGTTTGATCCCTCTAGAATAATTAAAAAAGTGAAAAGCTTACGCACTGGATACATTTGGCTGACCGAAACTAAAGGCGTGGCTGATTATTATATGAATACATAACACGCATTCGTACACACAAAAAATCTTTTTTTAACCAACACAATTTTTTCTGTAAGCGTAAGCAAATTTAAGTACCTAGATAAAATTTTCTATATACTTACCTTTTATAAAATAGCAAATGAGGCATTTTATTTTAATAAGTATTGAACATGGATTGATTCTTAAGTTTCTGAAAAAAACAAATGTAAAAATCAAAAAATCAAAAGTAGTGTTGAAGTGCACTACTGTATCTCGATAGGCTGTAGGTATGCGCAAGTGTATGTGTGCCTGTGTTTGAGGAGAGGCATAAACAGTGCCATTCAGATGCGCCAGTTCTGATTTGACCCTAGTCAAAAGTGCACACTATACTTCGCTCTCCCCGACAATTTAAGTCTGTATTCATAGAAAAGTCCGTTAAAGTCAGTCATCCGTTAGTTTTGTCAAGTCAGTTCAGTAAATAATTTATAAAATTAAATCTACTTAGTCGTATCCTCATTTTCCTCAAGTCATAATCCTTCAGATAACGGTCTCCAGCACGCTTCCCCACGCTTTTCTCTCGTGTATTATTCCTTTTTTATGTCCCTGGGAGAAAAATGAGCAACAAGAAACTAGCTCTGGCCGAGAAGAAGAGAAAGGAGATTGCGACTTCAGTGGACGAGGAGCTCCCAGTGATCGGGATCGAGGATGAGGCCGCGGCAATGGTGTTGCCTCCAGGATCACCCGAGGCGATAAACACAACTCGGTTTGAGGTGGAAAATGTCGGTAAGTGATAGCAATATCATTAAACGTTTTGTGTTGAATCTCGGAGACAGTGCCATGGTGAGAGGCAATCAAACGCGAGAAGGTCAGCGAGTTCCTAGAAAAAAAATATCGGAAAAAAAATATAAAACTCTCTACTCGCACGCGATGACAAAAGCACCATGGGTAAGTGCTCAGTTGTTTTAGAATGTGCGGAAAAAAGACAAGGGGAGGTAACGAGTAGAGAGAAAGCGCTCGCTCTCCATTTTTCTAACATGACACCACATGGTCTCTTTCGCGTGCATTGTACAGCCTTAATGTACCACAAAATGTTTTTCTGGCGCATTCCTCTATAGTAACTGTGCGTGTGCCTGGTCAGTGTTTTGTTTTGCTTCAAATAAAGGCAGAAAGGCTGATACATAAGATCTCCGGGATCGATACAACAAAGGCAGATATTTCATATTAAATAAAAGCCAGAGATAGTTTGTTAAATTTTTTTCGGTATAAAAGGCAAAAGAAATATTTTAGATGAGCGGACATTCAATGCCCTATCGAGAGTCCTTCATGAGATTTGTTTGCATGTAAGGCTGAATGCACGAGGTTCGAAAATTATTATATCGGCGGATAATAGCAATATTAGGGCACACGTCAGGCATGAAGTCATAAATGTTGAAGGTGTGTAATATACATTTTTTTTAAATGTTTTCGCTGTGACCTACTCAGTCATGTCAGGCTTGTGTTCGGTCACACAGAGCTGTGTAAGTGCCCAGCACACAATAGTGCTTTGTGTTCGAGTACGTTTGTGTGCACCGGATCGGATAACTAGAAACGACTTGTGTTCGGTCGGTCTTGGTTAAATCTATAAAGACTTCTGCTATTTATTGTGTTTTAGAGTTCCTGATCGGAAACGATATTTTATACTTGCTGAATTTTTTCGATCTAAAGGGCGGAAAACTAACACTACCAGGAGATCTTTTTAATGAAGACTATGAAAACGGAAATTCTGCTCGAAATGAACCCGAGTTATCTGTAAAGTCGGTGGATGTGAATAAGACAGTTGATGAGATAAAGTCAGCTAATAAAACTTCCGATACAAATGCTCTCAATGCTATCGGTAACGGCAGAAAACGTTACGAGAAATTGAAATTAGACGGAAAGGCAGACATTAAGAACACGTCGGAAAAATAAGTAGAAACCGTTTTCGGATGAAGCACAGGCGAAACTTCTTGAATAAATATAAAGAAAGCAGAAGTAGTGTAAAATAAGTACAAATGGTCGAAAGCAGTAAATGAACGACCGTTGACTTCAAACGAAAATAAAAGTTCTAAATTTTCAGAAAACAGTCCAACACGCTGACTAGAAAGTCTGATGGCTGAATTTGACAGGATGTGAGAACGGGAGGAGGAAGAGAATAGGAAGGCTGCAGAGGAAAGAAAATAGGCAGAAGAGGAAAGGCAGGAAGGAGAGCGGGCAAAGGAGGAATTGTATACGGTCCTACAAAATTTCGACCAAAGGCTGAACAGGTGAAATGAGAGGCTCGTGAAACTCAAGGCACTGGCCAACTCGAGTCCCTTCTCACACTCCACGCCAAAACCTGAAAGAAATCAGGTAAGCATAAAAGAAAAACTAAAAACTTTCTTCGACGAAACAAAGACAGACAACATATCTAAAAGTGGCGCGGAACTTATTGCTACAACCATTTCAAATACGATTAATTCTAGACTTGGACGTGAGTCTCATAGTTTCTTTAATTATAGTCCAACCAAAGATGTTAAATTTGAAGTCTTTTATGATAAGTTGAAGTCAGAACTCCGGTCAAAAGGTCTACTGTACATTATTGATCCGTCGGTTAAAAGCTTAGAGTCAATAAATGAAGACGCTATTCGTGATGATAAGTTAAAAGTCAGAGATATACTGTTGAATGTAGTAACAGAGAGATATAATCTTAGGATATTGCGACTACAAGACCCAATTGTAATTTTAGAAAGTCTGAAAGATTTTAAAAGGGGAGAAACGCCTATCATGACGGCTGTGATTCAGAAAAAATTGCACGAAATTAAATTTAATAAAGGGAAAGAATCGGTGTCTAAGTTTATTGAAAGATTTGAAGAATTTGTAAGGAATTATGAGATTATAAGTACGTTTGGTCCCTTTACTGAAGAAGAAAAGCGAGATGACTTTAATACCGCCGTAGTAGGAATAATACCTCTCGTGCAGGTGACAGACTTAACGTTTAAAATGCAAAATAGAGACGAAAAGGGTATGAAGTATGAAAATCTCATGTCGTACATGTTAAAGATTGAGTCGGAAGACCTGGCAGAAGCCACTGGAGGCCAACCCACGAGGGTGGCGTTGACAGCGTCATGGCCCCAGGATCGCCTTCAGTGCTTCAACTGCAACGACTGGGACTATATGGCCGATAGATGCCCGAAGGCCGAAACTGGGCTTAAAAAGTGCTACACTTGTGGCACTTTTGTAAATGACATACCAGCCCACAAGAAGTGCAGTCCAAGATGTGGTGAGCAAATTAAGTCAGATTCATGGGATTTTAAAAGGCAGGGGCAAAGAAGTCGAGGGAGTCGAGGTGGTCACGGCCGTGGCCGTGGCAGGGGTCAGGGCCACTCAAATTTCCGAGGTTTTAGGCAGAAAAGAGACTCTAGCAGCGTCAGAGATGAAAAAGATTTCAAAAGGCAGAAATTTTTTCAAAATTGGAAAAATTCAATGTGCAAATTTAGACTCATCTGCAGGTTTGAGAATGGAGGAAGTGGGAAGTCTACTACTTAGAAATAGAAATAACGAGGTTGAGTTGAACGGAGTAGTTTGTGCTCGGGACTTGGTCGGAAATTTACTCTTTTTACATAAATTGGCTGACATAGGTTCGTCCATCTATTTGGATATTAAAGAGATTAGCATTTTTAATCCTAAAACAGAAAATGTCTAGATATCATGAATATACCAAAAACCGTACTGGACAGTTGAATTCATAAAGTCGAATAGCATTAGAAAGTCTGGTGAAAGACATATTGGAAGTGGTAAAAGAATGAAAATACTAACGGCAGAGTCAGAAGCACAGACTAGTCCTGAAAACTCAGCTCCGGAAAGCATGAATTTAACAAATAACTCGAAGAGCTCGATCGGAAGGGTAGATCTAGATGACTGTTCTTTTGACGCTGTATTTCTGATATAAGATAGAAAGTTTCATGATGTCGGGACCATCGAGGCTACACTAATAAATGAAGTGCAAAGTATATTTTCTGAAAAATGTAAAATGTTCAAAGACAACAACGGGGCTATGCTATGGCATGTCAGGTTGAGACATGCGTTATTGGGATATCTCAGAGATCTGCAGAAAGCATATCTGGAAATAAAAAGTCTGAAGGAGGCTGATTTTGGTGATGCAATAAGGATGTGTGACGTCTGTATTAAAACAAAGTCACAGAAACTGCCTTTCCCCTCAGTGCGAGAAAGAGCAGACAGACCACTTCAGATCATTCATTCTGACACCATCGGAGTAATAAGTCCGGCATCCTTTCCGAAAAAATACAAATTCATTTCTGTGTTCATTAATGATTTCTCGAGATTTTTAATGGCATACCCCATGAAGAACAAAAGTGATATAGGTGAATGTCTGGAAAATTTCGTCAAAGGCTGTAAAAATCTTCTAGGATGTAATACTAAAGTATGTTATCTGAGGTCAGACCAGGGCACAGAATTCACCGAGGGGCCCACTCGAAAAGTACTGGACAGCCTTGGAGCTGACCTTCAACTGAGCTGTCCGGATACCCCCGAATTAAATGGTATGTCGGAAAGACTAAACAAAACTCTCCAAACGAAAGTACGAGCTCTCACGTGTGACTCGGGACTCCCGGAAAACGTGTGGTACTTTAAACGCGACAGTTTTTGCGTATAATCGCACTCCACACCGCTCGAACAATTTGGAAATCCCCTTGGTCAAACTTGCCCCAAACAAAAGAACAGATATAAATCGGTTGAAAAGATTCGGTTGCGTCTCCGAAATTTGAGGCTAAAGGAAAGTGAACCATAACATGGTATCGCCTGCTCTGCCCAGATGAAGGAAAGTTTAACGAAAGCAGGGACGTCAGATTTAACGAGCGTTTTGTGTGTGGAGATGTATACGATAAAAATTCAATTAAAAATTAGGAGAAAGTGACTATAGACATGAAATTAGGTGAGTGGTTTTTGACTTTCGAGAAAAAAATGGAAGAGATGCCAACAACGGAGAGAGAGCCTGCGGTTGTACAAAGAAAATCAGGAAGGCCGAAAAAGTTAACAGAAATGGAAGTAAAAATAACAGAAACAATTCCTGCTGACAAAACCTTGGTACAAGACGTCAGTTTTGCAGGTTTGGCTCTCGCTAAAGATCTAATGAAAGATCTAATTTTCAAAAAAAATGACGTGGACATGTCAGCAAGATACGATACGTCTGCAAAAGATCTCACCTATTACCTGCTGCTGGCTGAGATAAACAAAGACCCGTCATCATCTAAAGAAGCTATGGAGGCAGTGGATCCCAAAGACTGGATTCGGGTGATACAAGATGAGCTCGACTCAATAGCGAAAAATAGTGTCTGAATTCTTAAAGAAAGACCTGTGGAACTTATAAATGGCAGACGCCTGAATATAATTAATTCTCGCTGGGTGCTCAAGAAAAAGGTCGACTACCAAAAGCAGAAAAAATACAAGACATGGCTGGTAATTCGGGGGTTCAAAGACAAAAATGAATACGATATAACAGAAACCTACGCCCTGGTGTCGAGATTGACCTTGATCAGAACGGTCCTAGCTCTGGTCAATAAATTAAACTTGGATACCTGTCAACTAGACGTAAAAACAGCCTTCTTGAATGGTACTCTTGATGATGAAATATATATGGAGATACCAGAAGGTTTAAACTGCAAAGACCAAGAATATCAGAATAAAGTCTGCAAGCTGCAGAAGGCCTTGTATGGGTTAAAGGTCAGTCCTAAAAAATGGCATGAAAGATTTTCGGAAGCAGCAATTAAAATAGGTCTGAAATCACACATTTTAGAACCATGCTTATTTACTTGGCACGAGGCAGATAAAATTCTTATTTTAGTTTTATATGTTGATGACATGATCATTGCAAGTAATGAACCAAATCTCTGCAAATCCAAGTCTGCAAAGCGAATTTCCTTACCGAGAGGCTGTGGGCTGTTTATTGTATGTAGCTAACACTGTACGTCCAGACATCAGCTATGCTGTAAATATACTTAGTCGATATCAGATAAATCCAACTGATAAAGATTGGAACATGGTCAAAAGAGTTTTTTGGTACTTGGCAGGAACTAAATCTTTTGGTTTAAAGTTCATAGGAAGGCAGGACAATTTAGAAGCATTCTCAGATGCCAGCTTTGGTGATTGCAAGGGCTCTCTTACGACGAGCGGACAAGTCATCAGGCTCTTTGGAGACTCCGTTATCTGGCGAACTTACAAGCAGACCTACGTAGCATTGTCTACTTGTCAGGCTGAATATGTGGCATTAAGTGAAGCTTGTAGAGAGTTGATGGCAGTAGACAACCCCTTTAAAATCATCCAAAATAAGACTTATTGTCCGGCTGATCTGTGGTGTGACAACAAGGCAGCCGAATTGGATTCAAAGATAAGTGGGAGTGGAAAATAAAGACATATGACAGAAATACATGAGCATTATGTCAAGGAATGTGTAACCTATGGTCGGGTAAGGGTAAAATGGGTGAATACAAAAGAACAGAAGGTAGACATTTTTACAAAACCCTTGCCTATCGAACTCTACGAAAAATTCAGAAATCATATTTTTAATGAAGTCTGTAACCAAAATAAATAATTACATGACACATTTTGTTTTAGATAAGAAGTAAGTTGCTCGCTGGACGACTGTGATCCCTGGCTTGTTTGAATCTTGTTTTCAGCGCCACGGAAAATTAAAAAATTAAAATCATTTAAACATGTGAAATAAAATTATGTCTTTTTTTTTACTTTTATAGTTTCTTAGCCATCTCAAGTCAGGAGGGAGTGTTGAAGTGCACGACTATATCAATAGGCTGTAGGCATGCGCGAGTGTATGTGTGCCTGTGTTGGAGGAGAGGCATGAACAGCGCCAGTCCGGTGTGTCAGGAATCGAATAAAACATCAAAACATAATTTCTCTAGGATTGGGAGTACCAGCCACCTCAGCTACCGAAGCAAGGTACTCACCTATGTTTAGAAGTTGTATATGTTCATAGAGAACCTCAAACGCTTAGGCTATAGTTAATGTTTATTACGACGTGTAAACATAAAAATCTAAAAATAACAAAATCATACATATTTATCATAGGAGGTTGAAGCGTATCAGTGTACTAGAATATACCAGCATAATAATACACTCATCGCTCTCTTTCGCTCCACTCAGCTGCATTACACATGTATACTTATCTATAGTAACAGTCAGAAACGAAGAAGCACTTCTCCCCTATTTACAGGCTCACTATCGGCATACCCCTTCCATGCGTCTCCAAAATGTGTGTCTATAAGTACATTTCCACGTGACTCGGCAAGCGTACACTCAGCATGCATAACCAAAGTATGTGCCTACATGCCCTTCCCTCACAAATCCGTAGGTATACCCCCTCCATGCGCTTCTCAAGTAAAAAAAATATGTGCGACTGGTTTGACCACTTGGCCATGACAGGGCGCTCAAAGCAGTGGCAGAAAGCGAATTCGCGCCGTAGCATTGCAGTCAGAAATCTCTCTACTAATCTCTGTCATTGCATGCCATCGATACCCTAAAAATTAACATAATATCCCATCGAAGCTTGGTCAAAACATTCAGAACCGTCTTACATTATAAAGGATTTAGACCATAGAGATATAATAAGAGAGAGAGCTCCAAGCCCACATAACCCTGTCCGTCGATGTTTTCATTAGTGCAAAAGCAGAGAATGTAGAATATGCTCTTCTTGCATAGAAGGCCAGATCGGCTGTTTTCGCGTCCGCAGCATTTTCTTTTTATATTTTAGTTATGCCTCCCATAAGGCAGTCAGCGTTAGTATCGGAGAACAATCAGGTAACTTACCCATGGATACCGACAACTATTACCTTCCAGCAGCACGGCAGAATGCCTGTTTATCAGTATTTTACATATTACTGATTTTTGATGCGAAACTACTGGAAAACACGTCTAAGCTACGATTAATTAATAAAGTATCAATAATGAAGCTATGAAAATAAGCAGCACATGATTTTTCTCAACATGCATATCAAAATCTTATGAAGGGGCACCAAAGTAAATTTCACAATATCTCGTAGCTAATCCGTTCAGTCGTTGGCTCTGCGGTAAAACTTTTGCTTTTGAACCCAAAGTTCTTGGGTTCAATGCACTTGTTAGCTTTTTTTTTATTCACTACTTTATTCTTTAATGAAGTTTGAAAAAAATTTTAAATTATTTTTGTGACTAATATTTCTTAAATAATCCATTTATTAAATATGTTATATTTATTTTTCATCGAAAAGAAACGAAAACTGTTCATAACACATCTTAACACAAGTTAATGTATTTTGCAAAACAATTTAAGACTTTTAAATGTAGACATGAGCACGCAAAAAATAACCGCCTTTTTTGCTGGTTTGGTTTTGATACCCTGACAATAAATTATAACCTTGCAGGTGGTCCTGTCAAACGGATGCACGGATAGTTATTTTTTCGTACATAGTACCTACGCGCTCAATTCAAATAATATCAGTTAATAGTTGAATGAAATTATTACTCGCTCACGATACCTAAAACCACCTGCTCGTACAAGGGATGCTACAATTCGAAGCTGAAACATCCCTACCTGAGTTTTCGCAGATTTTCAAAGTCTAGTGATTCAAAGTAAGTTGTTTAAGCGTTTTATTATATGCGGTAATAATAATTATTTAAAAGGTGTTAGTGTTGATCTGCACAACATTACTACTGGTAATTAATGTTGAATGAAAAATAAAAACTTATTCTAAGTAAACGTTTTGGTACGTACACAAACACAAAAATATTTTTTTAGCTCGGCCTATTATTATATAGAACATACTAAAAAAGGACGTGTTTCCAAAACGTAATTATTAAGTTGTACTGAATTAAAAATTAAAATTTTTTTTATTACGTGGTGTTGTTTAAGTAAATCCATTCTTAGGTTATTGTTCGTTTATAGGTAAATTTTAGCAAGATCGCTCATACCTATTTGTAAATTGTTTTTGCCAACGTAAAAAAAAAAAAAATGTATATGAACGATAAGGGATAGGATTATTAGTATTTAAGAAAAAACTGTGATTATAGTTAAACGTTTTTCTTAAGTGGATATTTTTGGCAGTGGCACTCTTTTGGATGCTATATAGCCCATTCCGCACATGGTATTTTCACAGTTTTTAAGTATTGCTTTGCGACTTTTTATTCTTTCAAAGGTTAGTGAATTGAATCTCGCATGTAGTTTATACGCTTGGACATTTAAGAAGTTTCATATTAGTTAAGGTTTTAACTTTTTATAACTATTTAATTAACTATTTTTGTGTACATGGATTATTCTACGGAAAAAGGTGTATTTCGTGTTTTAGTTAATTATAACATCGTGTAAGGAGATATCCGTCTTAAAACTTTTTTGAGTAAATAAGGGATGTTTTCTGATAAGGGTACAATAAAATTCAGATCAAAAAAAGTATTGATTTATTTGTACATGCAAAAAAGGGTTTAATTAGTGTTACGGACTCAAATTTCACTCATAAATTCACAGTTTCGATAACGCCTGGAAACGACAAACGGACGTTTTATTCTTTCTATGGCATGGAACTTAAAAGTTATTAACAGAAACAAAATTTCTATGCATTTTAGAGAACAAAAATAAATTCATCCAAGTTTTGAATGGTGTTCAAGTTGTAAGACAGAAATTTGACAAATTCCACGATTACACGTTATTGAGTTTGGACGTTGCAATTTAGACGTTTGGTCTTCTACGAAGGTTAAGAATTTTGTAGGAATTTTTTTTTATTTTTTCATTTCAATAAGCCAGAGACACAAGCTCGCGAATTTCTAAGTTCAATCTGCACAACATAAAAATTAAGAGTCCGCAACGCTAACGAATGTCATGTATCTCCTCAAAGCGTTTGGTTATCGACTTGGAAGGTGGTGGATTGAAATAGAATGTTTTGTGCATAGTAGAAGTGCAAGGGCAAAATTTCATTGTCATTTGGTGCGTCGCAATATGAATTTGTCCAGGAATGTACAAGAGCCCCTAACGCTTCTATTCTTGCTAAGAACTCGTAACAATCTCCCATAACGCTTTGTATCTTCGGTTAACATTGGATTATTGACTTAGATAGTAACTTGCATGGATTTTTATCTTAAGTACATATGATATAAATGTGGGGATAAAGTCAAATTTTCATGGAGAGCGAGATTTTATAAGAGCCTGCAATATCTGCAAAAAATTGTAGGTTATCATAATCACTGTTGATGAGGAAAAAATTATTTTAACAGTTACAAATCCAGAGTAAGCGTTTGTCTAATCTAACCATTTATATCTATCGGTTTTTATAGAATGACCCATGTATGTTTGGTTTAGATTAATGCTAGCATTTGTTAACATACGAAGCATTTAATATGTTGCACTGCAAAGTATAAGTTTAACTATTTACTTACATAAAATTTAATAACCTCTTAACCAAAAAATTATATTTTTGAAATAGATGCAAGTGGTTATAAATAACATTAGATAATTTAATTTATGGTGGGTTGGGCGATTTTTATCGGCTTAACCAAAACCTCTGAAATTCTGGAGTTATGTGAATAAATTATGCCTAAATCATTTGCGTTAAGAAAATACTGGGGTCAATGACTTAATTTTTTCACAAATCGCTACTGAAAATTCACTTATTTAATACCTACTCTTACGGGTAGTGGTCACAAAATCGACTATATCTTCGGAAATCTTTGATGAACCTCAAAAATTAAAAAAAGTTCTTGTGTAATTTTTTTACAAAGAACCTATTAAATTCCTAAAAATATAGGGTCAACGACGTAACTTAAGAGAAAATCGGAATAAAAGTATGAAATATTAATCTGGCTTGCCTTACAACATGTCCCAATTTTTACAATGATAATTTAACGGTACTTTTCTGGAAATTTCTTGATCTTGTACTTTGGTTTTATCGAAATAACTGTATTTATTTAAAAATTTACCATCGAAAATCGTTGATTTTTAAGGGGCCCTTATGGCACCCTACCTTAGGTACCGTGCCAACCGCTCAAGCCTCCTTAATTATTGTAGCGTTAAGTCTTTCTAAATTCTAAAGAATTTTAGAGCTTTTGTTTCTTTTAAATTACTAATATTACGTACCAATAGTATGTAAATATTTTAAGTTTTTAGAGTAAGTGCATAGTGTAGTAGGTAATATTTTAGAAAATATATCATATAATGAGAAATGTTCTTGAATAGCTTTAAAGAATGTTGCAAAAGAATTGGCCGAGAGGAGATTCTTAGATTCTTACGTTGGATGAACGTCAGGTGGACAGCATGCGAATTTGTTACAAACAGTTTCTTAGTAAAGATGTTTAATTTTATGATGCTGGTAAAAAGGTTCTGACAGCTAACGCTTTGCCACTTACAGTTGATATCATTGTACAAAATGAAGAATTTAGTCCAAATGATGATAACGTTAGCTTACCTTCGTTAGTCGAAAATTCTTCTCCTTCATTCGTACAAAATTTTGTTGACAATACTAACTCTACTGTTCACGAAACTTTCCAGCAAGACAGTTCAATTCGTCATGATTCTATTCTCAAAGAAGAATTATTTCATCAAAAGCCGATGACCAAAAACAATCAACCAAAAAAAACTAATAAAAATCAGACTTAGTCCATGATTGTTAAGTTAAAAAATAAAAATAAACAAATGATAACGCAAATTCGTCTGCTTAAAGCAAAATTAGATTCTTATCGAAAAAAATGAGAAGGCTTGCAAAAAATCTAATGAAACGATGAAAACAAAAAAATTTTACAGAGTTTGGCCCCCCTTTTAAATGGAAACTCATACTTATTGGTTAAAATGCAACTTAATCACAACAAAAAGAAAAACTGACGATGAAAAACATTTCGCGCTAGGTCCTTACTTTCGATTCCCTCGCGCATAAAAATTTTTATGTAACAAAAAAAATATTGTACTTCCTGCGTTTTGCTTATGAAAGTCTGGGTCAATGAGTTGAACTTGAGTCCCGGCATCAATGCTGTAAAAAGTTTATATTATTGTTGGGTGAAATGTCTATTAGATCATTTCTGGAGTACAAGTTCTTGTACATTCTTGTACATTCCGTGACGGAGCCCCTTAAAGCGTGGTGCGAATGCTTGGAATAACTTCAGATAAACCGTACCTTGAAATGTTTGAACGAAGAATTTATTTTGCTTTTGACTATCCTCATCTGTTTAAATGTTGGCGAAGCAACTTGATTAATCATGATTACGTTATTGAGTCTGAAATCATTTCTTGGAGCGCTATTCATGAACTCAGGGCACTCAAACATTACACGACGGCTTGTCTTATGTTAGTTAAATTGAGCAACTAAACGATTGCAGATTAAAAGTTTTAGGTTGCTTCATAAATTTAACTTTAACTATAGATTGTTTTGTCATATTTTGGGATGATTTAAGAAAAGAAGAACGACGCTACTTGCTGACAGGAAAAATAAATCAAGATATTTTAGAGAATCACGCTGCAATGAATGAGATATTCTTCCGGGAAAAATACACATCCTACAGCAATGACCTATCGAAAAAATTTTCAGCATGCTACTCTTACGATCTTGCTTCATTCTACTGCTGTGGCAAATTTTAAGCCAGATAAATCAATAAACTTATTGACTAAAATATTAGAATTAAACAAAGACAAACAAATTGATAAACGCGATGTCGAGATACCTGCTGATCCTTGTAATGGTAACGATTCTTTGACTTAGATGCTTGCTTTACGGATGATGATGATGATGATGATGATGATAATGATGATTGTGATGATATAAATGATGATAGTATTAATAAAACTGATATCCGTGAAAGTATTACCCTCAAAAATGTGCGATGAAGTATGTGGCTGGATACTTAATCCACAAATGCGATGTAAAATTTAACTGTGAAATTTTGTTTAAAAAATTAAAGTCGAGGGGATCAAGTGCTGCAAGATAATAGTGACTTAATAATTTTCTTTAAAGCATACCGTGTGGGTCGTGACAGAGAGTTGGGAAATTCAAAAGTACCGTCAGATAAATTATTTTATTCCATCATTTAAACTGCCTACAAAATTTTTGAAGTAGAATTTGCAGCTCATAAAACTTATAAAAATATTAGTAGCATCTTAAGAGAATCTTTAAAAAAGAATATTGGCAATGGATTGAACTGCGTTTTACCTGATTCAAAGTGTTTGGAATACATAGATTACTTGATAAAACTATTTGTAAGACATCGTATTTTTTCTTTTCTAAAGTGGAATTCTTGAAACGTGCGAGACTCGAAGAAAACATGTAAAAGTTCATCACATAGTAAACCGCATGCCAAACTAGTTAAATTAAACCATGAAAATAAAAAATAAAAAATTCGTTTTTACCATATTCTGATGGATTCGATATATTCATAATATTATTGTACAGTAAAAAGGACAGCAAGTGTCATATTTCGTTTAATATTATTGTAAAGTTCGTTTTCCCTTTCACTCCGTAATAAATAAATTTTATCCTTGTTTTTGTTAAAAAATTTAAGAATAGTTATAACTATATTTCTTCAAGTTTCTGTAATCACTAAGCTATTACATTAATATAATAATCATAAGACTGTATAAAAAACAATTGAAGCAAACTTAAAAAAAAATGCAGTCATCAAAGTTGGTACTGATAATTCTTCTTTGCTAAAATATATAACTAAATTCAAATTCTCCGTATAAACTTGCGACCGTGGTAGTCTTTTGTGTGCTGTGAATTATAAGAAAATGTTTTTTTCTTATTTACCATTTCATTACGTTACCTATTAATCATGGAATTCAAACTTATACAGACCTGTGTCAGACTAGTTGTTAAGTTACATTTAGTGTGTATATGTAAACACATTCCATGCATGAGTTGCTAAACTTTTATTAATTGTACTGTATAAATTCTATTATGTTTAACTTATTTATAACTAGCGGCCCCCGTCTCGGCTTCGCCCGAGACTCACTGGATGGAACACATGTGTGTTGACATGTAATGTAGAACGTTTTCAGTAAAAAATTTTATGTCTTTTTTTCGACACTTCTTGGAACAAAATACTTCTTATCAAAAGTACTGTAAAAAATAAAAAAAAAATATAATGATGCTGAAAAGTACCGTGCATTCCTTACGTCATAAAATAAGTATTGGCCCTAGAAATAGCCGTTAATTAACAAACTTTTATAGAATAATGTTGTTAATTTCCTCTGCTGTAGAATTTCTTAGTGAAATTATCGCTCTCACATTTTTTTTTGTTCGAAGGAGCGGGGAAGGGAACATCTTCAGAGACACCCCATCCCATCCGGTGGTAGTGTCGGATTTACCCGGTGTGCCTACCGACTAAAAACTAACCTCCTCACATGGGACAAGTCCGTAAGGACCACTCCCCTAGAAGACAAAAGGGCATAAGAGAAGGAGGAAGAAGGAAAATAATGGAGAATTTCGGAGGCTAGCTCGCTCTCAAAGGGATGAGAAGAGGGGCACTTACGCATCTGGGCGAAGCTCGAATCTTGGCTTGTGCCATAATAGAGTTGGAGAAGATTAAATTTGATGTTATTGTGTATGTGTAGATGTGTATTGGGTCTTTGGTAGCGTACTTGTGATTAGAGTAAGTATTGTATAGGGCTCTCTCACATAACCATTGGTATGATTTGCTTGATAAATTTTCAATGTTCGAGTAAACTTCAGAAATAAGACTATCGACAATTGTAACCAATTTTCCAATGGATTGATCTATGGTGATAAAACTGTTTTCATTTTCTATTGTGCCATTACCAATTTTTAACAGCTGTGTTGGAAATTCCGTGTTTCCTCCACAGAGGTGTGATCTTATATTAGCACGTAAATGAAAAGACTCTACATAATGCCAGAGAAATGATGATTTTTAACAGACATTAATTATATCAGCTCTTCTTCATCTCAGAATTACTGGTAATGTCTGCCTGAAATCACCAGCAAAAACAAATGTGATTCCACCTATTAGTTTCTAGTTTGATCTTAAATCTTGCAATATTCAATTAATTGCTTTAATGTAAGCTCTGTGACTCATTGTGCACTCATCACATACAATAAATGTTGCATCTTGAATTTTCAAAAAGGGCCATTTTTACGTATCGGCACGTGTAATCTACTCCAGAAAAACATACAATGGGAGTTTAAAAGTGGAGTGAGCTATTCTACCTCCACTCAAGAGAGTGGCAGCAATGCCAGAAGATGCGACAGCAAGGGACAATTTTACGGCCGATCTTGCTTGGGCCAATATAAGATTCATTAGAAATGTTTTTCGAGTGCCTCCAGGATGATCTATAAAAAAGAATTTTCCACTACTGTTTAAAAGACTATCAATTTTACGATCAAAATCTTGTCGCTGATCTAGAACCAACTTTGGAAGATTTTGTTCAACGAAATTGTTTAATTAGTTATAATCACAACCACGTCTGATGGAATACTCAAAAGAATCATTAGTACAGAATTCATCTTGAACAGGTGAATTTAGCCCAAACGCAGCCAAATTTTTTTCGAAAAGAGAGATGTCTTAAATTTCAATTAAACCTCTGTCGAATGTTTCTTCAGAGAATTTAATTTTAAAATCATGAAGTTAAATTTGTCGAGAGTGAAGAGTATATTCGCATGATTGTTATTTAAACAAAATTTGAGGTTGCGATGGCTCGCAAAAAACTAAAATGGTGCAAATAAGTCACGTAATTTAAATGAATTCTCAGACAAAGCAGCATCTTCCAGTGTTTTTTTCTATTAATCATCATTTTCTTACAAACCAAGTGCTTGGCAGGCAGTTTTTAAAGTTGAATAAGTAACACCATCAACGGTTTTCAAATACTCAAACGAAGTTAGACCTTGAACATATTACAGCAACATTCGAAGATGGAAGCACTCCGATTGGGTGTGATTAATCATATAAACTCTACCTATGGCTGAATCTTTTTTACTCCTTGCCAGCCTGGAACATTTTTTCCTTGTTTTCTTCTCGCGAGCTTATTATTGTCCCATCGGTAATAGGCGGCAACTTCAGAATACAAAAAAAGTTTTAGCAAAACCATCCATTATGCAAAGTTTTAAAAAAGTAGTCAATGTCGTTTTTCTCGGATTTTCGAGAACTTGTTGAATATTTTTCTGATTAATGTAAGCTCTTTAATAATTTTCAAGGTGAACATCTAAGTGTAAGACTAGAATATCGCACGTAAATCTCAAAATCGATAAAACGACAAAATCCTTTGGAGGAACAAATATAGCGTCCATTGGCATAGTTGGCAATTTTATCAACATTTCCAACTGAAAAAGTAGTATGATCAGTTCGTTTGTTGATGTATTTGCAAATATATTTAAATGCTTGCACTAAATGACAAAATTCGACATTAACGTGAGCATTAAAACATCAAAATAAGACGAGTGAGTACGGTACAACCCGACGGTTATCAATCTGTATATCTGTGCCACGAATTGTAACTACAGAACTATGACCTCCATCTGCAGGAGCTCTTCTACGATAGGTTGGGTAGCCGTCATCTGCAGTAAGGGTTTCTCTTACAAAATTTCGAGGATACTTTTTTCTACATTTTCCATTTTCCATGAATCATACTTTTTGGAATGATATTAAATAGCAAGGGATCTTGTTGAGGATCTGATAATTCAGCTGAAATGATGTTATTTATTTTATCTGGCTGGATTTTCGTTTTAAGCCATAAATAAGTTTTTGCCATTCGACACCATGGATCCAAGCATTAACTTCGCCGTATATTACTTTCTTAGTAATGACATCTATAAGTTTCCTTATTTTTAAGTGAAAAACCCTGGAAACAATGTCATGCCTGTCTAAAGGTTTTTGATTTTTGTATGATTCCTTTTTTTATTTTTGACTACTCAGGGTTACATATGGAGGTGATAAATAAACATGAACATCCAAATGCACGTACATAAGCCATTGCATCTTGAATTTTTTCTACATTTATCGCAGTGAGCTAGTGAATAACGATGGTAAAATTACAGGCTGTCCGATACTGGAGGGTTCAATGTTACTGTCATTATTTGTTGTATCTCGTAGATGAATGTAATTTTCAGCACGGAGTTGTTTTTGATGTGTTCACAAATAAATCAAACGCTCTGTGATCATTTTTGCCATCATATCAACAACAAAACGATTGAGTAAGTTCCAATAATAAAGCAGATAATTTATCCAATCATTGTTTAACATAAGCCTATAAGAGTAAAATTACATGCAAGAACACAGTTTTGTTTGAAAGACTGTGAAGTGGTATGTCAATAGAATATTCATTTTCTTTGAAAACAATTATAAGAGGATATTGAAAGGAGTCGTATAATCGGTGAAGCTTAGAATCTGGCTCCAACCACCAATATCGACCATATAGAATAATGTCTCCAGGGCCTTTTTCTTCGTCAATTATTAGTGCAACTTAATTCACCCTGGGCACATTGTATGATCCCTGATGCTCCCCAACAGGGGTTAGGCTGGCATGAATAATCCATTTCAAGTTTTCAAGTTTATCTACTGTTTGAAAATCATAATTAGATTTAAAAGTTCTTACAGGAGGATTGCAATCATGCATAATTTCTTGTACTGATTCAATAAAAGTTTTTTTTAGAGCATTGTGTGACTGAATAGAAAATTTTTTTGCTTCAGACATGAAATAGATTTGTAACTACTGTGAGTTTTTATCCTGCTCAGAAAATAAGCTGCCTATTAACTGGTATACTTGAACTTGAATTTTGAAAGTTGGCACAAAGTTTCCTTCTCTGATCTCTTTACCTCCAAATGATGTCATTTGAAAATGAGTATTTTAACATCTGATATTATCAAGAAAATGTTTTGATAGAGGATGTTTATCCATCGACAGATACTTAACCGATTCAGGAGAGTTTTGCAATGGATCAAGAGAAACTTTATCACCAGAACAACAAAACATTGGAGCTTCATCTCTCCATTTTTTAGCGCCACAATAAGTAAAAATACATGCATTCCGCCAATTTGAATTGCTGGAAGATTCAAGCAATCAATGTCAGGATTATAATAGAAATCGGATCTTAAATGATTATTTATTCATCGATTTTGCCACTGCTATTCTAATCTAGATTCATATTCTGTGTCAGTTTCTCTGCACCTA
Organism: Copidosoma floridanum; assembly: GCF_036245765.1. Classification (NCBI taxonomy): domain Eukaryota; kingdom Metazoa; phylum Arthropoda; class Insecta; order Hymenoptera; family Encyrtidae; genus Copidosoma; species Copidosoma floridanum. The sequence continues at coordinate 38,080,132 of NW_028321907.1, read as the reverse complement.
AAATTATAAGCATTTAAAGCATTATAAGCTCTCTTTTCAATTCGCCCTCTTACAAATCGAGGCACTGTGACAAATTTTTGCGAGCCCTATAAAGGGCTGTTTTTCGCAAACTTTGTGAAGATGTGATATATATTTTGTCAGAGCACGTGGTGGCTCAGGTGGCTAAGTCATGGATAAGCACGCGAGAGTTTTACTTACACTTATTGTTTTTTGTTATTAGTAATGATGGAGAGCTGGTAGTAGATCAATGATCGGACAAACTGGATCTGACGCTCTATTAACGGCAAATATCTGCCGCTTGATTTTGCTTAGTCGATGGGGATCACGGAGTTCTGGTATCTGGACCCGGGGTTGCTTGACCTTTGCCCTCAGAGTCTCTGCGTACGGAGAACGTGCTGGAGGAAGGTATGTGGCATGCCGAACGAAGAATATTTCGTCTTCGGATCGTTGCCCGGATTACGAACTGCTGACTGTTAGTCAGGGAAGTGAACCTGTAGAATACCTTCTCCGTGAAAATGCTGCTGGGACAAACCACTGAGGAGAAGGCTGAAAAAATTTGCAGCCAATGTGGCTGCTTAAGCTCCTCAGGATTGTTATTCCTGGCTTGCTGTTGTAGCAATAGGTGTTGTGGCAGCACCAAGTCAGTTAGAAGAAGGGCCTTGAAACCCTGTAGTGTTGGAGGAGCAGATTAAGCTCTGGCTGGACATCTCTTGGTATTACGCCGGAGACGTTGACGTTCCGAACTCCTGTTTTTTCGTGGCACTCGGTTATCTTGGTGATCCGGAGTAGTAATCCATGTATGTCCCTTGCCCGTGAAAGAAGAGTGTCATCGGTAGCCGGGATGCCCATTTGCACGACTAACAACTCTGTTCTTGGTATACTACCGATGAACGACTACGGTAACCAAAAACTTGATAGGGCAGATCATAATCACTCTTCACTCTCTTTGATTGATGGTGGCTTCAATTTTTCGTCGATGCCACCAGTGATCCTAGTGATCTAAAGCGTAAAGCTTTCTTATTTTAGCAAAACTTTTAGCTTATTTATTGCTTTTGTTATTAACTTTTTCAAGAAAATAACTATGCAAAAACCATCTCGGAATTATTAAGAATTAGGATGCAAAATTTTAGCAAAATCGGTTCAGTAGTTTTTTCGGTTAGCGATTACAACGGTTTTAGCGACTTTGCTTTATGTATTAGTAAGATTAGAATTTTGTAATAAATGTGTAAAATACTAAGCTTTCTTGTATTTTTTTATGTATATAGTGTCTTTTGTTAAAACTTTGTAATCTTTAAATATCGCTCTTCTTTTATTAAATACACGAGTTATTTTGCTTTCAATAGTTAAGTTAGTTGTATTTTGCATAGGATTTATTTAAAATTTAATTAATATATAACTAACTGTCTTTCCATTAACACTATACCTTCCTCCATCATATCCTAAAGGAAAAAACTGCACTTTCTCGTTGGTTTCTGTTAGGTGAGAGTCGATGCTTACACACACATGAGCCAACGCGAAGAGTATGTGTGTGTGGGTCTATGTGCGAAGGGCATAGAATCGTGAACGGGTCGAAAGTGCGACCATGTAAAGCGAGCGAGCAACGAGCAGTCTGCGTGTAACTGCTAACTAGCGCACACATGTAGTTAGGAGCATTGAATAAATGAATCACTTAGTTACATTTCCAATGTACTTATTTCATTCAATCCTTAATACAAATACATAATAAATGGCGACGAGGATAGGATCTTGTTTAGTGCGCGAGATCTCGAGTAAAGTGTCGTGGCAGCACGAAGTGCTGAAATAGTGAAGTTAGTTTTTTGTGGCATGCTGTGCGCCTTCGGGTAGCCCAGTCTGTCAGTTTCTGTGAGTGTAATTGAATTTAAAACTCTTCGTCTTATGAGCCAAAATGACTACAACAGGATGATTTACGACACCTACAAATACGACTACAACTGCTATTGCGTACATGCAGTCTCCATCATTACACGTGGAGCCCTTCGTCCAAGAAACTTCAGAATGGTGCAGATGACTACAGAGACTAAAAGGAGTTTTCTCAATCATGAAGCTGACTCAAGAAGAAAAGGTTCCGCACTTATTACATTACATAGGTGAAACCGCATTTAATAATTTGTGCAACAACATTGGAGCGGAAAATCCTCACGAAAAATCATGCGACACTCTGGAAGAAAAGTCAAAAAAGTTACACACCCCAGCAGTAATCGAGATCACAGAAAATTTCAAATTTACTAGCAGAAGGCAGTTACCAGGAGAAGATACACAAAGCTATGCAAATACTCTTACAAAGATGAGTCTTACATGCAATTTCAAGAGCTTTCAAGAAACCGCTTTACGGAACCAGTTTGTTTACAATATTTCAAGTCGCTAGATTCCAGGCCGACTTTAAGAAACAAAATAGGTAACCTTTACGACGGCTTTACAAATAGCATTAGCAATAGAACTTTCAAAGAAGAAAGCAAATACGTTACATCAAAACACGGTACAAGTCAACTACACTAACAGAAGTACACGTAACTACAAGCAACTAACATCACAACTAATTCGAGTCAAAGTCATGACTAAAAGGGCAAACAAGTTTACACTTGCAACAACAACAACACTACAAGTTGTGGTTCAAATTCGCAGAATTTCAAATGTTATCAGTGTGGCTCCGATCACAGAGCCAATTCCGTGTAAGTTACCAGTGACAATCAAGTGCAATTTCTGTAGTAAACAAGGACATTTAACAAAGGTATACTTCAAAAAAAGAAATTTGGTACATGCAATAAAAGAAGAAGAGACAGCAGTGAATATGGATTGCATACAAGTACTAGGTACTAGGGAAACAGAAGACGGACGAAAAAAAATTTTCGAAGCACTTTCTGTCAACGGAAAACTAGTCAACTTCAAAGTCGACACGGGAGCAGCCGCGCACTATGTTCCAAAGGGAGTAAGTTGGTGCGAAATAAAAGATCTCGTGACCAAATGGACCAATCGTAACGTTTTTTTTTTTAATTAAAGCTTATGGTTTCTACTTCACTAAATAATTATAGAGAACATTGACAAAAGTTATCTTAATAAACAAATTAGAAGTTATTAAAAAATATCGTAAATACGAAAAGAAATATTATATTTCTCGGCCATTTTCCAGGTTCATTTTCATGTATTTTTACCTCTAATTGAAAATCTAGAAGGCAATTGTTTATAAATTAACAATAAAAAAGTTAAAACAAATTAAAGTAAAAAATTCCAAAAATTTTTTTTATTTTTTAGAATATGATGTTTTTATATTCTATAATATAGTTTCTGTAGCAAAAATACGAGAAGTGCTATACATACACATATAAATACACAAATACATACAGATATACATATTTATACATACAAATTAGCGGCTGATAACAAATATCGTGAATACGAATAGGAATTATGAATTTTTTGGGCATTATTTAAGTTTATTTGTATGTTCTCTTAGCACTGATTAAGAATCTAGAAGACTATTGTTTGCACAAAAAACAATGAAAAAGTAACAAGCAAATTAAATGGAGAATTTCAATAAAATTTTTTCTTTAATTATTTCAAAGAGAACAAAATATGTCGCTGAATTTCTCAACACATGATATATTGTCGGTTGAAACTTAGGAATTACGAAGACACATCCACATATATATATATATATATATATATATATATATATATATATATATATATATATAAAAACTATCTCAACCCTACTCGCTTCTTGTCGGTTTTATTACAAATCGATGAGACTGGAAACTCAAGAAGGTGTCCTTTTGTCAACTCCACTTGCTTTATATCAACTGCTTGCATTGATTAATATCAATGAGAAGTTTACGAGGCTTCTCTTCCTTGAGTCTACTTGATTCTTGCTTTTTTTATTGTTAGATGAAAATTGGAATTTCAAAAAGTGTCTCGCCCTCGACTTTTCTTGCTTTTTATCGATATCTTTTATTCATTTTTGCTAGCGGAAACATTAGAAGGACCATCTCCCTCAACATTAAGCACTTTATATTTATTTGTTATTGTTTAATATGCATAAAAACGTAGAAATGATTTACTCCCTTAACTTTACACGCTCCATATTGATTTTTTATTCATTCATTCGCGTAAACGTGTGAGAATATTTCTCACCCTCCACTGTACTCACTGATTATCAGCATTCAGATTTACCATAGGGACTGAAAAAATGGTAAACATTATCTTTCTCGGCTTTCCTTGATTCCTATAGATTCTATTGTTAATCAATTTCCATGGAAAAAAAATTCTCTTTTTAATAGTTCTTCTTTCTTGTTGATTATTTTTATAGTTTAAAAAAAATAGCCTAAAAAGACTTTTCGTACTTAACATTATCTACTCTAAATTTACTGTCTCATTAATTAATTTTTATGATAACACAAAAAAAAGCTGCCCTCTTTCGACTTCACTTGTTACTTATTGATTTTTTCGCTTCCCTCTCTTAACTTTACTAGCTTCTTAGTAATTCTATCATTGACTAAAGTACAAGCGTAAATAAGGGAGCTTTACTTTCTAAACTGTACACTCTTATTGATTTTTTTTCAATTATCGTGCAAGAAAATATAAAAATGCTTTACTTTTTTTACTGTTACCACTCCTAGACGATCCTTTTATTCACTGACGAGCGTGAAAATCTTTTTGTGTCATTGATTTCGCTGTTAATAGAGTTTCTATATATCGACTGCATGAAAGTAAACTTTCATTTTTTGGCCCTTATTAATTAATAGTACTCACTTAATATCATCCTCTTTAAAAGATTGGTAAATATGAAAATAAAAACGTATTAAGGTTTCCCTTCCTAAACTGGACTTTCTCATTATTGATTATTATACTGATTTATTTGAATATACATAAAACATGCAAAATCTATCTGCCTCGATTTTTTGTATGTTTATTAAAAAAATTTCATAAGCATACTCATCTTGTTTCAATAATATTTTTCAACGAATAATTGTTTGGAACAATTTTTTTTTTTTTCATTTTGTTGGCATACTACACAAATGTTAGCGAAGCATAATAAAGACGTGATTTTCCTTCGATTTATATACTTTGCTTTTCATTGCAAGTTTCTTTCCACCCTGATGAGTACGTACATACAAGCGAATCAATTTAAACTATTTATGACAGTAACAAGGTTAAGGAAGTTTTGTGCCCATTAATTGGCAGCAGTATTCTTCCTGACAGAGAAGGTCATAATATTCAAATAAGTGCTCAAGTTTTTTTTTCACCTGATTTGCTTGTTTGAATGTCTTGAATCTAAGTAGTGATCTTAGTGCCGGGATCTACAATACGGATATTATAAATATAAGGTGAGCGATACAAGTGCCAGAAACGAGAGATGTCTCATGATTTACACTGAATAATTGTTTTTAGTTTATTAATCATTACTTTTATATGTATTCCCATTGCAACCCTCTTTTGCGTTCATTGACTTTGTAATAGATTATTGTTGTTAATCATATTTGAATCAAATAATGGTGAGAAAAGTTTAAACACTGACGTTTTTTTATATTTTTATTAATACAATACAAATAAAAAAAAGAAAGAAAGGACAAAAAACAAAAACATCTTTAAGTGAGCGTTACTATTAAACAATTAAATAAGACGATGAAACCAAGTAAAACGAAAAAAGGTACGTCTTTTAACGTTTTCATTGACGTAAACCAATAGTTAAAGACTTTAAAAATCAAGTCAATTCAAAGAATAGAAGCGTTCTTATAGTTTGTGCACTTTAATGGAGTATCATTATGAAAATTAATTAATTAATGAGACAGTTGATTTAGAGTAGATAATGTAAAGTACGAAAAGTCTTTTTAGGCTATTTTTTTTAACTATAAAAATAATCAACAAGAAAGAAGAACTATTAAAAAAGAGAATTTTTTTTTCCATGGAAATTGATTAATAATAGAATCTATAGGAATCAAGGAAAGCCAAGAAATATAATGTTTACCATTTTTTCAGTCCCTATGATAAATCCGAATGCTGATAATCAGTGAGTATAGTGGAGGGTGAGAAATATTCTAACACGTTAACGCGAATGAATGGATAAAAAATCAATACGGAACGTGTAATGTTAAGGGAGTAAATCATTTCTACGTTTTTATGCACATTAATTAATAATAAATAAATATAAAGTGCTTAATGTTGAGGGAGATGGTCCTTCTCATGTTTCCGCTAGCAAAAATGAATAAAAGATATCGATAAAAAGCAAGGAAAGTCGAGGGCGAGACACTTTTTAAAATTCCAGTTTTCGTCTAAAAATAAAAAAAGCAAGAATCAAGTAGACTCAAGGAAGAGAAGCCTCGTAAACTTCTCATTGATATTAATCAATGCAAGCAGTTGATATAAAGCAAGTGAAGTTGACAAAAGGACACCTTCTTGAGTTTCCAGTCTCATCGATTTGTAATAAAACCGACAAGAAGCGAGTAGGGTTGAGATAGTTTATATATATATATATGTAGATGTGTCTTTGTTATTCCAAAGTTTCAACCTACAATAATCATGTGTTGAAAAATTCAGAGACATATTTTGTTCTCTTTGAAATAATCAAAGAAAAAGTTTTATTGAAATTCTCCATTTAATTTTTTTGTTACTTTTTCATTGTTTTTTGTGTAAACAATAGTCTTCTTGATTCCTAATCAGTGATAAGAGTACATACAAATAAACTTTAATAATGCCCAAAAAATTCATTATTCCTATTCGTATTCACGATATTTGTTATCAGCCGCTAATTTGTATGTATATATATGTATATCTATATGTATTTATGTATTTATATGTGTATGTATAGCACTTCTCGAATTTTTAATACAGAAACTATATCATAAAATATAAAAATATCATATTCTAAAAAATAAAAAAAATTTTGTTGAATTGGTTAATTTAATTTTTTAATAACTTTTTCATTGTTATTTTATAAACAATAGCCTTCTATTTTCTTAATCAGCGCTAAAAATACATAAAAATATACTTCGAATATGCCCGGAAAACTCATTATTCCTATTCGTATTCTCAATACTTGTTATCAGCCGCTAATTTGTATGTATATACATATATATGTGTATATCTGTATGTATTTATGTATTTTTATATGTATGTATAGCACTTTTCGAATTTTTGCTACAGAAACTATATCATAAAGTATAAAAATGTCATATTCTAAAAAATAAAAAAAATTTTTTGAATATGTTATTTAAGTCGTTTATAACTTTTTTATTGTTATTTTATAAACAATTGCCTTCGAGATTTTCAATAAGCGGTAAAAATACATCAAAATAAACCTGGAAAATAGACGAGAAATATAATATTCCTCTTTGTATAAATTTACGATCTTCGTTAATAACTTCTAATTTGTTTGTTAAGATAACTTTTGTCAATGTTCTCTATAATTATTTAGTGAAGTAGAAACAATAAGCTTTAATTAAAAAAAAAACGTTTCGATTGGTCCATTCGGTCACGAGATATTTTATTTCGCACTAACTTACTCACTTTGGAACATAATGAGCCGTTACGCTCATGGTAAGGGAGCAGGCTAAACATTTTTTTCCACGAACACTTGTGCTATGAACAGATTTACAGCTGATTACGTACTGTAAACAAAAATTAAATGTCATAGGGTACATTACAGTAGTTTTAAGTGCAAAAATTTCATAGTACAGGAAAATTATACATAACGAATATCGAACGATTGCCACAGATGAGGTGTGAATGAATTTAAAAAATCATTAGAGCAAACAGAACAAATTCCTTATTTGATTCAATTTTACAAGTAGATGATTCAGAAGCGTAAGAGAATAGTTTATATAATACGTTATAATAATACGTTAATCGAAAAATTATTAAATGAAGACAAAAAAAATTACGAACGAGAATATAAGCGCAATACACGATATTCAAGCGTCATTGATACTAAAAGAAGATGTTAAATTTGTTTTTCTTGAGCTCAGAGCCCTATCGTACAAATTGATACTTTTAGTAGATAAGGAATTAGACTTACTCATTAAAGAAGGAGTTTTAGAAAAAGTTGACAGTTCAGATTTCGCAACTCCTATTGTACCTGTGCTTAAGAAAAATAACTGAGTAAGAATTTGTGGAGATTATAGCGTTACATTTAATCCTCAAATAAAAATAAATAAATACTCGCTACCTACAGTAGGTTGTACTTAAAAAATTGCAATAATTTCAGGCTGCGTTTGCAAAATTTGACTTTAAATTAACTTACTTGCAATTACAAGTCGATGATAAAAGTGCTAACTTATTAAGGATTACTACACATCAAGGACTATTGGAATGTAATTGGCTTAATTAAGCAAGAGAAAATGTATAACATACTTCGCGGTATTAAAGGCTTTAACGTTTTTCTAGACGATTTTCGAATAGCAGCTAAAGATTTTACAGAGCTCATGTTAAGGTTAGAAGAAGTTCTTAAAGTACAGGATGAATACAATATAAAAATAAATCGAGAAAAAAGTAAATTTTTCGCTTCAAGAATATACTACCACGGTTACGTAATAAATAAAAAAGGATTTTACAAAGATACACAAAAATTAGAAGCGATAGAAAAAATGAAAAGACCAACAAATATTTCAGAATTACAAGCTTCCGTTGGATTTGTTAATTATTACGGTTGATTCATAAATAACGTAAGTTTGATTTTAGAACCTTTGTATGAACTTTTAGGGACTCAAAATAAATTTACGTGGTCAAACCGCCAGGAAAAGGCACTTTTCGAAGTAAGGAAAGCTTTAACTGGTGAACAATGTTTAACGTATTATGATCCCAATTTACTTCTCGTACTGGCAACGGATGCGAGCCCATATGATGTCGGGGCAGTGTTATCACATCGTTTTCCCGATGAGACCGAAAGGCCAATACAATACATTTCACAAACGTTGAATACACCGCAGAGAAAATATAGTCAGATGGATAGAGAAGCGTATGCTATTGTTCATACTATAAGCAAATTTTATTACTATCTTTACGGGAACAAATTTACATTAATTACGGATCACAGACCACTTACACACATTTTTGCAAAAAACAAAAAATTGCCACGTTACAGTGCAATGAGAATGTAGTATTCCGCGATATTTTTACGTGGTTTTAATACACTATTGAGTACAAGAAATTGGAGAATACTGGCAACGCAGACGGGCTATCTAGACGACCTGTAATAACCGTGGAAGAAAACATTGACACCATTGATTTATTCTATATAAATACGTTCGAGAATTTGTCGGTCGATGCAAATACCAAACTAGAAAGAGCACATAAAGATCGCAAATTACAATATGTAATATCTGCATTAAAAAATGGAAAAAGCTTTACAGTAAAAGAAACGTGGGGCATCAATCCACGTGAATTTATTTCAGAACAGGAGGTACTGATGCGGAACCATCAAGTTGTAATACCGAAAGAATTATGAAATACGATTTCACAAGAATTACACAACGGTCATTTTGGAATAGTAAAAATTAAAGGTTTAGCTCAAGGGCATTGCTGGTGTGTTTTCGAAGTGGCCAGAAGTATATATCGTAAACGATATGTTAAGTGAATTGACGGTTACTGTTTGTACAGAAATTTTCGGACGATTTGAAATTCCTAAGGTTTTAGTATCAGATAATGGTAGGACTTTTACTTCCACAATGTTTCAGAAATTTCTTAAGAGCAATGGTTTTGTACATAAAGTAACGTCTCCGTTTTACCCAGCGACGACTAGTCAGACTGAAAGATACGTGTAAACAGTAAATCGAGCACTAAGAAAATTATAGCGTAAAGAAAAACTTTAATCACATGACGGGTGACTTTAAATTACATGACGGGAGAGTATGGTTACGACACATGAATCAATTGCGACATACTGGTAATGTACAACAGAAAGAAATTTTTCCAGAATTTTTTGTTCCACCAGAAGAGATTGCAACGACGCGACGCATATAGAACCTAAAGCAATAACGAATGATCCTCACACTTCGAGGTCTTCAGAGCCAACCTTGTTTATAATCAGTAACCTTTATACAGAATCAGGATAAGACAGTAGTATACCTGTTAGACGAGCCAGAGGACGGGGAAAAAGACTAAAGAAAGATACGCCGCAACAAAATAATAATGATTCCACGAATGACGAAAAATTCCATACACCAAGAATAATTCGCGTAAATACGGTAAGAGAACGGAAAATCCCAACCCGTTTCAAAGATTATATTACACATTAAACACTACTTATCTGATACGAAGGTAGGAATTCTTCGTCGAGGGGAAGTGTTAGGTAAGAGTCAATGCTTACACACACATAAGCGAACGCGAAGAGTATGTGTGTGTGGGTCTATGTACGCAGAGCATAGGAGTGTGAACGGGTCAGAAGTGCGACCATGTAAAGCGAGCGAGTAGCAAGCAGTCCTTGTGTAACTGCCAATTAGCTCACACATATTTTTAGGAGCATTAAATAAGTGAATTACTAAGTTACATTACCAGTGTACTTATTTCATTTAATTCTTAATACAAATACACAACAGTTTCCATCGAATAATGTCAATATGAGAAAAAAATAATGTATTAAGCAATTTTGTCTCATTGTTTTAATGGTTGTACTGATGTATCACCTTCAAACTTATATTAACATTAACGGAGAGCAGAGAATTTGTTTACGCTTCATCAAAAAATAAAGTAGTAAGTAAAAAAAAAAAAAAAGCTGACAGAAGTGCATTGAACCCAAGAACTTTAGGTTTGAAAGCAAAAGTTTTACCGCAGAGCCAACGACTACACGGATTAGCTACGAAAAATTGTGAAATTTACTCAGGTGCCCCTGCATAAGTAACTATAACTATCCGTGCATCCATTTGACAGGACCACCTGCAAGGTTATAATTTATTGTCAGGGTATCAAAACCAAACCAGCAAAAAAGACGGTTATTTTTTGCGTGCTCATGTCTACATTTAAAAGTCTTAAATTGTTTTGCAAAATACATTAACTTGTGTTAAGATGTGTTATGAACAGTTTTCGTTTCTTTTCGATGAAAAATAAATATAACATATTTAATAAATGGATTATTTCAGAAATATTAGTCACAAAAATAATTTAAAATTTTTTTCAAACTTCATTAAAGAATAAAGTAGTGAATAAAAAAAAAGCTAACAAGTGCATTGAACCCAAGAACTTTGGGTTCAAAAGCAAAAGTTTTACCGCAGAGCCAACGACTGAACGGACTAGCTACGAGATATTGTGAAATTTACTTTGGTGCCCTGCATAAGCTTTTAATATGCATGCTGAGAAAAATTATGTACAACTTTTGTTATAGTTTTATTATCGATATTTCATTAATTAATTGTAGTTTAGACGTGCTTCCCAGTAGTTTCGCATCAAAAATCAATAATGTGTAAGATACTGATAAACAGGCATTCTGCCACGCTGCTCGGAAGGTAATAGTTATTGGCATCCATGGGTAAGTTACCTGGTTGTCCTTCGACACTAACGTTGCCTTCCTTATGGGGTGCATATCTAAAATGGTACGGTCGCAAAAACGGCTGATCTGGCCTTCTATGCAAGAAGAGTATATTCTATATTCTCTGGCGAGAGAGACCGGTGCAAAAATTTTTTGTGTGTATCTTTACAATCACAGGAGTTAGATAGCGACACGCAAAGAATTTTCGCAGCGTTCTCTCTCACGCCTTGGGACACAGCTTAGTGCAGAGTTCTGGGTTTAGATCACTCTATTCTTATGTTTTTATGGTTTAGACTCTTAAACTCTCATTGGTAGTAGGGTATCACCAACAGCTGTATCGATGAAAATTTGATTTTGGACAACATTGATAACGGCCATCTCTTTCTTCTAAACGATGGTAGTTCGACCCACTTTACCTTGAACAAACATAATATTACCTACTTAGGCATAGATTTTTCCTTTATATCTACCAATTTTACATCCACCTTGGAATAGGCTGTCCTGGATGATTCCTGGGGCAGTAATCATTACTCTATCGAAATATTAATTAATGTTAAACCCGACTACATTCCTAAAGCTTATTACAGATGTAATCTAAGGAAACTAAACTGGAATAAATTTCATCATGAATTGAAAGAGAACAAACATATTTTCTTTTCTCTCAACTACATTAACAGTGACGAGTACTGCTCGAATACAAAACTCTTACTAACTGTATTCATAAAAGCATTCAAAACTCCCTTAATTATTGTTGTAATGAACCAGATTATTTTCAAAACTTTTCCCTTCATCAATCTGAAAGAGGAATCAAATAACCAATTTGGTGGAATAAAAAAATGCAACAGAGACATCAGAATCGGAAAAGCCAGTTTTAAATTAATACAGTATAGTTGTGACTTAAACTTTTTTAGAAATTATAAAAAGAGTTATTGCTGAAACAAAAAAACTCTTGGAGAAGAAAATAAAGACTTCTTTTAAGATTCTGTATACTTATCAATAGTAAAAGTAATATCGCAGATGTGTGGCACGAAGCCAAATGCTTTAAAAGTTGCTTTAGTCACACTTCCAAAATCACGAGCAATAAAACTTTCGTGAAAAAAACTAAATGCTGTCTTGACTCATTATGCACTCTTAAGCCTAACACAACTCTAGTAGACTTTTCTCTCATTAGAGAAGATCTAGAAAATTCAAATCACATACTTTCTGAGTCTCTTTCCTACGAAGAGTTCAATTTTGCATTCAACCAGAGAATATATAAAATATTCCTCTTTATGTATAGAAGGCCAAGGCAGGCCGTTTCTTGTTCCCAACTTTTGAGGCACATAAATATAGTTAAATATCCCATGAGGCAGGTGGCTTTAGCGTTGGGGAAAGTGTACAGAATCAGAAACTGTCGTTCCCATGTGGATCGGTGCTGTAGGAAATAGGAACCATGTATGTGTTACAGACCAGCTTAAACTGTTATCATATGCCTCGTCGTAGTAGGTAAACCAACTGAAATGTGAGAAAAAACTCTTCATGAACGTCCTTAATTATTTATTACCACACTTGATTTGCCTAAATAATAATTAGAACTAACAACATTTGGACGTATAAATGCAGATGTTACGTATTATATTTATGTGCATATAAATTATAGTATGATGTATAATATATAATGTAATACGAGCGGTGTTGGCTCGGTGGTAAGCATGCTTGTTACTGATACAACGTCGTTCTAGGGGTCGTGGGTTCAATTTCCAGTGAGTGCAAATTTTTTCATAACCTTTTATCATCAGAAAAAGTTCTGATACAACCCCGGCTGTTTCGCCCTACAAATTTTTTGGGCCTAGGTGAATGCGGAACAGTGTTAGGGCTATAAGAAAGTTTAAAATTGCAAGCTCAAAGTAGATGGCACCAGGATAAACCAGCTTGTGGAGACTCTGTCCCGTCGTACGCTCAGTCGTCGCTCAAGCGCCATCACTCCGGGCTATACTTATAGCTCGTGCCACTAGGCACATGTAACCGTTTAATACTGAATAAACGAGTCATTGTTATTCTTTATTATTAAAGAAGCATTGAATTGTCCTGGTTCATTCTACCTCCTGGCAAGTTCCTGAACACGGTAAAATTGGGGCTGCCTATCTGCTGGTTGGAGATACATCTGGCACTGTTGTACCAACCTCCTAGCTCGTACCCCAAATTGGTGACCTCGACGTCAACTATGCCAGGATTACCCGGAGCGAGCATGCGACAAACACATAACGCTATAACCTTTAGGCACATTTGCAAGAACTGAAAAAAAAGCAGGCAAGTCCTTTCTACTCCCGTACATCATCGCCACCTCGACCTCTGCACAGCAAATAATTACATCACCTCGCCCGTTCATGCCATCGTCAACAACCATTTTCTGCAACGCATCAGTTATTCATTCAACGGCGTCGTCGAGAACGTTTTAGGTATGCGTGGGCAAGAAAAGATAGCAAATTGCTGTTTCTAGAGACAGTGCGACTGCCATCCTTTTCAGTTTTTTTTTGAGCACGTGCCCGTGCAAGCGTTTTAGTTGTTTACCCCGCGCACGCACATCTTGTACATACAAGTATATACATACGCAGACGCGCTGCTGACAACCGTCGCTATTCCAAGAAGTGTTTACTTGTACGCGCCTTTTACTTACTTTTTGGTGCGGATTCAGTTTTTCTGTTGTAATTGTATATCATTCTCAGATGTGTACGATTCAATTTTAAACACTTTTCCATTTTCACCGGTTACAATAACCAAATTTTATTGTCAAATATTAAGCGCGCGAATCGTATAATTGTGATTCACTGATTCGAAAATTTTTGTTTTAACTGCGTTTTACTGTTATTGCTTATTCCAGCATCTTACTTCTTTAACGGATTAATCTTCATTTTAATCTTTTGATTCTTTGTTGTGCGTGCTCTATTTATTCTGTAACAATTATGGCAATTATGGAAGTGACCAAAGAGCAATTCGATCAGCTGATAGCACAGCTAGCTACAGCAAACAATAAAATTGCCGAACTCGACCGTAGGCCATAGCCCACCGAGAATTCTGGTAACCTTCCGGTAAGTGTAGCAGCGTACCGCGCCCAAAATCTCGCCATTTAATGGAACCAACCCACATACTTGGTTCACTCTCGCGGAAATTTCTCTTCAAAATGCAAAAATAACAAATTCGGTCACGCAAGCAGATTACGTTACGGAAAACTCGGAGACCCCGTTCTCTGCGCTCTTGATTTGTTAAATCTAACCCCGTGTCCCGCAGATCTCTACAATCAATTAAAAAAGCATCTGTTGGATACATACGGCGCGCGGCGACTCAGCGGAGAAACGCCTCCGTCTATTATTGGGAAAGCAGGTCTCGCTTGAGGAAATACTTTCGCTCATTCTAGCTCAGATGCGTACCTCGGAGACTAATTGCGGGGACGACATTCTTCGAGTGGTTTTTTTGGAACAACTTTTCCCACGTGTCGCGCTGCTTTGTCCATTCATAACTTAATCTCATTAACACAGTTGGCTGAGGCTGCTGATCGCTTTTACGCCTCTCTTCTACCTGGTGGCTCTAATGTCTCTTCTGTCAACTGACGCAATACTTTTAGTGATGCAGCCACTTCAATCGATTCTCACATTTCTGCTCTACGAGCCAAAGTGTTGGCTCGTCATTTTCAAATTTCATTAATTGACGACAAGTCTTTTGACACTCTAGAGCAGCTGTCATTTAACGTCAACGACCTCAAAAAGCAGTTAGACATTATTATGGGTAATGCTTCCGATCCTCCGAAAAATCCGCAACGAAACCGTTCCCAGTCGCGAAATTCTGGAAAGTCTAACAGAAACAAAAGCAAAAGCAATCAAAAGAAACCTACCAGGGATCAGCTTTGTTATTATCATAAAAAATTCGGCAACATAGCTTGCTTCTGTAAGGGCGGCAACAGCCCAAGAAAATCTCCGGAAAACTAAACTCTCCCTCTCGTGTAGAAGCGTCGAGTGGGACCTCAACTTCAAAACGCTTCCACATTCGGGATATCGACTCTGGCAAGGTCTTCTTGGTTGACACAGGAGCGGATATCTCTCTCCTCCCTAAGACAGATCCCAATGCCAAACCTTCGAATTTTAAGCTCTTTGCTCCCAACAATTCAACCATTAACACTAACGATGAAGTTAATATGGCTCTTCATTTACGTTTTAAACGTCGTTTTCCTTAGAAATTCCATTGCGCCGACGTCCCAAGCCCAATCCTTGGCGCTGACTTCTTGAATTTTTTGGTCTAATTGTTGACATTCGTAGGCGGAGGATCACTGATCTATTTACTAACGCTTTTTCTATCGGTTCCATTAAATTAACAGACTGTTTTTCTTTATTAAGCATTGTGCAAACTTCTCTTACTCCAAACTTCTCTCAGATTTTCCAGAGGTGACTGGCGAAAAGCTAGCCTCACCTACTGAGACAGCTAAAGATGAATTTTATCATATCTAGACCAATGGTCCTCCAGTCACAAAGCGCACTAGGCGACTCGACCCCGAAGAATGCAAGGCAACTCATTAAGAATTTGAGAAACTGGTCAACCAAGGCACTTGCATATACTCCAAGAGCCCATGGGCCAGTCCCATTTATATGGTTTGGAAAAAGGATAGTTCTTGGCACATTTGTGGCGATTATCGTTGCCTCAACGCTATTACGGTTCCAGATAAATTCCCTATTCCTTACTTCCATGACTAATCAGAAAATCTACTCGGCAAGAAGTTCTTCTCGAAACTTAATCTTTACAGAACATACTATCAGATACTCGTAGCTCCTACTGATGTGAAGAAAATCGATTTCATCACGCCACTTAGACTGTTTGAATACGTCTTCATGCCATTCGGACTCAGAAACGCCTCTCAGGCATTTCAAAGGTACATCAATATGGCTCTAGGTGATCTCGACTTTGTTTTCGTCTAACTGGACAATATCCTTATTTTTTCTTCCTCCACAGAGGAACATCAAGAATACCTTCGAATCGTTTTTGAACACCTCAAACTCTTCGGCCTTAAAAATAACGTTCCCAAATGTAAGTTTGGTAAATCGGAGGAAGTCTTCCTTGGTCATCTTATTGACTAGGAAACTTCTAAACCTTCCCGAGAAAGAGTACAGGCCATTGATAATTATCCTGTGCCTAAGACCATCATCAAACTTCGCAGGTTTTTGGGCCTCAAAAACTTTTATCACCGCAACCTCCCTAACTATGCCACTGTACAAGCCCCACTATATGCTTACGCTTACAATAGCAAGAAAAATGACTAAACAGTCATCGACTGATCACCCAAAGCTATTAAAGCCTTTAAAAGAATCAAGTCTGATCTAGTCAACCCCTGTCATCTAATGCATCCCTCTCCAGATAGTCCTGAGCGTCTTTTTACCGATACGTCAGACTTTGCCATGGGCACAGCCCTGGAACAACAGGTTGGCGGACAATAAAAACCACTAGCGTTCTTCTCATAATAATTCTCTGCGTCTCAGCGCAACTATACCGCGTACGACAGAGAACTTACGGCCATTTTTGAATCCATCAAGCACTTCCAGTAATTTCTGGGACGAAGGGTTCGAAATCCTTACTGACCATAAGCCTCTAGTTAATGACTTTTCCCAGAAAGCCGACAAAGCTTCAATCTGACAGCGTCGGCAACTTTGCCTTATCTCGCAAAATTCGACCGACATTAAGCATCTTCCCGGTCCATAACATATATCAGCAGACGCACACGAGAGAGTCGAGAGGATCGACTCGATTCAATGCCCTACTAAGACTCAATACTCGTTCGATCTTAAGGGCGCTGTGGCTACCGCCTCTCCTAAAGTTGACCTGATCCGTCTTCCTACTGACATTAAAGTGTTTGAACTCATTCATCATCAGCAACATGACATCGAACTCAAATCTCTGCTTGAGTCGCCGGAATGCTCTTTGACCCTCAAGAGCATAGAACTTGGTCACAGCCACCAATGACTTTTTTGTGATTTGACCGGCAAAAATTTTGCGCTCTTATATTCCAAAGACACTGCGCAAACGTATCTTTGACCTTTTTTACTCATCTTCTCATCCCGACTCCAAGGTCCAGTTGATTAAACAACGCTACGTCTGGCTCAACATGCACCATAACATCAAAACTTGGTGTCAGGGATGCCTCGACTGCCAGCAGTCAAAGATTTCACGTCATGTTAAAAATGAGCCTAATCAATTCGTTGCCCCTGACGACAGGTTTCGACATATCCACATGGATATTGTTGGTCCCTGAAAGACTAATGAAGGCTATTCTTACGTTCTCACGATCATTAATCGTTTTTCTCGTTGAATAGGAGCTATCCCACTTAAAGACATTCAAGCCTCCACAGTACTCCATGCCTTTCAAGAAACTTGGGTCTCTCGTTTTGGTGCCCCGAGACCTGATCTTTTTGTTGGTCTGCTAAGTTAGTCTTTAGTTGCTTAGAAATTACTACTGTGACATTAGTATGTACTATTAATACAAACTATAATATATTTTTGTTAATCTCTAATCGCAATCCAAAAGTTCTGCACTAGACTCGCAATCAATGAGACTGTCTTACCTCTGTAAACTTAGCTTATAACTTTTGTGATCATAAATTATGTTTTTAAGTAGTTTTAAGTTGAACAATGCCACGTCCTATGACTATATTTTTGTAAACCTAGCTTGTAATTTCGTGATCAAAGATTACACATGTAAGTAATTGTAAGCTCAAAGTGTTGGATCCTAGCATTGAATATTTTTATTGTTAACAAACTTTATGCTTTTTGTTCTACAATGCCTTTGCGTTTTGGCCAAAGTACGAATGCGTTTTAAACCGCCTTAGTAATTTAATTTTTATAATACTACATGTTTTATAATACATCGTACTGTGTTATTAGGGGGGAATGTGTGGGGACTCTGTCCCGTCGGGCCAGAGCAGGGGCGTTTCCCTCTCTCTGCGCGTCCCTTTCGTATTGTCTTCGTCGAGCTGCGCTGCTGCGCAGTTCAGTCTACGCTCAGTCGTGGCTCAAGCGCTATTGCTCCAGGCTATACTCATAGCTCGTGCCACTAGGCACATGTAACCGTTTAATACTGAATATACCCGTCATTGTTATTCTTTATTATTAAAGAAGCATTTTATTGTCCTGGTTCATTCTAGCTCCTCGCAAAGTTCCAGAATACGGCAAAATGGGGGCTGCCTATCTGCTGGTTGGAGATACATCTGGCACTGCTGTATCGACCTCTTAGCTCGTACCCTAAAAGCTCTGCCATGGTGACCCCCCGGAAAATTTCAAATGTAAGCGGTAAATATTTTGTATTGTTTACTGGATTACTATTTTTATTTTTTTTTTATTTTTTTATTTTATGTGATTTAACATATTTTTGGACAGTCGTTCTTGAAAAAAACTTGTTTTAAAAATAATATATTTTGAATTTTTCCGGGAGTTACCATGCGTAGTAAAATGAATTTATTGGCTTTAAGGGGTGGTTTACACAGCCATGATACAACATGAGTAGAATACATGATTCGTAATGTACATCAGGTACATAGAGTTGATACGTATATTTTTATACATGTTTTAAAGTAATACTAAGCGCGAGAGTTAAAAATAGGTTGAGTCACAATGACAGAGTTGGTTTACCCTGGCGCCATCTACTTTGAGCTTGCAAGGCAAACTTTCTCATGGTAAGGGATGAGCGGATCCGATGATTCAGCAGAGCGCTAGTTTAACCAGCGAGGAGTGGACATCCTGAAATACGGAATCTTCTTCAGGAAAAGGCTACACATTGGAGAGTGGACTCGATGCACCATTGGTGCAGAGTGTCAGCTTAATTGGCACGGTGTATTACCAGTGAATATCCCACTGTGTCCATGGTAAAACATAGATATGATATCAATTAAGAGATTGGTAAATGGGTGAGGCAATACACCCCCATACATAGGTGGTGAGTGGGTGGCACGGGTGACTATAGTCCAATAGGCTGTCGGGGTAACCCAGTAAAAAAAAAGTATGATATGTTGCAGATCAGGACTAGTGTAAAGTTGATGAAGTAAATACCTTTTTTTGTGAAAAAACAAATTTGTTTTTCTTCTGTTGGAATTTTTGGTTGAAAGTACACAACATTTTTATACCAAACTATTTTCAATATAGTATGAGCGTCTATATGCGTTTATATATAGCAGACCACTTGTTACACGATATATATGCATAATTACATTTGTTTTTAAATTCATAATCTGAATGATAATTAAGACTAACAAAATTAAAGACTCACATATTGATGTTAGAGTATCAGATACATCAATTATATTGATCATTTTTAAAATTGCCAAACTCTGCCTAACTCTGCTAAAAGTCCGAATCGCCGGAGTTTGGCGATGTTTGACAGAATTTGGTTAATTTTGCCAGAGATTGGCAAGGTTGGACAGTATAAAAGTTTTCACTTGGGTTCTTTTACGTGATTTTTGAACTCAGTATCAAAAATTTCATGAGCAAGTTGAATGAAGGGAAAAAATTCATTAGATGGCACAATTAAGTTCCCAAACTCATTCTCTGATATAGAGTATGCTTTGAAAAAAATTGAAAGGTCACCTTCATCACTAAAACTTTTGTCATCTCTGGAAAACCTGTTCAAACGAGATTCGTAATTAAATTTTAATGCTGAACTTATGAACAGTATAACTAGCAACATCCTTCATAGCACACTTTTCCAAAGTAACGTTCGCTTTTGAGGAGTGACCCGTAAATTAAAATTTTTTTTTGGTCATCATAATTATTTTCTTCATCATCAAAATACTCCTGGAAAGTCCAGTTCTCAATATTTGATTCAACTCCATTAAGTGTTAATTCTTGTTTACTATACTTATTAGTAACTTCAGAGCAATCATACAATAAATTTAGTATCATATTATGTTCACAATCCGGTCCTTTAGAAGGAAACAAAAAAGTTATTACAATCGCATGTTAGAAAATTTAAAAAAATTTCAATGCTATGGATAGTCTTTCCAAGTATAGATCTTATTATAACAAAAAAGTTTTCTTATGCATCTTGGATTAACTTTCAGGTTAGTAAATAGCTTCTACGTTATGCTTTTAGCTCTCCCCACAATAATGTAACACTATTAATGGGTTGTATTAAATTTACCAAACAATCCAAGACTTCAGGTGGCTCCTCACCCCTATACAGCACGTATTTATAATATTTTATTAAAATGTTTATTGAAAGTGATAACAAGTGTCATTTAGCCTGACAATATTATAGCTAGTGCTAAACATCATGCGATTTTTTTCATAAAATTTTGTTGATAAATTTCTGAGATACAAAAACTTGGAAAAAATTCAACAAATTACTGTAATCTTTTTTTAATTTACATCTAATATTTGATTTTTTGGGCTCATTCTCTTCCTTGAACAAAATTATTGGGAGTTACCACTGACAAAATTGCAATAACTTAAATAGGTTTCCCATAAATTTAATTTGTTTACTTATTCTTCGTATTCTCATATAAACAACTGAACTTTGTGGGAAACCTATCCAAGTAATTGCAATTTTGTCAGTGGTAACTCCCAATAATTTTGTTCAAGGAAGAGAATGAGCCCAAAAAATTAAATATTAGATGTAAATTAAAAAAAGATTACAGTAATTTGTTGAATTTTTTCCAAGTTTCGGTATCTAAGAAATTTATCAACAAAATTTTATGAAAAAAATCGCATGACGTTTAGCCCTAGCTATAATATTGTCAGACTAACTGACACTTGTTATAACTTTCAGTAAAAATTTTAATAAAATATTCAAAATACGTGCTGTATAAGGGTGAGGAGCCACCTTAAAAAGATTTGCCAGTAAACGTTTCAATTTTAGCAAAATAAGGAAGAGCATTACGCAAAGCTTCCTCAGCTTTGGGGTTATGTTAACTTAAGTCACGTGTCAATAGATTATTATTTTGTGGATGCTGGGCATTTAAGAAATAAAATATACATGTTCATAATCAGGAAAAAATTAGCAGTAGCAACACATGAAGAATCTTATAACCCTCCCGTACTCCATTGTGTTAACATTGCTTTACTCACTTAGGTGCTAACAACTTGAACAGCGAATCTAACTTTCATTCTTTCGAATTTCGTTATATTTAATTGTCTGTTAATTAATTAAGGAGCTGCTCTACATTGTTTTTTACGCTCAAGATAACGCAATTTGCGAATTCTCCTCTGAGGCTGTTCGTATAGAAGCGATAGCATGACACATTACCATTAGTTTTAAATGGAAATGCGTGAAACTGTCACGCCTACGTGAATAGCTTCTCTATATACGACTTTTCATCTGTGATACTTGAAAGATCGATTGCTTTTTGATTCGAAGATTCCTGATGACAAACCATCGCTTGAATTCTTAAGCTCGTTTTTCCAACTGCATCAATTTAATCTGGTATGATCAAAATGATAAACTTGAAAAATTCTCCAGATACAGGACCCGCAGAATACGAAAAATAAATTTCTTGCTTCCAAGAATACAATGAACTCAATACCACAGCAACTAACCCAATATAAGCTATTTGATCGCTACGCCCATAATTTTCTAAGTCAGCGACATTTTCTCGGCTTTTATTTTTAATAATCGAAGTACATTACTGTTTATACCTGGACTCAAATTAAGTTCATTCGCCCACTCTTTCTTTAACGATATACAAGGCAACGCGATCTATTTTTCTTGGCAAAGATATTTGTAAGCTTTTGATGACTTAAAATACAATCCCAGAGCAAACTTTTTCTCGTCCTCGTCCCGTTTGCAAACCTGATTACTACGATAAATTTGTATTCTTACAATTCATAGATACAAAAATTAGACGGCTTACAGTGGTCAGAGCAAAAGCGCTTGTTTTCCAAAGTTATCTTATCCATCTCGTTGAAGCTTTCATTTTCAGATTGCTGAAACCATTCTTGCATGCCAGTTAATTTTTAAAAACAGGAGATATTTATGAATTAAAACTTTTTAAATGTAAAACATAAAAGTAAAGAAAAATTAGTTTTCTGCTTTGCTAGTTAATACAAAAAATACTTCAAATCAAGTTATAACTATTTCAAATACTAAATACAAAATCATAAATCTGCTTCATATTACAATTGAGAAGATCCATGCGTTTCGCAAATACAAGTTATAGGAATGTTACTGGATATACACATACGCCCGCGCTCGAGTAAAAAGCTTTTATTTGTAGAAAAACAAAATATTTTTTTTTTTTTTTTCAAAGTGAAAGTTTGTAGGCTTACAAAGCAATACAAATATCCACGTTTTTTTATCAAAAAATTTTTTCAACCATGACAGTGTATCTAAACACACCCATATAATAATAGGCAAAAACATCCAGCACATGGATCACTTTCTAAAAAGTCATGCAGTTCATATTTTCAATTTTCTGATTGAAAGTTTCGAATAAAAACTCAAATACTTTTTTCTTTAAAGTAATGTTGGAAATAATTAATTGAACCAAAAAATCTATAGCTTTATGTGTTCCAGCCACATATTTCTAAATGCTAATAATCATTGCGTTTTAGAATAATACAAAGGACCTTTTTTTCTTCAATCAACAGATTTTGCAGAATACATATTACATTTTAATGGAGCATCCTACGTTTAAATAGACTCGCTATATACATAAGAAGTTACTCTACGATAGTTTAAAATATTTTTTTTGACTTACGGAAATAAATACAAATACTCCAATATAATGTTCACGTGAGAAGTGTCGGAACATTCAAGAAACCATTTTTAATGTATTTAATTATAGTTTTGATGAAAAAAAAATTTTGGTATCTTATACTTCCTTCTTTTTATTTTTTAGTTAATATGGGGGGGAACTTCTGCATAGCCAAGAATTGAAAACACTACATTCCGTAGGAATAAAATTATTTTTGACTATTACGCCGAGCTCATTTTCACTATAAGAGCAGTTTTAATATTTACCTTCTAAAAAGTAGGCGGGGCTTATCTTAAATTGTATGTGGTAATGGAGGTGTTAGTTACCTAGAGGAGCTCCTATTAGCATTCTTCATCCTCACATCAACTATCAGTCTTCTGAATCCTCTCTATTGTTTTTAAAAGAGGACTGAATGAAAATGATAAGGAAATAACTCCTGGTTATTATAATTTAAGCACTTATGAGCAGAGAACCAGCCACCTACAGAGATGATATGGGGAGTGGTTTAAAAAGGATTCTTACCGTTTCCATTTGGCTAAGGGCGTTTTATTTCCATCCAAAAGGTCAGTGCTAGTAAGAAAAAAGATCAAAACGACAATACATACGTATAAAGAAGAGAATCCAAATCCTTTAGAAAAATATGGCAATTCTTTTCTTGAAAACTTAATGTTATATCATTAATCACTGTCACTACCTTGTTTCTCATAAATTTCAACAAAAATGTTAGTGTGTTTCGTTAATATTTTATTTGAAATAAACCATAAAAATATTATTACGAAATACTATTATGAAGTAGATCCTTGCAAAGCCGCATTTTCGCATCAACCTAAACGTCACATACTCACACATATACCAAGCACAGGAGCTAATGCTTCATGACACACGTATAAGGAGAGACTGAGTAAGATAAGGATCCAAGAACTATAGTTTACATCTCCTTTCCTCCTTATGCGTAGACAGACTTATTTACATCGTCCGATGAAACTCAATAATTATTTTCTATCCTTTTCCTTCTCTGTCTTAACCATTAGTAAATAAGCCGATGCTCGAGCCAGGATGTTGATTCATACATTGGCCAGCGTTTATGCAACGAGACTTGACAACAGCATGCTACACTTCTACCACTTTCTTTCCTTAACACTCACAATACCCAGGGCCACCAAGCCGAAAAATCACGTGAACTGTAATGCGACCTATTTTAGATAAGCGAACACTGGGACCAGTATCGTTGCCATACAATATTTTTTAGCAAGTATCACCCCGAAACCAAAACATCACATGTAAAGGAAGATGGAAAGCGTACAGAAAATCTTTCTCTCTCCCTGCCACGAGATGATGCAGACTAATTCTAAGGACTTATGTACGTCTCGTCGTCTCTGGCCATAGTGGCAATGATAAGGAGGCAAGATTTTCGGCTATATAAGCTCATGGCCTCCTTCACGAGCAGCTCAGTCCGAAAAAATTCGTTCAATGGTCAGGCCAGCTTGGTAATATACCCAGAGCAGTAGCCAGACTAATATACACGACCTGGAGAATCCGATCGAAGTTTATTCATGACCTGGAGAATCCGGTCCATCATTTCGACTTAAATTATATCCAGCCACCTGGATCTTGCCTCAAGAGCCACTTTGTATCCTCCTTTTTTTACGATAATAAAAGTAAGTAATAATACTTTCAAAGTTAATTCTTACGTATACCCCATAGTTTTTTTCGCCTAAAACCCACTATTGCTTGCCGTTCAATCCGTATATTAATGACCAAGCAGGTGGTGAAAGAAAAATTTTGATTGACAAAAAAAAAATATTTAAAATCAAACAACGCTAAGTTGTGTGCCAGTTGGTGTAAATGCCGATGACCAAGCAATTAGCCTTTATTTAAAATCAAACAACGCTAAGTTGTATGCCAGTTGGTGTGAATGCCGATGGCCAGGCAACTAGCCTTTATCAAGTAAAGCTACGTTGTGTGCCGGTTGGTGTAAATGCCAACGGCCAGGCAGCTAGCTTTTAGTTAACAAACCCATTTTTTAAAACTATATGTTGTGTGTCGCTAGTAAAAACGCCGACAACCAGACGACTATAGACTCCTTAAAAGGGAACCAAGTTACCATTCCCCAATAAATGGCTAGTTACGTGCCATGGGTGTAAATGCCGATAGCCAAGTAGCTAGCTAACCTTTATGCAATCATCCACCTTGTTTCTGCCCCAGTGCTCTGTCTTTCACCCTTCCTGTCAAGCCCCCAGGCTATTGAGCGAAAGCTTAGGCCTAAATATAAAAATTACTCTTATACCGTCTTCGACGTAACATTATGTAGTATGCAAATAGTAAATGTGTAACGTCAAAGTAGTGCCGACAAGCAGCTTTTTTGTTAATTTATTTTAGATGCTTTAGTCTCAATATGCTTAGTTTTTTAATTTTAAGTGACAAGTCATGTATTTCTAACGTATGGGTCATTCTACCAAAAATAATATATTTTATGTCCCAGTTCATTACGTCGTGTAAGGAGATATCAATCTATAAACTTTTAAAAATAATTAAGGGATGTTTTCTGCCAAGGACATGATAGAATTTAGATCATCAAAAAGTATTACTTTAGTTTTAACAAAGTGGCTGAATAAGCATCATAGGCTCTCATCTCACTTGTAAATTTGCAGTTCGATGATGCCTGAAAGCAAAGGACGAATGTTGTATTATTTTTATTGTGTAGGATCTTAAAGTTATTAATGTAAACAACATTTTCATCCATTTTAGAAAACCAAAAAAAAAAAAATTATTCAAGATTTGCATAGTGCTGAAGGTGTGAGACCGAAATTTAAAAAATTCAACGCTTTTTATATTTGTTTCTTTATCAACATAAGATTGAACATAAGTAAATTGACTAATTAAAACCTATCGTCTGGATGGCAATACCAAAACAGGGGGTTCAAGTATTTTACGTGGAATTGAAATAAAAAATTTATTTTTCATTTTTTTATAAATTCCATGTAAAATACTTAAACCCCCCCGTTTTGGTGCTGCCATCTAGATAGTAGTACTTAAATAGCCAATGTACTTATATTTAATCTTGAGCTGGTGTAAAAATAAATATAAGAAGCGTCAAATTTTGAACGTTATTGTGTTTTATGTGGTTTTCCAAGTGCAAAAACCGACTAGGAACAGACAAAAGAAATTTTTATCAGTTTTTATTAGACACTTTCAATTGGGTTATCGACTTGGAAGGTGGCGGGTTAAAATATATATTTGTTTTGAATGTAATATAAGTACAACGGCGAAGTTTAATTTTCATATGGTACGTCACTGTATAGATTTTTCAACGGATGTGTTGAAGCTCGTAAGCTTTTTTTTTTTTTTTTTTTTTTTTTTGTTTTTAAGTCAGTAATGTTGTCTGGTAATGCTTTGTATCTACTTTCATGAATAATTGACTTGAATAGTAACTTGTATAAATGTTCTTGAAACACGCCGGTTTTCGTAGAATCTTACTAAAATATAAAGCAAATTCGCTAAAACCGTTGTAATCGCTAACCGCGAAAACTACAGAACCGATTTTGCTGAAATTTTGGACACTGATTCATTATACTTTCTAGATGGTTTTAGTATAGTTTTTATCTTAAAAAATTTAATAACAATAGCAATAAATGAGCTCAAAGTTTTGCAAAAATACGCCAGCTTTTCACTTCAGTTCAGTAAAATCCGCTAGGTGGCGTCTCAAACGAAAAAAACCCTTCGTACCACCAAAAAAATCCTTCAGGGAATACTGCGAATCTATAAACAAAAAACGAAAATTTTAGAAGTATGGTCAAAAATAAAATGCTTCAAAAATGGACTAATCGTTCTCGATCAAACACAGGTAACAGAAAATTCTTGGGGGAAACTGCAACATGCTTGCATAAACTTTGTACACCAAAAACCATCTCTACAGAACTATTTAATCATGCTATCCCCAATAGTCAACATGATGAGGTCCAACATATTCTTTGCATACCTTTTACATATGAAGAATTAGAATTCGTTTTAAAGAACCTAAATTTGGACTCAGCTCCAGGTAGTGACACAATTACGTATCGCATCATATGCTCTTTACCTGAATTTTTTAGAAGATCACTGTTAGATATATGTATAACAATTTATACTCTGATGGTAAATTTTCAGACGACTGATTGTCTTATTTAATCATCTTGATCCCAAAAATTAATGGAAAAACTAGACCTATATGAATGCCCTCGTGTCTTTTCAAAATAATGAAAAAAATGATTTGCAATAGATGTATTTGGTGGCTAGAACATAATAACATTCTCCCTAACGAAAAAAATAGCTTCCGCAAAGGGAGGTCATGTGCAGATAGTCTCTGACCACAAACATCCAAAATAGTTCCTTTCAGAAAAAGAGCCTAGTTGCCCTTTTTTTGGATATCAAAGGAGCATTTGATAACGTTATTCCCGACATAGTCTTAGATGACCTATATAGACTAGAATTACCACATAGATTTATTTTATTCATAAAAAACTTGATATATGAAAGACACATCATACCTCTAAACGATAGCAAAAGAGGTAAATTCTATGCCAATAATGGACTCCCGCTAGGCCTAACTTCTAGTCCTATCATTTACGCTCTATATACAGCCAAAATGAATGATATCTTAGGTAGAAATACTAAATCTCTTAGATTTGCTGATGATGAAGTAATCTACACTACGTTAGAAAAAACCCAAGACTCTATTGAACTCCTCGAATCCGAAATGATTATAGCAAGTTCCTTTCTAGAAAATAGAGGACTAGAAATAGAGCCAGGTAAATATCGGTTAGTTATCTTTAGTAAAACCAGAAGTAGAGTCAATGACTTTGTTGTGTAAGTTAATAATATCGAGGTTTCACCTTCGTCAGATGTACAATTTATAGGAATGATACTGGACTCATATTTAAACTGGCACAAACACATGGACTACTTGATCACTAAAAGCCACTTCCCCCTCAACATTATGGGCTGTCTAAGCCGAACATGGTGGGGCGCAGACTCAGATATACTCATTTTGATCTACAAATCTTTGTTAAGAATTGTTCTCGAATACTGTGATTTTTTAATACCTCCTGTCTCTAACATTTACTTTCCCAAATTACAAAATATTAAAAACTCTGCTATTAGACTGGCCTTCGGTTATCAAAGAAGCACACCAGTGTGCATTCTAAAGTCCATATCAAAAATACCTTTTCTGTTGCAAAGATTTAAATACTTGAGCAAAAAATTTATTCTAAAACATCTCTCAAGAAAAAATAATTCAGTTATAAAGAACATTGAAATCCTACATGAAACAGCTAATACCCCTATGTTAAATGAAATTTAGTAAACCACTAAAATTAGAATGTTTTGAAGAGACTTAATCCTATGACGTTCTTATTGTACGATTTGACAAGTACTCTAAATTTACTACTGCATTTTTTAAAAATTTTCATAAATTAAATCCAGATTTATTAACAGGTAGAAATATCCGAAATTCAGAAGCACTCATGCAAGAATTCCTAAGTAAATTTTGCAAAAACAACGAGTAAAATTGTATACACATATTCACCGATGGCTCTAAGCTAATCATTGACAATAAAACTCATACTGGTTTTTCAATTTGATCAACAAACAATAACTATACACTATCCCACAAACTTTCAGGTCTCTCTTCAATTTTTACCGCTGAATGCTACGCACTGATTTATGCCATAAAATTAATACCTTCGCAAAATAACTGCTTTAAAATATTCTCTGACTCTTTAAGCGTACTTACTGCTCTGACAAATGTAAGGGGCTTAGAACATGAATCCCCCCTTATTATTCAGTTGAAAAATTACGTAACTTGTATAGAATACTATAGAACGAGGAAAAAAATTATAAATAATTTGGGTACCTGCTCACCTCAGAATGTCTGGAAATGAAGCCGCTGATCTTTTGGCTAAGGAAGCCACTGTAAAAGGAATCTTTTTGAATGAGGTGATACCATTCACTAACGTTATTAGCAAACAACGTATGGACATTGAAAAAAAAAAACGAATTAAGACTATCAGAATTATTTAAGACTACAGGTAAAATGTACTACAAATTTTTTCACAAACCAAAGAAAAAACTTTGGTTCAACCATTTAAATTCATCAAGGAAATCGATAGTCTCTATTAATAAAATAAGAAGTGGACGCACTTTCCTTAACTGCTATTTATTTAGATTCAAAATAGTACCTAGTGACTTATGCGAATGTAACGAGACTCAAGACAATATTAAACATGTATTTTGGCAATGTGTAAATTTTGAAAAAGAAAGAAAACTAATGATAAAAGAATTAACTAAAATAATCAAATATGAAAAATTTATAGATAGCATAGATAAACACATACAATCTATTTGGTGATAATAATGCATTTAAGTGAATATCAAATATGTATTTGTGTGAGAAGCAAAATATGTAATTAATGTAAGAGATAACAAAGTGTAACTATTGACATATATATATATATATATATATATATATATATATATGTATGTATGTATATATCTTTAAATAAAACGTTCTTCCTGAGCGTAATTCAGCTTGAAATTTTTTTACAACAATTAGGGTTATTTGTAATGTAAAATTACATTTTAAAAATTTTTTAAATAATTTTTAGTAGAAAACTGCGTTAATGAAAAGCAAAATCACATTATTAAGGTTAAAAGCTTTTAATAGTGCCTTAAGGGTCTGAAATTATGGCAGACAGAGTATTTTTATTTGACCTTTTGATTGGCCACATCAGATTTTCGATGCGTTTAAACGCACTTCTGACCCTCTTATCAGGCTACAGTCTTTAACATTTCAACAAAAAAGGCTCCCACAAATGAACGCAAATGAATTTGGGCATTCCAATTAAAATATTTTGTATTTTACAAGAGTCGAGGATGTTGCAGAAACTTTTTCCCATTGTTTAATTTCAGTATCAGGTGCTACAGGCTCGCAAATTTGAAGATTATACATCTCCCAAATAGAAACTAAGAGCCTGTAATGCTATGAAATATCATTCAACTTATCAAATTGTTTAATTATAGACTCAGAATGTGGTGGGTTAAAATACACTAATTTTGTAATGACATAAATGCAGTGGCAAAGTTTAATTTCTATTTGGTACGTTACAATTTCTATTTTTTGACGCATTTATAAAAGACCATAGCACTCCTTTTTGGTTCGCTAGTATGTTTGTTTGTAAAACAACGCTTTGTATGTTCGTTTAATGCTAGATTATCGACTCAGATAATAGATTGTACAAAATTTTAATAGAAATTATATGACATGAATTTAAAAACAAAGTCATATTATCATTGACAGTGCCGTCATCTCGGTTTTCATAAGATTTTATGAGAGCCCGTGCCGTACCTATTTTTTGAAAATAAAACAAGAAAGTCGTCGGAAAAGTTTTTCTTGTCCAGATTCAGCTGAGCCCGAAAAGTTTTAACTTATGTTAGTCATGGTTAATACGAAAAAAACATTTTCGCAAGTAACACCCTATATTTAGTGTTTGTTTATTTCGGCCTATGAGTTCTGCCAGTTTCGGTAGAATGACCCATATACCCTTCAAGTACTTTAGGTTTGCATAAATTTTTTAATCTAAGTATGTTGGAGTTTGTAAAGATTGGTAGAGGTTTATGTAGACGGTTCAACTTAAATCGTTTGGGGAGTCTGGATAAAAAATATCAGAAGTCGAAATAACTTAGATAAAAAACTGAATTTTCTTTTATTTTATTAGAAGATTAGATAGAGATCGGTAGGGAAGTTGTGTAGAATTCCCTACACAAAAAAACTATATTATATTATTATAGGAAAATATAAACGTGCATTTACGTACATATTCTTAGAAGTAAGTAAAACCTTGTTGTTTATGGTAATAGTAGTTTTTACACCACTAGCACAAAGTATAGTAACTTTTCTAAAGGGTAAGGTCTTCACATTATTGTATTCAAGATGCAAACGACGTTTTTTCTTTCCAAGACGCAAAACAGTGCTTTGGACAACAGCAGAAAATTGAAATCACGATCTTCAAAATACGGCCACTATAACGGCTGGAGGTTGCGTGCGAAGTGGCAAATTTAAATATGCTCAAACCATTTAACTAAATTACGAGCAGTAATTTGTTAGATAAGAGTTCATTTTAAAAATTATAAACATAAACAATAAATTTCGAAAATCTTTGAAAAAAATGAAAATTACTTGCACAACCTTAACAACATAAGCAACAATCACCAAAGAACTCGAGATGCTTACTAGCCACATTATTTATTTATTAAGAATTTGCAAACCTAATGTCACATTACTAAAAAAACTTAAGGCGGTTGATACTCATTTGATAATAACCTGAAGTGTTTTATTATGCTGGTAATGACGGAAAGAGCCAGCCTAATGGAATTGTCTTCTTCAACGTTCTTCAGATATTCATGATCGGGTTTTTTAAGGATCTTGTGCATTTGTGAGACCTAGTTAAGTTTAGTTTTATAGTCGGATGAGCTGTTTAGGTTTTTCAATCTGATATACATACGATTAGTGTACCTCTCAGGACTAGAGCCTATAATTTTGGTTCCAAAAAGTCAAAGCTCTCGATCCCATTGCGCATTCTAGGTGCCTGTCTCCAGTTTTTCAGCAGGTATCCAAAAGTAAGTAATCACTTAAAAAAAAATAGCTTGAATTCGCTTTATCTCAGGGGTGTGATCACACTCCAGCTCAGTAAAGTACTGTACAAGAAGCGATTGCGTTAAACAGTTTCTGAGCTGATGATATACTTTTATTATTGCCTGAACAGAGAATATGCTACATCGAGCTCAGCGCTGCCTTACCTTTATCCAATGCCCAGTTCAAAGTTGGCCTAAATGAACCACTTGACAAAGGTGACACCAAGGTACGTTATTCTTTGATTGTTTTTAAAGGCAGATCTTGGTATTTAACTTGTTTTTCTTGACGTAAATTTATTGCATTGCTGATGTTTAAGACTACTGATTTCTCGAAGCTGACTATCAGCTGTTTTTTTATAATAGTTTGACAACAAATCCAGTTTCCATTGTAAGTCCAGGGGTTTTCAGCCAAGATAGTGAGATCATCAGCGAATAATAGTACATCAATAGAATTTTGGATCTTGGTATGCCCTCCTTTTCGAAAAATTGTAGTATATCATGCAATAAAGTAGCAAACAGCAGAGAGCTAAAAGAGTCACCTAAGAGCACTTACTCTGTTATCTCGATGCTGTTAGATAATCTACCTTTGTCCAGTCTAATTTTCATTTTGGCTGGATTTTACAAACTTCTCAGTACTCTGATGTAGTTGACACTGACTCCAACTATGTGCAAGGAACCCCAGAGGACCAAATGCACTATAGAATCAAAAGCTCTGCGAAAATCGATAAATGCTACATGTAGCTTGCCATTCGGTTTGGACAGCAACATATCTATTTTAGCTGGAAGTGTGAGAATGTTATTATCACACAATCTTCCACGTCGAAATCCAGACTGACATTCGAGCAGAATATCGTTGTTTCCGCACCAGGTAGAGAGTCGTGTTACCAAAATAGTTGTAAATAATTTAATGGTAGAGGTGGCTAAAGCGATACCACTATAGTTTCAAGGGTCTTGACGGTCTCCCTTTTTGTTCAAAAGTACTATTTCTGAGGTACATTAACTCTTTTAGACTTATCCGTGCTCTAGTACTTTGCTGAATAAAGTTTTAGAAATAAGAGTTAGTTACATAACACACACGACTATGTGGTATTTAATACGCTTCGATAAACAAATTTACTCATTGTAGATTTTGCGTTATTTAGTAGTACAATGAAATTAATTTCTCAATCATGATGCGCAAATTCGTTTGGTAAAACTTATCACTCAAGCACTACTTTAAAGCAGTTAGTTAAATTTCCAGAGAGTAAGAGTATCCGTTAATACCAGGAGCCCAAATCTGCAGTTATCAAACTTATAAATGTAAATCTGATTTTCTTTCTACTCCCGAATCTAACAAAGTAAAAGTATAATGCAGCAATGAGTGCTTCCGTGCTGGAATCGCTGTTTTGGCAAAAATAAAAAAAAAAAGTTTTTGGGATCAGATTCGAAATAAGATAAGATTCTTTTACTGACACTCAACCCAAAAAGAATAAAGATAAAGTGATCCCCGAAAAACTGAAATTGCAGTAAAAAATTTTTATGAAAACAATCAAATAAGCCAACTCATGATTGGCATGAAAACTTACGTGCCTATAAAGCAAGACTAGCAGCCCCCCGTCTCGGCTTCGCCCGAGACTTACTAAATAAAAGCCTGTAGTGTGTTGACACGTAATGTGAAACATTTTTAGTTAGAAAATTTTACACATATTCCCGATACATCTCAGAACAAAAATCTTCTTATTAAAAACATATTTTTTCGGAATCCATATAGTTTATTTGGTCAAATAATAAGGTGTACAAATTCAAAAAAATAATTATGCTGAAAAGTATTGTGCGTTCTTTATGCCATAAAATAATCGATGGCTATAAGAAGTTGTTGATTTGGTTTCTTCTGTGTAATTCACGAAAAGGGCTATTTTTTAAAGCTGTTAAGATTTAAAACCCCCAAAAAATTTACATTAAAAAAAAATTGTTTTTTCTCATATCTGACAATTTTATTACCAGAGCAACAAAGTCCTGGATCTTAAACCCAACATTTTTATTGACACAAAAACACAAATACATTTTCTACTCATTAAAAAATCTGAAGTAGGATCTTTAAAGACTTCAGAGATTGCTGTGAGGGTACAATGAAAAGCTGATCTCTCACGTAATGGACTCTTAAGTTGACGATTTTGACGCTGCTGTTTCAATCTCGATAAATTTTCTGCGTCAGTTTCTTGACGCCTCAAATTGTATTCATTAGATACATTTGAGGTTTTCTTTCCAATATACCCTTTTGCGACTATTGGTATGCTTACGACTTTTATGACCCCTAAAGGCTATTTTCAGTCAACTTTGTTAATTTTAATACATTTGTTGGCAAGGTAGTTCGACGTCCGATGGCCCTAAAAAAGACCGGTGAGCTTCTTAAGTTAACTCTTTTTTGACTGCAGTTAACAGCAATTGTGACTGCCTGGATACCTCAGTGTGATCTTCTCTGGCTTACTGTTGAAGACCCAGACTGATTGGGAGAAAAATTACAAAGTCCGAAGCTTTGGGGCTAGTTGTAGTGCTCTTTCCCAACGTCTCCCGGTATAACGTCAAAGACGTTGGTGTCTAAGGCACCTTTTTTATTTTGCAGATTTAGTTGTTTTGGTGATCTTAGATGGGGAGATTGGTTAGTGATACTTGTCCAGTGGAGGCTGTCCCGTTGGCTCAAGTTTTTTTTTCCTTTATAGCTGTTATAGGTTTGCCCAGCGCAGACCTTGGAGAGGATCAGTGATTCCTGGTTGAATGCTTAGAGTCGAGAGGGTAATATAGAGTCGTCGGTCACCGGGTTTCCCAGAGGGAGGTACGCCGCTGACCAAAGAATATCTCGTCTCGGGTCGTTCCCCGGATAACCAACTGCTCAATTGCTCATCTTTAGACGGGAACATGTGGGTAAGCGCGCGTTGGAGACGCGACGTCGCGACTACCAAGAATGTAGCCGTTGTGGCTGCCCGTGCCCATCAGGGCTGTTTTTCCTTGCTTACATTTGTAGCCACAAATTCTTTAACTACACCAGGTGGGATGGTGGGACTGCCACACAACTCTGAAGAGTTGGTGCAGATTGTGCTCTGGCTAGATATGTCTCCTGGTATTCTGGCAGAGACGGCATCGGTTGAAATTAATTTATTTTCCTTTGATCGCACTCGTCGAGATTCTGGGTGAAGGGAGACTTGGGTTCCTTCCCCCTTGGAGAAGAGTGTCGTCCGTAACCGGGATACCCAGCTGCAGGACTATCACCAGCATTGTCTGAACAGCTTGATGAGCTGCCGAAGCTCGACTATACAGCTATCGATACGCTCCGGCCTATTATAACCACACTTATTTAATTATGTTGCAGGTAGCTTCGATTTTATGTCGACGCCACCTAGCGGATTTTACTGAACTAAAGTGAAAAGCTGGCGTATTTTTGCAAAACTTTGAGCTCATTTATTGCTATTGTTATTAAATTTTTTAAGATAAAAACTATACTAAAACCATCTAGGAAGTATCATGAATCAGTGTGCAAAATTTCAGCAAAATCGGTTCAGTAGTTTTCGCGGTTAGCGATTACAACGGTTTTAGCGACTTTGCTTTATATATTAGTAAGATTACGCCAGAAATAAATACATTCAAAAGCGAGTGATTCTTGGCAATTAGAATGACATTTACTAGCATTTTAAAGGTGAAAACCCTTCTACAAGAATCAGGCATACCAAATTTACAACGTTGAGACCGTCACACTGTGTTTTAGCTGGAAGTAGTGGCACACATAACGTCTGCATTAACGTAGATCACGAAAATGTAAAATTAATGCTTGACGCTATCGATTTGGACGACTTAACAAACAATACGGAATTACATTTTTAAAATGATCACGATTGTAGAAAGTCGATAGCATGTAATGCGCTACACGATCGATATTTTTAGGCAATTGTTTAGATTGTCCAAGTATGCCAAATTTACGCCAATATTTACTTAGCTGTCTCGATAGAAATAACATTTTACAAATTACTCAAAATGCATAGTTTAAAAGTGATCGTTGCACTGTCAATTTTTAAACAATATCAACACTTGCGAATTTTTGGGCTTGCTTGGTGAAAGATTATTCAAATTAAAAACACACGATTTTTTTTGCTAAACAAAAATTTAAATTTGTAAATAATTTGAAAAAAATTGAAAAACAGCAGAATTTATAGTAAGTTGACATTTTGGGGAGATTTATGCGTTTGTTGTACAAAATTCTACTCAATCGTTCGATTGGAACAATAAGTAAGCAACGGTTTTTACTAGCGTAGTGTATTTTTGAAACAACGACAAAGTCTTACAATAATTTTAGATAACCTTAGCCACGATACAGTTTCAGTGTACGAGTATCAAAAAATTATCATCAAGTTTTTGCAAATAAAGTTTTGAATCAAAAATGTATTATTTGTTAGATGGTGCGGTTCAATACTTTAAATATAAAAGCATTTCTTAAAATCTCTTATTTCATGAAAAAGATTTTGGAATCCAGGCCGAGCGGAATTTTTTTCACCTCACACGGTAAGAACGCATGTGACAGTATTGGTGCAAATTTGAAGCAAGAAGCACGAAAAGCAAGTCTGAGGCTTTTCTCTGGAACAAGAATCTTGACAGCACTGGATCTTTAGAATTGGGCAAAGAGTTATCGTAAAGCAACTAGAGTATTTTATAGTTGTCAGAAGGTGTACAATAAAACAGCTGTAGAATTAAAACCTAGAATAAAAAGGGCTAAAGCAATCCCAGGAATACTGAATTATCATGTAATTACTCCATTAAATACGTCTACAATAGAATTGCAAAAAACGCATCTAAGTTCAGAATACCAAATTTTTTCCAAGATAAAAGTTAGGCAACAAAATAAACATAAAATAATATCAAAGGTTGTAACTACAAAGAAATTTTCGGTCAAAAGTACGAAAAAAGCTTTCAAAGCAAAGAGAAGTAAACAACATAATGTAATTCTGAAACTCCATGCAAATGTAAATATATTAATATGTGAATAAATAAAGAGTTGGTTTCAGTTAAAAATATGTATCATGACAATCATTTGCAAGTAACTGCAAGACGAGAACTCTGTGTCAGATTATGGCAACGGTTGGAAGCATTAAAAAAAAAAATTTTAAATGCCCTTCTTTAAGAAAAAATGCATTTCATGTTTTTTTTATGTTAAATTTATATTGTTTTTCGAAAACCGGGGACACCACCGAAAAGCTAAGAAAAACATACACTTATCTTATGTGTTAATGAATTTTTTCTAGTCTATTATAGTAACGAATATTTTAGTGGTCCCGCACCGCACTAAGGCATTCGATGTGAAACATCCCATATTTAGTATTTCAAAGTCGAGTAGATACATTAAGAAATAATGGTGAGTCTATGGCAAGTCAATAACACTGAATCCATTAGCTCCGATGTA
Source organism: Copidosoma floridanum (assembly GCF_036245765.1). Taxonomy (NCBI): domain Eukaryota; kingdom Metazoa; phylum Arthropoda; class Insecta; order Hymenoptera; family Encyrtidae; genus Copidosoma; species Copidosoma floridanum. Next base: position 38,042,868 of record NW_028321907.1, on the reverse strand, counting down.
AGTAAAATGTCCTCTATAGTTCGATTTCCTTCTTTCATTGAACAGGCAAAGTCCCAGATTTTTCATTTAGTCGACCAACGTTCGACCCTGCTTTGTTGTGACTGCGTCTAGACTGACTCTTACACGGCACAAGTTTGTGTCATCTAACCACTCTTCAGTCACCTGGTTTAGTTGACAAATGCGTGTGTTAAAGTCACCACCTAAAACCACGACCCCGCTGATGTAGTTTATTTTAATTTTTTGAAATGTGACTAAAATATTTAAGTTGTTATCAAAGTCAATCAAATGTTCAGGCGTCAAGTAAACGCTGACTATCAGAAAATCTACTATGCTAATGGTACAATTAACAGCTAAAAAAGAGCCAAAATATGCCAATGGGCGACAAACAGCACTTTGCGTCCTCGGTTGAAAAAAATGAGTGACTAGTAGTGGCATAATGTTCTATATCAGGCAGATTTACACACTACCTTTAAGGTACTGTGGGGTGTTAGGTTGTTTTAGTTGAAAGTTCACTAAAAATTTTAATTTGCCTAGACACGTTTTGCATTGAAAACTAAATAATTATCTTTAACAAATGTCATGGATTGTTACTAAGTATGTACTCATAACGAAGCAACTGTTTCACAAATTTCCAATTGCACATACACAAAAATGAATGATTATATAGAAATAAGAAAAGGTTAAGATAAGGTAAACAGAAACAAGGAAAAATATTTTTTAGAAATACATCTCTGGAAATTCTTTTTTTTTTATTGTAGGTACACGACGCAATTAGGTTCACACTGCATAGTTTTTTTTACTTCTAATTTTGAGACCATATTCAAAATTTTTTGCCTTCTAGTTATTATTACTTTAAATGAAAATTGCGGAGAGTATTCTTTAAAAAAAAAGCATAGCGCTGAAAAAGTTGTATTTATTTTATTACTAAAAACGAAAAAAAAAAAAAAAAAAAAAAAAAATATGACTGTGATGTATTTAAATAAGCCATTAAGTCAAGCATACAAGTGTAGTCAACATTTAAAACATTTACATTCAAAAAACAAAACGACGTTTCAGCCGTTTGAACAATGTCCCAGCCCTCACCAGGTAAAAAAATCTATGAGTATTAAAAAATTCTCTACAATACAAATTTTGATAAGTACAATGAACGTAAACTAAGTGAAGTGTACAACATACCTCTGACTCTTACGAAAAAGATGTAAAATCGTAATGTAGTCAGAGTTTCAAGTTTAGTTGCTTTTGTACCTTGCACATACACAAAAGACATAGTATACGCATGTAATATAGTCAAATGAGAATCGCAAGCAGTTCCTTGTGAAACGAACATAAACAGTTCATGTTTTCCTAATACTAATAATGAAAGGGGTCTTAAAATCATGTACATCAAGTTAGTCTCCTTTCTTAATTGACTTAACGAGAGACTTTTAACAATTTTCCAATTTCTCTGTATCTTGTTCTCTATTAGTATTATTATTGAAGTAATGTATATTTAATATTTCGGAAAACAAGCGCTTTTTGTAATTTTGTTCTGTGTCTACAATTTTTGTTGTATCAAACTTTAAGTTATGTCTGAATTCAATACTATGATGTGATGGTACAGGTGTTTCTTGGATTTGGAAATTATTATTTAACAAAATAACACAGTACTAACTAATTGGTACCAAAAATCCACACACTCAGGCCGATACTTGAGTTTTCTCTCCTACCATCCAATACAATACTCGAAAGCACCAGTTACACAGCAGGTTCTCACGTCTTGCAACGAGCCTCCGTAGAAGATGAAAACGGGTATCAGCCTTTCTGGTAATCGGTGGTAACGTTGCCACTGAAGTCTCTCGGGCCCAACTTAGGTTAAAAGGCAACTTCTTTACTCAAGAAGCAGAGAGTCGACAGAGGGCATGGTCATCCTTTAAGAAATAGGCAGAGGCCATTATCCGCCCAGGTCAACGAACTCTTCAGACACTTCGGTCCACAAGCCGAACTGACTCAAAACTACACCACCTCTACGTAAGCTTGCCCGAATAGAGGTCGCCGTTTATACTCGAACACCCGCTTCGACATCACGCCGATGCTCCTCTACGGGCCTTACGCTCTAACACCACCTTGGACGTTCCACTATCCGAGCTCGCCCAAATAGAGGATACTGATCGTCGTCCACGCTCGAACACTCGCTTCGACATACCGGCATCAGTGCTTCGCATCACGCCGAAGCTCCTCTTCGGGATTCACGCTCCAATTTCACGTTAGATTATAGTACAAAAAAAAAAAAAAAAAAAAAAAAAAAAAAAAAAAAAAAAATTAGACTAGATTAGAAGATTAAGTCCACCATTATGCAATCATCAGAACGCTGCTACCAGGGTATCTCCGGCTCAACTGCTGTTGGGTCACAATACCTCTCGACCAAGGGAATGGAGAACCCATAGCCGGCAACTCAACTCCTACCAAAGGAATACATTCAGGTTCTGGATCATTAAGCACGATGCCAGGAACAACACCACTTGACTCGTCAACCCAGCCCTACCTACCTACCAACCTCCACGGGCCGAGCTACCACGAAAACTCTACGTTTCCAAACTCGCTCACACGGAGGCCATCGATCGCCGCTGACGTCCGAATGCACACTTCGACCTGCCGGCATCGACAACTCCACAGCATACCGCAGGCCCAGAGCCCTCTACAAGGTCCGATCAGAAGATTGTGACAACCAATGCTAGCGAAATAAGCAGAGCGGATAAGTCCACTAGACCGTTCCGAAACAATTCAGAAGAATTAGGTGACGTCTCAGTACCACCTCCCGGAGGTCCTGATGGGCCAAACCAACGTTACAATTTGCGTCCACGAAATAATAAATGAAGTGTAGTGAAAATAGATGTACCTAATGAAAAGACACTGAATAAAGTAGTATGAGTGTGAGTGTGCATGAAACCGCGGACCTTTGTCAATCGAGAATGGATGAATGAATGAACGTGAACATTTATATCGAGAGTAATAACTTCTCCGACTCCTGTAGCTCTGCCACTGCTTTCTCAAATTTATTATAAACTCTTTAAAACAGGGGGGGGTTTGTTACCGTCAGGGGTATTATTTTAATAATTATTATATATTAAAATAACTATTTTTCTTTAAATTCGATCGTTTTACATAAATTTGAATTTTGAAAAATCGCGCGCAACTCCGACTTCAAACTTTGCACTTAATAGTATATACCGCTCGCCAGGTGGCAACTACTGGTATTTAGTGAACATCGCAAGTAAAAAGGCAACGTCAAGTATATAAGAAGGACTGCGTGACGACCATCGAAATCGCCTCAGATCATGCATATACGTGCAATGCATGAATCACTCACTTGGTATAATTAAAGTATACGAAACAGTGGTAGTAGTAAAGTACATATTCAATAAAAACACTGTACACTAAACCACTTTATTACTTTCTTCAAACCTCACCATACGTCCCTTCTATCTCTCTCTCACGCCTCACAAGTATGTATAAATTGCCTATGGTCCAAGACCCAGAAATCTCTCAACATCGGGACGATCTTCAAGGTAACATCGAAAACCCCAGCAAGGTCAACTAGGTCGTAAAAAATTACGGCTCTGACATTACCCTCCTTCAACGCTCTAAACCTTGACGAAGCTAGCGTACTCACTGCTCCTACGACGTCAAGGCGATACCACCTTCACGACTTGGCTCTCCCGAAGTGACAGCGGTTACGTTTAACAACACCCCCCTTGTTCAAAGTCGCCCACCCCCAAAGGCCACTTTTAACAAGCTTCACATTGGTCTTGTACACAGTTTAAACAATAAATTTAATTCAATGATTTCACTTGGAAAATATGTAACCAAGCCACTCGGTAAAAATAATATCGTTTACCACAGACCATGTGCGAATTTCAACGCTGTTATGTCGGTTAAACATCGAGATCTGTAAAATTTAGAATGGCAGAACACAAAAGAGACATAGAGAAAAAAAAGATACATCTGTACTATCACAACATAGTATTGACCCAGAATAAAATTACAAAAAGCGAGTGTTTTCCGAAATGTTAAATGTACATTACTTCAATAATAATATTAATAGACAACAAAATACAGAGAATTTGGAAAACTGTTTTAAGTCTCTCGTTAAGTCAATTAAGAAAGGAGACTAACTTGATGTACATAATTTGAGGGCCCCTTTCATTTATAGTATTAGGAAAACATGAACTGTTTATGAGCGTCTCGCAAGGAACTGCTTGCGATTCTTATTAGATTGTATAACGTGCGTATACTATGTCATTTGTGTGTGTGCAAGGAATAAAAGCAACTAAACTTGAAACTCTGTCTACATTATGACTTTACATCCCTTTCGTAGGAGTCAGAGGTATGTTGTACACTTTACTTGGTTTGTGTTCATCGTACTTACCAAAATTTGTATTGTAAAGAATTTTTTATTACTCATAGATTTTTGTACCTGATGAGGGCCGGGACATTGTTCAAACGGTCGAAACGTATTTTTGTTTTTTAATAAATACAAAATTTGACAGTACCACCATTGGATGTTATTTTAAATTTTTTACCAACTGTCATTGGACGTCTCATTTATTATAGTTGTTAACGTTTGCCAGTTTTCTGTACTATTATGTATTGCCGTCAGATTTTTTACGACTATGCTTCCCAATACCGCAAACTACCATGTATGCAATGTATAGACATCATGCATAACATAAACATAAGTTGTAATCTTTTTGCAATCAGCTGTACAAGCGTCTGCGTTTTTTGTATTTTCATGCTGATGCTGATGTAACGTTGAATCTGCAAAATGTAAGTATGTACTCTTCTACTTTATAATTTCATCAATAACTAGTGATTGCTATTTTAAGTAATAGTTCTACTCTCGTAAATTAATCACTGTATTGTAGGAAATTCATGGTCTATGTTGGTACTCTTTGCTACATCATACAGAAAGCGTTAAGTTTATATGTTACGATCTTTTGATCTTTAAAAATTAGTTTTAAGAATACTTTTCGATTTTATACAGTCTTATTTCTCATTTATTTATTTATTTTTTCTAGTTGATTACCCCGACAGTCTATTGGCCTAGTCACCAGGGCCACCCACTCACCACCTCTGAGTGGGGGTATACTGCCGAACTTATTTACGAATCCCTTAATTGATATCGTACCTGTCATATCATGGACACAGTGGGAATATTTCCGGTGAAACACCTTGCCAGTTAAACTGGTACTCTCTGACAACAAAACTTTTTCCGGTGAATAAAGTTTTTGAAAAATTCTGCACTTACCGGACAACGTGCCCACATCCCCTAGAACGGTGTTGTATCAGTAACAAGCACGCTTACCACTGAGCCAACACCGCTCTTTTCATAGATAGTTTTATATCATAAAACATTATTATGGCTGTACTATATTTTATAAATAATCTTGTTTTGTCATTTCGTCCAGTTTTTATGAAGAAAATAATAAGATTCTCTTGGAATATTTCATATGTACATGATGTGTCATTATACATTCATTACATGCTCATTTATAGATTTTAATAGACTTGTTCGATTCAGGTACTTCGAGCGCTCCAAGCGACCCTAGAACCATTGAATCGTACATTTTGGAGCAGTCTTGGAACAAAAACACCTACGTGGCACCTTGAGGCAACTCGGATTTTTCTCCAGGAAGCTCTCCGACACCGAAAGGCGCTACAGCGCCTACGACGAGGAGCTGCTGGCAATCTTTGCAGCCATTAAGAACTTCGAGCAGGTGCTTGAAGTACACCCATTCACGGTCTTCACCGATCACAAGCCGCTCATATTTGCAGACTGCCAACGCTCGGACGAGGCCTCGGCGAGACAGATACGGCAGCTGGACTACATCCTACAGCACCAGGTAACTCTCTCGCATATTAAAGGTGAAGAGAACATGGTAACCAACGCACTCTTACGTATCTCTCGCACCCCAACATCCAAGCCACCGCACGTCTCGTCTCCGAGAAGTTTATGTGGCCTAAGATGCATAAGAATGTCACACATTGTGCCCAGCAATGCGAGCCTTGTCAGCGTGCAAAGGTTCACTGGTATAATAGCTCAGCCCTTGGCGACTTCGACCTACCAGACAGTCATTTCGAACACATCCATGTAGACCTGGTCAAACATCCCCTAACTAAGGGCCTACAGTACTGTCTGAAAGTCATAGACAGGTTTAGCAGATGACCAGTTGCAGTTCCAGTCCCAGGCCAACGGGTTTCGACTGTCACAAGAGCCCTGTACGACCACTAGATTGCCTACTTTGGGACGCCCCTCACTACCACTTCCGACCAAGGAGCCCAGTTTGAGCCCGCTCTCTTCACCAAGCTGGACCATACAGGATCATCCGATGCCTTGACGAGCGCAACTAAAACATCGAGGTCAATGGCCATCCTCAACGGACATGTTAAAGCCAGCCTACCTAGAGGCAGCAGATCTGCCCACAACTAGCTTCGACGCCGCTCACCCACCTCTCTCGCGGCCAAAAGGACCACAATCAGCCAGAGCACTGACATCACCGCTGCCTTTATCACCTGCCACCTTTCCTGGCCTGACTGTTTAGCCCACCTAACCTTTTCCTGGACCAACACCCTTTACGAGCAACAAACGAGTAACATTCTGCCCGCTTCCTGAGGACAGTACTGGAGGGGAAGTCTCTGTGGCGTCAGCTACCAACCGAAGCCCAAAACAAGCTTCGCGCTACAAGCAACAGCTCATTCCGCGTAAGGGTCTGGTAGTGACACACTAGGACGCGCCACCGAACACAACGCTGCTATCAGCAGCGTCTACCTTGAGGTAGCGAACGCTGCCTACATCACAACGCTCTCAACCAGCGGTACCGATATATTACCACTCCATCTTGTACTAAATAAAGTTAAGGTTAACACATGCCTTGCTTTGTCATTTCGTGACCTGCTTCGTACCACTATCATCCTCGAGAACCGCGGATTGGTTCAATCCCCAAAGTATTTACAGTCTTGGCTGTAAAGACAGATATACACTTCGATGACTTCTGGGTCACTCGGAGCTCTTGGAGCACTTAAATCGAACAAATCTCACAATCAAGGGCTTTAAATGTTGGTTATTTCTAATTTGTAGTGACCCTTGTGCTTAAGGAAGATTTGTGGTAATTTATAGGCAGCATCTTTTTGTAACATTTGTAAAAACTTTGTCACTACAAAAAAAAACAGAACAATAAAAAAAACCGTAGATGTGAGTCAGAGGTATGACCAGAAAAACATAAGTTAACTAGCCCATTTTGCTACCACGCACTACAGTAGAGCTGGTATAGATGTTATACAGAAGCTGTGAAGCAGGCTTGGGTTAACCATACATGTACCTAATAGGGGGGGAATGTAGGAGTAGGGAAGTTGGGATGGAGACTATGGAGATAGTAGATGTAGTTTTTTCTAGTTTTTAACTCTTTCTAATTGTGCCAGCCTATGTAGCTTGCGAGTCCTGGTAGTACTGAACTTTCCTTTGAAGAGAGTACCGTCTGGTCTGCCAACACTGCTTAGCAGGTGATCTAGGGCATTTAGTAGCTACTGTTTTAACCAGTAGGAAAAAAAACTCAATCGCTAATGAGTAGGAAACCCGGGTCATTATTTAAATTAATGCTTTATTGATAAGATGAACTAGAATAGCCAGTTAACACCCTAGGTAACATAGTGATTAACGCTTATGTTATCAATTATAGATTTTTCAATTAGTAAAGTATTTATTCAACACCCTGGGTTCCCTAGTAGTTGGTGCTTGTACTATTAATTAATCTTTCAATGAAAAATAAAGCGTACAGTAAGCGATACCATTCACCTGGTAATTGACACTACAATTTTTCGTGGTGTTTATTAGTGAATTAGATAGCTATTACTTGACCCACGTTACTTACAGATTGGCAATTATGTTCTAAATTACTGCTAAATTAATTGAGAAAGTATCCGTAAGGTCTCCCTGTTTCGCTACATTTAACTTTTTTATTTTTGTTAGTTAATAAGGACTCCAAGTTACTTTGTGATTGGCACTTACATAACTGATTAATTGGAAAATAATAAAGTGCTCATCAAGCATCCCATATTCTCTAATAATTTGTATTCATCTCATAAATTAAACCTTCATATATTAATGAAGTAGCTACCAAGCACGCTAGATTACTTTGTGATTTACGCTTATATTTCAAATTATTGCTTGAGTAAATAATAAAGTGCCCGTCGAGCGCCCTTGGTTACCTGCTGATTGGTATTGTAAATATTATTTGTTTTACTATTTATTAATAAAGTAGCTACTAGTACCCCGGAATCCCTGGTGATGTGCGCTAATTTTATCCATTAATACTTTATCAACAAATGAAAGGACCAGTGAGCACTTTGGGTTACTTGGTGATGGTCGCTTTCGTTATAAATATTATGCAAAAAATTTGCATTTTTTTTCAAGGTTTTCTAAAGTGAATGTTAATGATTATTTTATATATTTACTAACTTTAAAATATTATTGAAATTAATATATTTAATGTGCGATTCGTACGTTCTTTCGATATGGAGTTATTATCAACATAGGTGATATTTACGAAAGTTGTGAATGCAACACTTTTTTATCTGTAGGATATTAGAAACATGTGTCACTTTTTAAAATTTTTTTGTGCACTTAGGTAATGAAGCAATGGAAACTTAGATCTTTAAATTAGTATATTCAACAGCGTTAAAAAAAAAAAAAAATTAATAGCTGAAACGTCGAAAAAGTTAAAACAAAAACAGGTATTAGAAAGGAGGACAAGGGGAAAAATGTTAGAGGAAGAAAAAATTAATGGAAGTCAGTCGTAAAAAGTGAGAAAATACAAAGATTTTTGAAAGCAACATTGCCGGTCAAGGTGAAAAGAAAACAAGCGGCCAAATCTATAAATAAATTAAACTTTTGCATCTCAGGCTCGGCTGCATAATTATATTTGTATGAATTTTTTAAGATAATTGAATCTATTAATGTAAGCTCTATTGCAAAAGTTTTTGTCATATTCTAAAAATTATTTTTTATATCATAATAATTAAATATTAAGTACAAATATCCAATCCAAAAAAATTAGAGAAAAAAAACTCATAATTTCTCTCGGCAGCACGTAAATTTAAAACACAAGTTGTAGTATAACTGAATTTATTCATACGTCAAAATATTTTCTTTAAAATTTAGAGCATAAAACAATCCAAAAAAAATACATAAAAATAAGAAAATGTTAATTTTTAAGATCTAAAATTTTGAAACGAAAACAAAGTTGCAATCAATTAACTTACTAAGATATGATAAAAATTTTGTATCAAATATAATCGTTCTGTTTAATATTTTACAATGTTCGATGGATTATTAAAACTGTTCTCTAAGGATCCTTCATAACTATCTTTTCATTTAGTAACAATACAAGGACATTTTATTTTTACTGTAATCTACAAATTTTGTTACGAACAAATTCGTGACATAATGTTCACTTCGCACTGTAATTGGCAAAAACATTTTTTTTCATCATTAGTTCATGTCACCATTAGAATCACAATTTGGAATTAAAAGCGTAAGAACACAAAAATTAGTATTTCAATGAGATCTACAACCATTTTCAACCACACAGAAACCTTTCGTAAAGATACAGCAGAATAACACATTTTTGTATGGTCTCCAATTTTTTCAGTAAAAAGATGATTCTGAAAACATAAAGAAAAATACCCAAAAAATGCATTTTTATGAGGTCTACAACTTTATTTATGTGGCTGAATGTGTGACTCTTTGACTATTTTAAATATAGCTTAACAGTTGTTCTTTTAACTGGGAAAACATTTTTTTTCAGCTATAAGAGTATAAAAATATCTTTTTTCAGTCAAAACTTCTATTTTTCTTTAGATCTACATTTTTTCTTACTGGGTATAGGCCTTACGTATCTACCTTAAAAGTTAAATGCAAAAAGCTAATTCTAATTTCTTAAGCTCTTAAAATCTTCAGGTTGGTAAAATTTTTCTCATGTCATAATTTTTTGGATTTTTAACTGTTAGGTTGTGGTATGAAAATGAATCTTTACACTAAATTTAAATTTAAGTAGGTGCAAAGTTTTAAAGATAGTCGATTTACATGACTTTGTAAGTGGCATTTAGCGATTTTGCTCTGAAAAAATTATGAAGTATATCCTTGCTTTCTTTTTTACATTTTGTTATTTCACTTTTCTTAAAATTTAAACATCTCTTTTGAGTCTTCTTTTTTGCTACATTTTCGACACTTTTATAGACCGATTGTGCCTGAAAATAAAGAAAAGACCAGAAATGGGTTACTCACACGAATATTAAAAAAAAGGTTATTCAAAAGAAGTAGAAGGAATTCAGGTAGAGTGGTAGGAAAAAGTGAATGACATTAAATGAGGACAATATTGTAAGGTGAAAAAATGAGAATAATGGTATAAAAGTAGAGAAAATGGACTGATGGCCGTAGTTTTAAAAAAAATTTGTTTATTTTATATGGAAAAAGTTGACAATTATCTTAAACGGAATATTGGATAAGGCTTAACTAACAACAGTGTTTAATATACAAAAAATTTTATCGACACAAAGTGAGGAATAAAAAAGAAGAATACTGTAGGGGGTTTCGTTGTTAGATACATTGTACAAGTTATTGGAAAGTATCACGGCAAATACTTAAATCAAGAAAAATATCCAGGAAAAAAAGATATTAACTAACCACAGAATATCAAAGAAATTCTAAACAAGAAAAAAAGTAAGCCAAGAATGGCCAGTATATTCTTTTTTTTTTTTTTAATACTTAAATTAACGTTATGGACCTCAAAAAAAGGTAGAGTGCTAATCAAGAGTAAAAAAATTAAAAAGGTTAAACTAGAAAACTACGAAGTTAATACTAACAACATGTACTAAAAAAAAAAAAACAATATATGTTATGATCCTGACATTATGGTAAAAAAAATAAAGCAATTTTGAATGAGGAAAGGATAAAAGTCACAATATGTCGAAAGGAAAAAAAAAAACACATTTTTCAAAAAATCAGCAGATTCAAGTAGTGTATGACCTAAGGTAATTGTATGCTATAACCTCAGATGCCAAGAATATCGTAAAAATTTTGTAAAGTGTTTGACTTTTGGCCTAAAGTATTATAAATTATTATTTAAATACATTGAAAAATGCGCAAATTTCTGAGAACATTCAGAAAAATTTTTTTGTACCTCTCTCATCTACATACATTAAACAAGTTGTACATAATTACAATATAGTACTGGTACATAAAAGTTTTAAACAATTTACTGAACGAACGAATGTATATATTATTTTCACTTAACTTTTTAGAACGAAGTTTCAGAAAGCATTATTTTCATTAAAATAGTGAAGAACTTGTTCTGCATTGGATAAACTTCTTTTACGAAACAAAAAAAAGTTCTGCTTGGTAAGTAAAAAATTTTGGTTAAGTGTTACCACTATGAGTTAATTATAGTTGTTTATTTTTAACATAACTTGAACATATATATATATATAAGTAAAATAATTACTTATGTGTATTCATAATTATACGTCAATACACATTTACATCAATAAGGTATATGAACAATACTTAAAGTAACTTATTACTATATTTACAGTAGAAATTGGAAACGACATGTATTTAAAATTTAACGATTACCATATAATTTTTATATTCTGTTTTTATATTATAGATTTTTTGTTTGCAGATCTGGTGTCATTAATTTGTACAGCTTCATCTAGTTTAGAAGAGTCTGAAACACTATCTAAAGCACATTTATTAGCATAAGAAATTTTCTCGCTTTTTTGTTCATTATTTTCCATTTTTTGACAGAAATGCTGAGCTTCTTTATGGTTTTGGAGAACTGAGTGACAGTGTAATTTATTACCAGAGGTGGAATAATAACTTTGATCAAGAATAATTTCTGACTGTGAGTCATAATAATTGTCGGAAGCATCATGACTATTAAAATTTGAGTTTACTTCTTCATTTAAATAAAGTTCTGAAGCTGAACTCATATTTTCAGAATTATCTTCATAATATTGAAGTGTTTTTTCCTCTAAGTCATTTTTTAATTCTCTTGTAGGGTTGGTCACCTTGCTAATGCTCTCAAAGTAGCTTTTTGTCATCTCTATATGATTATAAAAATTAGCAGTTTTAATTTTATTTTTAGAATCACTACTTACATTACTGTGAGAACCCAGCTGAGTTTCTCTGAAATTTGGTGTGGATATACCATCTTGGTAGGACGTTGACACACTTGGCTCAGTTATTAATTGGTTTTCATAACAAGATTCTGCAACCTCATCACCACAACTAGCAATAGAATCCGGATTTATAGAATATGGAGAAGTTGGTATTTCCAATACTCCATTATTATGAATACTAGAATGTTCACAATTCGTCGATGTTGATATGATATTTGATGATGTGATATTGAGCTCTTCGCATGGAGGGATTTCATATGATGAGGTACTAATCGCACTATCTTGATCTTGGTCTCTTTCTTGGTTTTCAGGAGTTTCCGGGATGTACGATGAACAGGCAGTTTCATCTTCATTTAGGATAAAATTTCCTACAGATGTATTAATTTCATCAGTTACAGTATTATTTGATCGAAAGCCTGAATTTTTCTCGTGCATAACATCAGACTTATTGTTTATAGTTGGTATAGTTTCTGCTTTTTCATATTCACACTGAGACAAAAGGATAGAATTATTATAATCATGGGTAACTTCTGATTCATTAGCAGCATTATTTAGTGAATTAATTAAACTTCTTATTTTACTGTTAGTATGGTATTCTAAAGACATGTCGTTTTGTTTATTATTCTGAAAGGATGTAGCCAGATGTTTTTCTTTGCCACCCATTTCTTCACACTGATGTACGATCTTTTCGCCTAAATTATGTATTGAATTTGAATTTTCTATGTATGTATCTAGGTTTTTGTAAACATCATTATTTGAAGGATGCAATTTCGTAATGTTTTTTTCTTTTGTCGTTGTGTAAGATGCCACATTATTACTCAATTCTAAACTATCTTGTGATGTTTTACACGTTTCTAAATTTAATATTTTACTGTCTATAATTTGATCATTTGATGCCTCAGTTTCACGACCAAGATCAACGTGATTGCTGCATACTTTAGCTTTAATCTCAGGTGTCATAATAACTCTTTGGCTTATATCAATCGATGGGTGATGTACTGAAGAAGTTGAAAAAGATAACCTCTCATTTTTCTGAAAAAATAAAAATTGTACAGTAGACACGTAAAAAGTTTAGACCAATTTTAAAAATAAATTACGAACCGTTATTAAAATAAATTATAACTTCCGTACTAAAATATGTTCAAAAATATATGGGCCATAATTATAATAAAGTATGTGGCTAGTAGATAAGTTAATGTTTTAATAAATAAAGGTTGACAAAAATCTCTTATTTTTTTAAGGTCAAACGTTCATAAGCATTTTTAAGAAGAGTACATTCTTTGCTACGTAGCATTTCGAAGTTTATAAATGATTTTGGAGGCATAATCTCAGTCATAAGCATCGTTTGTATATTTCTTCAGGAATATTTATTAATATAATAACTAGAAAAATATAATTGTAATAACAACAAATAATTAGACCAGTAATCACTGTTTAAATCTCAATTGATCAATGACAAAGTTTCGGTTGATTAAAGTGGACCTTTTTTCCGTCAAATAATCATTCATAAGCAACGTTAATGAATAACGATGGTTTAATGAATAAATAAATAAAAAAATACAATTTTAAATCTAATACATGCATATGCTAACTGTAAAGACTAAAGTTTGTATGAATGTCATTCTTTTACACTGTTCGATGAGTCAACTATACCTTAGGATAAAAATGTTTTGAACTTAATGAAATTACTATGAATTATTTGGTATAAAAATTCAAGAGGTTCTATTGTATCACTATTAAAATTAATTTTACACCACCCTTTAATCTATAGTGATGTTATTAAAAACTTACACAAGTTTTGAAAAGGTATGTTTACATACGATTAAAAGTTACGATTGCTAAATTAAAATAACTAATGTAAAAAAAAAATTTTCTTACAGAATATTGACAATGAATTTTTTAATTAAACAATTATAAGCAAAAAAGTAAGTTTTCACAGTATTTACATCTCACATTCTTAGAGTACTTTTAAGTAAATGCACATACACAGCACTATTAAGAAAAATTAAACATTAAGTTTTATACTCAGCAGGCTCACTTAGTGAGATTAAAGTTATGTTAAAAGTAATAAAGCTAGATAAAAAGAGTTTTATTTAATTTTTAATCGTTAGCCAAACTTATCAGTGTTCTAGATAAATATTGTGCTTGATTATATATTAATACGTCGGATGAGGTGCAAGATTAAATAACTACTTTTTGAGTCACTGTTCGATAGAATATAGAAACAAAAGTATTTATATTGACTAAAAACTCTGTACATTTTATAAATTTAAAATACAAATAAATTTTAGTCATTTTCTAAACTAAAAAAAATATGAAGATGACTAAAAAAAAAAATTATTTACTAAAAATCGTAAAAATCCTTAAAAATAAGATCCAGTATCATGAAAATTCCTTTAGCAACAAGGTCATACATCGAGAAGTTCTGAAAAATCTTGAGTAACATTTTCCAGTTATATCCTAACCTAAAAAACTGTCGAAATCAGGTAAAAAATCGTTGTTTTTTCGATTCAAATCGTGAATTTCCTGAACCAATCAATACAGTACTATAAAAATTACTGTAGCTTGCAGCTTTTGTATTAAGTAAAGTAAATAGAGTATTATTAATATTTTGTAGCCATTACTTAACCTAAAAATTTGTCATAATCACGTAAAAAATAGTTGTTTTTTTTTTAAATCGTGAATCTTCCCAACAACTGAATATTTTATCACAAATCTTACTGTAAGTTGTAGGTGTTATGAGAAAAAATATAGAAATAGTATTAGAAACATTATTAGGACGTTTTCTAACCTATAAAACTGTCAAAATCAGGTGAAAAATCGTTGTTTTTTCGATTCAAATCGTTAATCTCCTGAATTATTTAATACAGTACTATGAAACTTAATGTAGCGTGCAGCTTTTGTATAGTAAAATATTATAAAAGGAAATTGTTCAGCCTTTTTCTAACCCTTAAACCTACCTAGAATCTCGTAAAAAATCAAAACTTTGGAAATTAAGATCGTATGTCTCCCGAACAAATAAATATAATACAATCAAAATTCCTGTAGCTTATAGCTTTTGCATTAAAATATGAAAAAGCAATAAAAACATTTTTTACCCGTGATCTAACGAACAAAACTCTTGGGACTGAGTGTAATATTTTTACTTTTCTTGATAAAATTGTGAATTTCCCAAAAAAATTAAGATAAAAGGATTCCATTAGATTTATCTAGTAGCTTTTAAATCAAGAAGTACAGTGGAATCTGGAAGAACTCTTCTGATAATGTTATAAAAAATCGGTGTTATATGTTGTTTATTTAAGAGTGAAAACAACATATTCTTAATATTTTTGAAGCTCGAATGATCACTTGGTAAAATAGCATATTATTGATGTATTTGCTTATTACGAAACGTTAGTATTTTAAGGGTAAACATTTGTTTTTCATTTTAAATATAAGAGCTGTAACTTTCATAATATTGTATTATTTTGGGAAATTATATATTTCATTAAAAAAATAACTATTTTTTCTAAAATTCTAAAAAAATTTCAGGTTAAGTAATGGCTACAAAATATTACTAATACTCTATTTACTTTACTTAATACAAAAGCGGCAAGCTACAGTAATTTTTATAGTACTGTATTGATTGGTTCAGGAGATTCACGATTTGAATCGAAAAAACAACGATTTTTTACCTGATTTCGACAGTTTTTTAGGTTAGGATATAACTGGAAAATGTTACTCAAGATTCTCCAGAACTCCTCGATGTATGACCTTGTAGCAAAAAGAATTTTCATGATACTGGATCTTATTTTTAAGGATTTTTACGATTTATAGTAAATAATTTTTTTTTAGTCATTTTCATATTTGTTTTAGGTTAAAAAATGACTTGTCGGTGTTGACTATTTTTTTTCTGTATTGCCAATTCAATAACCTACAAGCTTTAAAAAGTTGTATCATCCTACCTTACTCCGTTCTGGAGATATACGATTTTGAGGAAAAAAAAAACCCCGATTTTTACCACTGTGCACCGCTTTGCACTCTTGGGTCACACTTAGCGCCCTTATAATAACTTTGGGCTCACGAGCAGAAAAGTTTTTTGCGATCTTCGGGCCCAAAGCACCAACATACAGCAACCGCGCCCTTCGCGCGCTCATGTTTGTACTTTGTGCCCTAATGACGTAGTGCATCAAATCTGAGAGTTGTCAGCAAATAAGAATTATCATAAAAAAGAACCAAGTACAGGCGAAGTGTCGATCAAAGTATTACTACGATCGCAGCCTGAATACTAAATATTTCTTGGAGGGAGAAATGGTGTACGTGCTTAAAGAGTCATAAAAGAATAAATACAATTTATAATACCAGGTCCCGTACAAAATATATTGATTATTTAAAGGAAAATGTAAAGCTACAAAGATGGGACGGAGCAAGAATATCCTATGTAGACAAAATCAAAAAAGCGTGCATAGTAAAAGCTCTACCGAAACGTTGGGACCTTGACAAAAATCAGGAAAGTAAATCTGAATATTGATATATATATATAGGTGTGTGAACAAAAGTAAGTCTCAGCTTCCCCCTCTCCCCCTCAGCTCTTTCTCGGCTCCCCCGCAATTTATATAGTTAGTTGCTTGTTTTCACGTAATTTTTATTTCAATTATTTCCAAATAAGCTGCCCCCGCCCCTTCCATTCCCCTCAGCTCCCCCTTGCTCTCCCTCTACCACCTCCCCAAAAAATACATATATTTATAGAGTATTTTACCCTCTGGAATGTTAAAAAATATATGTAATTAAGTATCTAAGTCACACCTCGTACTGGAAAATATGTGCAATTTAGTACCCAAGTTGCACCTCGTTTCTATGGTTTTTCAAGTCGCTGATCATAGGTCCCCCTCTGTCTATTATCTCCCGCTTACTTACTATATGTCTCTTACATTACGTAATTTATTTAACGTATTTTAACTATTACATTTGGATAATCTCTTTCTGATCCATGTCTACTTTTTCCAAAGATAAAATTCTTGATTTACTGAGGACTTTATTTACAAAAACACAGAATTTAGTGAAAGGTATAATAAATGGACAAACACAATTAAGATTTTAAAACAATAATTTATTCTGGTAATTTAATGTTAGGACATTTCATGATTCGTTGTAACCCATCTGTTTTTTGAAAATGCTTCTCTCATTTTTCACATATTTTTTTTTCATGGTTTTTATAAATAAATATAAGTCTGTTTAAATGTGACGATATTTTGAACATTTGCTCACATTCTGTACAACAAAATAATTTCTCGTCACTGCGTTCTTTTTTATGCCTTACTAAATTTTGTCCTTTCGTAAAAACAATTCCAAAAATTTCTCAAAAATATTTTATTTCTATGTGTTTTAATTTATGAATTCTTAATTTTCAGGTGTTAGAAATTCTATGTTGCAGAAGTTGCAGGGGTATAAATCATCATTGCTGAAAAATATACTTATTATAAAAAATTATACATATTATAAACTTAAGTGTTAATATTTTTCTTACCTTAATTCCATCTGTAATTGAGGTTTATATAAGTTAAAGTGTTTTCTAACTTTTTCTAAGGAGGTCAACAAAAATATTATTCAAAAATTTTCAGTTGATATATGTGGTAAACAAATAAGTTTCGAGGACTCAGACTCTTTAAAACTTCATACTGTTAATGTATATGCTGTATAATCAAAATCATGTATATGCAGAATAACACGGCAATGCAGAGCCGTTAAATGCAAAGTTCGTCAGAATAGCTAAAAAAATTTTGTTTGTATAAGGATCGAGAATGGTGTGGCACCTCTGTTAGTGGCAGAACTTGAAAGCCTAAAGGAAAGTGAGTGCCATCCAACCTACGTCGTTTTCAGATATCTTCGAATACTAAAGAAAGTATTAGTTTTAAAATGAAAAAATACGTTTAAGCGTTAGAATTGCAGCAAATTTTAATTACTGGCTTTTCCCAGCTTTCACACGTTTGACACCGTGGTTGCCCATAAATGTGCAAGTGTTTCATCTCCATTGGGTTAAAAATTGGCGCGCGGAGCGCTAATGCTTATGCTCGTGTTCCATTCTGTTTGGTTTCTACGATGAGTTTTGTTGGTATATAAAAACCGCTACAAGCAGTGAATTACTTAAATAGGGAGGCGCTGCACACCTTTTAATTGTTGCTTAATTATGCTAATGTAAACTTACTCTCAGCCAGCATTTACAATTACACGAGTGACGTTATTTTTGCCTGCTTATGCATATCAGTAGAACCCAGATACAATCAGTAAACAGCAACATCAGCACTATTAACTAAAAAACATACTGCTTGTCTCATTTTAGAATATAGAATTTAAAATTACAAGTAAGACTTAAGAAAAAAGTTGATTTCTTCTTACTTATTTATTATTATTAATGAATTATTAATTATGTCACTTTTTTCGGCTGCGTAAAATAAAAAATTAAAACATATTCTAGAAATATTATATTTATAACACAATCTGTAAGTAGAGAGTTGGCACAGGAAGACATTAGATTATTTACATTATATAGTGATTTTGAAGGGTCATTCTACACATCCCTCCTCCAAACTCCTTGGCTCACCCTTAGTCCCCCTCTAAATAAGGTACAATTCTAACGTAGTTTTTATTAAGTGAAATTATTGGGGAGCCCCCCTTTATCACTACTCATCCCCCCTCTCAATTTTGATGAGCCCCTCCTCCACCACCTCTCAGCCCTCTTCTAAATGAGGTAGAATTCTATCGGTTTAAATTATATTTTTATTAGGTTAAATTTTTTATTAGCCCCCCCCCCCCTCCATCGCCCTCATAATTTTATAACCCAATTACCAGGTAACCCAATAAGCCTCCCTTACAATTTAACAGAACTCCCTTTAGCCTTCAATCAGCAGCATTTCTAAATGAAGTAAAATTATATCAGTAATCATGTCATTTTAAGATTCTTTTCTTTTGTCATCACTACTCCCAGCTTTCCTTGTACTTTTTAAGAAAACGTCTCAGCCTTCTCACAATTTCTAAACAGTCAGTTTTGACTACTCCTTAGATTCACGTTACTATTTCTTATTCAGATGTAAAAACTATTTTAGCTGTATAATTCGTTACCACATTTTCATACTGTCAGTTTTTACCTATTTTTATTGGATTGAATTTTTGTTTAGTCCCTTTCCGCCTCCTCTAATAACTTTACAACACAATAACCAGATAATCTAACACAATTTTTAAGAACTCTCTCCAGTCACCCTTTAGCTGCATCTCTAATTAAGGAAAATTTATATCGGTTTTCATGTCATTTCTAGTTTTATGACTATTTACACCTTTTGTCTCAGCTCTCCTTATAGTTTTGAGAAATCCCCTTATTTCTAGCCCAGTAGAACATTTCCACACCACCGTTGAGGTAGTGCTATGGTGCGCTGATTTTTTTGTCTTAAATGCTCTAAAAACTTATTTATTGAATTATTGAATATGTATAAGAACATAACATTATATTCTTATATTTAATAAAAATCAACGAATAAACTTGAAGAGTATTCAAACCGTGGACCATGCTTGTAGCCCTTTTTACCACGAAAAGATAAAAATCATATTTATTGAAATATGTCAAATAATGCGCATCGTCATAAAACAATATTCAAATGATAATGTCATTGATTTAATGCATTTATTTATTATTTAAAAGATCTGTGCAATAATATCTTGGATGATTTCATACTTTTGCTTATGTATTTGGAAACAAATTTTTTTTTTGATCAACTTTAAATTAGTTAACGTCAAAAATTTCTTTCCAAACAACATTTTCTATTTCTAAATTATTATTACGTTCTATTTTAACATAAATTACATATTCATTTTTATATCTTGATAATGCGATGTATTGACCATGCAAAAAGGGTAGTTTTTCCAAATAGAATTGAATATTATTAAACCTTTGACCTTGGAATTTATTGATAGTCATTGAAAACGCTAATACTAAAGAAAATTGTTTTTTATATGAAAAAAAGGTAATAATGATGAATTTCCTGTATTAAAAATCCTTTTTTATTTTTTCTCAGTTATGACTTTAGCTTCAATGCTGTATTTGAATAATTTCGTAATTTATAATCTGGTACCGTTACATAAAACATTAACTAGACTTAAATCGAACATCAACATAACAATTGCTCCAATTTCTAAATGAAGCTCATGTGGTTGTAAGCCGTCATGAATATTGATTAGAAATTTAATTAAAAAATTTATATTAATATCATCATCACATTTATCAATACTTGTTAGAAGCGTCGTCCATGCTGTTATATGTTTCTATTTTTCTTTTTACATGATTTTGAATTTCATAATTTAAAAATTAAGTACATTTGTTATGAAAAGTCAGTAAACGCTATTTATTAAAGAGTTAATATCTTTACTTAAAATATCGGAACAAACATCAGTTGTGTTCATTGATTTGGTACTTCAAACGATCTAATTTTTTATTCTCCAATATCTGATAATAATTTTGAAAATGTTTTGTCAATTGAATGAATGTAGATTATATTAAGTTTCAGAATACGAAACGACGATTAAAGATGTAATGATTTAATACTTTCTTGTATATTAATGCTTCTATTACTATTTTTTTCAACTGGAAGAATCTGTCTTACATCGCCTTTTAAAACAATTAATTTATTACAAAAATAGATATTTGTATTATATAAATCACATATTGTTCTTTTAACTATTTGCAAGGTTTTTTTGAGATCATAGAAGCCTCGTCCCATGTAATTAAGTCTACTTCTTTCAAATTTCTTTTTTTTGAGGTTCAAATTCCAAGAACGCACTTTCTTTATTGATTCAGTCTAATTGTAAACGATATGTTCTATGACTAGTCAATTCTTTTATAAGTAATATTGTACTATACTATTTCATGCCATGGATAAAAGTTTTTTTTCCACGAGAAATGAAATGATAAATTAACGTTTCACATAGAAATGTTTTTACTAAACCTCCTGGGTCTCAATAAAAATAATTTTATCTATTTGTTCGTATATAATTTTGAAAATCGTGATTGCTGATCAAAAATATTCGTTATGGCTAGAGAGTGTAACCACTTTTTTTCATTTTATTAACTTTTTGAAGTATTATTATCTGTACCTAATATTAAGCCTAATTAGAATCCCACACGGAAAAAAGACTGGCACGGCGAATCGCCACTAAGAAAGAATACAGTGCTTGGATCGCTGCTCATCTAAGCTCTGGCTCGCAGCAAGCCCTGAATAAGAGAGCGGGAGCTGATCTCTGTATACATGTATATACCACATATAATAGTAGTGGCAGACTTAGAAGTCAACTGAGCCAGTCAGCTCTTCTTGTCAGGGCTCTCTGTGAGCTGTGAAGTGGTGAACGGCGCACTCAGGCAATAGGCGTGCCGCGTTCAGTGTGTTTGGGCAGGGCAGTGTTCCTGCAGGGCGCGCTACTGTGCCAGTATTTTTACCGTGTATATTAGGATGTTGAAGTGAAAAAAAAGAACCTACTAGCAATGTAAATAAAATGTAAAGGCAGATTAGATAAAGCACACAATAAAAAAATCGACTTTTCAAATACCCAATAACAGACTCGTATGCGCACATAAAGGCTAATGCGAAGTAGGAGAGAAATAAATTATTTTTTGCATAGAATTCTTTTTTATAAATTTTTAAGAAAATTTTTTGCCTCATTTCTAATTGAAGAAAATAAGCGGGGAGATAAAATTAAAATAATATTTTTAATCATCTTATTAATTATATAGTCTTTCCCGAAAAAAGTCTAGTGGGTTCTTTTTATTATTAAATCATTATATCTTTAATCGTCGTTTCGTATTCTGAAACTTAATATAATCTACATTCATTCAATTGACAAAACATTTTCAAAATTATTATCAGATATTGGAGAATAAAAAATTAGATCGTTTGAAGTACCAAATCAATGAACACAACTGATGTTTGTTCCGATATTTTAAGTAAAGATATTAACTCTTTAATAAATAGCGTTTACTGACTTTTCATAACAAATGTACTTAATTTTTAAATTATGAAATTCAAAATCATGTAAAAAGAAAAATAGAAACATATAACAGCATGGACGACGCTTCTAACAAGTATTGATAAATGTGATGATGATATTAATATAAATTTTTTAATTAAATTTCTAATCAATATTCATGACGGCTTACAACCACATGAGCTTCATTTAGAAATTGGAGCAATTGTTATGTTGATGTTCGATTTAAGTCTAGTTAATGTTTTATGTAACGGTACCAGATTATAAATTACGAAATTATTCAAATACAGCATTGAAGCTAAAGTCATAACTGAGAAAAAATAAAAAAGGATTTTTAATACAGGAAATTCATCATTATTACCTTTTTTTCATATAAAAAACAATTTTCTTTAGTATTAGCGTTTTCAATGACTATCAATAAATTCCAAGGTCAAAGGTTTAATAATATTCAATTCTATTTGGAAAAACTACCCTTTTTGCATGGTCAATACATCGCATTATCAAGATATAAAAATGAATATGTAATTTATGTTAAAATAGAACGTAATAATAATTTAGAAATAGAAAATGTTGTTTGGAAAGAAATTTTTGACGTTAACTAATTTAAAGTTGATCAAAAAAAAAATTTGTTTCCAAATACATAAGCAAAAGTATGAAATCATCCAAGATATTATTGCACAGATCTTTTAAATAATAAATAAATGCATTAAATCAATGACATTATCATTTGAATATTGTTTTATGACGATGCGCATTATTTGACATATTTCAATAAATATGATTTTTATCTTTTCGTGGTAAAAAGGGCTACAAGCATGGTCCACGGTTTGAATACTCTTCAAGTTTATTCGTTGATTTTTATTAAATATAAGAATATAATGTTATGTTCTTATACATATTCAATAATTCAATAAATAAGTTTTTAGAGCATTTAAGACAAAAAAATCAGCGCACCATAGCACTACCTCAACGGTGGTGTGGAAATGTTCTACTGGGCTAGAAATAAGGGGATTTCTCAAAACTATAAGGAGAGCTGAGACAAAAGGTGTAAATAGTCATAAAACTAGAAATGACATGAAAATCGATATAAATTTTCCTTAATTAGAGATGCAGCTAAAGGGTGACTGGAGAGAGTTCTTAAAAATTGTGTTAGATTATCTGGTTATTGTGTTGTAAAGTTATTAGAGGAGGCGGAAAGGGACTAAACAAAAATTCAATCCAATAAAAATAGGTAAAAACTGACAGTATGAAAATGTGGTAACGAATTATACAGCTAAAATAGTTTTTACATCTGAATAAGAAATAGTAACGTGAATCTAAGGAGTAGTCAAAACTGACTGTTTAGAAATTGTGAGAAGGCTGAGACGTTTTCTTAAAAAGTACAAGGAAAGCTGGGAGTAGTGATGACAAAAGAAAAGAATCTTAAAATGACATGATTACTGATATAATTTTACTTCATTTAGAAATGCTGCTGATTGAAGGCTAAAGGGAGTTCTGTTAAATTGTAAGGGAGGCTTATTGGGTTACCTGGTAATTGGGTTATAAAATTATGAGGGCGATGGAGGGGGGGGGGGCTAATAAAAAATTTAACCTAATAAAAATATAATTTAAACCGATAGAATTCTACCTCATTTAGAAGAGGGCTGAGAGGTGGTGGAGGAGGGGCTCATCAAAATTGAGAGGGGGGATGAGTAGTGATAAAGGGGGGCTCCCCAATAATTTCACTTAATAAAAACTACGTTAGAATTGTACCTTATTTAGAGGGGGACTAAGGGTGAGCCAAGGAGTTTGGAGGAGGGATGTGTAGAATGACCCTTCAAAATCACTATATAATGTAAATAATCTAATGTCTTCCTGTGCCAACTCTCTACTTACAGATTGTGTTATAAATATAATATTTCTAGAATATGTTTTAATTTTTTATTTTACGCAGCCGAAAAAAGTGACATAATTAATAATTCATTAATAATAATAAATAAGTAAGAAGAAATCAACTTTTTTCTTAAGTCTTACTTGTAATTTTAAATTCTATATTCTAAAATGAGACAAGCAGTATGTTTTTTAGTTAATAGTGCTGATGTTGCTGTTTACTGATTGTATCTGGGTTCTACTGATATGCATAAGCAGGCAAAAATAACGTCACTCGTGTAATTGTAAATGCTGGCTGAGAGTAAGTTTACATTAGCATAATTAAGCAACAATTAAAAGGTGTGCAGCGCCTCCCTATTTAAGTAATTCACTGCTTGTAGCGGTTTTTATATACCAACAAAACTCATCGTAGAAACCAAACAGAATGGAACACGAGCATAAGCATTAGCGCTCCGCGCGCCAATTTTTAACCCAATGGAGATGAAACACTTGCACATTTATGGGCAACCACGGTGTCAAACGTGTGAAAGCTGGGAAAAGCCAGTAATTAAAATTTGCTGCAATTCTAACGCTTAAACGTATTTTTTCATTTTAAAACTAATACTTTCTTTAGTATTCGAAGATATCTGAAAACGACGTAGGTTGGATGGCACTCACTTTCCTTTAGGCTTTCAAGTTCTGCCACTAACAGAGGTGCCACACCATTCTCGATCCTTATACAAACAAAATTTTTTTAGCTATTCTGACGAACTTTGCATTTAACGGCTCTGCATTGCCGTGTTATTCTGCATATACATGATTTTGATTATACAGCATATACATTAACAGTATGAAGTTTTAAAGAGTCTGAGTCCTCGAAACTTATTTGTTTACCACATATATCAACTGAAAATTTTTGAATAATATTTTTGTTGACCTCCTTAGAAAAAGTTAGAAAACACTTTAACTTATATAAACCTCAATTACAGATGGAATTAAGGTAAGAAAAATATTAACACTTAAGTTTATAATATGTATAATTTTTTATAATAAGTATATTTTTCAGCAATGATGATTTATACCCCTGCAACTTCTGCAACATAGAATTTCTAACACCTGAAAATTAAGAATTCATAAATTAAAACACATAGAAATAAAATATTTTTGAGAAATTTTTGGAATTGTTTTTACGAAAGGACAAAATTTAGTAAGGCATAAAAAAGAACGCAGTGACGAGAAATTATTTTGTTGTACAGAATGTGAGCAAATGTTCAAAATATCGTCACATTTAAACAGACTTATATTTATTTATAAAAACCATGAAAAAAAAATATGTGAAAAATGAGAGAAGCATTTTCAAAAAACAGATGGGTTACAACGAATCATGAAATGTCCTAACATTAAATTACCAGAATAAATTATTGTTTTAAAATCTTAATTGTGTTTGTCCATTTATTATACCTTTCACTAAATTCTGTGTTTTTGTAAATAAAGTCCTCAGTAAATCAAGAATTTTATCTTTGGAAAAAGTAGACATGGATCAGAAAGAGATTATCCAAATGTAATAGTTAAAATACGTTAAATAAATTACGTAATGTAAGAGACATATAGTAAGTAAGCGGGAGATAATAGACAGAGGGGGACCTATGATCAGCGACTTGAAAAACCATAGAAACGAGGTGCAACTTGGGTACTAAATTGCACATATTTTCCAGTACGAGGTGTGACTTAGATACTTAATTACATATATTTTTTAACATTCCAGAGGGTAAAATACTCTATAAATATATGTATTTTTTGGGGAGGTGGTAGAGGGAGAGCAAGGGGGAGCTGAGGGGAATGGAAGGGGCGGGGGCAGCTTATTTGGAAATAATTGAAATAAAAATTACGTGAAAACAAGCAACTAACTATATAAATTGCGGGGGAGCCGAGAAAGAGCTGAGGGGGAGAGGGGGAAGCTGAGACTTACTTTTGTTCACACACCTATATATATATATCAATATTCAGATTTACTTTCCTGATTTTTGTCAAGGTCCCAACGTTTCGGTAGAGCTTTTACTATGCACGCTTTTTTGATTTTGTCTACATAGGATATTCTTGCTCCGTCCCATCTTTGTAGCTTTACATTTTCCTTTAAATAATCAATATATTTTGTACGGGACCTGGTATTATAAATTGTATTTATTCTTTTATGACTCTTTAAGCACGTACACCATTTCTCCCTCCAAGAAATATTTAGTATTCAGGCTGCGATCGTAGTAATACTTTGATCGACACTTCGCCTGTACTTGGTTCTTTTTTATGATAATTCTTATTTGCTGACAACTCTCAGATTTGATGCACTACGTCATTAGGGCACAAAGTACAAACATGAGCGCGCGAAGGGCGCGGTTGCTGTATGTTGGTGCTTTGGGCCCGAAGATCGCAAAAAACTTTTCTGCTCGTGAGCCCAAAGTTATTATAAGGGCGCTAAGTGTGACCCAAGAGTGCAAAGCGGTGCACAGTGGTAAAAATCGGGGTTTTTTTTTTCCTCAAAATCGTATATCTCCAGAACGGAGTAAGGTAGGATGATACAACTTTTTAAAGCTTGTAGGTTATTGAATTGGCAATACAGAAAAAAAATAGTCAACACCGACAAGTCATTTTTTAACCTAAAACAAATATGAAAATGACTAAAAAAAAATTATTTACTATAAATCGTAAAAATCCTTAAAAATAAGATCCAGTATCATGAAAATTCTTTTTGCTACAAGGTCATACATCGAGGAGTTCTGGAGAATCTTGAGTAACATTTTCCAGTTATATCCTAACCTAAAAAACTGTCGAAATCAGGTAAAAAATCGTTGTTTTTTCGATTCAAATCGTGAATCTCCTGAACCAATCAATACAGTACTATAAAAATTACTGTAGCTTGCCGCTTTTGTATTAAGTAAAGTAAATAGAGTATTAGTAATATTTTGTAGCCATTACTTAACCTGAAATTTTTTTAGAATTTTAGAAAAAATAGTTATTTTTTTAATGAAATATATAATTTCCCAAAATAATACAATATTATGAAAGTTACAGCTCTTATATTTAAAATGAAAAACAAATGTTTACCCTTAAAATACTAACGTTTCGTAATAAGCAAATACATCAATAATATGCTATTTTACCAAGTGATCATTCGAGCTTCAAAAATATTAAGAATATGTTGTTTTCACTCTTAAATAAACAACATATAACACCGATTTTTTATAACATTATCAGAAGAGTTCTTCCAGATTCCACTGTACTTCTTGATTTAAAAGCTACTAGATAAATCTAATGGAATCCTTTTATCTTAATTTTTTTGGGAAATTCACAATTTTATCAAGAAAAGTAAAAATATTACACTCAGTCCCAAGAGTTTTGTTCGTTAGATCACGGGTAAAAAATGTTTTTATTGCTTTTTCATATTTTAATGCAAAAGCTATAAGCTACAGGAATTTTGATTGTATTATATTTATTTGTTCGGGAGACATACGATCTTAATTTCCAAAGTTTTGATTTTTTACGAGATTCTAGGTAGGTTTAAGGGTTAGAAAAAGGCTGAACAATTTCCTTTTATAATATTTTACTATACAAAAGCTGCACGCTACATTAAGTTTCATAGTACTGTATTAAATAATTCAGGAGATTAACGATTTGAATCGAAAAAACAACGATTTTTCACCTGATTTTGACAGTTTTATAGGTTAGAAAACGTCCTAATAATGTTTCTAATACTATTTCTATATTTTTTCTCATAACACCTACAACTTACAGTAAGATTTGTGATAAAATATTCAGTTGTTGGGAAGATTCACGATTTAAAAAAAAAACAACTATTTTTTACGTGATTATGACAAATTTTTAGGTTAAGTAATGGCTACAAAATATTAATAATACTCTATTTACTTTACTTAATACAAAAGCTGCAAGCTACAGTAATTTTTATAGTACTGTATTGATTGGTTCAGGAAATTCACGATTTGAATCGAAAAAACAACGATTTTTTACCTGATTTCGACAGTTTTTTAGGTTAGGATATAACTGGAAAATGTTACTCAAGATTTTTCAGAACTTCTCGATGTATGACCTTGTTGCTAAAGGAATTTTCATGATACTGGATCTTATTTTTAAGGATTTTTACGATTTTTAGTAAATAATTTTTTTTTTTAGTCATCTTCATATTTTTTTTAGTTTAGAAAATAACTTGGTGGTGTTGACTATATTTTTACTGTATTGCCAATTTAGTAACCTACAAGCTTAAAAAAGTTTCATCTTTCTACCTTACTTTGTTCTGGAGATATACGATTTTGAGAAAAAAAAACCCGATTTTCACCACTGTGCGACAGTTGCACTTTGGGCCCATGGTAAGAAAATAAATATTATGGTGGCCTAGAGTACGCTATAAACTTATCTGTGATCGTTCTTACAATTTTTTCGGCTGATGCTCTTTTTATGAATGCGAGGATGATGGATTTCGTCAGCCAGTCTTGCACGGATAGTATGCGTGTGTACTGATTCGCTGAGGATTTACTCATAGATCCGTATAAGTGTGTAGAAATATTTTCGAACGGTCCACTCAAAGTGCTTTGTTTCAATTCAGACAAGATTTGTTGCATCCCAAAATGACTTGTTTTACATCTAGGCGCACGTTCCCCTAGTAGTAGTCCTTTGCAATCCTTATATGTCTTATTTATTTCTCTATGTCCGCCTTTTGCCGTCTCTTGGTATTTACTAACGATTTTAAATCTTTGATCTGCTGGTGTGATTACTATGGTGTTTATGGTAAGTACGGCTATTATTCTAACATTTTTAATGGGTCTAAGGCCGCTAACGATCTTAATCGTTTATATCTCATTTTCTACTATTATCTCTTTAAGTACCTTAAACACTTTCTAATGTTCGATTAAAGCGCTGTTTCTTCGAAATGCTCCTTTACATTCACGTGCATTACTGTTACTTTTCTTGTTATCGTCAATTCGGTTTCTTATACATTTTTTTTTCATTGTTTATACGTGTTGGATAAATGTATTCTCCCTAGTGTTGCGCATCTATGGCCTCTTTCATAGGTACCAATTCCGTTACTGTTGTAAAGTCTAGATTATCTAGCTACTTAAATTGATGGCCGTTAATCTTGTTTAGTTTTGTAGTAGAGATGGATTTTCCCCTCTCTTGGTGCCCATGCTGAAATGTCGGTTGGTAACCGCGTTCTACACTTTCTATACTTTCCTATCGATGGTGGGTGTGTGACAGTTTTATCCGTGGATCTTTGGTCTTTGTTATCTGTTTTGTGAAGCACGTTGTTCAAATCATTAGTCTGGTTTTTTTCTGTACTTTAATGTAATCAAAGCCATCTTTCTCCTTTATCGCTAGCTGTATGTTTTCCTCCGTTGGTTTTCTAATGGGCTCGTCGGAGCTTGTCTTTTTCTCTCTTGGTTCCTTCTAGCTGCGTCTTGATATTTTTGGGCCGGTTCCCCCGGTCTATTTTCTTATATTATTTCCTGCTTCCTGGTCTTTCTCACTGCTGCTCTTGTAATATTTTAACAGCCCTTTTTCTGGCACACGATTAGACTTCACTCTATTATAGACTGGTATAAAAGAAGTATAGTGTGCGTTTTCACCGATGCTCTAGATGTAAGTGATAAAACTCACTATCCATTATAATGTGTGTAAATATAACTTTCATTAGTCAGTAACAGGTAAACACAAATATTTCTCTTGAATTCATTAGAAAATAGATACAACACGCAACATAGTGGGACAAAATGGCCTTTTTTTAAGCAAAAATTTTGCCCCCAGCAAAATTTGTCTTGGAAAAAGAAAAAAAAAAAAAAAAAAAGTGTCTTGATACTTCTAAGAGTGTATACTTTGATGTGTCACTCTTCCATTTTTGATACAACCTAACCTAGAAAAATGGTGGATCGTAAATATTAAGTAAAATTTTGAATGGAAGTTCAATAGGGTCACAGATTACAAAGCTGGTCTCAAAGTAGAAAAATACTAAATACGCTGTGTCTATTCGCACTCTATATCCACGTATATGCACGTATACGTAATTACGTGGATATACGGTGCGAATCGCCACTACGTACTTAATAATGTCTTATTTAAATTGGCTAGCATAAAAATTAAGAATTAATTCATTCTATTAAAAAAATTACGTATGAAGGTTCGCTAATTACGAATCTAGTGTCAAAATTATAATATTCAAAATGGCTAAAAAATTTTCATTCAATATTTTACTTGAAATTTATGATCTACCATTTTTTGAGGTTAGGTTGTATCAAAAATAGAACAAAGACACATTAAAGTGTATACTCTTAGAAGTATTAAGGCCAATTTATCCCACTGGTACGCCAGTACAAAATGAGTATACTTTTTATTTCGCTCCTATGCTATTCAAGAAATTTTTTACAAACACTTAATAAATGTTTATGAGGTATCTATTTCTCAGCTTTTAGATGCGCAATATCTCAAAACCTCTATTTTCAATTTTTTTCAAGTAGTTTGGACGTATGGAGAATACATTTTTTTTTTTTGAGCAATTAAAAAAACAAAATAAAGTATTTCGCGTTCACCTAAGCTCCATGATTTGTAAAGGCCACGCCACGGTATGATACAGAATACCTGTGCCTATAGGCAGCAAACACATATGCAGTCTGCTGTATTTTGAAAGTATAAAAAAGCTATCTTAAACCACAAGATAGAAGCACAGTGTTTGTAGGTTGAACAAATATAATTTGTTATTGTTTTATACTGAGCTAATGTAGATTTATACCTACATGACCCGCATGTCAAGATACTCTGATATGGTAAAAATATACGTCGCAAAAAGGTAGTACAGGTTATTTTTAACTACTGTACATTTCATACTAAAGATTATTGTTATCGTCTTAAATAACAGCAAACAGAAAGAGTGTGAGGTATTTCTTTGTGTACTGCAGAAAAAGCAAGGTAATTAGGACTTACTTATTCATTTTTTTTATTCTAACCTCATTGTATTTATTATTATAAATACCTCTTTTTTCATGTACGATATATGTTAATCCTTTTTTTTAACAAATATAAACATGTTCGTTATCAAAATTTATCAAAATTTATCAGAATTTAACTAGTCAGAAAAAGTGCGAAAAATCTAAAAAATCAACAAAGACTACAAAATGTAGAATAAAAATTGATTTATGTGGCTTGGATAATCGGTATTTTTACCACTGTAATATTGTACGTTTGTAGCTATAAAAATAACGATTGTACTTGTATATAAATTTAGTTTCATTTATTTAATTAACATGGTCATTATGGTTGTCAGTATCACTGTAGGCATTTTTATTACAATAACTTGTTTTCAAAGTAGCAAAAACTAAAACTATCTCAATAAGAATAAAACACATGTATGATACTGTATTTTTTGTCATTTACAAAAATGGATGAGTGCATGGAAAGTTTGATAAGTGAAAATAAGGAAACTATACCTTAATTATTCCTCAAAATACATTTTATGGTACCCAATTTAGAGATTCAATATCAATTACTCGAAAGTGTCCAAGCTGAGCTAAAGAGAACGGGCGATACTTGATTTTATTTTTTTAAATGATCCAAAACAAAAAAAAACATACCCTCCAAAATCACTACGTTTACCTACGTCAAAAGACCAGTTATTCGATCTAAACTACTAAAAAAAAAAAAAAAAAATTGAAAATGGAGTTTTTGAGATATTGCGCTAAATCTTCTTCCTTTGCAATTTTGGAGTTTATGTTGATATTTTTTTTTGGAAAACTGATTAATGCATCTGAAAAGTGAGAAAAAAATACATCGAAGACACGTTTTAAGTATACGTAAGAAAAGTATTTTAATAGCATAGTGGCAAGCTAAAAAGTATCCCCATTTTGTACTTGCACGACGCACTTGGAGAGATGATGTGAAACGTCAGCTGTTTGTGTTTCTAATATTTCGTATGCCTGCAGTTCTCTGCATTTTTGTAATACATTTGTATTGCTTGACATTTCTCGCAGCTTGTTGGTCAATAATCAAGACCAAATGATATGAGACTGTGAAACAAACAGTTTCCGGGCGGGTTGAATGGTATTTCTGACATTTTTTCCAGAATATTACCAGATTGTGCACATTCACAAGTTTCTTGTTACATTTTGTTTCTTAGACATTTCAATCAGCTATCTCGGAGCGTAGCGGTCTCCGATAGTACATCAGATTTTTTTACCATGGGCAAAATGCAACTACAGCTTTGTACCGTCGGTCTTACATTGCGCCCTCCAAGCCTAAAGAACTTTTCTGCCCTAGAACTCAAAGTGATTTACTGGGAGCAACGTGTGCCCACGGGCGCAAAATAGCACTTTGCGTCCTTGGTAAGAACAACATTATACGCGACGTGGGCAACAACAACCCTTCAGACGCTCATGTTTGTACTTTGTACCCTAGTGACGTAATGTACCATACTTTCCGTTTGACAGTTTTATATTCATCTGACTTGGTTTTAACGTGTTGGCTGTATAGAATGTAGTTTGACTCCCTTTTTATAAGTGGTGCAACATTTAATACAGGTGCAGTCGCGTTAGGCTCCCATACATCAACCTTCGTTCCTGGCCTACTTTCTATATCACATCTTGTCTTTCTAATAGATTATGTATATCCGGCTCCTTTTCTGCTTCCTTGTCCATTGAAGGATTAATGTTCTGTTCCGTATTTTCTGCGTTTTCCCTACTGGTTTCTTATTTTTTCAGCGATCATTTCTGGATCTATCACCGTATTTTCCTTTGGTGATATGTCATAATTGGCTATTATAATTTTCTACGCTAGTTCAGTTATTTGTGGTGTGACTAAAAAATACGGTCTCCGTCTGTATGACGTATCGAGTTGTCGTTTGCGTCCTTTTCGTCATTTAATTTGTCTCTGTAGTATTGAGGGTATACTTGTAGCTTTTATCCACCTTTTGAATCATGGTTATTTAGTTAAGTAGCCCAATTTTTTATCTGTTGGCCCTTGTGAAACGGGCTTTTCTTTTCTGATAAAGGTTGGTACCAGTACGCCACTTATGTCTTTTGGTGCCAGCCAATTCTGTGAGTTCACCCCACCCAGCTTCTCTGACTCAGAATCAGTACACCCCTTCAAGGCTACGCAACCATGCATGTTGTCTAGTTATCTCTTAATTATTTTTCTTTTTTTTACCCGTCGTTTATAGATGCTTCTACGATTGTATATTCAATTCTTATCTTTTTTGATTTTCTCTGTGCTCTTTCTTTCTTTGTCGCTCGAACTTCAAAAACTCTAGTAATGGATCCATTACTGTTGCATTTCCCTGTATTTTTCTGTTGGTTGGCTAGTTCATACAGCTCTTGTCAAGGATGCTCTGGATTTTTTCCCTTCATGTATTTAGTCTGATAGAGTTAGCAAGTCTCCAGGATGAAATTCCTTACACTGCCTCTTATAATTTATTCAATGTATTCCGTGGTAAGGAGTATATCTTCAAAAAAGCTCCAGATCAAAACAAAGCAGGTATCATTTTTTTATTAACGATTTTATGCAAAAAAAAATGCTAAAAAATCATATTTTTTGATTATATCTTTAAGCTTAATTAGTATTAAAAGCAATAAAAAAATAGTCCTTTAACATCCAGAAAATTAACTGATTCCAAAATACTGTTAAAAATAATAAAACACAGCTCTACAGACTATTTGGAGTAAGAAAGAAAGTAACAGAAAAGATTCTCTTAACCAAGTTTTAAAAAAATGAAGTCGGAGAAGATCAGAAAAGAAGCCTGTATGAGCTTATTTGGAATGAACTGGGCACAAAACCCCTTAAGGTCGTTGTTTCCTAATATATAGGTCAATCTTATGTGTAGATATACAATATACATATATCATCCCGTATTCAAAATATCAGAGTGAAATGTGAATGCCTTTACGTATACTTATACATACATAAACATATACATATGTCTACTTGTATTCATGTGATAATGCAACGTTGCCACATACGCGATACTCAATGGGGTTATCTTCCAAAATCAAACGAAGAGCACTTTTTTGTTTACTATTACTTTAAAACTATGTGGTACAAAATTTAAAAAAAAATGTATGTTTCTTTACTGTCTAAGGTAGTTTTCAGTAGTTTTTTTCATTATTTACAGATGTGCGGTAATTTACACTTTTTAAAATAATGGAGCTATGTAGTGTTTGCACTATTGCTCCAATGTTAAAAAAGTGTTTTTTTGACGAGGACATTTCAATAACGACGTGGTAAATCGGTCTCAAATTTTTTGCACATATTTCTCGACGTTTATATTAGTTTTGCTGACAATTTCGTACCTTTTTAGATATTTTTGATTTAAGAAACAACTACCTTAATTCTTAACCTCATAGAATAGCAAATAAGCTATGGATGAAAAATATGGAGGTTGCACCTGCAGTAAAGAGAAATGCAAAATTTTTGTGATAAAAGTTAGGATTTAAGAAATGCCTTCGAAGTGGAAATTAATGGAAAAATGAGATTAACAGCTGAGCGACAACCGTAAATTCAGGAAGTAGCAAAAAAGCCTCACACTTATACAATACTAAATACTAATTTATTGGTACTATGTTATAGTTAGAGTAATTGAATTTCAATGATTAGACACCATGTGCGTAGGCCTAATAGGCACGTTAATCTCACTGTGAAAAATTTCTTTCATAACTGATAAAAATAATTTTTTGACCATGAACATTGTGACATAATTATTAAAAGCATAGCATTTTATATTTCTAAACCATTTACCATAGCATTTTTATGTTACTTAAAAAAATTTTCATCAAATTTTTTTTTTGAGTAACAAAATAAAATATGATCATTTTAATCATTGTAGATGCAAGTGACTGGTAAGAAGTAAAAGTCTCATTGTAGTGAACATGAAACAAAAATTTAAACACGTTTTTTACCTGTAGTAGGGTCCTTATAGTCTTGATAACTTTTATTTTTAGAAGTTGTAATAATGACATATCAAATGGTGTACTTACAACAAAAATGTTTTTTTTAATTAAATTTTTTTTCTTATTCAGCAGATCAGAAAATATATGTTATTATTACTCAACCATCATTACTATTTTAATTTAAACAAGAATTACAATTATGCAAATTTTGGATTTTAATTTTGCAATTAATACAGTATATTTGCAATACTTGCAATTGATAATGAAATTTGTAAAAAATAGTTTTTCGAACTTGTTGTTTACTCTTATAAATAGTTTTATATTCGTATTTTAATGTTAAATTTATAAATGAGGATTTATTCTTCAAATGTACTGAACTTATGTTTAGCGTAATTTTAAACCTTACAAAAATGAAACAGCACTACTAATTATAAAGAAATTGAGTTGTCGATAGAATTGAAACACATATTAATAGATGTAACCAATGTTAACAAAGTTAATATGCTTGATAAAGGAACGTTGTACTTCCAGGAAGATTTGAAAGATTCTAAAGATGTTCATACTGAAAATGTTGATTTTGATTACAAACAAACAGCCGAAAAATGTTGGAGAAGCAAGAAAAAAAGAATCTTAAAAAAAAGGAACAGTACAAAAAAAGAAATTAGAAGTGATTTTAAAAGGTCAGCTCAAACGTTAGGCTCACACTATTAATAAAAGTGGTACGTATGAAAAAAGAAAAAGTATGTATCTGCCAGTATTCACTAGATAATTTTAAATCTGCTATTAAAAGAGGTTAAATAATTTACAATTCAATATACTTAGATGGGCTTTATAAGCTCAATAAGAAGTTGGATATGAAGATATAAGCTTTCAAGCTTTCAACAATTGGTTATAGAAATTTACCAAGGATCACAGAATACTGAATAAAAAAATAAAAAAATTTACTACCGAAAAAACATTAAAAAATAATTTAGAATGAAAGAAATCTGATACATTTTTTCCTGACGTCAAGTCTTGCATGTCATCATTTGGCATTGAAAATTTGTACAATTCAGACTACAGTGCTTTTGAAATAAGACTGCATTCTAAACGAACACTAACAATTAAAGGGGAAAAGCAATGCCTTGTACACTCGGTTTTACTTACGACGCATAGCTACACTGTACAACCACTTTTATCAGCTACTGCATCAATACTTTCGTTGTTTATTCTTTTTCTAAAAAAATTAACTAGACAAATTTATAATGGTGTAGAACAAACCTTATTAGGCCAAAAAATGTGAACGTAGAAGCGTCGAAATCAGGAAAATTAACTACAGGTGCGTCCTTTCCTTTTAATGTGTACATTTATTTTACCAACTTTCAAACAGCTGAAAAGTGGTGCATTATT
Organism: Copidosoma floridanum; assembly: GCF_036245765.1. Lineage (NCBI taxonomy): Eukaryota > Metazoa > Arthropoda > Insecta > Hymenoptera > Encyrtidae > Copidosoma > Copidosoma floridanum. The sequence goes on along the minus strand of NW_028321907.1, from coordinate 38,006,485 downwards.
GATTAATTGATAAATGATGTAGAAATTTTTTCTTTGCTTTTTGGTTATACAACTTTTACCAAAAATTTTCCAGCAATACTCTAATGGAATAAGGAGGTAATAAAAATATCTTCCAAATAAGCACCAAAAGATTATGTTATTCTTAAAAATTTGTACTTCTAATTACTTATTTACGGCAAACTGATTGAAGCAATGTGGGAACCGTAAAAAATATTTTCAAAAAGCGCTTCGTTGCAAGATTACATTTTTTTTTAATTTTGACGATATTGATTAGGGAGTTTTTTTTATTGGACAGGTGAAATTTTTATCTGAATTAAGAAAACGTTGATGTACAATCTGCAGAAGCCAAAGTAATTTATTGTTATAAATATTCCTGACGACATGGCAGCATTGGGGGGATGAAAACTAGCCAGTGCTTATAAAAATAACCTCGGGCGTTTTAAATCGAGCACGCAGGCAGAATCGTCATTGTCACAGCTTCTAGTGATCGTACAAAAAACTATAGCCAATTGGTTTGGGGTAGCATGACTAGATAAAACGAAATATCACCTAAGATGAAGTGTATAAATAACACCTGTTAGCACTTACTACGCTTCTATACGTGTATGGAGCCGTTTACACATTCTATGAATCATTTTTATTCGATAATGATTTGTATGGTGTAAATAAAATTGAATACAATTATATTTATTAATTAAATAAATTATTAGACTCTAATGGCGTACTAACAGTAAACTGTATTTTTTTAAGTATGAAGTGTATACTTTTCCGCTTGTATATTCACAAATCTTTTTAAGTAAAAAGTAAGCAACGTCTATTATATTTTTAAAAATTTTTCCACCGTCACAAAACACTTTTTATTATATTTTGTGTTAGGATGACTCTAAAAACATAAATGTCAAACACTATCAAGTTTATTTCAGGCATCTACATTGCATGACAGAGTAAAATGTGGGGTACAACAAAGGTTGTCTTATAGTGATAAAAACTTTGACGTCAAACACAAACGTGAAAAACGTATGAGTTAAAACTTGGAGCCAAAAAACCTTTTTTTTATTCTTAGAGTGCTGTACGGAAAATGCTGCTAAAATTTTTCTTACTAAGCCGATTAAAAAATTTGAACAGATTGGGATAATATTAACTTGAGTTACTCGAAAAACTCGATTACGTACATACATACATACACTGTGACTAACTCAGATCATAAAACACATTCTAAGGTCAACGTCCCAGTACTCGGTCACTGAAGTTAATTAGATGTCCTAATTCAATCATTTTTTTTCTGTGATAGGCCTCTACTTATTGGAAAATTCAGACAAATGATCAACTACTGGGACATAACTGAGTACTGGGATCTTACTTGGTTTAAAATTTCTTTTATATCAAAAAAGATGATTTTTAAATGGTTATACTTCTTCTCAGACAAAAAAATAAGACTCCAATACATTAATAGTGCCGAAAAATGAGTCATAGAATGCTTTAACATTTCAATACACGTGTACAAGCGTATTAAGTTTTAACAGGTGTTATTTACATATTTCCAAAATTTTCTTACCAAATTTCTTATGTGAAACTTATGGATATTACTAAAGTAGACTTAATTGGGTATAACATTTATGTTTTCAGTGTCATCCTAACACAAAATACAATAAAAAGCATATTGAAATGGTAGGAAAATTGATTTTTAACGTTTAAACTCTTATCTAATTTTTAAAAAATATATTCTACGGCACCTACTTTTTACTTGAAAAAAGTTATGAATACATATTCGAAAAATTGTACAGTTTATACTTAAAAACAAAAAACAAAAATCTATTGACACAATGCCATTAAAGTCTCATAACTTATTTATATAATGAACATTATTGTACTGAATTTTATTGATGCCATGAAGAACATTATCGAATAAAAATGATACATAGAATGTGTGAACGGTTCTATACACGCATACAAGCAAAGTTAGTACTAACAGGAGTTATTTATATACTTCAAAACATTCTTTTTTTTTTTAATCTTAGATGGTATTTTGTTTTATTTTGTCGAGCTACCAAAAATCAGTTGGTTATAGTTTGTTGTACGCTCACGCGAAGCCGCGACAATGACGATTTTGCCTGCACGCATGATTTACAACACTTGAATTTATTTTTATAAGCACTGGCTGCTTATCCCCACAATGCAGCTATGTCCGCCGTCAGGACTTGTTAACAATAACATTATATAGTCATATGCTTTGCAAATAGTCACTGCAATAGTCACTGCAAATTTCTATCCTTCATGTTTTAAAGTAAAACGTTAGAAATATTCATACAAAAAAATGATTTCAGTTTTTGCAGGTAAAACAGCAAACTTTTTTTTAAAATTCAGATAAAAATTTCACCTATCCCATAAAAAAAAATCCTAATCGTTATCGTCAAGATTTTTTTACAAAATTTAATTTTGCAACTAAGCCTTTTTTAAGAAGGTTTGGGAGAAAAGTTCAAAATGTAGAATTGTGCCAAAAAAATGTATGCTATATTTGAGCATATCGGGACTGCACATGAATTTTTTTAGATTTTTAACCAGGGGAGATTTTCGAGAAAAATAATTATTCAATATTGACAGTTTAACACGGACTCTTAAGAGAGAATTAGGTTAAGTTGCCATTTAATTAAAAATTAGGGCACATTATAAATGTGTTAGATTACATAAAAACTTTTTTATAGATACTTTAGTACAAAAAGACGACGCTTAACAAAAAAAATCACGACTCACCAGGCTTTTTTTAGAAATGTAATCAATTACAGTCGTACAGTTAAAAGTTTGTAGAGTGCGCCGTTAAGGGAGAATATCTGCGCGGGCAGGAGCGACTCTCCATTCCTCACCTCTCTGAATGATACTCCCAATCCTCCTTAAAATGTTTTTGCGAGTGCCCAAGTTGGTGAAATCAATCCAACATAAATAAGTGATTGGAAGTACAAGCCTCAAGAATAAAATAAGCCCACGCATTTTCTGCTGCGATATTTCAAAAAAAGTTACTTTACTGCAAATGCTATTTTATAGAATAAAATCATTTTGGCAAAAAGCATAAATATTTGGAATGCGAAAAAAATTACTTATTCTTCGCTACAAAATTAATACTCAGTCAGACTTGCGAGTTTTTGGGGTTCTTGTGTTTTAAACTAATCCATTGGAGAAATTCATTAAAAAATAGCGTTTTTTCAGTTTCTTTGATTTCAAATGATCAATTAAAGTTTTAAATTTTTCAGTTCTTATTCAGTAAACCACGATAGCCTATTGACCTAGTCATCAAGGCTATCCACTTACCACCTACGTGCGGGAATGTATTGCCACACCTATTTACCATACCTTTAATTAATATCGTACTATAGGTACAGTGTAAGTATCTTCGGTAGAAATTCTTGCCAGTTAAGCTGACACTCTGCACCAATGGTGCATCGGGACCACTCACCACTATGTAGCCTTTACCCGCAGAAGACTTTGTATTTCAGGACGTCCACTCCTAGCTGTTGAAGCTCTCTGCCGAAGCATCGGATCCTGATTAATAAGTATCCCCAGAGAAGCCCCACTTTTTAGGGACAACTCTTTACCGGTAAGACCAGCGATCCTTACCTGGCACCTGGCATCAGATCCACTAATTTCTACCTATAGACCTAACACTGTTTCACATTAACTTAGGCCCGAAGACCTATGGGGCAAAGAAAAATTTCTGGAATCACTCTGAAAGAAAGTTCGACGGAAAAAACCGCCCCGAAACAGGGGTTCCATAGGAACTTCTCTCGGTGAAGACAGTTTTAAAAAAAAATCATCAGTCACCGGGAATCGAACCCACGACCCCTAGAACGGCGTTGTATCAGTAACAAGAACGCTTATCACGGAGCCAACATCTCTCCTTTTAATACCTACAACTTATTTCATTGGAGTAATGGTGTGAAATCTTTAGTGAAAACTATATAACAAAAAAAAAAGAAAAAATATTTTTTTCAACTTTATAGCACTTTTTTTTAATTTTCCAAATTAACAGAGGAAAACTTGAACCAGTTCAAAATTTTCGTCTCTAGATATTTTTAAACGCAATAAATTATTTTGGCTAACTTTGAATTAGTCTGATTAAAAATGTTAATAAAAGAGGACAGGTTTTCATAGAGGACAATTATTCATAGAGTATTGCAGTTGAGCTTAAGAGTTGTGTAATAAACTTATATTGACGTACGATGCATACCTATACTTACTAAGAAAAGAAAAATAGCAATAAAAAGCAACGCGATTAAAAGACAGCAAAGCAATCTACGAGCACTATTAAGGAGTTTTAGAAACATCATTCATAGGGGCAAGGAAGGTGAGTCTCCCCTGCCTGCACAGCTTGGCCTCCATTACCGCACACCATCTTTCTAACAAACTCAATATTAGACTTACGTTTCACGTTGGCATTGTTTAAAATGCACTGTAACATACCTAAAAGTTTTGCTTACAGAATTTTTTAACAATAATTAATTAATAGGTAAAGTTTTTTATCAATATTTTAGCATTAGAAAAAAATTTTTGTCCATGTAAATAAGAACCTATGTTAATCACATGATTATTATTTTTATAATTGTTTTAAAAATATCTTGTAACAAATATTGATAACATTTATATTAGTTCTACGTAATCTTTACTATCTAGAAAATTTAATATCATTGTGATATCTGCATTTTATTATTACTCCTGAAACTCCTTCAGATTTACATTGTGAACTGCAGCTAGTTTAAGACTAATAATTTAGTTAACAGTACCTTTGAAAACGTTTATACGACTGATTTGGACGGAGCATGTTATGGCAAGTGTTGCTTTTACTGCAAAGAATAGAGCAGGCACTTTCAATCAAGACAAACAAAAATACTGGAGGATACAAAAAAAAGGGGAACTAAACTACCCCGATAACACTAAAGATCTAGCAAAAGGGTCATTGTCAGTGATGTTGGGAGTGTGCTTATTTTCAGTAACTAGATTCATAGTAAACAAGAAAATTATCCGGAGGCAAAAAATATCTGCCCCAGAAAATAAAACAACAATTTATCGCACTATAATTAAAGAAATTTAAACATTACAAATCGGTGCTTCACTTCATTGATAGTTCCGGTTGAAGTAACAAGTTAAATAAGAATCATAGTTACAACAACCATGAAAATAAAAGTAGTTTCAGAGATAACAACAATAAAGGTATTAGTCACAACTATTATCATAGACAAAAACAGTAGTTAAAAAAATTATGTTTGCTGGCAGACGATTTAAAAAAAAGACAAGCTAAAACGTTGCGTCACTAGTACGCAAAATTAAAAAAACTATAGCGCAAGAAACAAATTCTAGGTAACCCATAAAAGCATGTTTTTTAACACAAAGGATTTAAATTAAAAAGTGATGGAGAAAAAATAGTTTAATTACAAACATTATAATTAATGAATTTCTATTAGTATAAATGAACATCAAGATGGTAGAGCAGATTTTGAGCCAAAGCGCATCGTATACAAATCAAGATTATGTACGAAAACTATTTCATCTAAAGTAAGCACGGACTAAGGGAAAATGGAGTATTTTAATGAAGTTGAGGAAACCCGAAAGAAAAGCGACTTATATTATTGCTAATCATGGTATTGAAATTTTTTTTGTTTGGCAAGTGAACTGTACGTCACTGGCAAATTGACCAGCTCAGCTCAGATAATGCTTGGAAAAAGAGCCTCTGAAAAATACTGATGCATGCTTATATGTATAGAAATTTCAAGGCTCTTCATTAGTGGGGGGTTCTTTTTTTTTTTGGTGCCATCTGAGCTGAACTTAAGGAAAGAGTAAGGATATCACCAACACTACTGATACCATCCAGGGTATTCATTCATTCATTATTCATTATTAAAATAACTACTATTCATTTATGTCAATCGTTTTACACAAATTTGATTTTTAAAATGAAGCACACAATTCCAGCTTTAAACTTTGCGTTTGATAGTACCACCTACCGCTCGCTAGGTGGCAACAACTAGTTTCTAGTAAACATCGCAAGTAAGAAAGTAGCTTATATTATACAAGAAGGGCTGCTCGACTTCTTGAAATCATCTTCCCGGATCACCCGATCCAAGCCTATGCCAGGTTTTCGCTTGACGAGACCGGCGCTACGGCAGTGGCTTGAGCGATAGTAAATTGCAATAAATACTAATGTATAACACCACACAAAAGCTTTACATCGACTATTACTTCCCCCACTGTCACCATCCTTGTCTGCATTACGGGGCATTGTTGTCCACGTGTTGTAATAATCTAACAAATATACTGGCAACGGGCTCTTCTTGACTGCTGCGGGTTACTGTCCAACCATCCACTAGCGGCACCAGCTCCAGCGATGTCATCGGATTACAGCAGAAGTACTACCTCACCACGCCTATAGAGCCTTAAATCCAATGTTCTCCCCATTAATTATATTCTCTACAGCCAGTTCGACTTCTTTGGAGAGAGTTCTCGCTCACCCCGACCCCCTTTCGCTGTTCAAAGCCGATCACCCTAATAGGCTCCTCATAACACTACATTTAAATTATATTTTAGGTAATTAGCAAGAATCATGCTCGTTAAAATAAGAGTCATCAAGAGTACAGCAACTCCAGTAAATATACTAACAGGCAGTCACGAGGAGCTGCAGAATGCAATACAGCGCAATGAAATTTGTTAAAAAAGTACTTAATGTGATTCAAATACTATTTTGGGATAGCTTTGAGGATAAGTAAACTACAAGAGTACATAATCTTAACAGAGGAGGAAGCACGATAGTGAGTACAAACGAGACATAGACCCAAAAAGGTATAATTAGACGGTTTGAATGATTTAATGGATCTAATTACTCAATACAATAACCTTCCAAAGTAAATACTAAGTAGTTGGTATTTAAAAATGGGGTGCGAGAGAGAGCTCTGACTTTGTGCCTTTTTTAAGGTTAGAAATGCGAGCGCATGTCTCGTATTAATCGTGAATTTTACTTACACTCTAGATTATTTATTAATAACTATTTTTAAAAAGACCTAATCGATGTGATTGTTTTACATGATAAAGAGACAGATGTTAATTTGAGACTGACATAAGAGTCACTTTTGACTATCTTTGATAAGAATGCATGTAAAATTCACAATATTTGTTCCAACAATTCCTTATTTTATAAGCACTTAGAGTTGTTGAAACTTTGCATAGATTTTTTTTACACATTTTTAAGCTCTGCACAAATACTACTTAAACACTGACAGTCAGTTGCTTAAGGTAGTCAATCTCCTCAATATAATGTACAAAAAAAGGTAAGTCAAAATATACGATAAACCTATTTTACCATCACATGTTTGTTAGCTGCTGTCTTACTAAGGTTACTGATTAAATCAAGTGCTATAAAAAAGAACCTCATAGTTAGACAAACGTGTTTATGTCCCCATCGGAAATCGTAGATTGGCTATTGGGAGAAGGGCTTAGCTAGCAATGTATTATGCCTAACTATACTTAGCTAGGCCCCCGCTAAAATCAAGGAAAAAACGATTAGACAAATATGAATTACAAGTATTACTAAAACAACAACAAAAAAGTTGCGTAGTTAACGTACTAGTGTATGGGAATTTCTGTATCTGCCCCAAAAAACGAATAGCAAAACAAAAAACAGAGCTGACTAAAAAAATATTTGAATGTTATATCTGAGAACATAAAAGTTTTCTACAAACTGTGTTCTCAGCAAAGTAGAAAATCTCTTACGTAAGATTCCCTTACACTTATTTTAACAATTTTCAGAATGCAAATAAGTTGCATATCCTCTACATAAGTACATCATTTATGTTGTAGGAAAAAATCATTTACTAAAATAATATTTATTACCATTAACGTATAAAATACTAAAAAAAATTAAAGTAATACTAATTAAGAACAGCAAAATTCATAACTATTATGGCAATATTGTATCAATTACTAAATAGAGAATATAGAGTAAAAGTTGAAATTCTGAAGTTTTAAAGTAAAAAAAAAAAAAAAACTATGGGTCACGAGACCCGTGGAAGAAACGAAGCTTTATTGAGGTTTTTTATGAAGAAATTTGGAAAACAAAGGGGACAAGAAGAAGTGTGACACTTTCCCCTACTTTCCTCTAGCGAGGGCCCTACTTAAGAAGCTTCGCTTCAAAAATCTGTTATAAATCTTTTTTTTCCATTTTTATAAAAAAAAATTGCTAAGAATAACCCACTGCATTAGAAAAATAAGAATCTTTATTTTTAGTGTATAAATTGTTTTTTCCGTAATACAATCAAAACAGACTAGGTCAAGAAAAAAAACATTACTTAAGGATAAAATACTTAAAAAACTTGATAATAAATACGTTTAAAACAATATCCTATGTTTGTAACTGTATAATTATATACAACAACATACTCAAACTTAAATGCCAGCCGCAGCCCATGTTTTGCCCCATGCCACCTAGTCCCAAGGTAAAGATGGGAGCACATAACTACTTTCGGCTGTTACAATGCGACAATCTTGAACTTTTTTAGCTTCTTTTTTAATCAAATTGATAAAGTGCTCTGGCAGTGTGATGCATATATACATAAAGATGATAAACAAATTTTTTCGCAGTGAAAAACTGAATTGTTAGTCCTTCTGACAGCCACGATAGCAAAGAAGATTGAGGTGTGGTTCTTGTAGCTTGGGGGGCTCAGTCACGCATTCTCACAAGTTTAAGACCCAGCTTTTACTTACCTGGCTCGCACCTCTGAGAACCTACTTTCTCATGTGCGTATACTAACTGCGGTCCGATGGTTCTGTAACTGCTTTCCGATTGCTATGTAAGTAATTGATGTCACAATTAAATCTGGGACGGTTTTTAACTATGCTAATTACGATAGCGTATATATATATATATATATATATATATATATATATATATATATATATATTCATAGTATATGTGCACTATGGGTCATAGCCTATGGGGCACAGTTTTTAGAAATGGCTGTAAAATCTACAAAAAAAAAGATCGTTAATCCATCATTGTACAAAATCTCAATTCCTTATATCTCGGCTGTAGAGTAAGCTAGAGCGTTGTTTTTATTTAATTTGGGTTCTTCTTATGACAAATACAATGCCGTTTGTTGGAAAAAGAATATATAAAATTAATTGAAATATTTGCAACTGTTGAAATTGCAAAATAAAGTTTTTTATAAGAAAACGCCAAAATTTATAAAAAATCAATTTTTTTGGTTGTTGTTATTATTAACATTAAAAGCAACGTTTTTGCCGAAACAAAATGATGAAAAACTGATAACAAAGAGATTTACAGCCGTAAATTATCTCTAAAAGCTTTAGAAGCGGAGATCTAAGCAAAAAACTAAAAAAGAATTGGCATTTGTTCATAAATAGTTAAATAAATAAGGGAACCTGACTTCTGATATAGACAAAATTATTTTTTCTATAGTTTTGAAAAAATTCTATAGGGGAATTAAAAAAATGCTTCAGACCATCGACTACAAAGTAAATTATCACGTTAATAAAGGTTTGGTGAAATTTTCGGAATCATTAAAAAAAAAAAAATTTTCATTTATTCCAGATGAGGCTTTGATGGGCTGAAAGTGCAAAATCGTGGCTTAAAAATTTTAAAATGAGGGAGAACGTCACGAAGATAAATATCGTAAAGCAGATATTGTAGTGTTAGAGCAAGTAAAAAAAAAGTTGCAATCTCGAATGATAAGTGCAAAAAAATTATGTTGCTTACACAGAATTGTGTTTTCGGTTCAAATTTCAACGCAGTTACTTCATGGGAATAATAACCAGGCCAAAATTTTCGCCGTCATATTTTATCACCGATAAGATGATAAGTAAAAACACACGAGTTTGGCAACAGTATCAGATAATCTATCCCATAATACAATTACTGTACACGTTTATTGAAATATCGTTATTGATTTAAAAAAATAATACAATCTAAAAAAAATTTTTTACCTGGGTGACGACGTGGCACAATACTTAAAAAACAAAATGATTTTTATCTTTATTGAAATCATAAAAATGATTGTAACATTCCGGCAGAGAAACACTTCCATGCCACAGCCCATGGAATATGAACGAATTTGAAACGTGCTGTTGATGATAGAATTTGCAGCTCCAGAAAGGCATTCATATGTTAACGACAAAAGATTTATTTTATTGGGCTGGAAAAAACTGCAACGAAACAACAATTTTTTTTCAAAAAACCCCTCTTTTTTTATTGACTTTATTTTACTAAAACTGTTTCACCATTTCTCTCAAGTGAATTATTGTTATAGAAGCACACACATATTTTTTAAATTACCACAAATACTCCATTATATGTTGGATATTTGAAAACAACCGTAAAAAAATACATATACGTGGATATCACCCTAACAAGTAAGAAAATGAAATATTTACACTTAGTGTGAGAATAGTTTATACGTATACGCACGTTAAAAAAAAATACAATTATTAAAAACCTGAACCTATCCCTACTATGAGGAGCACGGCCAACTATCGACCGTGCGAAAAAGTGGTGTGTATGTGTGTACCAACACATGCAGGTAGCTACAGCACCAAGGCAGCACCAATCGGCGGGACGGCACACAGTGAGAAAAAAGCACTTTTTTTGTTCAAAAATCTGCCGACACCACAATTTTCGACGTAATTCTTCCATTTATTTTTATAAACTCCTTAGATGTCAAGCTTCAGAGTGTCACTGCCAATTTTTTTAAAGAGTCCAAACCTTAACCTTAAAAAATCGGGAAATACAAAATAAACAGATTCAAAACAAAAAATTTCTGTGAAAATTAGTTTTTAGGGGTTTTTAAGGACTCTGATCATGAATTTTTTGTTTGTTTATACAATTTTGAAGTGGCGGATACAAATTGGTGGCCAAAAACTAAAAATTCTGATTTATCTTGAGTTTTTTCGTATAAATTACTACAAACGATCTTTATCGTCACTGATTACGAACTTATTTCTTTTTTTTATGTAACAAGCTTTAGTGTGTCACTGCCATTTTTCCTCAAAAGTCAAAATCATCACCTCAAAAAATCGGCAAATACAGAAGAAACAGATCAAATGAAAAATATTTTGGCGAAAATGAGTTTCTAGGGGCTTTCTAGATCTCTGATTAAGAATTATTCGTTTGTATATTCAATTTGGAAATGGCGGAGAGAGTATGACTCCCAAAAATTAAAAATTTTGCTTTATTTTGCTTTGCTCTATATAAGTTAGCACACAATTTCTTCAGTCCAAAAAATACTATATCTCAATCGAAGATGCCTCATGATGTTGTGTGTACAAAAATTTTGAGAAAAATTATTCTAAGCTTGAAAAAAATAACTTTATAAATGTGTCATTCTTTGTTTTCTTTCCATCATTACCCACCAAACTACAAAAAATGGACAAAAATATTCCTCTTCAAAATAAAAAAATTTTTCTTCTTTGAAAATAATTAAACTAACTTTTTTTTAAACTGTCTAATTTGTTTGTACCTCTTTATTTTGAAGATGAACTGAATGTGGTTAAAGTTTTCACACTTTAAAAATAAAATATTCCATATATAAACTACTTATGAAGATAGTAAACGGTAAAATAATTTTTATGTGTTTCACTTGACTTAAAATACCTTATAAGACCTAGGTTTTCCTGCTCTACATGATTTTTTTACCAAACACACTATATTGTAGTAGATACTTTTCATGCGCTTTTTTATAATGAACCTCACTGTCTGAAAAAATATTACAAAATCAACGAAAAAGATGTCTTACTTTTTTAAACATGTGTTAGTCCTTATTTTAGTAGGCATCACGGAAATTCTATTTCAGACATTTCGGGGATGGAGCACTTTAGTGCTATACTGTTATTTTTGCTATAAAAAAAAAAAAAAAAAAAAGAATACGATAATCCGAAAAAATTAGAAAATAAAGGTGAAATAAATTTTTTCTTAATAATTGTTGACAAAAATAAATTTTTCGAATTTTTCACTACATTTTTTTGAAGTTTTTTGAGGTTAGAAAGGATTAGTTATGTGCTCGATCAAAAATAAGCGTTGATTTGTGATCAGCAATGAAAAATACATAGTATTAGGCTTTAATTTAAATTTTTAAAGGTCCAAAACTATTTTAAATGAGGTAAAACTGTTCCTTCTGAGTGATTTTGACTAACTACAGCCACCATATTGGTTCGCCATTTTGAACCGTGGAAAATAGCCAGATGGCAACAAAAAGCCTACTAACTAAGCTACAGTTTGCGCCCATAAAAAATTATTTATGACCAATAGAATTTTGGGCAGATCTTTGTTCCGTTTGACAAAGAACGTCATATATATAAATTTATATGTAGACACATGTTGGTGTGTGAGTATTTGTATCTGCTATTTTAAGTTCTGAAGTACAAGAGATTCTTTTGTAATTTAAACCAAGGGGAATCCACGTGTGTACCACTTTGTATTGTATTTTATCAAACAAAGTGCTTTTTTCCCACTGTGCAGCAGGAGGAGCACTCTCGCTCTTGTCTGCTTACCGTCGTGACATGTTATTTCGGAGGCACCAATATACATTGTTAGCGTGCAATTTTTCGGGCACGCATGTGAAGAAAATTTTAACGTTGAATAGCACCGAACGACAGTAGGAGACGCAGCAACGACTACCTGTTGACGACCTGGGCTGTTGCAAAAACCTACACACACACGCTGCCAAAGACTATTCTGTCTAAGTGCCGACACCTGCCAGCTGCCAAGGATTATCGTGTCCAAGTACCGACACCTGCCCATCGGATCTCCTGGCCCACATTTAGTGCGACAGTTAGCACGTCTGCAGCGCTGAAACGGTAGGCCTTCTTCCTTATATCTCGTCCCTACAACGTAAGCATTGTGCCAAGCAGCAACTGCCAAACCTGCACCAGTAGGGCTAATGCTGTATTGGATTAGGCAAGGTCGAATAGTTAGGCAGTGTAATACTTTATGTAGCAATTGTATTGAATTGTTTGAGAATACGAGCATATATAGCAACTGTATCTTAAAACATTGGTGTCTTCCATTAATACACATTCAAGTGCCAGCTATTCGTCTCACTCCTTTTGTCCTGTAATGGAATACTCATATGCCATGCTTTGCATACATATCTTATTATATTATTATACTGCTATTATTATGATGGTTAAGACAAACAGACTTGTTACGTTATAATTACCATATATAACCATCATACTTTCGTTAACTTATTTACAATGTTTATGTTTGACACCTATTCTTATAAATCTTCATATTTTTTCTAGTTTTTATGTCTTTCACCTAGCTAGTTTTTTAAATTCTGTAACGTATTTACAAATTCCCGGGATACTTTCCATCAAATGTATATGACTCTGTATAACTAATTCTTCTGGTCGTTATGAGCCTTTACTTTCAATTTCCTTAATTAAGTCTATGCTTATGATTTTCTTTGCTCCTCTGCATGTAAAAATATGTTCAGACTATCTAGGTTTTTATCACATACACTACAATTCATATTGAAGTAGCCTTTATTACCTGCTTTGCCTATACTTCCACGTCTTAGCCCGGCCCATACTAAATTTTTCCCTAATCCAGTTGAATTTCTTGATCTGCTTGGATTTTAATGTTTTACACTGTTGCACTTTACAAGATCCTTTAACCATGATCATGAAATAGTCCGTTTATACCCTCTTCTATCCCCACTTGATGCAATCACATTTTTTATTCCTCTTATCTCCCACCTTAAACAAATTTTTGGCTATCCATCGTCCTCCATTTTTGCAATTTAGTAAATCATTACCTGATCTTTCCTTTGTTCCCATCTTTTTGCTCTTTCTTATGATTTTCTTTTCCAAATATATGCTGGGATATTTTTTTTTATTCCCATTGCCAGTATTACAAATTTTCATTGAAATTTTTCTCAATGCTCTCACCTCTTCCAGCCCTAAATCTCCGATCCATAAATGTACCCAGCCTTTACAATTGCGTTCAATAGATTTATCCTCTTTTTTACATTTTTCCATTCTTTTCTGAATTTCCCATGTCGTATTTACAGCCTTCTCAATTTTTTTAGTTATTTTGTTTACGCGTGTACTCATTAAGGTTTTGGTTGAAAACTAGGAGCTTAAATACTTGACCTCGCTTACTACTTCTATGTTCTTACCTTGAAATGTCCACTTCTTATTCAGTTTCTTTCTTCCTCCACTCTATACGATTAAGATTTTTGTCTTTTGAGTGTTCACTATTGTTTTATTGTTGTTACCTTTAATTTATTGTTGTTAACCTTAATATTATATTTTTTCCAAAGATTATAAGTATTGATATGAAGTATTATATATTGATTAGAAGTATTATTTTCTCTCCTATACTCTGGGTAACCATTCGTTTAAAATAGAGTTACGTTTGTAAAAGATTTTAGAAAATCGTTTTTACATTAATTAACGACTATACAAGTATTTTGTCTTATATAAAGTCTATGAAGCATATGTTACATCACTAATTATGTAAGTTTTATATTATAAGAAGAAATTTCAGCTGAAATAATTGCATTCATTTCTTTAGGTGTAATAATTTTTTTGTTAGGATGCAAAGTTATTCAAGTGTGTGCACGAGGTAGACCACGTTTTTGGAATCGATGGTATAGACGTATAGTATAGACCAAATACTTTACCGAATATATTATTTTAATTTAATAATGTGATCTAAAACTGACATTAATTTCAACTAAAATAGCCTAATAGTTATATTACAAAAACCATTTGGTCTCGTATTTTTAGGGAAACTTGATGAAACTAACTTCATTTTTTCCATTATGGGTAACATGTTGCTGTTATTCATTAATCTGGTCCATCAGATTTTCTCATTATAGACATTGCATCTTGAAAACGTTTCTGCATGTATCTTGGACTTCCAATATACGTTGATAAAAGTATATAATTTCCAAGATATCCAACTTTTTCCTTTGTCTCAAAATTTTTATAAATATTGGATAAATAATTAATAATTATGTCAAATAAACCTTGATAACATTCTATTCTTAAATTTTCTTGTATATATCTTAAATAGTGTAAACGGTTATGTTTAAACATTATGTAAAAAAATAAATTAAAATTTGCGTGAACCATCCCTCACACAGTAATGGATTAAAATTTATTTTATTTGGTCTGTAAGACTGTCTATATGAATAATTTCGTAACATATTTAGTTTTTCGCTTTTATTTAAGTAATTTTTGAAGTAACCAGATCTGTGTTCTAAACCTCTTAGGAGAAAAAATAATGGAAGGACTATAGGATCGATGAAATAAGATAGTTTATATATAGTGGTGAAGTATCTTCCAATATTATATACTTATGTTATCCAATATTGTGTTTGGTGAACTTTACATAACACATTTTATCCAAATCTACAAAATTTTACATTAAATGAAGTTTCCACGAACATCATTTAAGACATGTTATTACAAATTTTTACAAATTTATATGATAACAATTTTAAAAAAGCAATACACTACAAACTTTGTAATTAGGAATAGCGTAAATCTAATTCTCGAAATAAGTAACATAGTTAATAAACTGTAAATTTATTTTTTTTCAAGTTTTTAACATTTCTTGTACCTATAAAGTTGATCTGTTTGTGTCATAGATGGTGTAGAAATGATAAATATTGTATGATTACAGTAATTTATCTTAAAAATTTTAAAATACGTTCAACATGTGGTACGGAATTTTGGCGAAATGACTCATCAAAAGATGCGAAGTTGATGCACATAAATAAGCGGCTAAAATTATGCAAAACACTATGTCTTGCATGTAAGGCACGAACAATCTACAAAGTGCCGGAGGAAAAAGTGTTATTTGAATAACAGAATTAAATTGTAGTATTATTCCTTTAGAATATTTAACTAAATATTAGTATTATTATGCTAACTTTGGATTTAAAGTAACAAGCGCTTTTTCAGCCATTTCAAAACATTTGTTAGTATAAAGTGTCTTTACAACAACATTATAGTTAAAATTGGTCAATATGAATTAGTGTATTTATAGAAAATCTTCAATTTTCTCATTAAACGTTTTGTCTCAAAATATGCTGTTAAAAAATTGGACGGTATTAAACGATTTCTGGCTATTTTGAAACAATTTTTGTCAATTAAATCATTGAGACGGCTCTTCAGAAAAAAACTTATTGAAAAAAAAGTTTTATTTTGATAAGCTCTATAACTTCTGTTGTCAGATTGAAAATTGATTGAAAAGTAATACAGTAATGGTTAGCAAGATAACCAAAAGCCAAAAAAAAACTTTCTGAAAAAGTTTTCAACTCAAAGTTACAATCTGTTTGTGGGAGGTTAGCACGCGAAGCATGCAGGGGCGAAGCACCAATGGTATATATATGCAGACATACAAAAAAAGAAATACTTATCCATGTAGACGGAATATACATTAAAAATGCAAGGCGAAAGGAACCTTTGTGAAGAAGGTAGCTTAATAGAGGAGGAAAACTTGAAAATCATAGCGGATGACAAGATGTGGATGAAGTTTTGTCATGATCCTGAGGTGATAAAAGAAACGGGAAAATCAATTAAAAAGACAAGAGATTAGATAGGGAGGATCGTGAATGGTATGAAAACAGCTGTGTTGAGGGGCAAAACAAATAAAAAGAAGATATCAGACGGCACAGTTGCGGCAGTGGACAGGAAGGTTAGTGACTCAGACGGTGGGGGTGGGGGTATGCTGCTGAAACCACAGAGAGGCAGTTTTAGAGTATTGAAGTAAGGAGCACAGAAGAGCCATGTTGCTATGCAGAAAGGAAAGAGGAAAAAAGTGAAAAGGAATTGCGCTGCAGAGATAATGGAGAAGCTAGGTCACTATGAGGACTTGTGGACCTTAAAAGAAATTAGACAAGGAAAGAGTGAAAAATGGGTGATTGAAGTGCACCAATTCAACAACGCTGATCAACACGCCACGAAGATGTAAGAAAACCTTTAGGCAGTATAATGCCGGTTAATAAAAACAGATACAGAACACCACAGAAGCAGGAACCTCACGAAAATAAAATCATGCAGTATTAAAGGGAGTGGGGAAAAAAAAGAAATTATACCATCAAAGAATCAAGTGAGATAACACTTACAATTCCAATATTTACAGGAGACCTGTTAAGCCTAACAGCATTTACTAGGGTGGCTAGGGCAATAGGCCGACAGACGGACGAAAGAGACGTACTCTATTTTTTCGCAACACTGTCCAGCAGACTAAAAAGTCAAGCAACAGCGTGTTTAAGCGACAGGACAACTCAGTACGAGTCAATATAATAGTTTTTGGAAAAAATAACAGAACGGTATAGCGCATGTAATAGTGCAGAAATGTTGTGACCAAAATTCGAACAGAGTAACAAAGGGATGGCGATATGGTAGAGTAGGACTTAGATAGGGTACAAAAATTTATTTAATAGGGTAATGGGACTGCAAAATGCAGACCCAGAAATTTGATCTATTTTGGAGAGAATTAAAAAGAAATATTTAATAAGAGGTAATCATCCGGAATATTTTAGGATTTAAGCCTTCGTATAACCGTAGAGTGTGGCAATACAAGCCAGTGGCACTAACCAAAGCCATTATGTCAGTATTAAAATTTAAGGATATGATGAGCATAAAGCAAACTCGGTCAAATGCAGATATAAATTCAATTAGGGGAAGTGAGCCTAGAGGGTGCAGCTACTGCGGCAGAAATGGACATGTAGTGGAAAAGAGCCGTTCATTGTGGTACAATATAGAAAATGAACAACTAGTAGAGAAAGGTTGTAGCAAGACTAGAAAGTCTTAACGTTTACCACAATTAAAATGGATTAGAAGATAGGGAAAGAACATAATATAATAGAGGCTGCATGAATAAAAATCAAAGTCAAAACAGGCCTGAAGGTTATGGATACAATAATTAGGGTCGTGGAACAAACTATCTAAAAAATTATCATAACGACGGCAGACACGATGCATACCTTGGAAGAAATTCTTATTAAACAAAAATTAATTATAGTTCCAACGAACTCAATACCAGAAATTGCGTAAAAAGAGATAACAACAGAAGTAACAACTATGGTAATTATAATTAGAAAAATTATCAGCGTTATGAGCTGCTAAGTACAGAAAGAGTACAAGAGAGAAGTGCAGCTGATTTAGGGCAGGGTAGGTTGTTTTATGCACAGGGGCCGAATTTTTAGAACGATGCTTGAAATACTCCTTCAACATAGAGCATCAGAAAAGATTGGCCAGGATTAACAAAAAGAAGCAAGATTAAGTTTATTAAATATGATATTGAAGAGAACTAGAAAATAGAAGTGGAAGAGAGAAAATTCATACAATCAGAGGTGTGGAGAAGCAAATAAATAGCAAAATAAAGAGTGTAAGCAGGTTAATAAAAATGTAAAAACCATAAAGAAAGACAGTTAGGAAAAGGAGAGATTTACAGAAAAAAAATTAAGGATCTTCATACGGTGCTAATAAATTACACGACTCTAGGACACAAACCACCAACAGTAGTCCTAAAAAGCGCTGGTTTTCGACAGGAAAGAGCAACCTTCTACATAGATACAAGGGCTGAAATTTCGCCGATAAAAGAGGATTATATAAAAGAAAATACGTTAGCAGGTGAAAATAAAAAATTTAATATAACTGGGGTAACTCACGGGGGACATAAGACAAAGGGCACAGTAGATGCACATTTCATATGGTGTGGCAGGATTTTTCGACTGAAGTAGACGGAATCTTTGGATGGGACATGTTTAAAAAGCATTATGGTGAAATTCGTGCAAGAAAAAATGAATTGAGCTTAGGTAATTAAGAAATACCATTGAAAAAGGCAGAGTACTTCGAGATAGCAGTGAGATCCAGACAGGATATGTATGCAAGGGTGAAGGAAGAATATAAAAATTATACAACTTGGATTGGAGCCATCTTAAAATGTTGGAAAAAACGTGTATTTTGGGAGCTTTCTTAGCACTTATAATAAAAGTAAAATATATGCAGAAAGCGTGAATTTTCAGGAAGTACGACGGATCGATAAAAGTAAAAATATCAAGCAACGTGGGGGACGACACCCGTAAAAGAAAATTGCATTTGTAAAAACAAAAAAAGGAAGGAGGAGTAATGATTGATGGCCCATCGGCACATGTATTTAAGACTAGGGTAAAATGAAAACTACGAATTGATAGTAGACTAAAAAATGAGGTAATAGAATCTAATTCAGATTTATAAGATGAAACAGTGAATAATAAAAATGCCGGAAAAAAAATTAATTGGGGGAAAAGTTAGCATGCAGCAATGGACTAGAGAGAAAGTCTTAAAATAGGGGAAACAACATGGAAAATCGGGACACATAAAAAAAAAGAAAGAATGAGTAAAAGGAATATAAAAGACAAGCACACTTGACGTAGTCATAGACCAGCAAGCAAGACGTAAGCAAAGAAAGAAGAGACAAAGGCAGCTTGACACACTTAATAGAATTAGACCAGAGTTTTGCATCGACCCAAAAATAAACATACTAGAGGGAGAAACTATAGTAATTGATTGGAAAGAGCGATCAGGAGAGAAACAAAAATAATGTAAGGTAAATAAAGTACATTAGAACGGGCCTAAGTATAGAAAATACAGAGGGGACAGCAAAGACTGACGCTCAAGAAGTAGTAATACTCCGACAGATCAAACGATTGTGAAAAAAATAGAAGCAGGATACTCAAAGAAAAAAAGCCCAAAATACATAAAGACATAAACCAAAATAGTAACTGAAACGAAGAACGAGAAGAAAAAGCGAATAGAGAAGATAAAAAGGCAGAGAAAAAGAGCGAGGAAAAGAAGAGTGATGATAAGAGCAACAGCGGAGGAGCTTACCTTTCGTAGGATAATAAAGAAGATGGACTATCTTTGATTTATGACAAAACTTATATTGCACTGGGTGCTTAGGATTAGGGAAATTAGGAAAAAATGAGTTACTAATGATAAACGAAATGCTTAATGAACAAAAGCGTGGATCAGATAGAAAATATGATCCAGAGATAAATTCCGTTACATTTAAGGCACATTCAAGACTGTGGAGATCCAGAGAACACTATGAAAATTTGAAGAGGAGACTACGAGTCAGAAGAAGGAGAAAGCATTTTTGTATTTTCCCAGGAATTTATATATACAATAAAAATGGGACACCGATACGTCAACATAACACGTAAATAGAAGACAGAAAATTGGTACACGTTTTATATGAGCCTGAGCATTATCAGACAATATGTGATGAATGCCGAAAACGCTATCAACAGGTTAATAAGTTGTATAAAGATGAAAGTTGTAAAGAGTGTGGGGCTGTTTGGGACGCAATAAGAGCAAACTTGAGGAAAAACAAGAGAACAAAGTTTTAAATATAAGGCAGAAAATATAAGGTAAGCTTAAGAAGAAGGCACTAAAAAAAACAAGGCTGATCACGAAACGAGTAAGGAACGAGATTTTGGATAAAAAGATAAGCAAGTTCCAGAGGGATTCATATTAACATGGGAAGGGAGTAGTAGTGCTGAGAGTACTGATTGGGATAAAAATAGTGTAACTATATCTGGTTCGGATCAAGGCTCCCAGATTTTCGGGAGTTCGCCGCATGCGCAGTGCGCAATCACCCTCTCTCCATAGAGCAAGCTGGAGCACGAGAGCCCCCCTACCCAGACCTTTAACCTAAGCCCCGCCCACTTCTCACAACTTAAATATGACATCTTGTCAAGTAAGAGTACAATGGAAGATAGCCGCGCGGGCTAAGTCTTTTGCCCCAGCCAAACTTGCCAGCTTTCGAATCTCTGATAATTTTTTTTTTTTTTTTTTTTTTTCCATCTGCACAATTTTTATATGTTAGGTTTTTGTATTAAAAAAATATTTTGTTGGTTTGTTGCCTTTTTTACGCATTTTTTTTTTTAATGTACGTTATACATAAAGTGTCGTGATACGTTTATGTAATTATGTAAGCTCATGTATAACGTTTCAATACTAAGAAATAATTTAAAAAAATACTATGTACAAGACAAGGTAAGTAAAATTATAAGACAAAGTTTTCGTCACTTATTACGGAAATCAAAACATTAATATTTAGTGAGTTAAGCGTCGAGTAATGATAATTAAAGTATTATTTAGTATTTAAAAATTATCAAACGACACGTCTAGATCATTGTTAATGTAATTCACTATTACATTATTATGGTCGTAAGCAACACTGTTTAATACATTAATCTGTCCCGAATCGCACGAACTTTTTTTTGATTGGTGTATCATTAATAACTTACTTCGCTACAAGTGTTTGTTCTTGCAAATACGTCTCATCGAAAAATATGGATTGCCATAAAAGCTTATGCTGCAATTTCTCAATATTTTTCTACATGTTCCCTAAAAACACTTGACAAAAAATAGTAAAAAAATTCATGCTGATTTCAGATAGTATAATTAATAAAATTCATGAATTTGTAGTTGTTGTTAAATAAATAAACAACTTTTTTTTCGCTCAGAGTATGTTTATTACAGCACGCTCTCTCTGTGGTTTCTCCGGGCTTTTTTCAACTTCGAACGTGAATGTAAATAAATTACCGCGCGCGTAATGTGGCCACAGTAAATGTGTCGGTCTCAAGCCCGGAGAAACTACAGAGAGAGCGTGCTGTAATAAACATACTTTGAGCGAAAAAAAAGTTGTTCATTTATTTAACAACAACTACAAATTCATAGATTTTATCAATTATACTATCTGAAATCAGCATGAATTTTTTTACTATTTTTTGTCAAGTGTTTTTAGGGAACATATGGAAAAATATTGAGAAATTGCAGCACGAGCTTTTATGGCAATCCATATTTTTCGAAGAGACGTATTTCCAAGAATAAATACTTGTAGCGAAGTAAGTTATTAATGATACACTAATCAAAAAAAAGTTCGTGCAATTCAGGACAGATTAATGTATTAAACAGTGTTGCTTACCAACCATAATAATGTAATAGTGAATTACATTAACAGTGATCAAGACGTGTCGTTTGATAATTTTTAAATACTAAATAATACTTTGATTATGATTACTCGACGCTTAACTCACTAAATATTAATGCTTTGATTTTCTTAATAAGTGACAAATATTTTGTTTTATAATTTTACTTACCTCGTGTTGTACATAGTATTTTAAAAAATTATGTCTTAGTATTGAAACGTTATACATGAGCTTACAAAATCATATAAACGTGTCATGACACTTTATGTACAACGTACATTAAAAAAAAAAGCGTACATAAGGCAACAAACCAACAAAATATTTTTTAAATACAAAACCTAACTTATAAAAATTGTGCAGATGGAAAAAAAAAAAAAAAAAATTATCAGAGATTCGAAAGCTGGCAAGTTTGGCTGTGGCTAAAGACTTAACCCATGCGGCTATCGTCGATTGTACTCTTACCTGACAAGATGTCATATTTAAGTTGTGAGAAGTGGGTGGGGCTTAGGTTAAAGGTCTGGGTAGGGGGGCTCTCCCGCTCCAGCTTGCTCTATGGAGAGAGGGTGATAGCGCACTGCGCATGCTGCGAACTCCTGAAAATCTGGGAGCCTTGGTTCGGATAGGTACAGAGCATGCAGAACAAGGCGACCAATACAAAGACCGCCCTGGAAACCACAGGGGGATAGTGATATATCACCATTTCAAAAGCTTAAGAAAATAAATGGATTTCCCTCCAGATGCCTCAAAAATATGGCCTTTTGCACGATAATGGATAAGTTACCAGATACAGAAGCTATAGATGCGCTTCGTGAGAGGCTGTATAAAGCTGGCAGCGCTGAACAAGAAAATAAAAAGGTGAAAGGGGTCACTCTATTAAAGGCAAAAAAAGTATCAGAAATGAAATTATTTGTTAAAGAGTCCTTTTACAGTGCAGGGTTGAAGTCGGGTATTAAGAAATGCAAATCATCACTAAAACTGCTTATGTTATTTAATAAGTGACATTTAGTAGGTATAATACGAGATCTAGTAATATTAAGCTTAGCACAGTTGGATTACTTCACGGAGGAGTTTGAGAATGTCTTTAAAAACACAAAAATTTCAGCGGTGTTATTCTTGAATAATTTAGAAGTACTACCAGTGGAACAACGACGTACTAAAAGAATGCCACGAATCATCTGTGGAAAGTCATAGGGGCATGAACTCAATCAAAAATAAAGTAAATTGTTGAGGAAATTTGCAAAGGTTTTCATAATAGACAAAATAGGTACTACAGCCTTTCACCCACAAAGTAAAGGCTCAATAGAACAAATCCACCAGACCTTAATAGAATATCTGAAGGCGTACGTGGAGAAAGATAGCCATTGAAATGAGTATCTAGGAATGTGCATGTGCACGTACAATACAACGAAATACTTAGCCATGGAAATAGCATTCGAGAGATTTTACTTGGATGTATATTGCCAGCCAAAATTTCTTCAAGCTTCAAGAAAGCAGTGGTCGGACAAAAGTATAACGAATATTTAGAAGATTAAATGGAAACTATGACACGACTTAGAACAATTGTAGCCATGAATCAGGTACAGGCCAAGTATACATCAAAGTACTGTTATGATGAGAAGTTAAATATACGGTTTTTTCTAGAAGGAGAGATGGTGTATGTTCTTCATTAACTGAGAGAGAAATATAAAAACCACCACGAAGTTCCGTACGCAATTGAAATAATAAGCTACAAAAAGCACAGCATAAAACTGAAACATAGAAATGAGATAAGAGTGACGCATGTAGAGAAAATTAAGAAAGCATACGTTATAAGAACTTAATCTTTGGATAGTAAGGAAATTAACAACAGAATGAATGGTCACATATTTTAGGCAATCAGATTCTACAAATATAGGCTAAACGATAATAGTAACAGCAATCAAAACAAAGCAAGTAACGAGACACGTAACATCGCAAGTACAGCCTTTGAACGGTCACGTAAATAAATAAGTAAATAACAAATAGAAAGCAAAAAAGTCAAAAAAATATGGCTAAGATAATAGTTACAGAAAAGAGCGGGATGTACATTGCGGCGAAGATAGCACTAGGCACGGCAGTAGGTTCATATAGATTTTTGAAATGGGGGGCCCCGATAATACTAAAAAGTCTTAGAATGTTCACAGATAGACCGGGAGGAACCACGGAGACATCAACATAGGGCTTCAAGACTTATCAACCCAGAGAACGGTAGCTAAGAAACGAGAATCAAGAGGGTTGTTGGGTAAGCGAGTAAAATCAGAAAACAAAATGCAACCAGATCAATCAGCAACACAGACACGACCAGCATAATCAACAAGAAGACGGCAATGACTGTCATTGGAGACGAGGATACAATAAAAGGGAGAGAAGTCATGTAAATAATGACGACAAAAAAATAGTTAAGCATGTAAAAATTAGCTAAAAATACAATTTAGCTGTAGAAATATAAGAAAATATGGAAATTCAGTTAAAGTAATGTAATCAGAAATATAAATGCAAGTTGAACTGTGTAAAACTAATAAAAAAAAATGAAAAACACACACACTGTCAAAAGACTAGCGCAATCAAAAACAAAATAAAACATGTAGTGACTCATACACACGCGAATAGAAATACTTTAGTAAGGCCATCAAGGACGATGACAAAGTTGCCTTGGACGTGTGACATACAATAGCTAAGACCTTTGTAAGTTTGCGTCTGAAGCTCAGCACTCGTGGCGCATGAGCTATGGACACAGAGCAAATGAGCCGACTATGATAGCGAGCTACCTCAGCTGGCTCTTTCTCTCCAATCAGCTTCCAAAAATAATACTTTATGCGCCCCTGCTCTTTCGTAGAATCACGAATAAAAAGGTACAGCCACTTTAACTTGTGTGTATTCATTTTTTTTGTACCCCCAAGCTTCGCGATCCCTACATAACACTACAATAACTTTAATATTTTTTCTGTGTATCGTCACCTTACATTGTGTCTGAAATTACGAACTACGCAAAAAATGTCGTATTTTTTAAGGAAACAGAATAAAGCTAGCTTCTTTAAAAATTATATGGATTTTAATATAATTATTAGTCAAATTCATAGCGGTTTAAGTATCTTTTAATGTTTAATGTTGTAATGTGTCTTTTTCATTTTTTAATTATGTTTCACCATGTTTTTTACTTAATAGATACTCAAATAACACTATCGTTTATCATATTTAGAAAAGACTATTTATTATGTCTATATAGTGCTGTATTTTCTTTCACGTTACTTCAATTTTTTTTCATCTTTAGCTTATTTATAAAAATATTGTTTTTTAGGATATTAATGTTTTTAATGATTTAAAAAAATTATACATTTTTTTTTTCTACTACTGATATCTTAAAGCTGTTGAGTGATAATTGTTATTAAGATAATCAAAAACTAAAAAACAATCTTTTCAAAAAGTTTAAGAAAAACAAAGTTGTAATCTATATTTGAAGCTTAGGGTGGGTTGGCAATCAAATTATCCATAGTATATACATCTTTTTATATTACGTAGTTGTGTGATTCTAAAGATAAATTAGCACTCTCCAAGTAGGATAGTTTTTTCACCTGTAAAATTTAACCTAATGAGAAGCTGCATGAGTAAGTGGCAATACTAGCACCTTTTACTAAGCAACTCACTGCTCGTACTCTATTGAATGGAATAATTAAATTAAAACTATCGGGTACATTTAAAAAATATGCATACGAACTGCAACAAAAAGCTTACTCATACATCATTATCATTAATTATATCAATGATGAAAGATGCAGCGTAAAAATAGATAACAATACATACACAGATGGCCTTCTGTAAAATATATCCTCATGTAATGCGTACCCTACAGCTACAGTCACGTTATTATGTTATAAAATAGTTTAACTAACATACAGCTAGAAATCACGGTTGAAAGAAAACGAGGTATGCTTGCTTAATAAACTAGTTTTAGGAATGTCCAAACATAAGTGAAAGATACACAGCAAGTAGGCCTGTCTTCAGCATTGAAGCCCACTTAAAAATAAAAAGAAGTCAAGAGTACATAGCCAGATACTCTTTTTTTCTTGTACTTTCGGGGCGTGTGAGTATTGAAGAGATCTGTATAAGGTGTTTGTTCCCACAAAAAGTTTTGTTGGTACATTAAAAACGTTACCAGAAGTAGATTTCTTAGTTAAGGCGCGTGGCGCTGGTATCAAATCTTATTAATTGTAGCTTGGTTTCGGTAATGTAAACGCTTTCTCACCGTGCACTGATAATTATACAAGTGTTAATGTTTTATTCGTATACTTAGTTATTTCAGTGAAACCCAGATACAATTGTAAGTGATGGCACAAGCGCTTTTAGCTAAGGGACTCACTGTTAACACCGATTCAAAACGCAAAAATTTAACAGAAACTATAAGACAGTTAAAACTTAATAAATAGATGCAGAAAACTTAAAAATATTCAATACATAAAGTTTAACTACATAAATGAATAAATTTTACTTGAATTAATTTCCATCTACCCACTAACAGCAGGTAAAACACAATTCAAAGATTCAAGGTGTGCTCACTTTACAAGTATATTTTAAGAATATAAGCATTATCTATTAGAAGGGTGAAAGGTTAGCATGCAGAGCACTATAGTCGGAAAAGCCACACTAGTATATTAATCTTCTCATATTATATATATTATATAGTTGCTTGTAGGTCCATATTTACAAGACACCCCGCTTCTCGCCTCCCTGCACTGGGCCCGTACCACTTCTCAGCAACTCCGTGCCACCCCACAGAGATGTATGCTAATAAAGAGAGATATAAGCTCTATTGTAGACAGACATGTTTAAAATGACTATGATACTTGGTTCTAATTAATCTTTTACTAGAATTAAAAAACGATTAGAAGTATGTATAAAATTGTTTGAAAAAATTATTCATCACAGTAGTTTTTCCTCAAATACCATCTACAAAAAATATCTAAGGCGATTCTACTACAAATTATTTGGGTACATACGTATATATATATATATATATGTATATATATATATATATATATATTACTATTTGATTTTCCATATGTTTGAATATCATTGTTCGAGAAATTAACTATAACATTAACATGTAATGGATCTGAAAAGCTTTTAATTTTAATATTTTTACCATAAGTCACATTTTTTGATATAATGTTAATATATTTATCACTACATTTTACATTTCGATAATAATCGTTTCCTACTACAAACTCATAATAATTTTGCCATTTATTATTTTTTTTTTTTTATTTTTTTTTTTATTTATTTTTTTTATTTTTTTTTTATTTTTTTTTTTTTTTTTTATATCGGGTTACCGCGACAGCCTATTGGCCCAGACGCCGGGGCCACCCACTTACCACCTATGTGTGGGGGTGTATTGCCACACCCATTAAATCCTCTCTTTTTAATTTATACCATACAAATCATACCATGGGCACAGTGGAAGTATCTCCGGTGTAACACACCTTGTCAGTTAAGGACGTTCGGTAGTGATTGAATTTTCCAACGAATTTTTCTGAAATTTTGACCAGACGTTTTTATTGTTGTTACAATAAACCAGTCAAAATTTAAAGAGGTTCCTCTGTTTCGTTTTCGAGATATTGAATTTCAAAGTTAAGTCATTTTAACACTGTCGCTTATGGGAGAACTGACTAAATCACAGTTTTAAGCAAATTGGGCCAGTGAATTTGGCCAATTTTTTTATATGTTATAGATAATGTTATTAATTTGATGTATACCAAGTTTTGCGACGATCGTCTGATTCGTTTATAAATAAAAAATTAAATAAAAGCTCGACCGAAACGCAACGGCAACGTCGCAAGTGGCGGGAAATTCAAAATGTTCCAGGATGTTGATCAGTAAATATCTCAATATTATTGTAGATATTTACGCATTCACGCATAAAATACAAGCTTACGTGTGTGCGTGAGTGTATGTACAGAACGCCCACCCCTTTCCATAAAAAACAATAAATGTTAATAACACGCTATTTATTTTTTTTTTTAATTTCAAATTTATTATTTCTTCTTAAGATACAATTTTTTTGCACATTACAAAATCACATGCTCTTAGTTTGAATCACTTATCTTAGAAATCATCCTACTTATCTGACATCCCATGCTGTATGAGACTTGTCAAGTCATTTAAAAATTCAAGTATTTTATTTACACTGGTAGCTCTTTTGATTGAAGGGCTTTGCCCATTTATTAGAAACAATCTTAAACCATCATTACCTTCCATAAATTTATCAACAATAATATTAAAATCTACTTTATTTTGACTTAGATTTTTAATCACTGTTTTGGGAATGATAGATGACATGGGGGAAAAAGTTGGCGAATACATTTTTTCATCAGAAATTCTTTGAATTTTCGCAAGAACATCTTTTACGGAAAACACGTTCGTTGAAATATCATCCCATGAAAGATATGTAGCGGTTAATTACTTACAGCTTAATCACAAAAACATTGATACACGAACGCTGTCGTAACCGACGCAGCACGCAGCAGACGAGCAGACAGTGTAGAGTGTGCAGAGACACCTGATGCGTGTACATGAACACTCACACATTTAAGACCCGTACGACGTTGCCAAATCTTCATTCATCGCTGGTTTCCCCTCACCGCGCAAATGTTTCCCCCCGCTAACACTACCGAACGTCCTTAAGCTGACACTCTCTGCACCGGGGGGAAGTGCATCGGGTCAACTCGCCACTGTGTAGCCTGGGTCCGAAGCATCGGATCCAGGCTAATTAGCATCCCCGAAGAAGCCCCATGTTTCAGGGGCCACTCCTCGCCGGTAAGGCCGGCGATCCCTGCCTGGCATCGGGCTGGCTAATCCCTACCTATTAGGCCCTAACACTGTTTCGCATTCACCCAGGCCCGAAGACCTGTGGAGCAAGGAAAAAATCCTGGAATTACTCTGAAGAAAAATTCCACGGAAAAACCCGCCCCGAAACAGCCGGGGTTACATAGGAACTTTTTCCGGTGAAAACAGTTTTTTGAAAAATCTGCACTCACCGGGAATCGAACCCACGACCCCTAGAACAGCGTTGTATCAGTAGCAAGCACGCTTACCACTGAGCCAACGCCGCTCCGATTTTGCCATTTATTTATAACATTATTGATTACTACAGAACGAGCTCAATGTATATATATATATATATATATATATATATATATATATACACCCAAATTATTAGTAGAATATATATATATATATATATATATATATATATATATATATATATATATATATATATATATGTATATATACATACGTAGCTGTAAAAGTTCAAGAGGTTAGGATTTCAGTATATCCACCACAACACATTATAAAGTTTAATACATTGATACGAATCTAACAAGATATAATGATAAGTGCAGTAGGCACTTGTAGTCACTTTCCTGTTGCGTATAATAATTGGTTTTCACTCGCAAAGAACAAATTACATATTGAGCCAAAATAACAATGACAATCCCATACATGTATGCAAGTATGCATATATACATACATACATACATTTCTCCACTGTATATAAGTGCACGTACTATGCGCGGTAGACGGTACAGTAGAAAGCCATGCGCAGTATCCAAATTTAATAGACTATCCATGGTACAGAAAAATCCTATACCAAAGCTATTGAAAAACTTGTACTAGTATAGTTATAAAACCGACTAGTCACAGGTTTTTCGGTGATCCAGATAAGTATGTAAAAATGTGAGACTGGTTGCAGAAATCTCAAGACCTGTACATTATTTTTCTATGCTCATCACTTTTGGTATAGCTTATTCTCGTAACAACAATCTTCCGTGTAGTGGGAAAAGGTTGGTGCCCAGAATTTCGTGAGGAAGCAGAGTTTTTGATCTTCATCGTTAAGCGTTAGCTATATATTTATCAGTAAATATCCACACCACCTCGAAGGTACTATTGTGGTACGTTGAGAGTTTTTTTTTTGGACTCTTTGTTATGTTTAGAGAAAAAGGTATACGTTATTTTTTTAATAATTAAATTCAAAACAACGAAAAGTTTCAATCACTTTAATAACATAAATAAATTAAATTTGATATAAAGTATACTTTATATTATTTTTGTTACTATTATGCAGTCTACATTTTATCAATTGATATAAATGATAAGAAAGAACTTTTTATTTTCAGATTTAATGACAAATGTGGAAATAATTTCTTCACAGTGTTTCACACTAAAAATCGTTTGTACTTTGTACTATTGAAATTGAATTTAAAATCAAACTAAATATTTTTAAAATTTTTTTTAATGAACGATAAGAAAGTTAGCATAAAAGGAGACGAAAAATCGTTTATTCAAAACTTTTTCCTTATTTCTGTATAGTGACAAAGATTTTCACATAAGAGCTCGTTCTTTAGTAATCAATAATGTTGCAAATAAATCGCAAAATTATTATGAATTTGTAGCAGGAAACGATCATTATCGAAATGTAAAAAGTAGTGATAAATATATTAACATAATGTCGAAAAATGTGACTTATGGTAAAAATATTAAAATTAAAAGCTTCTCAGATTTATTACATGTTTACGTTATGGTTAATTTCTTGAACAATAACATTCAAACATATGGAAATTCGAATAGTAATCTTGATCTAAAAAAAAATCTGAAAGAAAAATATAATAAAAAATATTGCAATTGGTTGATTAAACATTGTATCTCCAAAAGATCATGACAGATTTTTTTTTAAACTTGTATTGAGTAAAGTAACTGGTTTGACATCGTTCAAAGACATTAGAACATATAAAGGAATAACTTCTGAAACTTTCAAAGATACTGCAATTGCAATAGGTTTAATAGACAATGATGAAAAAATCGAAGATATTTTCAAAGAAGCGATTGCTGTTATGTTTCCATATCAATTAAGACAATTTTTTGCTTGATTTTTATTATCAGAAAACGTTCAAGGTGATAAAATATAGAGTAAATACCAAGAATTTTTTACGACGGGTTTGCCAAATAATAAAGATAATTCAGCTCTTTTACATATAAACCAAATTTTAAAATTAGAAGATAAATCATGTGGATGCTTTAATTTACCTACACCGAAAAGAATAGAGAGTCAAAAAGAAAATATAGATGATAAAATACGTTTCAGTAAAGAAATGTTTAACTGGATGTATAAAAGTTTGGATAATGACCAGAAAAATATATTTCATATTATTTGCGAACAAAAAAATAATGTTTTCTTGATACATGGCCCTGGAGGGTCAGAAAAAACTTATTTATATAGAAAGTTAATTAATTTTTTTATTTCTCAAAACAAAAAAGATCATGTCAATAGCATGGACTGGCATAGCATTAATTTTATTTCCAAAGGGGATGACCAGTCATAGAACTTTTAGACTTTCTTTAGATCTTAATAATACACAGAATGCATTTTGGGAGTTTGAGTCAGATAAAAAAAAATTAAGAGAAATTGATTTAATTATTTGGGATCAGGCTTTAATGATTCTAAAAAGAGCATTGGAAATAGTAGACTTAACGTTAAGAGATTTATGTAATACTAAAAAATATTTTGGAAGTTAATTAATTATTTTAGAAGGTGATTTTCGTCAGATTTTGCCAGTGATAAAAAACTATAATAGAAAAATTATACTTGAACAAACTATTAATTCTTTATTATTATGGAGCTTATTCCAAATTTTAAAATTAGAAATCAATATTCGTTCTAACAATAAAGGATTTTCAAAATTATTATTGAAAATTGGGAAAGGGGAAATAAAAATTTTTAACATTCCTAAAAATTAGATCTTAATTGATAAATGTTCTGAAATATTTTTTAATATCTACAATCGTTAGATGAATAGTGTTATACTTACATCGCATAACGAGAACACCTCTCATTTAAATAATAAAATTCTTAAAAAATTAAGTGGAGAAATTTAAACTTACTATAGTATAGAAAACGCAACTTAAAGAGGGGTTAATGAATCAGACGATAATATTTATTTAAATTTTCCGGTGAGAATGTTGATTAATATTCGTAAACGATTACCACCTCCTGAACTAAATCTAAAAATTAGTACAATAGTGATGTTACTGAGAGATTTAAGTATATTAGATGGACTCTGTAATGGAAAACGTTTACGAATCACGAAATTTTTACAGTATAATATACAAGGAAAAATAATAACTGGAGAAAAAATTAAAAATAGAATCTACATTCCAAGAATAACTTAAAACACAGGAAACTCTCTAACGTTACCGTTTATTATGTAACCTCAACAATTTTTAATCGTTGTGGCATTTGCTATGATAATAAACAAATCCCAAGCTTAAAGTTTCGATAATGTAGGTTTGTATTTTAAAAAAATTCTTACATTCTTATGGTCAGTTATATGTGGCTTTAACAAGATGCAAAGATAAAAATAATTCATTTATTTGAGTAGAAAGGCAAAAAAATACAGGAATAGAAAATATTGTTTGGGAAGAGATTTTTACATAATTTATTGACTTCACTTGATGATAATTATAGATAAATCGGCAATATATATGGTAATAGATTAAAAGTCACTTGTTAATGTTTTATTATTTAACAAGTATACGTGACATGATATATAAAAATGGTGTGGGGGGCCTGTGGGGGACTGTGGAGGGAGAGGCAAAATTGTGTGGGGGGCTGGGGGGGCTGTGGAGGGACTAAGGAAAAAGTTAGAAAATGTCAAATTAACGATGAAAACGGTCGAATTTTAGCTTATTGGTGGGGGGGGGGCTGTGGAGAATCTGTGGACGGGGTATGTGGAATGCCTCACACAAATAACTTTATTATGTATATACACTTGTGGGGCTAACGCCTCCCTGAGCGCTCCACGCGCCAATCCCCTACTAACAAATTAAGTAGACAAAATAACGACATTACTAGTGCATTTATCAATGCAGGCTGATAATCAGTTTACAACAGCAGAATACGTGACTCACAAAGGAGTTGATAAAACATATGATAACACAAATATTGATTTTTCAATAGAATTTTCAAATAATATCAGAGGCCTTCAACCACACGAATTAAAATTAAAAATAAATGCTATAGTAGTGTTAATAAGAACTTTAAGTATATCAGACGGTCTCTATAGAGGCACAAGATTAAAAATAACAAAATTATTTAAGTATAATATAGAAGCAGAAATAATAACAGGAGAAAAAAAAGAAAGCAAAGTTTATATTCCTGGAATAACATTGAATACTGGCACCTCATTATCATTACCTTTTGTCTTTTATAGGAAACAGTTTTCCTTTGTATTAGCATGTTTTATGTTTATCAACAAATCAGAAAAACAGAGTTTTGATTCTTTAGAATTGTATATTAAAAAACCTTTATTCTCTTACGGACAAGTGTACGTTGCTTTATTCAGATGTAAGAATCTAAAAAGAATTTTTATTCAAATTGCATCCGAGAATGAATCAAAAATTAAAAATATTGTTTAGCAAAAAATTTTTCAGTAATTCAAAAATATGTAACTTTGAAGATCGTCACATTTAAACAGACGTATGGTAATTCATGAAAACCATGAAAACAAATATGTGAAAAATGTGGAAAGGGTTTTAAAAGAACAGATGGGTTAAAGCGACACATGAAATGTCACAACATTAAGCTAACAGAATGAATTATTGTTTCTAAAGCTTAATTGTGTTTGTTTATTCAATTATACCTCCTCCTGAATTCTGTCTTTTTTTTAATAAAGTCCGCAGGTAATCAAGAATTTCATACGTAGGTAAAGTTAACATGGACCAGTAAGAGATTTGAAATGTAAAAGTTCAATTAAGTTAAATAAATAATGGTACTTCAGAGACTTATAGTGAGTAAGAGGGAGCGAATAGACAGAGGGAGACCTATGATCTGAGACTTAAAAAACCCTTAAAACGAGGTATTATTTGGGTACTAAATTACGTACATTTTTCAACATTTATGATGGTAAAATATTCTATAAATAAGTATTTTTTGGGGGGAGGTAGAGGGTGTGGGGGGCGAGGGGGTACTGAGGGGGAGCGGGGGGGCGAGATTCAGTTTTGTCAATACAACTATATAATATAGGGAGATATACACACGGGATCGTGTAATAGTCAATTTTAGTCAATGTTCGGAAAAAATACGTCTGCTCCTGATGTGTGTAACTATAGTGCTTGTATACATTAAGTGTTCTTACCTAAATAAAATAAAAAATAGGATTAACCTCTATCGATTAATAGAAAATGGTTTCTTTGTTTAGTGCCTTTGTTTAAAAGTCATGGCTGTTTAAAGCGGTAAAAATCGCCAATTAATGAGATTTTGTAGACTTTCGCAAGAAATGTTTAATTTACAAAAAAATTCTGATAAATTTTGATTCCTAGCACTAAATACAAAAAATGTTTTTGTAATCGATAAAGCTTTCTTTCAGCAGTCATTTGAGCCAACTTCAGACCACCTAAAATGAAGTATTCCCTTACTTTTAGCGTTGAAAGTATCTCATGTTTTATCTCGACATTACTGGTGAAAGAGTTTTGTAAAGTTCCGTTGCAGGAAAGCTAGAAAAAGAGACACTTTTACCAATAAGGGGTATGGAAGTGACATTATAAGCTTTGCAGTACTATTCCGGCTCATAGAGTTAATATAAATGATTTTCCGCTTACAAAACATCTGTCGTCAATAAATAGTAAAAAATTTTTTTTACTTATACGTGTGAGTAACAGAGTGCTGGGGTCAGGGATCGATGGAAGTGACGCAAGTTTTTGTCCACATGAAAATCGAAAATTAAAATATGCTCAATCAATTGAAATTGTTGACAGCTGTGGCTTGTGCGTATACAACGTCTATACTCAACAATGTATGAGCGAGGATATGGCAGAAAAACTTATTTTTTCCCTAGTAGAAAAAAAGGTTTCAAGCACGAAACCGAGATTTGGACAGGGCACAGAAGTGATATTTTGACTATATTTTCTTAACTATCTTATTAAAGAGCCATATGTATATATACCTCAATTAGGTACTCAATAGGTTCTTCAATGCTGTGTTACTATGCATATATATTCTATCGTCACTGGCATAGTGAAAAACCGTCTTAGATTTATATGTGACATCAATCACTCACACAGCAAAGAAGACTTTATTTTAGGCTTTCGAACTATCGGACCACAGTTGGAATACGGACATGAAAAAGTAGATCCTCAGAGGTGCGAGCCAAGTGAGAAAAAAACATAAGCTTGAAATTTAATATTGTATAACTTAATGGCAAAACGAAATTATTATACTTCGGAAGTAAAAATAATTTAAACAACAATTCATATAATCATTCAAGCAAAACATCGAGTATTAAGCTAATGGTAAACATAGTTAATAACAATGGAAAAGATGTAAATTTTGAAATTGACAACCACTGATGAAATACATAATGACAACCAAACAAAGATCTACAAGATTTTCATAGACAGCTACTGGTGCCCATAAGCCAATTAATTAATTTACAAGCAACTTTTAAAAATGTCCGAAATTAGTAGACTGTTTCGTTTTACCAGGCTCAGGGCCAATACGAATGGCACGTTAATGGTTCAAGCAATTTAGGGTATGACCTACAAACCTTTGATCTGTTAGATATTATTACACTGGATAGTGATTTGCATAATTATGTAACCATAAAATAAAGTTATGTGATACTGTTTGTAAATATAATAGGATTATATAATACAATCAGTACAAAATTATATCAAAAACAAACACGCATACGTAGCATTAAAATGCCAATACGTAGAGCGTGCTTTACAGCCAAGAGCTGTGGAGAACTACTAACAATCATAAGACACACAGAATTATACAAACATACTCAGGTACCCGAAAAAGGATCACCGGAATATGCTGACGTTTAACGCAAAAAGGACGAGTGTTTACATGGGATTGGTTATCTTATTACGTATTTAGATGATGTATATATACATAACCAGAAAAAATCAGAACACGCACCTAAAAAATTTTAAAAAAGTACGCGAAAGACTTGCAGGTTGTAATTCAACATTAAATTTGAAAAATGCAAGGTTTTTGGAACCAAGTATAGAAGTCTTAGGGTTGGTTATCAATATAACCAGCTTACAGAAATCTAAACTATAGAAAAAGCGATGGTAGATGCACCGAGTCCGTTAAAGGAGAAAGAACTTGTGTTATTAGTAAGTATTATAAACATTTACCTCGGATTTGTAGAAAATAGACCGATGAATTTAGAGCCTATTTTAAAAACTCTTGATTTTTGCTGCAAAGAATTATAAAAAAAGCTCCACTTACAAGAAAAACTGCTAATTTTACGTCTGAAACCTATCATCTCAAGTTCTAGTCAATTCTTAATTTCAGCGTTTCGTAAGTATGCTGTTGCTAAGGCAACTTGAATGTAATTTACAGACATCAATAGTCTCGGACTACGCTAAAAAACCAGGAACATTGAAAGAGGCCCAATAAACGTGCTTCTAACGACAGCAGCGAGCAGAAATCATAACATCATATGCATCCAGCCAGGACTTAAGGTGGCTTGGGCGATTTTTATCAGCTTGATCAAAATCTCTGAGATTTTGGAATTATGTAAATAAAGTATGCTAAATTCATTTGTGATAAGAAAACACTAAGATCAGCGATTTAATTTTTTCGCAAATCACTACTGAAAATTTACCAATTTAACACCTACTCTTATGGAAAGTAGTCACAAAATCGACTATATCTTCGAAAATCTTTGATTAACCTCAAAAATTTAAAATAGTTCTTGTGAATTTTTTTACATATAATCTATTAAGTTCTTAAAAATATAGGGTCAACCACTTAACTTAAGAGAAAATCAGAAGAAAAGTATGAAATATTAATCTGGCTTGCCCCACAACATTACCAAATTTTCAAAATTATAATTTCACGGTACTTTTCTTTAATTTCTTGATTTTGCACTTTAATTTTTTCGAAATAACTATATTTATTCAAAACTTAACCGTCGAAAAGCGTTGATATTTTAGAAGCCCGTATGGCACCCTACCCTACAGTACCAACCGCCCAAGCCACCTTAAGAGTCATGTAGGTATAAGAGACCACTAGCAATACTGCACCAAGCATTGAAAATTCTGAAGCAGCTATGCAAACAAGCGCCTGGCAGCCATAACAGTCTGAGCCACAGACGAGGCATGATATCATAGGCAATAAAGTTACTCTTATATTACACCTGTATGGAGTGTTTATAGTCAATACCTTTCCAGCAATCGTATCCCTGCACCCAGAGCAAGAGGCATATAGAGATTCATTACGTATGTAACGCAATTAATAATGTAAATTATCACTTATACTAGAAGAAACTACAAAAAACAACGTAACTTCTCGAGATAAGGCTTGAAAAACTACGAACATATTATATAAACAGTTAAGACCGTACTTACAACAAACTTGCTTTTAACAGGGACATAAATGTTTGACATAATACGGTTAGATATTTTAGGCGTAATACCAGTTGTTAAGTTATAAGAATTAATGAACGTATAATTGGCAAATTTTGCTATCTGGTATCTAATAACCATCACTGAAGAATATAGAGCCAATATTCAGATCGTAATTGTAAATAATGCAAACTGAAAATAACAAAATAACAAAAATTTATAAAATTTATTTTGGAGCAGCTGTCATAATGCATAATTAAGGATATGTTTTTACATAGATTAGCATATGTTTTTCCCAAATTCTCGTGTAAATGGAAATATGCAGCCGTCATTCTTGTATTGTGACAAACGGTAGAATTTTATTTACTTTCTGTAGATCAACAAACAAATTTTTTTACTTAGAACTTTGTGATGAATCAGTAAAAAATTTCGCATGATATTAATTGTTAATTCCAAGAAAAAATAAGAATGTCAAACGGGCAGTTTTCTGATACATTTATTGGAAGGTTATCCATTAGTTCTAAGGTTTCGTTTGGCTTCGCACAGTTCTGTGTATGATTGCGCGTTGCTAAAATCATATAACTCATTGTACCGTCCTTTTTTTAAACTAGCAGAGACTTTACTCGATGAGCTAGCCAAGTCTTGTCTTTCCTTTAAAAAGGTCCACACATTGCTAGAAAAATCTACTCTTCATTTAATAAAGACGGCCGGTACTGTTTCTTTATGCTTTTACACTCATTCTACTCCTTTCTATTCCTTTCTCTTTGTTTTGCTTACTAAGCTTGCTTTGGCTGGTAGAAGTCCCTTATGTTTTGTTTGCTCGAATTGTTTTTGACTGCTGGTGTGTCACAGTGTGCTATGATGATTTTTTTTGAATCGTTTAATTTTGAGGTTGTGTTAGAAAATTCAGGAATTTTTTATGTAACGCGTCTTTTCTCTTTTTGCTTTTTTGTCTGACTCATTCGAATCAAGTATTTCATTTTGATTCTTATAGTCTCTTCTAGTAATGTTTTTCTTTCTTTTCGTGCGAATCTTATATACACGGGCAGACGGTACATTGTCCCAATGTACCTTTTTTTTTTAATTTGCACTTTTTTAGCTCTATTGTGAGGTTTGCGTCAGCTAGTAATTTAGAGACTTTTTGAATCTTATACTGTGCTGTTTAAAGTTTTTCGCAAATACCATGATGTCGTCTATGTTTACTTCTATTTTGCGCCCTTGCAGGCCGACTAGAATTAATTTTGTAATGCGCATAACTGTATTTTGGGGAATCAATACACCCCATAGGTATCTAGGTACCTACGTATACTGATAGTGTATGTTCCAGCCCGAGAATATTTATTAGTATGTATTCTCCTAGTCAATTTTGACTTGAAAAAATCTCTGCTTCAAGTCAATGACGCCACAACGATGACGTACCATGCTGCAGCCAAATTTTATAAAATTTTATTTTGAAAAGGTAGTAGGTAACATGATCCTACCATGATTTTGTTTAATAATTTGAAGTCTATGGTGACAATCCATCGTTTTTGCCATTAGGATATGTTTATATAGGAAAGATCTGTGCATGCGAATTGTACGGTGATTTTAAGGGCTCTATGACACCTTGATGAATAAATTTGTCAAGTTCAATTTTTATTCGGTATCTTAATTTAATTGAGTATCTAACTTTTTTTTTGACGATTGGTTCATTCGTCGACGTTTCCATTTTGTGTTTAAGTAATTTCATAACTTTCAGTGGTTCTCTGTCAAGGCGAAATACAAAAGGATAACTGTCAATTAGTTGTTGCACTTGATTTGATTCTTTTTTTTACAATCCGTCTTGTCAAATAGCTCTATCATTTTGTCAACTAGTTTCTTTATGTTAATTGGTAAGCTAGTTTCATAACTTTTGACTTCGTTATGTCGTTTATCTTAATCGTACTTGCTTACTTCTTGTTTCCTTCTGTTAATCTCATTTTTCTTATTATTAATTTCAGTATTAAAAAGCCTAACGACTTAGTTATAGTCTTGAGCATTTTTCCTGAAATGCCAAGAGGTTTTGACCTTTGTTTAACTCTATATGCTAATAATTCTACTTTTAAAACAGGTCCTTCTATCTTGTTGCTTGCGTATATCATTCTGGTTGATTATTTAATTTTTTTCATCTTTTACAATAAAGTAACATTTCTTTGTATCATGACCTTTTTGCTAGCAGTAGGCGCAATTTTTATCCTGTACTTTCATAATAATTTGGGTCAGCTAAGCTGGTGAGACCCTTACTTTTGCATCTGGATAACGAATTTTCTTACCCATCGCTTTCGTTACTAATTTTATACATAATTTAGTAGGATGCTTGCCATATTCGCTGCAATATAAGCAAAATCCATAATCGATAGGTGCGTCACTATGTTTTGGTATGTGATATTATAATTATTTATTAAGTTTTCATTTATTATGTCATTTAACGCAAAACTGAGTTCATTTATTTTTTATTTTTAAGGCGGCGAATATAGCTTCACCTAATGTTTCAGGATTGAGACACGTTACTCTGTAATTATGTGTAGCCTATAAACCGTATGTATGCTGTTTCATTTCCTTTTTTTCTGCACTTGTCTTTGAATATTAATTTTTCTTTTGCTAGGTGCGCTAACTTTGAGTTGTA
This sequence comes from Copidosoma floridanum, assembly GCF_036245765.1. Lineage (NCBI taxonomy): Eukaryota > Metazoa > Arthropoda > Insecta > Hymenoptera > Encyrtidae > Copidosoma > Copidosoma floridanum. Next base: position 37,966,426 of record NW_028321907.1, on the reverse strand, counting down.
CAATGTTATATAATTCTGTATTGATTTTCCATCCATCTACTACATTCTTTAATAGTTTCGCCTTTCCACTGCTTTACTACTTTTAATTTTGCAAGTAGTAGATCAACGCTGCCAATGTTCCTATATCTACTTTTTTCTACCAACAAAAATTAATCCAACAATCGAAATTGCGCCAGACATGGTTGCCAGGTGACTTAGCAAAGATTAAGTGTTATTGTCAATGTTTAAGTTATTAATTTAATACATTAGGGATTCTAAAATAAGAAAAATCGCGAAAAGTAACTTTTTGTGAAACTTACTCTCTAGGGAATGAATGATAAATATTTGCTAATTTATTATTCTTTCTCTACTTACCAGACAACAGCGATAATGATAATAATAATAATTGCATGCCACATAGTAAAGATTGCTGCCTTTATAGGTGTTGGATGATACTCATCTGAATTTGACTTCCTTTCACCCTACTGCTTCTTTTGATATTCTGTGTCAGTATTAAGGTGCCATTTATCGATGTTCCGAAAGCGTTGGATACCTGATGATCGCTTCTCTAGATCACCTTGATATCAGTAATTCTTCTTCTTGTTTAATTGTTGTGTTAACGATGTACTTTATTTTTCGCGGAATAACACTTTTGTTCACTAACATTCTTACGTTTTGCAAAGTCAAATATTTTTTTTACATGAGACAAAAGTGGACAAAAAAAAAATTTTTTTCTTTGTCCTTATCTCGCTTCTGTGCGCCAGCTGTTACACAAATTTCTTGGTTATTCAATAAATAGGGGGGCAGACTGTGATTGAAGGAACTTTATTAGAATCTTTTATCTGTGAGGAAAGTCAAGCGTGTCTTCATGTCTCGCGGGCTCGACTCCCTCCTTGCAGCATAAGTGCAAAGCGAATACAACGTCAAGCCAACTCTCGTCCGATCGGCCGTAAAATTAACTCGACTATCGTCCACTTAACTATCCCTGCTAAGTACACAGGGACTCCTTTGAAAGCCTCACCTGTTGCTGTGCAGTTTTAGTGGCTTTATAAACATATCGTACGAGACCAAAATTACAATACTTAGTTTTTCTCGAATGACTCTATGTTAAATTTAAACCTTCATTTTATTTTCAATCCCGCATTTCAATAACGTAACGAACAATTCACGATGAAAAATTAGAAATTCCGAGTTTATGGAAAATAAGTGACAATTATTAATACTCTGGCCTTGAAATTTTTTGATTTTCGTAGAAAATGCTGAGACAAAATAAAGTTGTTTTTGATAAAAAATAAAAGGTATTAAATTACGGTATTTCTATACTCCATATAATTTACGGTATAAAAACTTTTGTTTCAATTTTTACCCTGACATAAATTGCTAGATTTAAGATAAAATAAATTTCTATAATTAAAGAGTAAACATACAATCTGACTATTAAAAGAATTTATAGTTGGTAAAATTAGTTCAATGATTTTTTTACGTCTTGAAATCAGAATACTGTTCTATGCCATGCCTTATGGAGATGAAAATTCGTTTGAAATTCATAGCAAAATTTATTATAGTAAATACTATGAATGCAATAAATAGCAAAAAATGATAAATAATGAAAGGCATTACGATCTTCGCAAAAAAAACAGGAAAATAGTAATATTCAGGAACGCATTATTTAATACATTTTACTCGAAAGACAAATACATTTTAATCGGCATCTCAAATGTGGAAAATCTTTCTTCAGAAAACACAATTATAAAGAATACCTTAATAGTTTAAATTATAATTATATACTTTTACATTTTGTTACAATAATTAATCCCAAAAAAATAATTTTCAAGTAGATTAATTTAATTTTTTTTTCTAATTATCGACATTGTACAACATTTAAAGAACTTGAAGTGATTTCAGAAGCAAGTATACTTATTATAGGTCGTAAACATAACGCATTTATTTTAGAGGGAATCCTTTTTAATTTGTTCTTCAATCTCTTGGGACGCTAAAGGTTTTTATCTTTCTATTTCTAGTTTTTTTAAATAATATTGACAGACGTTTGTTATTGAAGCAAATATCGACATTAAATTTTAAAATATTAAGTCAAAACTAATGACACAGTGATTTATTAGCTTCTTTAATAATTGTGCTCCCATTCTTTTTTTCAAGTAGGAAGTACTCGACAAAAATTTTTTTCTCCGTATTTTGTAAATTTCTTTATCTTTTTTTTTGAAGTAATTCTTTACAATACATAAATCACGTAAAATTTTACCAGTTCTTTCAAAACTATTCTTTAAGAAATCATAAAAGCCCTCTTTCATATTATGAAGCCCACTTCTTCTTATTTTATTTTTTTACTATTTTTATTTTTATGAAACGATTCAACTTTCATTTAAATCTGTAGATCAAGTAAATATATTGCAAGAAAAAAACGAAACAATTTGTAATTCAAAATTAATGTGTCAAGCTTGTTATATAATTTATAATACTTTAGAGGTTTAAGGTAACTATACCCTACTAGAAGTCAATTATACATTTGTGATAATATTATAGCCATTGAGAAGAGGTTTTTAAAAAATTACGTTTCAATTTTAAAATACATTCGAATCAAAAGTTTGATAGCAGAAAATTATTCACATTTATTTATTTTCAAAGGACTCTTCTGACTTCAATGCTAACTCTAAATTTTAATTATCAATAAAAAAAACAATATTAGAGTTAAACTTCTATTGTTAAAAATAATTAAGTCAATATTTTATTGCTTTAAGACAGTTTTTTTAAAACCTATGACACATAAAAATACAATATTAATAATCATATATCAAAATCAAATAATTGAAATATAAATTACTGACTTAAATTTTGTCAGCGCCCTCCGATGAATTAATAAATTAAAAGTGCTTAGTGATCCGTTAGGGGGGCAAGGTATAAGTAATAAGTAAATACAAGGCGTACTTATATATTTTTTTTATGTTGATTTATTGTTGCAACGTTTCGCTGACCATTTGTGTTAGCCTTATGAAGCTACAAATTTTAATCACAATCAGAGATTTGATGATATACATACACACAACGATAAATTTTATGAGATATAAATGATTACCATAGGTACGCAAGAATTCGTAAGTAATTTGATTCACTTGTGACAGGTCAACCAATCAACTGATAATGAACTACATATAACGACAGAGCTTACATAGGCGAAGCAACAAGGGTCGACGGTCGAGGGCGTTAAACTTGATCGGGCCATTTGAACTTTCGTAGTAAAGAAAGTTACGCTTGATAAAAGAAAAGTACATCTTCTTTTTTATTGACGTTGTTTTTGTCCAGTTTTATGTAAGTCATTTCAGGAATAATTTTTTTTAATTAGGTTCTTTGTCAAGAATTTTGATGTTGTCCGAATCGAATTCATGGTTGAAAGTATTTTTATGTGCGCAAAAATAGAATCAGAATTTTTGTTCTTTATGTGTTAGTTGATGCAGACCTCTGCAGCTCACTTTGCCTTACCTACATATGACGCTGGACAGTTTTTACAGTAAAATTTGTACACAATATTTGTCTTTTTAAGTTTATCCGTTTTATCTTTGCCTAAATGAATAACGTCATTTAGTTTATTGTTGATAAGGGGGTAAATGTGAATGTAGTAAAGTTTTACATGGTTGATATTTTTTCAAAATTGTCATCTATACATGGTATACGAATTTTGCAAACGGGATGAGTATTTATAGTAGTTTAATGGTGTTAATGTATTTTCAATCCAACTTTTATATTTGTGTTATTAAAGCTCGAAGGGTAATTATTATTTATAAAAGGGTTTTTTACTCTAGCAACATTCACACTATGAAAACGTGTGCTAGAAAGTTACATCGCTTTATTAACTAAATTAAAAACAATATTTTTTTTGTAAATACCTGAATGCCTGAAAAAACAATTTAAGATACGCCCGGAAGAAGTAGGTTTTCAATCCAGTCGAATATAAAAGGATACAGATTTCTGATTATGGTCAAATCTAAAAAAATGGAGTTTATTGTCCATCTCCATTTTATGTGTAAACTGTAGATTGGGATTACATGGATCAAAAATATTTAATATTTAGTCAATGTGGTCCTCTTCAATAAAAAATAAATCATCATCGACGTAATAAAAATAATAATATGGGTTAATATTATAATTATTTTTTGAAATGGCAAGACAGCCATTTCTTAGGTCATCCATTACAAAGTCAGCGAACAGTGGTGGAATGAAAAACCCCATTGGCGTGCTGAAAATTTGTTGGTAAAATTTATTGTCAAAAGTAAAAAAAAGTAGTATGAAATAAAAATGTTACTTGTCACAGTAGGTGCTTTAAACACTCGACAGAGATATTTACAGGACGATTGTAACCTACACGGTTTTCTTTTTCATTCTCTGATCGTGTCAAATCGAGGCTATAAACGGATAAAAAATCGTAAAAGTAAGACTCGTCAATACAAACTCATAATAAATAGTTAATTTTGTCTCTTTAGTAATGAATTTATCTAAGCGTAAGGGTTCAATAACAGGAACAAATGTTAACATAAGCATTATAGATGTGTTTGAACATTATAAGGTTCGTCCATATAATTAATTAAGTCTAATTTAGAGTTGATATAACTAAAATGCCACCCTACATATACGTGCGTATACTACATGCATACATGGAACAAATTTCCTTTCTTCAAGTATAACCCCAGTGAGTTCGTAGTAAGCAAAATAGGTAAGAATTTTATCTGTGCCAAGGAAACTAGAAGATCAGGAACCAGCAGACAGTTAATGTATGTGACTACATGTTGGATCAAAAGGTTCGAAGCCCAGTGTAAAAGAGCGAAGTTGGCCGTATTACAAATTAAAAAAGTCTCGTGTTAGAAATAAAAAAATCTCAAAGTGGCTTTTATCGAAATTTAGAGTAACTTGTTAATAATATATTAAACCCTGCAATATCTAGAGCGATTATTTTTCATTACAACTTTATTGATTTTTGTGTTATAAAAGGTAAATCAAATTCATTCTTTTATATTTCTTTTGAGTTATTTGCTGGAGTTCCTTCTTTCTTTCTTATCCTAAACAAATTTCTTTACGTTTTTTTAGGCAAAGGTAAAATTTGTGAACATTAAAATAAAGATTAAAAAAAAAAAATCAATTTCTTGGCTGATTGCAAGCTAAAGGCTGGATAAAGTAAAAATAAAAATTTCAAATTAATTTAATTTTAAACTTAAAAGGAAACAAGGACAAAATAAAAATTAAATTATTATTAAATTTTTAAATAGACTTGAATTAACACTCACAATGGTCTATGGAGGGGTAGGTTTAATTAAATGAGTACACTTAAATAGGATTTCAATTCTTTTTTTTCTCAGATTTATTTAATATGATTTTAGTCTTACAACAAAAAAATTATGTACCCAATAACTATGTCAGTCTTGAGAGTTGCTCGAGAGATTAATCCAGGTGCTTTGCCCAGGGAGCGCTAACGATATCCTCAATTCGTATGGTACATAAGAATATAAGAATGGGTAAGTATCAATGCGAGTAATTGAATTTAACGACATTTCCCATCCAGTAAGAGATTGCCAAGGCAACTCGATTTTTAAGATAAAACTACGATTTGTAAAAAAATTGGCATACGTAGCAATTGAAAAAAAGTGCCACCGCGACCAGGATTTGAACCTGGAACTCTTGTTTGTCTTTAGAAGCTAGCCGGGAAAGTGCGTTACCAATTTCGCCATCGAGGTCTCGATGACTCCTTTTCTTAATTGCTACATTTCGTACTTTCGGCTATTTTTTAGCCGACGTCTGTTCATTTGGTACATAAAAATATAAGAATATAATCTAACTTTATCGATGGGTAAGTATTAATGCGAGTAATTGAGATCATCGACATTTACGTCCCGTACTTATCCATCGATGAAATTAGATTAATTTCTTATATTTTCATATACCATACGAACAGGCGTCGACTGAAAAATAGCCAAAAGTATAAAACGTAGCAATTGAGAAGAGGAGTCACCGAGACCTTGATGGCAAAATTGGTAATGCACTTTCCCGGCAAGCTTCTAAAGACAGAAAAGAGTTCCAGGTTTAAATCCTGGTCAAGGTGGCACTTTTTTTTAATCGCTACGTATGACAATTTTTTTACCAATTGTAGTTTTAACTTAAAAATCGAGTTGCCTTGACAATCTCTTACTGGATAGAAATTGTTGATAAATTCAATAACTCGATATCCCTACTTCGTCAACTACTTGGGGGTACGTCAGCACCCATAGAGATAATATAGATAGAAGAGGAAAGCGAGCCATGATCCGAGGACGGTAGTAGAAAGAGAAATAAAACAGCGGTTTATATGCATCTTTTTCGCACATTTTCGCTGATTAGTTAGCTTAAAGTGGTCGAGGGGAGAGAGGAAATTAGGAGAGTGAGCAAAGAGCAGACAGAAAAATAACCTAACAGGCAGCTGTATGGTCTGTTTTGTGGTTATCAAATAGTTTACTAAATAATTTTTATAATAATTATCTGCTGCATTTGTAAAAAGCTCTGGATTTCAAGTGATTGTTGTACTTTTTACTCTGGTTTTTATGAATAATTTGATGGTCTCATCAAAGCTCAATCCCACATCAATAAATTTTATGTCAAACATCGAAAACTTTTATTGTTAACATCAAAACTTTTATTTCAAACGTACTAAAATTACATTATAACATATATACACAACATTTTTACACAACCATCACTCGCCTTTGAAAATAGTAATTTTGTTATACATTGAGCGAATGCGATGCTTTATATCACACAATTTATAAGACTTAAAGTTTCAAAAGAGGGAAACTGGTGTTCGGGATAAATTAACCTAAAACTCGAGTCTTATAAAGATTATTGGCCTTTATTTATATAAGAGTCGATCTGTACAGCACGGCGCCTCGAACTCGAATGCATCAGTCTGTGGCACGTAGCTCTTTTCCTGGCAGGCGCAGCTGCCATGCTATGGATTGTGGCCGCGACTGCTTGGCGGTGGTGGGGCGAAGAGTCAGCTTTGGCGCGGTCGCGTTCCCCTTTTCTCTCTTTGCTCGCTAGCGGGGCAGTAAAGCGCGTTTACTATGCATCAGAATGTAATAAGCTCACAGTTTCATGTTTTAAACGTTTTTCTACATAATTTTGCACTACTAAATAAATGAGCTGCTGCCGGTTATCATACAGTAGTTCTTGCTCTAAAATATAATCTTCATAATACTGTAGAGAGAATAATTTGTTGTTTTGCTAATAAAATGAATATTTTTTGACATTTAACTATGTTTATGGTGTCTCAAAAATTTTTCAGTGCTGTAACATATTGTGTAGACGTCATCTGACGTAAAATTTAAGTCCCTTCTGTTTTCAATAACGTTTGCTTTGAGATAACTGACGGAGAGGACTGCAACAAACTTATGCATAAAGCACAATGAATTTTTTTTAAAATTGAAAATACTGTTTCACCAGCTGTACATCTGATTATATCATCAGAGTATTCTAATTGGATCCAGGTACTCTGCTTACCGTAATCGCGGTCTGATAAATTATAATTAGTGTGTAAATACTCATTGACTGTCAAATTATGCGTCGCCTTCGACTTTGTTGTTTTTCTGACAGTTTTTTTCACACTTTGTTTTTGTGTTGTGGTTTTTCCAATACTTTTGATTGATTATCAGCTGCAAGATTACGGGCATCAGAAATCATTAGAGTACACTCTTGGAGAGTGCAATCAGCAGTAGCTGGTATTGACACGTTCATATTATTCAGGAACAGTTTCTTATATACTGATTGAAATTGCACACTCATTGAATTATTAGAGAAACCAATTATGCGTCGCATCAGAGCAAAGAGCATTTCCACGTGATATTTTGCAAAATAAAAAGTACCTCAAGGTTTTGGTCATAAAAAGATCATCATACAACGCATATAAGTTCTTTAAACAAACAATAAGATTATTAAAACCAGAATGGTAGTTTTATTATTAAAAACATAATTTGTTGTAATAGACGTAGCCACGGCCATCTTCGATCTTTTAACTATTGGTACGTATAATTGTAAACTTTCAATGTAGTTGACGAATTCGGCAATTTTTTTCTTTGATTCAGGGAATAATTCAATCGTCAAGGCTTTTCTCCCAGGTATTTGGCAAAATAGATTTTTTGTATTCAGTAAATCAAATATGTCGTTACAAATTTTGCAAAATTCGGCCGTTGCACTGGCTCCTTGAAAATTGACATGATTTATTTCATTTTCGAGATAAATTAACGTTAATGACGCACTGGATCTTAATACTTGTACAGCAAGGAAAATTTTCACTTTTTCATTGGAAAAATAAACATGCCTGTTTCTAATTTTGCACGCACAGTGCAATTCCTTTTCGTACTGCAGGTAATTCAACTTAATTATGTTATTCCACGTAATTCTTTGCAACTTCTTTTTTAGTATGGTTCTTTTAACGCAAAGTAATTTCTGAAGCGTTTGAGGTAGTAGTTTAGTAAAACAACTACACGATAAATTTTTCTAAAATTTTGCGTGTGGCTCAAGTTTGCTACAGTTCATCATGAGTCTAAATTTAGAGATGCCTAGCACTGTAGTTTCGGAGATATTAAAGATTTACTGTTGATCTTCTAACACGTGAGAGATAGGAAAGCGCCTGGTTTGGGGTATAATTCGAAACGAAATCATTCATAACTCCTAAGCGAAACGATCAATTTTTTCAAAAAACCGATATGTTATAATTGATATAATAAATAAACTAAATACGAAGTCTCAAGAAGCCTAGCCATACAGTTTTTGTATTTCAGCTTTCCAAAGTTCAAGACTATCGTGTAGTTGTGTGAGAGAGACAATGACAGCTGTACAATTAAGACTGGATAACTTATGCATACTCTATAGTGCAGTATGCTACATGATATACCTAATTGAACTACTACCTTAACATGTGACAAAGGTAAAAAAATACGTATATATTATCAGACGTAGAAGGATGCTGAAAATACGGTTTAAATTTGTCGTACGGCATCAGATAACAAACATCTCAGTGTGGTGTATCCATCCGTTTGATGAAAAAAATTGTGATCAAAATTATCACTGCATATTGTAGCTGTTTTGGGCACCAATAACACACCGATTGTGTTTATCCACTTTTGTTTCATTTCACTGCTACTGGGAAACTTGCGTATTTGCAAATAAAGTATTATTAATGATTATTATGACATGCTTGATGAGAATATTATTAGATGGTGAGATTCACTGAAATGAACAGTCAATATAGTCACAAAAATTAACTTGTGAAAACTTTAACAATCACCAAGGATCCACAGCTTTTTACAAATGAAGCAAATTTTCGTCATATTAAAAATTATTCGGTCAACTATTTCATAACTACAAACCAGACTCTACAGCTGTATATATACAGCTGCGTGTTAGGTTATTATGCTGTCTGCTCTTTGCTCTCCTTCTTCCCTCGTCCACTTCAAGCCAACAAATCAGCGGAAACGTGCGAGAGAGATGCATGCAAATCTTTGTCTTCTCTCTCGCTCTCTCTACCATTGTCGCTATTTTACTTGCAGGTAATCCAATACCTTCTTTCCTCTATCTATATTATCTCTATGTCGGCACCACGCTACAAGCCATCGAGCGCCGAAGATCCTAGTAGATGCCAGTTAGTAGTGGTAATACAATTATGGATATACTTACATTAATGCTCACTATATTGGTTTTTGTACCCTATCCTCTTCCCCTCGGCGTGTACTCTACGCAGTGTCTACCAGTGTACAGGAATGTTCCAGATCTCGGTTAGAAACGAATGTCTACGTCTCAGGTTTGCTGGAAACGATATTTTTCCTCGTACGTCAGTGCCATTTATAACCGATTTACAGATAATTCGCCACATTAATACGCTATCCCTCTGTGCACTATTGGTTATAAATAACCGCCAATAACTTTTGCACATAGATTATCTAGCTTCCTGCGGGTGATTCATAGCACCTATTATTTGATTTGCGTAAATTTTGCATAATTTTTATTGAAAAAAAAAAAAAAAAAAAAAAAAAAAAACATGTAACAAAAGTATAATAGGAAATAAAGGGTAATTTATAAATCTTCATATGATAAAGAATACAAGAATACCTCCTCACAATGTATATATACATATACATACATCTTTTTACATTATATAGTTATTTGTGTGAGAAATTATAGACAAACCACCCACATGCAAAAAAAAGTAGAACTGAAATAGTTTAACTATTTGTTGTACAGAAGTTCGATAGATAACCGAATCACTAAGATTCAGCAATAAGCAAGGAACTGTACGACGTTTGTAGCTTCGCGATTCGATGTCTCGTCGACTCGTAACTTAACTATGCGGGCGCTTTAGTCTAAGCTTCAGACTCTCTGAGTCCAAACACTGAACTGTAAGGTTGCGTATACATCTTGTTTGTAAACATGAAACGTATTTTCTTTGCTTTGAACGTGCACCGTATCGTGTGCATGAACAACAAGTATACGCAAACTTACAGTTCAGTGTTCGGACTCAGAGAGTCTGAAGCTTAGACTAAAGCGCCCCCACAGTTAAGTTACGAGTCAACGAGACATCGAATCGCACAGTTGCAAACGTCGTACAGTTCCTTGCTTATTACCAAATCCCAGTGATCCAGTTATCTCTCGAACTGTTGTACAACGGATACACGAACAATTTTATTTCTCCTTTTTTTTGCGTGCACAGCCAACCTTACAGAACCCTGATGACCCCCTATCACCCCCCTTAACCACTAACAAAATAAGGTAAACTTCTAAAACTTTCTCGCATATTTTGTCTTAGCTTACTTTTTGTCTAGACATGCAGTGGTCACCACATACTCTTCACCGCTCTTCGCAGAATTTTTCTAACCTCCAACCCCCCCCTTACACCAAAATTTTTGTGGAATCTAACTAAAACTTTACTAACTTTCATGGACTACATCTACTTACACACATACATGTATACATGTTATTTTGTTACAAAATTTAGTTTTTCAGCAAACTACGATGAGACATAACTTTATAAATGAACCAATACATAAATGTGTATGTATAAGTAGACATTATTTGCTGGTATTATATATATTAACAACATGGTAAACGTATGCAGATGTCGCTTCCTTTTTTTATAGTAAAATTATTTTGTATCAGGACACCCCACCGTCTTCCACTGGCCTCATACACACTTAAATATTTAATTTTAAGAACATATTTCTATATTTACATCCACATCACCCAGGGCACAAATAAATGAACTTCTTACATCTGAATAATTTATAATTACGGTATTTATACAACTAAGAGTGAGATCATCAATAAATTTATATCAATTGTATTTTTATTTATAGGTAACTGTTAAGTTTTTGGTGTTCTAAGCTTTTTTTCGATGATATCACAGATGAACTGTGCAAAAATTTCAATTTTTTCTTTGTCTATGTATTACATGATACTAATATATACATAAACTCAGATAAATTTTACAGTAATACAAACCACGGTTGAGTAATTTGAATAATATTTATATTGCTATTAGATAAATACAAGTTTATGAAAAAGTTTTGTAATATTTTGTATTTTACGTAGAGTATAGTGGAATTAAATTGGTCTTCTCGTTCGAAGATTACAACATGAATATAAAAAATACGAAGCAGAAAAACCATCATTACTTTAGCAGTATATCATTAAATGTGAAATAAAAATGGGATCCAAGAATACTTCTTGTACTATCACGGAAGAAATATTAGGATTTAGAAAAGTTACTAGAATGAGAGACACATGCAAACAGTTCCTTATTATTGTCCAGGAGGGTAGATGGCCCTATTGTTGACAATCTAAGGAAAACTTATACTAATTTAATTTAGAGTGCTTGAATCAATATCAATAGTTTACTTAAATTGCTTGTAAGGGTACATTTTTCTAAATTGGAAAATCAATGATAAGTATTTTTTATTAATTAAATAAAAAATTTTCCATTTGGCTCTTATATCGAGCTCCAAGACTGTCACTGTATCTATTACTGAGTCCCTGCTATTGAGACCACTTAGCTGGATATTTACTTACTTTAACTGGTTGTATACAAAGTTGTGTACATGTTTATAAAAACTTATAAAATTTCTTTAAAGTAACAGATACGTACATTGACTTATCGTATCTAAAATATATCCAAACAAAAATTCATTAGAGGAAATATGGAAGTTGAAAACATTGAGAATTTTGTAGGCTACTTATCCATACATTTGTTTTTTTTTAAGTTAATGCATGTACATTAATGTGTTTTTTTTTAATATTTCTATAATTATAGCTCAGATCTCCGATAGTTAGGATAGGTTTAATAATGTGGTTATCTACCCTATTTCAAGCAAGAACTGTTTTACATTGTAAAAATACATTTTTCATAAATACGTATTTTTTACCACCTGAAAAAGCATAAAATAAAACATAATTGTGGAAGTTAGCACCCAAGCACACAGGATTAAAGAGCCTTACTAGTATGTATAGTTGGACAACGCAATTTTTACGGCTTCCCTCACTCTCCTTTGCTACCCGTCAATGAAAAGGTGCATTTGGTGCAGTTTTACGTGTTTTGTCTGATCGTCATTTGTTTGAGACACATTCAACTTTAGTTATAAAGCATTACACAGGACCTTGCGGGTAGATATAAGTGTGCTATCTTCAGGCCGTTTACCAATGAAGCCCAGTAAAGCTTAGCACCACTGCTGATTAACTCAAGACCTAATATATGTTTTTATAGTCACACCAACCTTCACTGGGTTTCACTGACGTACGGCCTAAAGGTAGCATTTGGCATCAAACTTTTGACCATTGCTACCGACACAAAGCTTTTTTGTTGAGCAACACAGAAGGTACTGCTGATAATTATGCATACGCTACCTCAAGAAAATTAACCGACGTGTAGAGTAGTAAGCGAGATTAGTAGCATTGGCCACAATGGTCAAACGTTTAATGCAAAAAATTAATCTTGAAACAATATGCCAGTTAAGCCTAGTAAAGCTCTATGTGAATAAATAAATATATATAGTATAGTTTGTTATGACCAGACTTGTTTAGAGTATCGTCTTAACCGTTTTATTTTAGTGTCATTCGTGGGTCTCTTAGGATTCAGCTCGTGAGCTTTAGTTGTTCTTTTCAGTAAAGTCAAAGTATTTAATTAAATAATATAGATAATTTTAGTTAATATTTACTGTTTAATTCTTTTTCCTACCATCGGCCCAAAGTGCAACTGCCGCTTTGCGCCCTTGGGTCACACTTTGCGCCTTTAGAATCACTTTGGGCCCACGGGCAAAAAAGCTTTTTGCACCCTCTGGGTCCAAAGTACTTTTCTTCCCTAGGGCCCAAAGTAATTTATCAGATGCAAAGTGTGCCCACGGGCACAAAATTGCTTTTTGCGCCTTCGGTAAGAAAAACATTATATGCGAGTTGGGCACCAACATACAACAATCGCGCCCTTAGGGGGCTCATGTTTGTACTTTCTGCTTGAGTGACGTAATGTCCTCAAATTAAAGTAAAAGACCATATCAGTAGGGATTTTTCCACTCTACACGATAGTATTTTTGCAAAAATAGTCGATCTCTCGGTCAAACATAATGTTGTTAGGTATGTCTTGCTTGCGTTCCCGGGTACGACATCTGTACACGATTGAGAACGAGTCCTCTTATGAATTGCAATAATCAAAGTATATTACAGTTGATATTGCTCATTAAAATTTACATTCTTTAATATTATACGTTTAAAAATGCTTTAAATACTATTAAATTATTTCAACAAAAATTATAGAACATCTATTAAAAAAAATATAAACTTTACAGTGTATTGAATATTAATTTAAAAATGTCACGGTAATAAAATGTATGGTTAATATACATCTTTATTCAGTTAAAACTTAACCATCAATATAAACTGACACGATGAGAATAAAACATGGTTTACAACATACAGAAAATAAATTTAATCGAAATGAGTCCCCACCAAGTGCCCGCCAAATACCTGGAAAGTCTCCGCCAAGTGCCCGGGAAGTACCCGCCAAGAACCCAAGAGTTACCCGAGAAGTGCCCGCCAAGTACCCGAGAAATGCCCAGGAAGTACTCGCCAAGTGCCCGGGAAGTACCCACCAAGTACCCGAGAAGTACCCGGAAAGTGCCCGTAAAGTACCCACCAAGTACCCGGAAAGTGCCCGCCAAGTACCCGAGAAATGCCCAGGAAGTACACGCTAAGTACCCGGGAAGTACTCACCGAGTACCCGGAAAGTACCCACCAAGTGCCCAGGAAGTGCCCGGGAAGTACCCGGCAAGTACCCGGGAAGTGCCCCAAAAGTCCCCACCAAGTACAATACTGTCGGGTACTTTCTGGATACTTGCCGGGCACTTCCCGGGCACTTGGCGGGCACTTCCCGGGTACTTCCCGGGTACTTGGCGGGCACTTTCCGGGCACTTCCTGGGCACTTGGCGGGTACTTTCCGGGTACTCGGTGAGTACTTCCCGGGTACTTGGCGGAGACTTAGTTCGATTAAATTTAGTTTCTGTATGTTGTAAACTATTTTTATTCTCACTGTGTCAGTTTATATTGATGGTTAAGTTTTAACTGAATAAAGGTGTACATCAACCAAAGATTTCATTACCGTGACATTTTTAAATTAATATTTAATACACTAATAAATTTATGATTTTTTTGAATGGATATTCTATAATTTTTGTTGAAATAATTAGATAGTATTTGGAGCATTTTGAAACGTATTATTTCAAAGTATGTAAATTTGGATGATAAATAAATGATTTTTATGAGCAATATTAACTGTAATTTACTTTGATTATTGCAGTTTATGAATGGACTCGTTCTCAATTGTACCCGATGTTGTACCCGGGAACGCAAGCAAGACACACCTAACAACAATATGTTTGACCGAGAGGTCGACTATTTTTGCAAAAATACTATCGTGTAGATCGGAAAAATCCTTACTGATATGGTCTTTTACTTTAATTTGAGGTAACATTACTGAAGTATATACATGTAAAGATGTTTTTGTTCAACGTGAGAGTGAGAAAGACAGTAAGCGCGTGGATAAACAACTGACAACATAAGGAGCAGACAATATTTACCTTTTTACGTCCAACCTTTAAGTTACTAGCAGTAGCTGACGCTCTTGCATGCGCACATGGATATAGTTCTCACTGCTTACCGACTAAGCTCCAATAACAATGTGGCAACGTCGCGAGTTTATGCGGGCGCGCTATAGCCTTCCAACCCCATTTAGGGGTAGTTTGGAACGTATTTTACATCGGCTCCCATTTAAAAGCTATTCGCCTTAAAAAATTAATTCCAACGGGGTTCACGTCAGAAAAAATCGCTCTACACGCGGTTCTCGGTAAATACCACCGTTACATATCATGCAGATCTTTATGTTATGTAGTGTTATGGTTTTAAGGTGTTAACTAGATTTTTTCGACTTCCCTTATCTCTCCTCTACAGTTTTCTCTATTACTAAGGAAATTTATCTTTGTTTTACATGTAAAATTTAATACAATAAGAATTTGGTTGACGATTTCTACCCCCCAACTCCCTCAGGGCTCCCCTGTTTCCCTCCTCCCCCTCACTAAATTAGGTTATATTATATGAAATGGATTAGTATTCTGTGGTTTCTAATATAGCTGTTTAATTTTGAGGCAATAACTAGCTTTCTAATTACATGCAGTTGTAATAAAGATAAGTTATAAAAAAATGAAAGTATCAAGCAACAAGATAAATACAAATTACTATTACGTTATACGTTGATACATTTTTTTTTTAGTCATAAATGCTGTTTTAAATGTTTCGCTCTTACGTACGCATTTCTTCAATTTTTTTTATTCAAATTTTCTTGATAATATTTAATGTATCTACCAAAGACCGAAATTCAATTAGAAGATTTTTTACTTATTGTACAGTTAAAGGTTTTTTTTATATTCTTACATTTTCTTTTATGACAAATATTGTTGTTTTTTCTTTGATTATAACATACACGAATTACAACTTAAAAAATTTAGTTTCCTGAGTTAATTGACGACACTGTATACTTTGTGTACTTGCAAAATTTTAGTTGACATCTGGTGCACTTATGAAACTTGATGTCCACGATGATGTTTCTGAAAAAACAAATACGAAAAAGGTATTTGACCTCGTTACAAAAATTTGAATTCTTCTTTATAATGTTTAAAAAATAGTAAATATTGATCTTCAAATTAAGAGATAAATTATAGTTGGCATAAATATTAAAAAATAGGCTTCGTTTGTTTGCACGCTTCTTTGTCATGATAATTTTTGTCACTTAGAAATTTTTTTCACAGCGATATTTTTGATTCCAAATTTGTTTTTAGATTTAATTTAGATGAAAAATTTTTTTGGGTTGTAATATGTTGACAACGTGACATATAATTGTTTAATAACAAATTGGTATTCTAAGGTTTAAGGCATTAAACCTTATATAAACATTATCCTAAGGCATTAAAACTTTGATCATTATATATATATATATATATATATATATATATATATATATATATATATAGACAGTCATAGAAAAAAGCTGATGTAAATGGGAATTATTGTCTGTTAATGTTAAAGGAAGTGAGGAAAAATCATTTGTATTTAGCGTATTCTCGAAATAAAGACTCTTTTTCTTCTTCAGTAAATATTACAGCTTCAATGTTGTATTTTAATTATTTCGTTACTTTTAACTTTGTATTATTGCATAGTCCTTTTGATACATTTAAATTTTGTGTCAAAATAACAATAGCATCAATTTTTAAATGTAACTCACATTGCAAACCTTTTAAAATACTGTTTAAATATGCATTGAAAAAAATTTATGTAAATATTTTTATTTATTTTATCAACTTCTTTATTAGTTGCATAATCAATGCTGTACTTAGTTACTAATTTTCCCTAAATATTACTCAGAATATTTTGTTCAAAAAATGTGAATATTTATTATTAAATATTACAATAGCTTCATTAATTAAGAAAATCATCAGTAATATTAAAACTTTACAACATATATTGTTTTTTTTCCACGTCCAGAAATTTAGAAAGTTTTAAGTTTTCAGGCAACCGGGGTTAGAAATTTTTTTCATTTATCTTGCATGTATTAGTTTTCAAATCCAAAATGTGAAATAAAGACCAAATTTGTTATCAGAGTTAGCAGCCAGCCAACGGTAAACAAGTTCAGTAGAAAATTGACCATAACTTGGTCTAACAGGATCCGAAACACTTAAAATTTATCACGCATACTCTTGCAATAGTTAATTATTAGCACATACAATTTTTGACACGGAAAAAGGTTTCATAAAAAGTAATAAACTCAATAAATAGAAATAATATGAATTTTGTATAAAAAATCGACTACAACTGTCACCATGATTCCAGATACTTAAAATTAAACGTACACACACTTTAATTGGTATTTAATTAGCACACATTATTGTTAATACAGGTGAAGAGTTATTAAAATAGATATAAATAAATTAAACAGTATAATATCGATTTTTTGTAAAAAATCGACTACAACTTAACCTAGGATGATTTCAGACACTTGAAATTATGTTAGCATACTCTCACAATAGACGATTATTAGCGCATGTTATTGCCAACACGAGTGATGAGTTATTAAAAAAGTTATCGATTCATTATACGAGCAAAATATTTTTTTGTAAAAACCGAATTTAACTCGGCTCATCATGTTCCAAGGCTCTTTGAATTCTATACACATACGCTTTCATTGGTGTTTTATTGGCATATTTTACTTCTAACGTACATGAAAAGTTATTTTAATTGTAATAAACACATAAATCAGGTGTAATATTAATTTTCTGTAAAAAAGCGACCATAACTTGGCCCAGCACGATCCCAGACACCTAAAATTAAATATATGTGCTCTACTCCTCATATATGATCAGCCAATAATATTTGTAACACGGAAACAAGGTTACTTAACAAGTTATAAGCAAATTCAAACGGTAAAACATCGATTTTGTGTAAAAAATCGTTCATAACTTAGCCCAACGTGACCCCAGATCATTCAATAAATTACATACTCTTGAAGTTGTGTAGTATTGGCACATGTTGTTACCTTTTTCGACAAAAAGTTATTTAAATAGTTATAAACAAATAAAACAGTCGAAATTTTAGTTATCTGTAAAAAATCGAATGTTACTCTTTCGAGCAAGATGCCAGACACTAAAAATCATACAAGCATACATTTTTATTGGTATATTATTGGCACATACTATTTTTAACATGAGTAAAAGTTATAGGGAAGAATATTGATTTTTGGTTAAAAAAAACGAGTCTAACTCGGCTCAGCATCATATCCGACACTTAAAATTTAGCATACGTACTGTTACAGTAGTTAATTATTAGCAAATGTTATTGTCAACGCAAGTGGAAAGATAGTTAATCAGTTATAAACCTATTAGAAAGAAAAAATATTGATTTTTTGTAAAAAAAACTCACATGGGTGAAAAGTTCTTAAAAAATATATAAGCAAATTATTAGCACATGTTAGTCCTAATACGACTAAAATGTTATTTATAAAGTTATGAGCAAATTAAATAGGCTAAATATTGATTTTCTGTAAAAAATAGACTATAAATTGATCCAGTATGTACTGAGGACCCTAAACATTAGGTTTGCATTTTTAACAATAGTTAATTATTTATTAGCACATGTTATTGCCGACACGCGTGATAAAATATTTTGAAAGTTATAAAGATGCTAAATGCACGAGCCATTAAAGCATACGTACTCTTACAGTAGTTTACTATCATAATCACATGTTATTGCCAATATGGATGAAATATTGTTTATAAGTCATGAACGAATTAAATACGCTAAATATTAATTTTCTGTTAAAAATTGATCAAAGCTTAGCCAAAAGTTATTCCAGACATCTTAAATTAGACATGAATTTGTTAGAATTAGTATTCAATCAGCATTTATGATTGCTAATATGGGTTAAAAGTTATTTAAAAATTATTCACAAATTAAATGGGAAAAATATTGATTTTTTGAGCAGAATTGACTAAAACTAATATAAAAATTGGACCAATAGATATAGTAAAGAGAAATTTAAACATAGCCGATGGTTTGTACAACAGCACACAATTAAAGATTATATAAAAATCACTTTAAATATCGGTAACACCATGTTATCACTTTTTATACTTTACAAAAAGCAATTTTCTTCAGTCTTAGCATTTGCTGTGACAAAAAATCTCAAGGGTAAAGTTAGATATAGTAGGTTTATACTCCAGAAGACATAATTTTTTATGGACATCTGTACGTATCGCTAACAAGATACGAAACAAAAAAGTGATTTATGCAAATTTAACGTGAAAATAATTCGGAATCAGAAAATACTGTTTGAATACAAATTTTTAATTGATAAAATGTACACTTTAAAAAAAAAAGAAAATCAACAAATTGAAAGAAATCACATAAAATATAACAACATTCTTTGTTATAAGCATATGACATGATGTATTAATATTTCGTTGTATTACAGTTCTTTTAAAATAATTGGTGATAAAATTTTGATTTAAAATAACAACTTTTTATACCATTTTTTTAAATATAATTATCTATTCTCTTTTTTTTATTGAAATTAGTTTCTTTTATTGATTGCTTCGTAGACGTCATGATTAATAATAATTTAAGAAAGTAAATTGTAAAATTTTGTACTAAAAATTTTATTAAAACTATAGGTATGTATGTAACGGTTACCTTTACGTATTTTATGGTTATTTTTTAGTACATATACAAGAAAAAAAGAGTATGTCGGAGACAGACGAACTTTTAAAGAAATTAAAAATAATAAACCAATACACAGCAATTTGAATGAGCTCTTCTAATAAATAGAATAATCAATAAATTAAAAGAATGATTATACGTGAAAAATAACTTTTTAAATTTATTATTTTTTTTTTTTTTTTCGTTTTCTTGAAGGAGGATCGCTCTTTTTGTTGTTTTGTAGGGCTACTGACGATGAATACCACGGTTTTTATTATATTTTTACTCCTTGAGTTTCAATAATTATGTATGACCATATGATGTCGCACTATTGTAGGTAATTATTTAAAACTCAATGTATGAAAGAAATAATGAAAACAAAAAAAAATTCGACGCACCTCAGATTTGATACTAATTAAAATTTATATAAAATTATATTTAAGAGTTTTCTGTCTTATGCTGACACTCTACAAACAAAATGCTTACTTACGCACTTTAAGTGTCTTAAGCTGACTGTCTGCATAAGTTTTCAATGTTTCAAGTATCTCTATTATATATTCCTCCAACGTTTCCCAAAATTTTTCAAATAAAGAGAAAATTAGAAATTTTTTTATATTACTATCAAAATACATTGAAACTTTTAGATATATGCAGCAGCACTCGCCATCTTGACCGTAAGTTGCAGCACTCCTACTGGCAGGAGGCTGTCTACGATACAACCTTATATATAAAGATATTTATTTATATAACTATATTTAATGTTTGTGTACTCATTGTTCATTAGTTTAAATCGATCTATTTTTCTCTTGGGTCGTGTGGAGAAATAGATAACTGTATACAGCTGCGGGATCATTTATACTAAGCAGTATGATCTGCTGCTAGCCAGTTGGTGCAGTAGAGAAGCGGGATAGGGTAAAAAATTACGAAAAATTTTATTGGGTTAAAATAACGTTAAAATAACGGACAAGTCAACGAAATTTCCCGATAATTTGGAACGGGTGATGAGGATATCACGGAAGGTTATGAATATTCGGCAAAGGTGTTGCAGAGGTGGGATGAGGGGACTTGAATTTGTGCAGTTAGGTAGCGTGGGGGCTTTGGGATGGGGTTACAGAGAAACTAACAGAGTGTTTTGTTTGCGATAAAATAACGGACAAACTAGCGGAATTTTACTTTCTTTTAGGGGAGTAACAATCAATTTAGAAGTAATTTTTAAAATGATTTTTTTCATACTACTCTCATGTGCAACATGTGCTAAAAATTCTGGTTATTAATCAATTTAGGAACGTTCCAGCACTCTGTGTTACAAGAATAATGGTTAGTTGTGGACAAAGGTCATATTTATTAAAAGTATCTAGGTAATGATTGACATCCACAACTTGAACAACTAGAAAGAAGTCGTCTACATAACTTATGTACAGGTAAATATTAGAAAATGGCTGCACTTCTTCTAGAAGGCTTAGTGTAATAGAAAAAGTTAGAACCAGAGGAAATTGTTTCCTGTACATTATAAAACGGGTAAGATGAATCATTACTCGTATTCAATCTCATTCTTAGTATGAAAACTTAATTAAATTATGCGAAGTCTAGTTCTGTTACACAAACCATTAAATATACCCAAGTTTTTTGTTAGCACAATAATGGGACCCAAATTCAAATTTAAAACATGTGGTGGCAATTTTATGTATGTAATATATATATATATATATATATATATATATATATATATATATACATGTAAATGCAATAAATATTATAATAATATAATTTATAATATGCAATTACCTGAATGGAAACAACCTCAATAATTCTGTATGATTATAATCCAGTCCGGATCCATAGAATTTTTTGGAATAAGAGTGTGGTCACACGGAGCGCGCAATAAGCAATATGGAACCACTGGAGCTTTTAAGAGTGAAAAAGAGGCACACGGAAATAGCACAAAAGATACCTCTCTCACTCTCATGGGCTTAAGCTGTTCCATATTGCAGATTTCATGCTTCAAATGCCCATGGCCATAGCTAGCATTATATTATTGATAAAACTTTAACCTGCGTTTGTTTAAGTCTTATTTATAAATCAAAAGAGCCCTAAGTGAAATAACTATGGGGGATGAAAACCAAACAGTAATTTAGTATTATTTAGTTGAAAAATGTGCAATTAACAAACAACAATGACGATTAGAAATCTATTAGTTTCTTAGTGTTCTTTAAAAATAAAATGTGCCCTTAGGCGAGCAAGCATCGGCGATTAGAAACCAAACAGTTTCTTAGTATTTTTTTTTAAAATAAAATGTGCCCTTAGGTAACAATTATTGGCGATCTTGAAACCAATAGTTTTTAAGTAGTATTTTTTATAAAGTATACCCAGAAGTAAACTAGCATGAAAGATTAGAAACCAACAGCTCTTTAGTATTATGAAATAAACTAACAAGCCCTAAAGCGAGCAAGCATCAGCGATAGGAAACATAATTCTTTTTTAAAATTATAAATAAATTGAATGTGCCCTTGGACAAAAAGCAACGGCAATTAGAAACAAAACAGTTTTTTAGTATAGTTACGTCATGAATAATATCTTTAGACGAACAAGCATCAGCATTCAGAAACCCAACAGTTTCTTCGCATTCCGTATTAATAAAATTCGTCCTTAGGCGAACAAACATCAATGATTTGAAAACACAAAAGTTATTTGGTATTTTTCAGTAATCACACGTCCCCTAAGGCAAGCAACCATGAATTAATAGAAGCCATACAGGGCTTAAGTATTATTCATTGATCAAATGTGTTCGTTAGAAAGCTAGCATCATCGATTAAAAACCAAAATATTTTAAAGTATTATATATTACTAAAACAATACAAAACTAAGAAAACCAGTATTTACATCATTTTTAAGTATGTCTCTATCGTAGGCAGCATACGTGATATAGGATTTGAATCTCATTAAAATTACCGTTCAATACCTATTATACTCCATGTCAATCACGTTTTCAACATTTGTGAAACTTGCTGACAAGTAATTAAAAAAAAAATCCCCTTAATTCAATTTCAACTCATAAATCATCATTCGAATTCAAGTAAACTAAGAAAATACGAGATTTTAAAATCTATAAACTGGAATAAATATAAGATTTTTTAAATTATTTGAATTGCCATTAATTAACTTTGCTTTAAACCGCTTTTAACGTAGTGAGTTTTTTAAATCTTAGTGCATTTATGACTTAGACGACAAACAAGAACGAAAATCAAAATTTTACTTACTTGCTATGTGAAACACATTATAATTTTAAAATTGGGCACCTGTTTTATTTGAAAAAGCATCTTTTTAATTTAACTAAATTGCGTATTTACACAACAGTTGTTGAGTACAAGTTCCTAATGAAATGTACCCTTGGAAGAGCAAGGATCAGCGATTAGAATTCTTACAGTTTTTTTAGTATTATTTAATAATAAAATATGCCCTTTAGCATGCAAGCATCAGAGATTAAAATTTCAACGTAAAAGAGAGCATTTTATTAATAAATCATACTAAAAAACTGTTGAATTTCAAAACACCGAAACTTGAATAGCTAAAGGCAAGTTATATTAGTTAAGAATACTGTAAAACTGTTGGTTTTCTAATCACTCATGCTTGCTTACCTAAGGGCACATTTTATTATTGTATCGATGATACAGAAAAACTATTAGGTTTCTTATCACTGATACTGGCTCGCTTCAAAGCAAATTTTATTAACAAAAAATACCGAGAAACTGTTAAGTTTCTAATCGCTAATGCTTGCCCAACTAAGGACACATTTTATCACTAAATAATACTAAAAAACTGTTGAGTTGGTAATCGCTGATGCTTATTAGCCTAAGGACATAATTTATTAAGAAGTATTACAAAAAAACTATTAAATTTTTATTTATCGATATTTGTTTGTCGATTAGCACATGTAATTACTAAATTATAATAAAAATAGGTTTGATTTCTTATCGCTAATGTTGCTTGCGTAACGGCACATTTTACTAATAAGTAATGCTAAAAATAGTTAAGTTGCTAATGATTGATGCTTGCTCTTCTAACAGCACGATTTATTAATAAGTACTACTTAAAAAGCCAGTGAGAGACAAGAGCAGCGCTTTTTTTGAAAAACACACGCCAATTAACGGGGTTCTTCGATAACATGTGTCGACTAACGCAGTTTTTTTACAGCCCATAACAAGTGGTAGGATCTGTGTTAGTGTAAGAGAATTAGTGTGGTTCTTCTACACTGTTAGATATGACGTGAGCTTTTCTAAGGAGTTCGTAAAATATGTGTTTATTTGATAAAGACCATAGATAAAGTGTTTCTTCGTAACTTTGTGAATAACGTGTATCTTCTGAGGAGCTGTCGAGATACTTTTCGTCGTAGTTCCGCTCGCAGGGATAGTCTTCATAGCAGCTCCGGTTACTGAGATACTTTTTGTCTTAACTCAGCACGAGGAGATACTCTTCGTTACAGTACAGCTTACTGAGATACTTTTTGTTGCAGCTATACTTGCAGAGATAGCCTTTTTCGCAGCGTATTGCGTAGTAATTCTTTTCATCGCTGCGTATCGCACAGGAATTATTTTCGTCTTAACTAAGGGCACTGCGATTGTCTCTGTGAAGGGAGACGGTGTAGATATTGTATTTGGATTGCAGCGTATACCCATTGCGGGTCTTTCGTATTCTATGTCCTTAATATTTATTTTCCTTGTTCTTTTTCCGTTATTACCACATTTTTTCAAGTATGCGAGTCTTTTATGCGGGCAGCGATTGTTTCAAGCACACCTTAGCTATAATCAAATTTAATGGAGAAATGTTTTCCAATAATGTATCTAACATTGCTGTACTAACGTTTTAATAACTTACAGTGACTTTACCTTATGAGCTGGTCACGTATTGGCTTTCCTTCGGAAAGGAAGCCTCTTAAGGTCTGAACATCACCAGAAAAATCGACTATTTGTTCTAGAAATCGGATAAGTGGTGTTTTGGCCTCTTGGGTACTCATCCCATCGAAAAAGCCCGAGAAAAAATCTCAATTTTTTTCGACGGGATTTGAACACACGCCCCTTTGAGTATCTCCAGCTAGATTAGCATGCTAACCACTAAGCCATTCAAGCTCTGTCTTTGTGCAAGTATTAAGCTAGGATGGTTTTGCTGGCAGTACATGGCACTGTGAGGATTGTCTTTTTTCGTGGCTTCGATAAAGGTATGTGTGAGTGTATTATATTATTATACTAGGTTACAGTTATGTTAGGTTACAGTGACTTGCGCAGACTTTATATGCTATCAAGTTATACATTTATTACAGATGGAATGATGCGGACATTCTTATGAGTTCGCATAATTACTCACACTACGCACGCTAACCCCGTACTACCAAACAAAGATCACATGTAATGATTAAATATCCATTGAATACATCAAATAACATTGCATCAAAATACAATATTGTCATTATATGACACAATTTTTATATTTTCATGAAAAATAACAAAACTGGCTTAACTTTGACATTTAAATTTAATAAATAAAGCAAAATGTTCATTGTACATCATTTTTAACGGTGAGTAAATTATATTTTCAACAGTTAATTATAAAGTTGCATTTCACCCTCATAAAAAAATGAGAAAAAAAGAATTCTTCCCTCAATAATTACAACCGGTTTTTTGTTTAACTACATCACACTAAGTATGAGTAGCAACATTCATTAGAAGTTAAAAAGGCGTTACAATATAACTAAGCAAACTTAAAAAAAAAAAAGATATATCCCTAGGTTTTAATATAATGATTTTTTGGTTTGATATTATTTTCGAAAAGGCTTCTGCCATCAAACGGTAATTTAAAATTGTTTTTAACAAATCTTCAATCGTACACGCTGAGAAATTTTGTGAAAACGCTGATTGTAAAACTTAAACTAAACCGGCTAATCTTCTGTGTATACTTTTATTTCATAAAAATAATACAATTCTTGCATTAAATTGCGCTAAACCAGTACGGCAGTGCAGCGTACTACCATACAAATTGTTGCGTACTATTTCTGTATAAAATTTATACTTTAGGAGTCGTGGCGCTAAGCTATTGAAGAACGGCAACCCATAATTTAAGTTTTGCTCGAGTGACATGCTCTAACAGTATAGCTTGTGAGCAGACTTGGGTCACTTCTTTAGCTACCGCTGCTCCCGCCTCTTTGGCATACTCCTTTTGCTACGGTCACTTACTGTAACCACATGTAGTTAAAAGCATATGTTAATCATGGTGCTGATATACATATAGCCCCATAAGTCTTGTATGCAATGTGTATAGGTATACAAATGCACGGCGTGTTGAACTAGCTTGTGCATATGCAAGTACAATTGCATAGCCTTCTTTCCTGTTGCTATAAACATATACGCACTAAATAAACAAAGAGGATAAAACGACTGTAAAGGTTTTCAGATGAGCAGCTCGATGCTTACACGATGGTGACTTGATTTCACTGGTGTAGCAGTATACCGTATACGCCTATAGCCAATATTAGTCACATAGTGAACGTAGCAAAAGGAGTATGCCACAAAGGCGGGAGTAGCGGTAGCTATATATATATATAGCATGGTATGTAACGGTGGCATTTCCCGAGAACCGCGTGTAGAACGATTTTTTCTGACGCGAACCCCGTTAGAATTAATTTTTTAGGGAAAATAGCTTTTAAATGGGAGCCGATTGAAAATATGATCCAAACTACCCCTAAATGGGGTTGGAAAGCTATAGCGCGCACGCATGAACTCGCGACATTGCCACTTTGTTATTGGAGCTTAGTCGGTAAGCAGTGAGAACTATATCCATGTGCGCACGCAAGAGCGTCAGCTACTGCTGGTAACTGGAAGGTTGGATATAAAAATTTTAACCTTAAGGTAAATATTGTCTGCTCCTTATGTTGTCAGTTGTTTATCCACACGCTTACTGCCTTTCTCACTCTCATGTTGGACAAAAACATCTTTAAATTTTTACACTTAAGTAATGTTATCTTGAATGAAAGTAAAATACCATATCAGTAGGGATTTTTTCACTCTACACGATAGTATTTTTGCTAAAATGGTCGACCTCTCGGTCAAAAATATTGTTGTTAGGCATGTCTTGCTTACGTTCCCGGGTATGTCGTCTGTACACGATTTAGAACAAGTCCATTCATAAATTGCAATAATCAAGTACCCGGGAAGTGCCCGGGAAGTACCCGCCAAGTGCCCAGGAAGTACCCGAGGAAGTGCCCGGGAAGTACCCGAGGAAGTACCCCAGAAGAACCCGACTGTATTGTACTTGGCGGGGACTTCCGGGGCCCTTGGCGGGTACTTTCCGGGCACTTCCTCGGGTACTTCCCGGGCACTTGGTGGGTACTTCCTCGGGTACTTCCCGGGCACTTGGCGGGTACTTCCCGGGCACTTGGCGGGTTCTTCCCGGGCACTTACCGGGTACTTCCCTGGCACTCCCTCGGGTACTTCCCAGGCAGTTCTTCGGGCACTTCCTCGGGTACTTCCCGGGCACTTGACGGGTACTTTCCGGGCACTTGGCAGGTACTTCCCGGGTACTTGGCGGAGACTTCCCGGGCACTTCCTTAGGTACTTCCCAGGCACTTACCGGGTACTTGGCGGGTACTTCCCGGGTACTTCCCGGGCACTTCCTCGGGTACTTTCCGGGCACTTGGCGGGTACTTCCCGGGCACTTTCCAGGTACTTGATTATTGAAATTTATGAATGGACTCGTTCTAAATCGTGTACAGACGACATACTCGGGAACGTAAGCAAGACATGCCTAACAACAATATTTTTGACCGAGAGGTCGACTATTTTTGCAAAAATACTATCGTGTAGAGTGAAAAAAATCCCTACTGATGTGGTATTTTACTTTCATTCGAGGGAACATTACTTAAGTATAAAAATTTAAAGATGTTTTTGTCTCACATGAAAGTGAGAAAGACAGTAAGCGCGTGGATAAACAACTGACAACATAAGGAGCAGACAATATTTACCTTAAGGTTAAAATGTTTATATCCAACCTTCAAGTTACCAGCAGTAGCTGACGCTCTTGCGTGCGCATATGGATATAGTACTCACTGCTTACCGACTAAGCTCCAATAACAATGTGGCAACGTCGCGAGTTCATGCGTGCGCGCTATAGCTTTCCAATTCTATTTAGGGGTAGTTTGGAACGTATTTTCAATCGGCTCCCATTTAAAAGCTATTTGGCCTAAAAAATTAATTCTAACGGAGTTCGCGTCAGAAAAAATCGCTCTACACGCGGTTCTCGGGAAATGCCACCGTTACATATCATGCTGTATATATATATATATATATATGTGTGTGTGTGTGTGTGTGTTCAAGCTGTAGGCATATTCGGTGTACTGCTATACCAGTGAAATTCAAGTCACCTGTAAGCATCGAGCTGCTTATCTGAAAACCTTAACAGTCGCGTTATCCTCTTTGTTTATTTACTGCGTATTTATATAAAGCGACAGGAAAGAAGGCCACGCAATTGTACGGGCATATACACAACCTAGTTTAACACGCCGTGCATTGGTATACCTATACACATTTCATACAAGACTTATGGGGCTAAATATATTTATACACTAGTGGGGCTCCACCCCCCTGCGCGCTTCGCGCACCAACCCCTTCTTTTATTGTGTTATAAATGAAATTTTTTTTAAATAAGGTTTGTATTAATATTTTTTAAAGCCTCAAAAAGTGATAAAATTAATTATTAGTATAAAAATAATATGATGAAGTGTATTTTACAGAATTCGGAAGACTATGGAATTTTTCGAAAATACTCGGGAATGAATTTCCTACGCTGGGGAATGATTACTGGTCTGCTTTTAAGGAAATATAAAGAACAAGCTGCTAATTTCAAATAAAAGTGGTAAAGTTTATATAGACAGAGAGATGTGCTCTTGACTTTTTGTTGGTGGGCTTTATTATTTCTTCTAGTGGCTCCCTTTTTTGAATGAGCTGTCTATCCTGTATGTGTCAATAGATACTTCTAAGCTCTAAGATCACTTTTTATTTTCCCTGACTAATAACAGCTATTTCTATGGGATTAGTAGACAACGATTTTCAAAACGATATAATTTTTGAAGAAGCATGTAACGTAATGCTGCCTTTTCAACTACAAAAATTTTTTGCGTGGTTTATTATGTCTGAAAATTTTTTTGGTCATATTATTTGGAACAAATACAGAAAATTTTTCATTGAAGATTGTAAAGATGATCAAAATAAAGCTCTTTTACATTTGAGGTGGCTCCAGCGCCTAGTGCCGTATCAAAATGGGGAGACTAAAAATTAATCATTATTTTTTAAAAATATGGTATAAAATTATCGTAGAGACTGTTGTAAGCCATATTCTACATTTTATCTGTTACTTTAGTGGGTTAATATAAAAAAACAAAAAAGTTTTATGGTGCCCTAATTGATGAACTGTTACGGTACGCTCCTAAGTTCAAAAGTAGTTATACCTATATATATGTACTCTGCAGAATGCAGACAGCTGAGAGCTGACTTGCACTCGCAACTGTATACTTAGTCTCCGATTATTTAAAGATTTTGTTCGATAACAAGACACTTTTCTCATGTCATCGAAAACTGCGTAATAATATATACAAGATAGTATATTTTTTACACCTTACGGGTTATTTATATAAGTGCAGCAGTAGGTTGTATATCGCGTAAGCTTGCATTTCCTATCCAACCCGTCTTAAAACTACGATTTTGTAAGCATGATTTCTTACAATTTGCATCGTCAACCTTAATTTTTTTTTATACGAATAGAAAGATGGGAATTCAAAGAATATAATTTAATTTTATTAACCTCGGTTGGGTTATTTATAATTTTAACATTGAGGCCACTGGAGCTACCTTAAACGAAATTTTTAATTCTGAAAATATGTCTTGTGAAGATTTCAGTTTACCAGAACCAACAGAAACGATAAAAAAAATATCGATACTGATAATGATGAAAGAATATTTTGTAAACATAAATTCTATAAAATGTTTTCACAACTCAGTCATGATCAACGTCAAGTTTTTCAAGAAATAAAAAAATTTGAAAAAAAAATTTTTTTCATCGATGGTCCTGGTGGATCTGGAAAAACTTTTCTTTACAAAACATTAATTTATTGTTTTATATCAATTGAAAAAAATTCTTACAATGTTTTAGACAGGTATTGCTTCTATTTTGCTCCCAAAGGGAATGACCACTTACAGAACTTTCAGACTTCCTTTAGACTTAAGCACTAAAGAAAGTGCATTCTTCCAGTTTGAGCCAGATAAACAAAAATTACGTAGTGTAGAAGTAATTGTTTGGGATACAGCCTCTATGATACCGAAAAAAGTGTTAGAAATCGTTGATAGGACTTTAAAAGATTTATCTAGTAGTAATAAACTTGACTTTTCTCAAATTCTTCCAGTAGTAAAAAACGCAAGTAAAATTACTATTGTTCAAGAAACCATAAAATTTTCCAATTTTTGGCCTTTATTTAATATTTTTAATTTAAAAAATGATATACGTTCAATTGACAAAAAATTTTCTTCATTGCTACTGGATATAGGAGAAGACAAAATTAAAACTTGTATGATTTCTCAGACATGGAAAACAAATGATGGACGTTCTAAAATTTTTAATAATAATGATGATTTTTTTATAAGTAAAGCTATTCTAACATCTCACAATGAATACACTCATTTTCTTAACAAAAAAGTTTCAAATAATATGGTAGGAACATTAGTAACGTACTTTAGTATTGATAAAGCAACTTACAAAGGAGTAGATAAATCAGATGATAATATTTATATTTATTTCCCTACAGAATATTTTAATAGTATTAAAGAAGGTCTTCCTCCACATGAATTGAATTTGAAAATTAACGCTATTGTTATGTTGATACGAAACTAAAACATATTTGAAGGGCTTTGCAATGGTACAAGATTACGAATTACAAAATTATTTAAATACAACATCGAAGCTGAAATAATCACAGGTGAAAAAAAAAGGAAATAAAGTCTTTATTCCAAGAATAACACTACAAACAAACAATTCTTCTTCGCTACCATTTATGTTGTACAGAAAACAATTTCCATTTATCCTAGCTTTTTCTGTGACTATCAATAAATCTCAAGGTTAAAGTTTTAATGCCTTAGGATTATACCTTAGAAAACCATTATTTTCTCATGGGCAATTATATGTTGCATTGTCTAGATGTAGAAACCCAAAAAAAATTTGTATCCCAATTGAATCAGAAAACAAATTTGAAATTAAAAATATTGTTTGGAATGAAATTTTAGAGTAACAAAAAAACTATTCTATAGTTCATTACTATTTTTTTACTTTCTTGCAAATTTTATCTTTCATCAAAAAAGCAAATTTTAGTACCGTCTAGTACCCAGATTTATGTAATCATAAACAATCCGTTTTTTGTAATATGTTTTCAGATACACCATCATGGATGCAAAATTTTATCAGTGTGACAAATGTAACTCAAAATTTCCCAATCCAGAGTGTTTATCATCGCACGAAAAAATTCACAAAAAAAAATTTCTTGTATGTGATCTGTGTAGCATTATAATATTAGACAAGAAAAACTATTTGCGTCACACAAAGGAATTCCAAAACATTGAAAAAAATTTTAAGTGTATTTAATGCGAAAAAAGTTTAAAAAGAAATTATCACTTACAGAGACATTTGAGAAGTCATGAAAAAAACGTTCAAAAAAATATTTGTCAAAATTGTGGAAAAGGTTATGTAAGAGCAGAGCACCTAAAAAGACATTTTAGAGTATGTAATTAAAATAAACATCGTAAGTAAGATAATTGTAACAAAATTTTTTGTTATGGTCAAATAAAATTGTACGTGAAAATTAGACCACTTGTAACAGTTAATATATAAGGCTTTACGAATGTATTTACATTATATATGGGGAAGCTGGGGGGGAGCTGGGGGAATCGGAAGGGGAGCTGAAGCAAAGCGGGGGGGAGCGGGGGGAGCTAGCAAAAAGTAGAATTACTCAAAAAATGCAAGAAAATGAAAGAATAACTACCTTATTTGGGGGGGAGATGGGGGCGGGGGGGAGGTGGGGGGAGCAAAACCTCGCTCTAACTCTTACGAGTATATAATATAGGATATATATATATATATATATATATATATATATATCAGCACATTGACTAACATTTGCTTTTGACTACATGTTGTTACAGTAGGTGAACGTAGCAAACGGAGTATGCGAAAGAGGCGGGAGCAGCAGTAGCTAACGAAGCGACCCAAGTATGCTCACAAGCTATGCTGTTAGAGCATGTCACTTGATCAAAACTAGAATTATGGGTTGCCGTACTGCAATAGCTTAGTGCCACTACTCCTAAAGTATAAAGTTTATACAGAAATAGTACGTAACCATTTCTAAGGTAGTATGCTACACTGCCGTACTGGTTAAGCGCAATTTTATGCAAGCCGTGCTCGAAACTTTTATGATAATTTAGTGCGGATTTTTTCCATACTGACTTACCACAATATTTTTCCCTGTGTAGACAGTCATGGATAATCAGACAAAAATGTTTTTATAAAAACCTTAGATGATTATTTTATTTTTTCAAGAAAAAAGAGGCATTTATGGCTTGGACTAGCATTGCATTCTTTCAACTTTAAAAAAGTGTGACCGCAATAGAAGTTTTTGCTTAGCTTTAGATTTAACGAATAGTGTAACCATTTATAAAGGACCACAATACACAAAAAAAATAGGAAGAAGTAGATTCAATCATATGGACAAGGCGTGTATGATTTTCCAAAAATAACTTTGAAAGTGTGAGACTGTACGTGATTTATTTATACAGAAATTTTCTTAAGAAACAACTCAGTAGTTAAAAGAAAAGATTTTTGTTGAATACTTTTTAATTGAAGAAGTTATCAAAGCATAATCATAAAAAAAATTTTCAAAACCATTGCATTGGTTTTATTCCCCTATTATACAAGTAAATTCATACATCGGGTTTGAAAACGTACTTTTTTAATACAAATTTTTGTTTTGAATAAGAAATAATAAATAAATCATAATCTTTGAGATAAACTTTAATTATTAGACAAGTAAACAGGTACTAAAGATAAACAACCCTCTAAAAAAAATAACAAATATATCATTCCATATATTTTACCTAAAGATCATTACTAACCAAAATTGAATACACATTTAAATAAGTTTTCACCGTTAGATAATACGATTTTATTTTTTTTTTAATTCTATCAAAAATCAGTTAATAAAAACTTAGAACGAAAGTTTTGAAACCACAAATAAGCTTAAATACAAAAAATGCATTTTCATTGTTATCTATTTTGTACAGAAAACAATTTTCTTAAGTCTTAGCATTATCCATGACAACTAGCACATCTAAAGTTGATGACAACAGGTTGAACCTAATTAAAATAACCTTCACACTTCAATAAAAAAGAACAGAGGATTCCTATCTATACGCGGTTAATAGGGATACTAGTGTGGTCCAGTGTATGGAGATTTAGTAAGCTTATTTATTGCTATTTGACTGAGTACGTAAAATGTGAAGGAGCCGAGTAAGTAGAGGGGGCTAGGTGGGGTTTAAGTTATATACTATTGAGCCATTTTACAGAGAAACGACAGGAATTTCGCCTCGAATTGAGGGGGGCAGCTGAGGGGACGAAGGGGGCCAGGATAGTAAAGGAGGGGGTTTTGACAGCTCCTCCTAAATATTTATACAGTAAAGAAAGATGCGCGCGCGCGCGCACGCGTGTGTGTGTTTTCATATACACAGCGAGAGGCGGAGAGAGAGAAATTAAAAAAAACAATCAAAAAAAAAACCAAACTTCATACTTTCCACTCTATTGATGAATAAATGGGGGATGGGGAAGGGTTGATTTGGCCGGTTTTTGACCTAATATATTTTAGGGTCGAAAAAATCAGAAAAATCAAAAAAAATCATGGAGTATCTTATAAACGTATACGAACTTGATTCCACCTTTAGTGGACACTCTCCCACCCTTCAGTCACCCCCACTACCACCCTTTAGAATAGGAAGCACCACTATTCACGACAAGTATTTTCAAGAGATTCAACACTGTCAAACACGTATTCCGAGGTGATTTATGGTAGATCATGGTATTTGGGGTCGCTGATTACGAATCTGATATCCGTTGACCTCTACCACACTGATGCTGAGGTTCCAAATCTCTGTATTGTACGACTTCTTAAGCCCACTGAAAATAAAAAGCGGCCAGAGTAGCTTGACTGTCCGGCTGTTTCAGCCTGTGCGACCCAAGTAACGATATATAGGCTAGACTTGCTTGGGAGCCAAGCAGAAACTGCTTGGGTGAGCCAGGCAAATGTGACCTGTTACTAACCAAGCAAATCTTGCTCTTTAATCCAAGTCATCTATCTAAAATAATGTAAGAGTACGCTCGGTCTTTTCAGTTTTCCTCATGAGCATATGATTTTTTTATAGCAAACACAATTTATTAAGGTGGGGTAAATATTGAAAATCAATGTGAGGTTACAAGTACTTATTATTGATTATATTTCTTATAAAATTTTTTGCTACAAAATTATTTAAAAATTTTATTACAAAAGCTGCTCACAGAGAATGAATATATATATATATATATGTATATATTTATGTATTTGTAGATATATATACAATTTTTCACTGTATTAAAAAATTATTGGAAAAAATAAATAAGGAAGAACTGAATAAAGCATACGTAAAATTGAGATCGAACTACTGAGATCTTCATTCCTAACATCGATAATCGATTCGATGTCATTGCTTTCGACTACCGTTAAGTTGGACAATTGAAAATTTGAAGTGTTACATGTGAGTTAAGGGTGTATTTTATTTGCAGCGTCAACTTTTTCATCATTCTTATCTTGTGATTGTTTCCATGCATTATAACTCATTCCGAATTTTCTCTTATATCCGCACTCTTTCAATTCAAACAAATTATTAATCATTTGTTCGTCTATAATACCAAAAATATGGTCATCGGTACCAGCCTCAGTAATAAAAATCATTCATCCCATACATTCAAATACTGTAACTTTTCATGCTCATGTAAGATTTTTTTTCTACACTACTTACTATTTATCATAACTAAATACAATAGCTTATTGATTTCAAACATGTGAAACTGCACTCTTTGTTTACAATCGTACATTTACTATAGCTTACGTACAAGTGAATTTATAACCTTACCTTTAAATCTGGCGATAAATTTGTCTAAATTCCACTGACGTAACAAGGATTGGACAAATTCATCCATTACAGTAAGAAAACGGCCGACTCTCCACTTGTCCGATTAGTTTATTTATGATAATAGAGTACTATATATACATATAATTAAACACTTTTAATTAAATCGCACACGCACGTCACGCTGCCTGCAGGAGACCAAATAGACAATCTTGACTTGGCTTAGGGAGCAAGATTTGCTTGGTTAGTGACTCGTCACATTTGCCTGGCTCACCCAAGCAGTTTCTGCTTGGCTCCCAAGCAAGTCTAGCCTATACATCGTTACTTGGGTCGCACAGGCTGGAACAGCCGGACAGTCAAGCTACTCTGGCCGCTTTTTATTTTCAGTGCCTTCTTAAAAATATATTGGGCCAAAAACCGGGCAAATTTCTACCTCCCTCCCCCTGTTGTAGTCAAGATGGTGATGATTTTTTATCGTAATTAATCTCTTGTTAAGCCTTTTTAAAATTAACTATTCTTATTAAAGTGTCTTTAATAACAGACACTTAAAACTAAAATTTTTGATATGTCCACAATTCGGTCATGAAACAGAAAACTTGTTCTACTGGTGCATTTGTCTTCCAACACACGGAGATATTTTGTTTATTTGTTCTCAAGATCTAAAAAAGATGTACAATTGATTTTATAAGTTCATTTTATAGTTAAAAAGAAAAGATAGCGTTTATTTTACCAAAACGTACATTAATCCACTATTGCAATTTTATCTTTTGCGTTTGTTCGTTGAAGTTTTAGACATATGTTATCTAATTAATCTAAACCTTTATTGTTACAGAAAAAAAGAGTATAAAACATAGGAACGTTGCATAAGTATGAGTCTATGAGCTAATAAGTTGTAACATTTCTAAAATATTGATCGATAAAACGAGACAACACAGCGTCCAGGAGTATTCGCTCGGAAGACCGAGACCGTACCCAAAAAAACGGGGCAGTCGCGTTCGAAAAGAGAAGCATGGTCGAGTTGGGTATGACATTAGTTAGGCGGCTGGTGAATGACTGCGAAAATACACCCCCACACATACGCGGTGAGTGGGTAGCCCAAGTAACTAGGCTAGTAAACTATCACGCTAACCTGGTGAAAAAAAAATTCAACTAACTTGTAAGTACAAGATAAAATTTCAAGTTCTTGTCTTTTTTTTTGATTTAAAATACATCCATGATTTGTAGTGACTGTCTGCCTAATACAATCGATACCAAATCATTGAAGAAATATATACATTTTTTACAAGAATAAAATACAAAGTATATTTATTTTCAATCTTGCCTGGCAACTAATCACTGTTTTCTTCCTTTTCTGGAATTACAATAAATAAAGATAGCGACGAATTAATCCTCTTAGGGATGTTGTTATATCTAATACATCTTAAGTTTAGCTAAGTTCTCATTCTTAATTTTTAAAGCTGTCTTTCACCTAAGCTCGATGTAGTAGGTATATGACTCTAATGCTTGTAGGTTAACTAGAAATATAATACGACCAATAGGTATATAAGCGAATGTTGATACATACACCTACTATATCGAGCTTAGGTGAAAGACAGCTTTTAAAATTAAGAATGAGAACTTATCTAAACTTACGGTGCGAATAAATATACGGCTTCTCGGTACCTCAAGTTGTAGAGCAACTGTCTAGTAAACAGAAGGTTATGTGTTCTATCCGCACCCGGGGAGGATATTTTTCTTATTTTTATTTATTTCTTAAGAAAATTTCTTGAAAAAGAAACTATGTAGTTTAGTATTATGAATCTTTAGTATATTGGATATTGAGAAAAGGATTTGTGTGGAGGATACAGAGTGCTTGTATAAAAAGTGCCGCCATGTATACATATGCGCCTTTTGATACAATGATTAAGATGTATCAACATTCGCTTGTATACCTATTGGTCGAATTAAATTTGTAGTTTACCTACAAGCATTACAGTCATATACCTACTTACGATTTATGTCAAACCTACTAAATATTATTAAAATCAGTACGATTTTACCTATGTGTGTGTTTGCTCGCTATGATAAAACATTTCACCCTTAGTTTGAAAAAAGGTTGTCTGTAATTCTCTGGTTTAGATAGTCTATATATTGAATATCAAAGTTGACCATTATAAAATTAATTTATTTGCTAAAAGCTAACGAGATCGATACACCAGCTGACAAAGAACGTAGTGACAATGTGGTGTTCTATTCAATTGCTTGATCCATTGAATTAATCAAACAGAATTCAAGTATTGTACAATGGTAAAAAGTACGATAGATATTTTTAAATAGTTTAAAATGATTCATCAGATGTTCAAAACAGAAAGGATATTTGGACTTTCATTTTGTTAATGTTTTTAAAATATATTTGACGATGTTCTTCCATTTATTTCTAATAGGTCCATTTATAAATTACTATGATCTTACCTTATTTGTAGTGTTTTCAGAGTACACTTCATTAGATTTACTTAGAGTTTTGTGACAGCTGCTACGATAACTATCAATGATTTCATCACTTGTACTTTTTTTCTCAATAGTTTTATCTAATAATGATGCGCGATCCTCCTCAGTTATTGGTAGTACTGTTTTTTCTATCAAAATATTACATCCTTTTTGATGAGATACCATGTTTGACAATTCTGTATTAGTTGCTGTAAATAATGTACTAGTGTTACCAGTACAAAACACAGTACTTGGTACTTCAACTGAACTCATTATTGGCTGATTCAAAGTTAATGATGTTTCTAAAACTGAGAGTGACGATATTCGCTCTGTTGGAGGTATTATTGTTGACTGTAGTATGGCTTGACTTATAAGACTTGATTCTGTAACAGTTGCCATTATGTTAGACGTAACTAATTCAACTGGATTTACCTCCTGATTGAAATCTGTATCAGCTAAAGCTACTGCAAGAATATCTTGATTAGAAGTATGAGAAACTTCTTTAGATGGTGATGTTTCAATGGTTGTTCTCAATTCTGAAATTAAAGTTTTTTCTCCCCTTTGACCTACAGCTGAAAATGAGCTGTTATCAATGTGAAGTACTATGTTATCTACGTTTTTAGATCCACATAAGGTGTTAGAATCAATATAAACAGTTTTACTATGTTCAGAAGGTAAATTTTCGTTTAAAGTTATGGCCGAACTATCATCTAATGAAATTAGATCGCCTTGCTCATTTACTGCAACAAACACATAAGTTTGTGCCTCTTCATTACATTCTGCAGGTAGTACCATGAATTGAGTCTCATTAGAAATTTGTAAGTCTCTATATTTCTCTTCTTCAGAAGAAGCAATATCAGGATGTAGTGAAACTGTTGGATTTACTAGACTTAATTTTTTTGAAGATCCTTTACTTACTCCTTTTTTTTCACTCAAGTGAGCTATTGCTGTTGGTGGAGATACATTTAAACTTGAAGGTGTTATACTTGATCTGTTAGACGTATTGTCTAAATAATTCAATACTTCTGTTTGCTTTTTTAATCCTTTTTTTTGGATATTTTTGAGCAAAGTTTTACTACTATTGAGTGATTCACATAATTTAGAACTTGGATTGAGGGTATTGACCTTAACAGTTTTAGATAAGTATAAAAATTCTTTTTTTTTAGAATTATCTGCGACCTTCTCAGTTACACTATCTCCTTTTTGTACTTCACGGTGTGTTTCGATCTTGTACGGTAATGGTTGTTGATTTATTAACTCTTCAGTATATTCTTTTATATTTGTTTTATTCATTACGTCGTTGGTTTGCCGCAACAAAATTTTTTTCGGCACATTCATATCATTAGTGTTTTGAGTAACTTTACAAAAGTTTGTTGTGATTAATTTTTTATGTTTTCCCGCATTTAGAACTATGTTTTGAGATTTTTTATAATCATACATGTTTCCTTTTGATTGCTTGGCTGCTATTGCTTTAACTTGAGACCCAGTAATGGGAGTTAAAACAGTTCCTTTTGAGATAATACTTTGAGGGTTAGTTAATATTTGATCAACAACTGTGGGAGATATTGAAGTTGGAATATTTTTAGGTCTTGTATGACTTTGAGACAACGTATCATAACTACAAATATTTTTTGCCGTAGTTTCTTCATCCTTGAGAATAGAAGAGTT
Source organism: Copidosoma floridanum (assembly GCF_036245765.1). Classification (NCBI taxonomy): domain Eukaryota; kingdom Metazoa; phylum Arthropoda; class Insecta; order Hymenoptera; family Encyrtidae; genus Copidosoma; species Copidosoma floridanum. The sequence continues at coordinate 37,927,268 of NW_028321907.1, read as the reverse complement.
TGCTGAAACGGAAGAACTTTTTTTTGAAGAAAGAGTTTGAGTTGAATTCAAAATTAAAGATGACCGTTGTTTTGAAGCTGTAGATGAATCATTTTTCAATGATCCTTGTTCTTCGGTGAAATTTTTTTTATTAGCTAATTCATACATATGAGGGGTATTTTTAATTTGATTATTTTTAGATGTTAAAGATTTGTTCAAGCTATGACAGTTTAAGTTATGCATCTTGCGACTTTCATGTTTTTTCATGACTTTTTGAATTTTCCCGGTACTTGAACTTTTAGAAACAGAGTTCGATGGTAAATGCGTTTGAAACTGATCATGTTGAGGAGAAGTTATGATAACTACTTTGCTACCTTGCTGTACTATTTGAGCATTCGCTGAATTTTCATTATCCGGAATAGTTACACTCTGATGAGTACTGTAAGTGTGTTGACCAGATGTTTGAACAATCACATATTTTCCGGGAGATTTTTTTTCATCAGAAGATATTAAAGGTTGTAAACTGGTCTGGTAATTACCTTTCGGTATCTTGGATTTAACAGGTGGTACAATTGTTTTAATGCTAGTTATCATTGGTTTCGCTTTAATTTTATTTTTTAAAACTGTTGGGGTAACCACCTTTTTTTTCATAACATTTAATGAATTAACTTGTCTAAATGTTTCGAAAGTTTCACTCGTTACAACTTTATTTTCATCCGATGTCTTTAAAGTTTGTGATAAAGAAGTATTTATCTGATTAACTTTAGGTAAATCTGAAGATATTAAAACCGGCATTTGTTCAATGCTCTCTGCTGATAAGACATCTTCACTAAAAACAAAAGGCATTGAATTAATATCAAATTCTATGTTAGTGATACTTTCAGAATGCTTTACACATTTTTTGGGGCTTAAGACATTTGATTCTGTTTGGGAAAAATTGGTAAAACTTTGATCCTCTTTTTTATTTTGATTGAGTATCGGCAAACCGCTAGAAAGATTGATAACATCACATTCTCGAAGTAGACTGCTGTGTGCATCATTATTTATGGTTTTCACGTTCTTACAAGTTTCAGCTTCTTTGATAAATTTTGTCGTCATGAAACATTTTGAATCATCGAGTTTAATATGGACATGTTTCGGCTTATGCTTATTAATTTTACTTCCACGTTTCCCACCAAACTTTGCTTTAAGAATCATAGGTTCTTTTAAAGTAACATTTTCAATGATTCTTGGCTTTTCTCGCTTTTTAACTGGGATCAAGACACCATCTGTTCCAGCTAATTTCACAAGTTCATCTTTTTTAACTAATTTTACATCTAAATCAGAAGTCATTTTATCTATTTTTTCAGAAACATCACGAACTTCAAGAGATTTATCTTTCGTAAGAATTTGAGGAGTAATAGTGTCCTTGATAGTGTTAATGGTTACATTATGACTTGTTTCTACTTCATTTTTTATACACTCTAAATTACTCGTTTCGTTTACACCCAATAAATTACACGAATATTGTTCATAATTTGAATTATCAAGCGGAATAACTTCACGCGAGCATTTTGAATCTTTTTCCTTATCTGGTAAGCAATGTTCTAGAATATCTATGGTTTTTTTAAAGTCATTATCACAAATATCAGATCTTACATCACTATTTTTATCTAGAAATAAATGAGGAAGTTGAAAAATATTTTTCCAAATTTCTTTACTTAAATATTTAACTTTCAATACTTTACCTTTCAGGACTGATTCTGTGAAACCAGCTGTACAGATTTGTTTTGATTCTTCTTTTTCTTCTTTATCTTCGGTTAATACTAAATCAGTTTTTTCAGTATTCTGTAGAAGCATTTCTTCACACTCACATTCGTTTTCTATAGGATTTTTCGGAACATAAGCTTTGTTTGGTGAGCTTAGTTGTGGATTTGCGCCTTCATAAACGGTGTACCTTATAATTTCAATACACTTTTCATTTTTGTCTTCAAAATTTGTATCAAGTTTTATCTGCATAGAACTGTTGTCAAGGGCTTTATTCAGTTCAATAACTGTTTTTTTTTCATTCAAGTTCATATTATCACCTAAAACGCACGGTTCATTATTTGCAATAATTTTAGGAAGAGCTTTAACATCTGTTGGAACATCGTCAATCAACTCTCTGTTCACTTCAATATTACCATGATAACCATCATTGAAAAGTGTTACATCCAAGTTTTTAGTGCAAGAATTACTTTCAAAATTTGAAAGAGAAACATTTCTCTTGGTATGTAATAAAGGGTAAGTGGCATTTTTAATTTCACTAGATGACTCATTATTCAAATAATTGACCGCAAAATTTTTTCTTGGCATTTGATTGGTTTCATCTATTTTGAGTTCTGATGATTTTGGTTCGAATTTTTTGTGGTCATCGCAGATTCCCAATGAAGTGGTTTCAGATTGTATACGTAAACCAGATTTTGTGTCGGGAGTAAATATGGGTATTATGTCATCGTCTACTTCGCTCTTTTGTTGTAACTTATTAAGGCAGAGACTAATTTTATCGTTACTAAAATTATGTTCTGTATCCACAATTGTTATTTCAGAGTTTACATTACTTTTATGTTCTGTCTTCTTGTTGAATATAAGATGATTTTGTTTTTCAATTTTACAATCTGTAAGTGTAATTTTCTCGTTATTTTCAGACTTTATAACGTTATTTGATAATGATTGATTAATATTACATTCCTGTCTTATTGTAGATGTTTTTATAGCTTCATTTTGATGTAGGTAAATATCTGATTTTTGATCTTCTATTATTAAAGTATCACTTTCACTAGCAACAGTAAGCTTTTTAGGTGAAACAAGTTTCTTATTTTTTTGCCTAAATACATTGTCCCCGATGTTTTTTTCACAAGCAATTGGTTTTATATCATCTACCATTTCATTAACAGTTAATTCATGTGCGGAAATGTGTGTTGATATATCATCCAAATTTTCATCTTTTTTTAAGTCACTATTATCTAGTCCAAAAGATTTTTGTGAAAAATTAAAATTTTCTTCATTGTTTTTGGTGAGCTTTTCATTTTGATGATCAATCTCAAAATTACCTAACTTTTGATCAAGGCATGGTTCAATCATTTCAGTATTAATAATGTCGATTTTTTCGTTCATATCATCATCCTTAGAGTTTTTTAAACCGTTTGTGGAATTAAATGAAAGTTTATCATCTTCTGTATGTTTTTTTTTCTTCGGTGTTGTGTTACAGAGCTTTGGATCATCAAAGGTCCTTTTTAGGGCCTGATTCATTTCGAATTCTTTTATTATTTCTTTTTTTATTGAGATATTTTTACAGCCTAAGCCTCTAGAAAGCTTCCGGACAGATAATATACTTGATTCTGAAATATCCTCTTCGTCAAAATCAAAGCAAGATAATCGCGATTTTTTGTCACCATCAATTTCTGTCCTGGATTGTCCTTTCTTTGGTCTATTCACGAAAAACGAATCATTTTTTTCTAACATTAGAGCTTCGGAATTTTCACATTTTTCGAGGGGCTGTAAATTACACACTTTATTAGATCCATGAATTGAAGTAGCTAATTGGATAAAATTGTTTGTTTCTTGTAACAGTTCATTAGACTCCCGTAGAAGCTTACTGTTGTCAGACTTATTTCTTTCGAAGTCATCATTATGTAATGCAAAATCTATGATACGATTTTCGCTAAATAAAGAATATCTTGATGCTGTTAGAGAATCCAACAAAGGTTTTTTTGAATTTATACTTTCATCTTCATCTGAATCTACATTCCAGTCAGCAAGTAACTTTTCTCGTAATTCAGAATCTGATTTTTCTCTTTTTACAGAATCATCAGTGCAGGGGAGAATATTCTGTTTTTTAATTTCTACGTCGATATTTTCATTTTTTTTACGAGACATAGATCTCTTAACATACTTTTTTGTCGTACAATGAGTTGCTACTTTTTTAAGTTTCGCATCGTAATAGTATCTATATCCCACTGTCGCTGTCTCTTTATTGGACCTATGGTTTTTAAGGTGGTAAATGATTACATTAACCCGCGTCGAAGTAAAATCACACACATGACACGGATATATTTCATGCAGGGAACTATTATAAATTAATGGTGATATTTTAGGCTGTTGCCTAATACGAATTTCATGATCATTTTTTTTTATAAACCTAGGATGAGTGACTTTGATTTTGAAATTATTTTTTTTATCTAAATCGTCGCGTGCACGTTTTTTTTTGAGCATTTTTTTTTCACCAAACAATCCCGATACATCAGGTTTTTTGTCTGGACTAAATCTGTTATCGAGAATTATGTTAGGGTTTCCGTTTGTCAAGGTTTCAGCCATCTTCACATCTTCTGGAAATTTTTTCATAAAGTTAGATCTATCCTTGTTTTTAGTTCTGAATTTATCTGTAACAAAATATAATTTTGTAATGCATTGTTTAAAAATTTCATAATCTTTTAATTTTCAATCTCAAGTTAAACAATACAATTGTAATGTATTAAAATCATCTTATGTTTAATAACGTGTTCTTTATAACCTTATTAGCGCTCAAGGAACTATCGCTGGATTTGCTAACTTTATGTTAAACAGAAAAGTTAAGTATTTATATTTTTGAGCTTAAACTTTAATAAACAAGGTGAGAACTCTGTTGTGAAGCTTACTTAATTTTATATTAAAGTTGATCTAAGACAAAATAGCTATTAATACACCCGAGAGATATTAAAAGGTGACAGGATTTTTTGAAAATCAACTTATCACAATAGTTAATGTGTTACTAATTTTTAGCTTACCCTTAGTCAATTTCTAGTTGAAAAATTGTATAAGCGATTAGAAAAAAATATACCTGTTATTAATACATTTAGCTGACAAATATCTGTCTTTGCCAACTTTTGGTTAACAAGAGTAAAATTACCACCATATTTTATTTGCCATTGATCAGTTTCAGCAGTTATAAATATTAAAAAAAAATATAATTAAATGGATGCATAAGAAAATATTTTTTTAATCGCATACAGTAAGATAAACATAATTTTTTGTATTAAAATTATCAAACTTCCAATAATAATGACGTATCCAGACAAAACTTACGAAAAACCATACCACATTCAATGTTCTATACCACAAAATTTACAAAACATTTAATAACTGGCAGTTTAAAAATTGAGGTTCAAAAGTTTTTTAGTTAAATTTTGTACTTTGCAAAATAACACTTAAAATTAAAAAATTCAAGGAATGTGTTTTGTATTTGATTTTCAAATGATACTAAATAAGAAGTTCTCTGGTGTGAATATAGAAATAAATACGAAATGGGAAGTAGTGGAGTGTACGCGCAAAGAAAAACAGAAATGACAAATACAAGACCAAAAGTAAGACAGAGTAGCGTTAAATATGACAAAAACTATCAAACAGACAAAAGGAAATTAAAAAACTTGTGTAGGGCTTAAGAAGGCTCAAAAAAACGCACAAAAAAGGCGCTTTAATAAAAAGTTGTATATTGTAAGTAAACTTAGGAGTTACTGAACAAATTTATTGCATTAATTATTCCAGAAATTTGGTTAAAAAGAATTAGGTAATATTAAGATTTCTGGCTTAGAAAACTAATAATTGAAATTAATGGATGGTCAAGAGGATCATTTCGCGGGGGAAGCGGTAAGGGGGACCTGTACTGTAACATAGGGAAAATGTAGGGACGCCAACTTCTAAAATATAAATTTAAATGCGAAGTAATTATTCTTTAGTGCATATAGTACAGGTTATAGTATCTAATATTGTTTAAAAACATTACTAAATGATGTTGACAATCTTCGTAAGGAATATAAAATACATTCATTGAGTCAATTTATTTAGGAATTGGAGCATGGAAACGTGGCACAGCGCTCATTACTCAATTTTTTCACTTCGAAGTTGCAACCCTGAGTTATAATACCTGTCATGCGAGTTGTCTTATTTTTTATTTTTTCATAAGCATATCATTTTGCAAAGGATAAATAAACAAAATTTTAAACTTTATATACAATTTTTAATTAATAAACGTTTGAAGGGAGCTTTCTTGCTGTCAGAGGAGGCTTTGTTTACTTTGCAGAAGTCGCACTGCCGCACGTAGCAAACAAGGTTAGATGACATTCATCCAGCGCATGTACTATAAAGTGTATACATATATATAATCATATGTTGCCAGCGTTTTAGCGTAGAGTTCACAACGCTCTCGCGGACTCAAAAAGTATGAGCTTCTTTGTTAAAATTCTTTATACAATAGGCCATAACATGTGTGTTTTAAGATGACAAATTAATCCCTTATTATTAGACTTTATCATTATAATTTTTTTGAACTAATCTTTGCAATTTTCAACCTGCAAGAACTGTTTTTGCGAAAACAGTATACGTGTTTACCATTGAAGCATGGGTTAACTTACCTCCCCCCGGATCCGATCTTGCAGTATTTTTTAATACAAAAATGAACCATATAAAATATTGAGAAAATTCAGGAACGTTCTAAGTGAGCTTAACTATAAATGTATAAATTTTGAGTAAGTTCTCTGCATTTTTGTATACCTCTTGACCATCCTTAAGCGTAAAATGGTAGTTAGAGAAAAATAAAATACAAAAGCAAAGAGAAAACTGTAAGTAAGGGTTTAAAAACATATAAAAGGAATAGTCAAACTTTCAGAATATGAGTTTTACAGAGAAATTACAATATTGGAAATCAAAAGGAGAAAAATAAATTAAGAATCATGATCGTGTATAATAATCGAGGAATTTAAAAAAATTAGAAAAACTAAACGATGTTCTGCTGGAGTTACTGTACAGTTTTAAAAATCTATTTATAAAAAATATTTTTGAGAAATAATTGCAAAAAAACAGACTATAAATAAAAATGAAGAAAAAAATTTTTTTACTTCAGAGACCTGACTTTACATAACTGTATAAGATAAAAATGTGCTTAATAAAAAGTTTTATTTTTAAACCCATATTTAAAAGACAGTGGGGAACTAAGGACAAAAAAAAATAAGAAAAATTTATAGCACATTATTAGTAAAATATGTAGAACATCTTAAAACTTACTCGAGTTACAGGAAATGTTAGAAAAGGTGTAAGAACTGTAAAATGATAGAAATCCTTTTTCAAGAGGGAAAGACGAGAGGCCAGAGTAATTGAATAGAAAATCATTGGAAGTACATAAAAGAAAAGCATAGTAAAAAATGGAAAACAAGCAGCAGGTAAGAATAAACTGATAGTAAATTTTGAAGAAAGTCTAAGATCGAAGCAGATAGCGGAATGGTCCCACTGGTTAGCACATGAACGAGAAGATGTATCTTCTATAATACAATATAATCTTTCTTTGTTTCTTCACTATCTCCTTGTTCAATAGAACATTAGGATCTCTTTATATAGTATCAACATTATCTTTTATTAGCGCAAATGCAGCCTTGGAGCGTCTAATGGATGATTTTAATCTTATAGAAAAGCTTTTTTCTTCTATAGAATTTTCAGAGTCTTCGGAATAGTCTAGTGAAAAATAAGATGAAGTTTTTAGATTCTAAGAATTTGCTTTGTTTAACTCTGGTTTGTAATTTCTTATCGTTCCTACTATATTCATCAGTTTTGGTGGTATACAATAATCCTTACGTAGGTAGAGATTACTAAGATTTGTATTTCTCTAACTATTAGTTAAAACGGATTTCCTAACATTATTTTCATCAAGACCGCCTTCCAAAGCATGTTCATGTGTTGATCTGCAGATTATCAATTGCAGATATGGATTGCGTTTAATTTCAGCAATCATTACATATACTGATATACTTGATGTGTCACTGTCAAACCTGAATTGTACTACTATTAAAGTGCGGTTTTGGGTTTCTTGTTTGTAGAATTGTTACCATTATATATATGTTTTCATCACTAGCTTTAGTATCAGCTTTTTGTTGTGACTTGTGCCTGTTGTGCTTGTGGTAGAGGGTAAATCCGGATTAAAATTTAAGAAAAGAGAAAGGATAGATTTATCTCTTTGGGGTATCGGAGCTGACTGATTTTTTTCTATTTTCGATGAATCAAAATTTTTTGTATTATATATGTCTAAAATGGTTACAGGTCCATCAGAAATAGGAGAACTTTGTTTTTCTTTTTTTCTTTTTTTTATTCATTTAATTTTTTTTTTTTTCATGAAGCGCTTAAGTTACTTTTCTGCTATTGACAATCCAGTGAGATCTCCCTGTCCTCCGTTAAGGAAGCTCCGGCGAGCACTGGTACCAACCCAAAAATAATTGTGTCAGTTGGTATCACTGCTGCAAGTATATGTGCGAGCACCATCATGTATGTATTTGCGTAACTGTAAAAACTGTATGCAAATACAAGTAGAATACAACGACTTGATGAATACTTTCCGGAATATCTCGAATTTTTTTAAGGCTACCTATATTTTGCAAGTTACCATCTGAAAGCTGATATTTTTTTTTATAAAACAATTACCACTCTGATGTGTAACTCCTACATTATGGTTAGAAAATTAAGATGTATTCATGTTGTTCCATAAGAGGATGTGTGTAATGTGCGAACTTCGAGAGCAAATATCTCGAAATTTTCTAAGGTTAGAGACATAAATAAAGAAACCACTGGATTCAGCAGGTTCTTATTAATCAATTTAACTACCTACGACCCCTTAACTTCTCCCACTGGAATCCTCTTAATTCCTAGATGTATAGTAAGCGGAGAATTAGTAGAGGCCTTGTTTCTTCTTCTTGGGTAACTATTTCGTCGTAATCGTGGATTTAAGCTTATTTCAGCTTCCATTTTCTATATCAACGGATCTATGAAAACGTGCTAGAGAAGCTTTCGTTAGTCAGGAGATATATTAAAATACGTTTAGAAGATAGCATACAAGACTGTATCAGTTGACAATCACTAGGCTTGCAGTCAGAGAAGGATGTTAAATCAATTGCTGTTGCTAGTGCTGCAAAATGTTGAAATGTTTTTGACTTTCAAGCATCCTTCTTCCCCACTAAGCATAAAAAATACTTAGCATTTAATTTTATTAGGAAGTCAATCAAGTATGGGCGTTTTTTTGTATCTGTAACACTCGAAAGTAATGAAGATATTCTTACGGCATTATCGTCGACTCCTGTGTCGTTAACAAATGTGTCATCGCAATTATTTAGGAGTAAGATTTTAAGTAAGATGGACAGAGTGATCAACGATCATTGGAGAACTAAATAAATATGTAGATACAAATTTATAATTATAGTGACGTTTCGCTGGCTATGTTTGCCAGCCCCATCAGGCAAAAAGGTATCTGTGCTTACAGTTCACTCGAGTGTCTGTTATGAAAAAATTGAATAATTTTTTAGTCTAAAACTACTAATTCTTTTAAAATAGGTTCTCATGCTTTTCAGGTCACCATATGTTAACGAAAAATTGTGATAAAAAAGTTGTCAGCTAACATAGGTACATTTTTTAGACGTATTTCGCTTTAACTCTATTCACTCTACAACTACCTGAAACACAATTGCAAAAAACAATCAACATCAATTGCAAAAAACGGCTTCTTGCTCTCCGATCAGTGGGAAGGCCACGCCCACTTTCCGCATGCATATTTTGATCGAACCCGTTCAAAACGAAAGAGTACTTTTTTTGCAACCAATTTTTAAGATACCTCTAACTAGTAAAAATGAATGGCGTGTGAGGGAGTTGTAGAGTACATATAGACGAAGCGAAAAACGTTTAAAAAATGTACCTTTGTTAAATAACAACTTTTTTATGGGCATTTTTCGAGAGGGCCTTTTTTTTAGTTTTTGCTGCGGACAAAAAATTTAAAACCGATTAAGCTAAAATTGCGTGTGTATGATAAAGGTCTTGTGTTAAAATTTCAGCTCCTGGTATTGTAAACAATGCAAGTTATTGAATTTCGAAAAAATGGCTCAAAATGGCAGTTTTTTGCGATTTACGACAAAACAGCTCAACCAATTTAAACCCAACGCGGCTCATTTTGTTCACCTTAAAATATCACATATTTTTTAAACAACACTTTTTCATGTTTGATTCTTCGGTCTTCTTCTAGAAGTGAAAAACATGTTTTAGTCAGTTTTGTAATTTTTTGGGGGTCTTGCTAACATTTTTACTTGTTGAATTCTGTATCAATTTGTTGTAATACAATGAAACTACTACTCTATTGGGATTATGCCTCTACCACGTGACCTCAGTATATATATATATGACTAATATAGAGGAGAAATAACACAGGTCTTATGGGAGGAATCTTGTTTTTATTTTTTTTTCGCACTTAAAAAGATATTGAGCTTTAAAAGGTTATTAATTCCATGTTACTGACATTATAAGAGTTACGTAATTATTTTTTTTCCTTTAGTGAATTCGTTCATGAAGGTTGAAAAAGCGTTTAGAACGTATACGGAGTGCCGTTTAACTCTACTTTAAGCTGTTTGTTTATCTCTGAGCATCAGCAGCAGTAGCGCAGCAGCAGCAACAGCTGAAACAAACAGCTTAAAGTAGAGTTAAACGGCACTCCGTATACGTTCTTAACGCTTTTTCAACCTCCATAAACGAATTCACTAAAGGAAAAAAATAATTACGTAACTCTTATAATGTCAGTAACATGGAATTAATAACCTTTTAAAGCTCAATATCTTTTTAAGTGCGAAAAAAAAATAAAAACAAAATTCCTCCCATAAGACCTGTGTTATTCCTCCTCTATATTAGTCATGTATATACTGAGGTCACGTGGTAGAGGCATAATCCCAATATTTCTTTGAGCTCGTCAAAATTTTCGAGATATCGTTATGATTTTTAGCTAATTCTACTATATTAGTACGAATACTTAGGTTACGTACAAATGCTTGGCTTTTGTTTTAGAAGAGTTTACCACTAAAGAACTATGGCTGGTCTAACTCTCCTCTCAAGGAAAGAGAAGACCAGAGCACCATAGCGAAGAAGAACAGGAGAGGAAAGACGTCTCGCTTGCCAAAGACGATAACGCTGATATAGATATAACGAACCGTTTCATTTTCTTACTATACCTCTCTGGCAACCCAAGAGTTTAGGTATAAAGCAAGAGTGCATATATGCATATATGTTGGGATTTTTTTTTTCTTTTGTACTTACAGGGGCAGTCACCAAGAGAGAATTGATAACAAACTCAGTTTTCGTTTTATTTTTACCTAATATAATGTATGTGTGTAAGTATGTATGTATGAATGTGTTTAGTATTGTTATAGCGAACCACAGACTGTGGCAGTATCGCCAGTGGAGCAAAGCACGGACATCGGCAACAGCGAGGAGCAACGGCAACACAGCACTTCGGAGCCCAGCAGCGGCAGCGGGTGCTCCAGGCAACGGAAGCAGCGGCCCTACCTGCGCGAATTGTTCTGCATTGGAGAAAGAGAGAGAGATAAATTAAAAGAGGGCTAGAAGGATCGAAGCGGACCGAAGCCGAGTCAAAATCAACTCCTCCCTCTGCTCCCCGCAGTTGTAGCAATCACATGCAGCCCGCTCGTCCCACGTAACGAATTTGCCAAAGATTGAGTCACTAGTGTAAATATAATTATTAACAAGACTTTTTACTGACTGTGATCAAGTGTACCTGGTTTTATAGTTAAGTGTCAAATCGCAACGATTCTGTATAAGATAAATGAATATAAATTAAAGTGTCTGTCTATGGCCTCTGCCACATAGTACATGTATATTTTTAACCCCCAGTACATCCTAAATGCCATAGTGATTACCCTGACGTGATTTTTAACATTCACAAGTTCGCGTGTTGAAAAACAAGGTTAAAAGAATTCCCGTGAAACACGTGAGTGAAACCTTAAAACAAAAAACTGTACACGTGATCCTACAAGTCGAAGCGCGCCATTCTGGACTTACTGCCATACGAAGCCAAGTGACTTGGTGCTATTAAAATAACCGGTGAACGACAAGTCATGGGCGAAGCGGAGCAAAGCAATCACACAGTGGATATCGTTGAGTAAAATTCGATCGCTAACCAACAACTACAGAACATCATGCAGCAGCTGCAGCGGCAGTTGCTTCGCATAGAGCAGGAGCAGGCAGCACTCGCAGCGCAGAGAGAGGTGAGAAACGACTAGGTTGCCTTGATAAAATTGCTGCCATTTTGCAAATAAAATCCCGCTTTCTGGTTCGCGAAAATGGAAGCGGCTTTCGAGCTGAATCACATCACGAGTGACTCGACGAAGTTTAAACACGTGATATTGAACCTCGACCCGACCGTGGAACCATTCGTGAGTGACTTGGTCACTAACCCCCTCGCTACTGAAAAATATGCTGCCATTAAAAGCTGTATGCTGAGCATGCTAACGGAGACGGGTGAGTCGAAACTCAGGAAACTCCTGCGTGGCACACACGTGGCCGATCAACGGCCCACGCACCTCCTGCAAAACATAAAGTCGCTCGCGGACGGCCAGTGTAATGATTTCGTAATGCGAACTCTGTTTTTAGATTACTTACCAGAGCAGGTGAGAACACACCTAGTAATAAGCGAGATGGAGGGTTTAAACAAACTCGCGCAACAAGCTGACAAGATCGTCGACATCATAGGTCCAACGAGAAAAGAAATATTTGCGGTAGATGACGGACACAGGAATTTCAACACCCCCATCGACACGGGAACCGGAACTAACTCTGAGCTAAATGACTTAAAAGAGATGATAAGGACGCTGACAAAGCAGGTGGAGCATATTTTGAAAATCCAACGGCAGTTACAAAACCGCGGGCGCTCCCGCTTACGCAGTGAGGTTAGAGGAAGACGCAAGGGCAGCAGCGACAAAAATAGCGGCCTCTGTTTCTTTCATAAGAAATTTGGAGACAAAGCCTACCGGTGCACCTCTCCATGCACAAGGCAAAACACGCTTCCGGAAAACTAAAGCAGCTGTGCTCCACTGAGGCGATGAACAACAGCCCTGCGGAGAAGCGCTTTATCATCACTGACCGAAGCACAGGTCGAAAGGTACTAATTGACACCGGCTCTGCTGTGTCTGTGATTCCCAAGATTTTTTTCAAGGAGCAGCTGAGGCCCGAAAGCACCAAGTTATATGCAGCAAATTCCAGTGTAATACACACTTTCGGGACCCAGCTCATCGCTTTAAATCTGGGTTTGCGACGTGTTCTCAAATGGCCATTTTTAATTGCAGACGTGGATCAAATAATCGTCGGTGCTGATTTCCTGGCCCACTATGGCTTATTGCCAGACTTAAGGCACAAACGCCTGCTGGACTTACACACACGTCTACAAATACGGGGATAAGTCTCACAAACGCTAAAACACAGCATTTCAACACTTGACTTCAGAGCAAACGCAACAAATGTCTTTAACAGACTGCTGAAAGAATACGTGGATATCACCAGGCAGGCAACCAAACACAAGCCAGTTGCAGAGGCAATAGTAACACACCATTTTGTCACCGAAGGCCAACCAGTTGCAGAGCGTCCACGAAAGCTAGCAGGGGAAAAACTTTAAGCGGCCAAGTGTGCCATCAACTACATGCTTGATCAAGGAATAATTCGCCCCTCACGCAGTCAGTGGGGCAGCACACTTCATTTGGGGAAAAAGAAATCTGGTGATTAGAGGCCATGTGGTGACTATCGTAAGTTGAATGCCAAAATGTGCCCGATAGATATCCACCCCCGCTCATTCAAGATCTATTCCCAAAGTTGCATGGAAAGTGTTTCTTCTCTGCACTTGACCTAGCCAAGGCATATTATCAAGTTCCAATGGCGGAAGAAGACATACCGAAAACTGCAATAACAACGCCCTTTGGACTTTATGAATTTTTGGTCATGCCTTTTGGCTAGAAAGGAGCCACTCAAACATTCTAGCGATTTATTGACAGTGTGTTCCGGGACTTGGACTTAATTTTTTGTTACATAGACGATATCCTCATATTTTTAGAAGATGAGCAGACACATGCAAGGCACTTAGTCACAGTTTTCCAACGGCTCAGGCAATTTGGACTCACAATAAATGCTGATAAGTGCACGCTAGGCCAACAAAAGGTAACCTTCTTAAGTTATGAAATCTCACCAAAGAGGTATAAACCTACGCAAGAGCGTACTCGGCCGATCACGGAATACCCACAACCTGTTACCATCTAGCAGTTGAGGAGGTTTTTAGGGATGGCAAGTTACTATAGGACCTGCCTACCTGGTGCGGCACATCTCCAGGCTCCACTAAATAAATTCTTAAAAGGAGTACGCAAAAATGACCAGAGAAAGGTGCAGTGGAACGAAGAGGCAGCTGACGCTTTTGTCAAGTTAAAAAACTTAATCGTGTACACCGCCCAGTTAATCTATCCCTCAGCTACAGCACCAACAGCCCTAGTAACCGATGCATCCGACGTGGCAATAGGAGCCGCTCTTGAGCAGAAGCTCAACGGAATCTGGAAACCTGTGGGATTCTTCTCAAGAAAATTGAGCCTAGCGGAAGCAAGGTACAGGGAAAAGGGCAGTTTGAGGGAAAAGTACGTCTGGCCTGGAATTAAAAAGGACGCTGCCACTTGGGCCAAACAGTGTATGTCGTGCTAATGAGCAAAGGTCCAACGACATAATCGCCTGATTCCAGAACACCTAGAGGTTTCTGGTACCAGCTTTGCACATATACACCGGGATATCATAGTCTTGCCTCCAGAGAATAGCTACAGGTATTGTTTGACCATGATAGACCGCTTCACGAGATGGCCAGCTGCTGTACCATTGAAGGAGACAACAGCCGAGACGGTGGCGCATAGCTTATTCACCCATTGTATAAGTCAATATTGGGATTCCAAAAGGTCACGTGATTCTCACGGTATATATAGTCACTTGGGGAAAAAATAACACAGGCGTTGTAGGTACAATTCTATTTAATTTTTTTTACACGTTCAACGATTGTAATACGATAAAAGCCTTTCAATAACATTTTTTCAGGAGCTGTTAATACCTTAGCTATTTTTTCCCAACTCAAATAGTCTTTTGCAGCTAAAAACTTTCCTTTGAAAGGGCGAAAACGCCCTTTCAAATCTCATCTTAATCTCCTCAAAAATATGTTATTGAAAGGCTTTTACTGTATTACAATCGTTAAACGTGAAAAAGAAATAAATATATAATTGTACCTACAAGTCCTGAGTTATTTATCCCTTAAGTGACTATATATATCGCGAGAGTCACGTGACCTTTTAGAATCCCAATGAAAGCCCGTTACCAATAACGACAGATCAGGAACCTTAATTTGAGTCGAGTCTCTTTGCAGCCCTGACAAAGTTTGTTGGCTCCAACAAAACGCGCACGTCTCCGTATCATCCAGCTTCAAATGGACTGGTGAAGAGATGGCATCGAACGTTGAAGGCGGCGCTAATAAGTAAGCCACACATTCCATGGACTCCCTTGCCTCTCTCGGTGCTGCTTGGACTACGAACAGCTTACAAGGAGGACCTGAAAGCGTCACCTGCAGAAATGTTATATGGAGAAACACTACAAGTCCCAGGAGGGTTCTTTGTTTATCAAACACAGGACGCCAATCCTAGTGCTTTCATTCAACAACATAGGGAGTCAATGAAATGCATAAGACCAATTCCCACTTCGCATCACTCTAAAATCCACCCATTCCGACAAAAGGACATGGACCAGTGCACATAAGTGTTTGTACGATGCGACCATGTCAAAGCACCATTGGACCCTCCTTACCAAGGACCCTTCAAGATAATAAAGCGCATTACAGAACGGCTGTATCAAGTGGAAGTCGAAAATAAATCGAGGAACATAGGTGTTGAGCACCTGAAGCCGGCACACTTAGCTACCACCAACGAACCACCAGTCCAACTCAGTTCTCAGCAAACAAGCGCGCCAAGTAATCGAGGGCCCAAGGACCAAAAACAGACATCAAATCACGCAAGTGTCGCAAACAAAAAGGCGCCGATTTCGCGCACAGTTATGTTTGCTCCTTCGCAAATCGTTTCAAAAGGGGGAGTGGATGTGGCGGTATGGCCAGTGCAGCGAAGCACGAACATCAGCAACAGCGAGGAACAACGGCAACACAGCACTTCGAAGCCCAGCAGCGGCAGCGGGTGCTCCAGGCAACGGAAGCAGCGGCCCTACCTGCGCGAATTGTTCTGCATTGGAGAAAGAGAGAGAGATAAATTAGAAGAGGGCTAGAAGGATCAAAGCGGACCGAAGCCGAGTCAAAATCAACTCCTCTCTCTGCTCCCCGCAGTTGTAGCAATCACATGCAGCCCACTCGTCCCACGTAACGAATCCGCCAAAGATTGAGTCACTAGTGTAAATATAATTATTAACAAGACTTTTTAGTGACTGTGATCAAGTGTACCTGGTTTTATAGTTAAGTGTCAAATCGCAACGATTCTGTATAAGATAAATGAATATAAATTAAAGTGTCTGTCTATGGCCTCTGCCACATAGTACATGTATATTTTTAACTCCCAGTACATCCTAAGTGCCATGTAACGACATCCTGCATGGTAAAAAAGGAGGAATAATTTACAGGCTGGTCTCAAAAGAGAAAAAAAATCTTAACATGTACGCACTCTTGCTTTATACCTAAACTCTTGGGTTGCCAGAGAGGTATAGTAAGAAAATGAAACGGTTCGTTATATCTATATCAGCGTTATCGTCTTTGGCAAGCGAGACGTCTTTCCTCTCCTGTTCTTCTTCGCTATGGTGCTCTGGTCTTCTCTTTCCTTGAGAGGAGAGTTAGACCAGCCATAGTTCTTTAGTGGTAAACTCTTCTAAAACAAAAGCCAAGCATTTGTACGTAACCTAAGTATTCGTACTAATATAGTAGAATTAGCTAAAAATCATAACGATATCTCGAAAATTTTGACGAGCTCAAAGAAATATTGGGATTATGCCTCTACCACGTGACCTCAGTATATACATGACTAATATAGAGGAGGAATAACACAGGTCTTATGGGAGGAATTTTGTTTTTATTTTTTTTTCGCACTTAAAAAGATATTGAGCTTTAAAAGGTTATTAATTCCATGTTACTGACATTATAAGAGTTACGTAATTATTTTTTTCCTTTAGTGAATTCGTTTATGGAGGTTGAAAAAGCGTTAAGAACGTATACGGAGTGCCGTTTAACTCTACTTTAAGCTGTTTGTTTCAGCTGTTGCTGCTGCTGCGCTACTGCTGCTGATGCTCAGAGATAAACAAACAGCTTAAAGTAGAGTTAAACGGCACTCCGTATACGTTCTAAACGCTTTTTCAACCTTCATGAACGAATTCACTAAAGGAAAAAAAATAATTACGTAACTCTTATAATGTCAGTAACATGGAATTAATAACCTTTTAAAGCTCAATATCTTTTTAAGTGCGAAAAAAAAATAAAAACAAGATTCCTCCCATAAGACCTGTGTTATTTCTCCTCTATATTAGTCATATATATATATACTGAGGTCACGTGGTAGAGGCATAATCCCAATAGAGTAGTAGTTTCATTGTATTACAACAAATTGATACAGAATTCAACAAGTAAAAATGTTAGCAAGACCCCCAAAAAATTACAAAACTGACTAAAACATGTTTTTCACTTCTAGAAGAAGACCGAAGAATCAAACATGAAAAAGTGTTGTTTAAAAAATATGTGATATTTTAAGGTGAACAAAATGAGCCGCGTTGGGTTTAAATTGGTTGAGCTGTTTTGTCGTAAATCGCAAAAAACTGCCATTTTGAGCCATTTTTTCGAAATTCAATAACTTGCATTGTTTACAATACCAGGAGCTGAAATTTTAACACAAGACCTTTATCATACACACGCAATTTTAGCTTAATCGGTTTTAAATTTTTTGTCCGCAGCAAAAACTAAAAAAAAGGCCCTCTCGAAAAATGCCCATAAAAAAGTTGTTATTTAACAAAGGTACATTTTTTAAACGTTTTTCGCTTCGTCTATATGTACTCTACAACTCCCTCACACGCCATTCATTTTTACTAGTTAGAGGTATCTTAAAAATTGGTTGCAAAAAAAGTACTCTTTCGTTTTGAACGGGTTCGATCAAAATATGCATGCGGAAAGTGGGCGTGGCCTTCCCACTGATCGGAGAGCAAGAAGCCGTTTTTTGCAATTGATGTTGATTGTTTTTTGCAATTGTGTTTCAGGTAGTTGTAGAGTGAATAGAGTTAAAGCGAAATACGTCTAAAAAATGTACCTATGTTAGCTGACAACTTTTTTATCACAATTTTTCGTTAACATATGGTGACCTGAAAAGCATGAGAACCTATTTTAAAAGAATTAGTAGTTTTAGACTAAAAAATTATTCAATTTTTTCATAACAGACACTCGAGTGAACTGTAAGCACAGATACCTTTTTGCCTGATGGGGCTGGCAAACATAGCCAGCGAAACGTCACTATAATTATAAATTTGTATCTACATATTTATTTAGTTCTCCAATGATCGTTGATCACTCTGTCCATCTTACGTAAATCGAAAAAAAACTGCCATTTTGTAACATAATAATTTACGGTTTGTTTGACTTTGCATTAATTTTAAAACTTAAGTACCCAGTTTGTAAAAAAATTATTGATGGCTTCACATAGCATAATGCACTTGCATACACATTGTTACTTTGTCGGAATTTTTTTTTACGAGAACTGCATCATTATCATACAATAGCTACTGTATCGGTTCTGTCCTTAAACTTTAACAAACTTATAAAAGGACGAAGACCAGCTATTATCAGGAAGAGAAAAACTTAGTTGCCAGAAGAACTCATGGCTTTGTTGGCAAAATGTGTTATTCATGAGGAGGATAACTTTGAAGGGAACCATATTAATTTAACTTAATAGATCGAAAAATTCTAAAATTAATAGAATGTTACTAATTTTTTGAGACACGTCTTGTATATCGGTATACAAATCTATAACTTCAGAGCTTATATTAAGTAATTCAACCGCACCTTTTGTTATTTCTTTAAAGCCTTGTATCTCCATATAATATAACTAAATGGTTTAAAAACATTTTTCTTTACTTAAAATCATTTCTACACTACATTTCTAAGCAATCCCAAGTTATTTACGACATTACAATCCTTTTTTTTCGAGCTTCTTGATATGGTCCTTCATATTTGCTTCTGAATTGAAACCCCTTCTGTCTCTACTCCTCCGTAAATCCGTTTCTCTTTTGCCTTGTTAGTACTTCCAAAGAAAATAAACATTTTTCCAGCAGTCTAAATTAAAACTATTCTCTAAGAACTTTCTCAGGGTCCCTATACATCTTAATTTTTCAAATGTTTTTCTATTGTAGGCCATAAGGAGTAGATCGACAGATACAGCGAACGACTTAACTCTAGTTCTACTAATACATAGTGTTTTATACTTCGTGCTTTAAATTATCTCGTAAAGCTGTAATATAACCACAAGATCGGGTTTACAAAACACCCTTGCTTTATGCCTGTGGTGCTCAAGAATTAATCTAAGTAATTGTGATTTACTTTTAACAGTCACTATTTTAATTCTGCTAACTACTCAACTTAACTTTACTCCTAAAAATATCTCTTGTTTCTATGAGTGTCGATAATTAAACCAGGCTTTAGCCACATGGATAATTAGTCAATATCGCACCTCATTCAAAAACGTTGCAGCTATTCCCACGCTTACAGTAAGTTTAACAGTGTGTATAGATAATAACAAGTATGTGTAAGATGGTAGTCATAAAATAACAAAACGTGCGGTTAAATTACTTAATATAAGCTCTGAAGTTATAGATTTGTATACCGATGTACAAGACGTGTCTCAAAAAGTCAGTAACATTCTATTGATTTTGAAATTTTTCGATCTATTTAGTAAAATTAATATGGTTCCCTTTAAAGTAATCCTCCTCATGAATAACACATTTTGCCAACAAAGCCATGAGTTTTTATAGCAATTAAGTTTTCCTCTTTCTAATAATAGCTGGTCTTCATCCTTTTATGAGTTTGTTAAAGTTTAAGGACAGAACCGATACAGTAGCTCTTGTATGATAATGATGCAGTTCTCGTAAAAAAAATTACGACCAAGTAACAATGTGTATGCAAGTGCATTACATTATGCTATGTGAAGCCATAAATTATTTTTTTACAAACTGGATACTTAGGTTTTAAATGTGATGCAAAGTCAAACAAACAGTAAATTAATATGCTACAAGTAAGTATGGTAAATATAAAGTATTGAAATTATTCAAAAGGTCCAATAAATGATGT
The DNA here is from genome assembly GCF_036245765.1 of Copidosoma floridanum. Classification (NCBI taxonomy): domain Eukaryota; kingdom Metazoa; phylum Arthropoda; class Insecta; order Hymenoptera; family Encyrtidae; genus Copidosoma; species Copidosoma floridanum. The sequence continues at coordinate 37,907,104 of NW_028321907.1, read as the reverse complement.
AAAAGTGTTAAAGGCAAGACTAGAACTTTCTAAAATTTTATACGTTTCTGGACAGCTAAGGACAACCTGTGTGTCACGAATTTAGAGAGTTTCTTTGTGTTGATTGTTTCTTAAACAAGACTTAATTTAAGCAAGCTGGCTGATTAGTTAATGTTTCCTTAATAAATATCATTATCCTATTTCATTAGGCTAAAAAGTTCTGAAGTTAAATGATTTTTTTCTTTGAAATAGTGTTTTAAATAGTAATGATTTTATTGTTGCGTAGAATTCTAGTATACTTTTCTTTGTGAAACTCGTTATTTTCAAAAATCATGGCCCGCAGGGGCCTGCATGTTTAATCCACTATTTTACGTTTATCAAACCCAACCCTAAAATCGTAATTAATGACTTTAAGCACTGTAAATTACTTTGAATACTCAAAGCATACTTCTTAATAGATTTTAATTGCTACTAAATATTAGTTTTTCAATAACATGAGTCCAAAAATTTTTTAAAACTAAACGTATTTTTTGGAAAATGTAAAAAAAATTTTCAAGAAACAATTTTGACGCACAATCTTACACATATTACATTAACACATGTTGACCCGATAAAATTAAGGAAACCGCAGCATAAAACTATTACAGTATTTCACATGGTTTACTGAATGTATTGAGTTCACACCTTAAAAAAATTAAGTTTTTTCTTGGCTACATGTAATGCGACTTGAATACATTCTTTAATAATACATTCTTCAATAGACGTTAAAATAAGACCTTAAAAACGTATTTTTAAAAACAAAATGTTAGATATAAAGGTTCATGTACTGAACTAGCTACTGTTAAACTTAAACAATAACGTTGATAAATAAACGAATATGGTAAAAAACAACTAAAAAACTATGTTAGCTTTAAAACATTTTACTACATTAAATTTTTTTTTGGCGCCATGGCATCCGGGGTCCTTTAGCTAGTCATCCATCCTACGTTGTTTCTCTCGTACTTGCTCGCTTTCTTACCCTCTTATCTTGGTGCTAGCCGCTTCTGTTATCCTTGTCCCAGATAGATAGTCATCCTGGGAGAAGACAGCAGCTGCTGGACTCATGCATACTTTTCTCTTTCTGCATTTTAAGCATTTTTTTGGAAACTTTCTCTCTCTTTCTCTTTCTCTTTCTCTTTCTCTTCCTCTCTCTCTCTCTTTTTCTCTCTCTATGTTATTAGAAATCGTTTATTTTATTAGCCTTATCATCTTGCTGAGGTAAATAACACTACAACTTTTTTTAGACTGTTTTGCCAAAGTACCTTTTTGCATTTAGCTGCGGTTTGCAAAAACTATCCATCCGATCTTGCTGAAATTTGATGTGGTTATTGAAGATTACTAAATCCACAGCTCTGCTTAATTCAAGTTCTCAATGTTTATGCAAAATAAAGTTAATAACTTTTGAATATTACCTCAAAAAACGAAGTTTTTCGCATTTTCCGTGGAAACCACTAGACCAATTGGGATTGACCAGAGCTTATTTTGTTCGTCTTCTTGCCTCGCATACTTCTATTTTTTTGTTTAAGGAAAAACCGCGTTCTACCATTTTTGCCACTTTTTTGAGGCCTAAGTGGAAGATATTTTTTGTTCGATTTTATTACGACAGATTGGCATTGTTTAATTCTCTACAACAAATTTTTTTCATGCTAGTCTGAATTTATATTGCCGAAAGCTTAATGCAATACCACTAGAATTCGTTCATTGTATCAATGGACGAATTCTAGTGGTATTGCATTAAGCTTTCGGCAATATATCAGGCTTTTCATCTTGCTAAGGTAAACAACACTACTCTCTTTGGATCGCTATTCCACTAGTAACACTCCACCATCAATACAGCTTCTTAACAATAAAAAATCGACCTGAACCTATGAACTCGTTTGCTGACAGTATTAATCAACTTCTTAACAATACTTAATTTGTCGTTGACTGGTCACACTATCACGTACACATTTTACTTTATCTGATTATATATTAATAACTCTTCTATGGTTGTTGCTGATATTTTTTCAAGATTATTATTGATTATATTTATTAAGATATTACTGATTATAGTATCATATTTTATTAATAAAAGTAAGGACAATAACGTATATCATCATTATTTTTGTTTGACGTTATTGCTGTGTAAGTGTTCTATAAGCGCATCTACCTACTAAACTGCTCTATAATACGTTTACTCTTACACCGCTTTTTGAACAACTTACCTGCAGTATGATACTATTCAATTATCATGTTATTACTGTTGATGAGAGCATTATATTATACTATTATTTAACTTTATCTAAACTTTTAATCAAATTTTACATGTATTTATGAATACTTTCTAATTATCATTGTTATTGTAAAACTTGGTAAATCTAATCTTTGATACTGGCCAGTCAGGGTCTTACTCCGTGGCCCAATAAATACAATATAATCTAATCTAATCTAACAAATCTCTCGACTTTCTTTCTTCTCTTTACCACGCGCCCTGAAACGACCTGCAAAAATCATCGGACTCTCACTGCTAGCACTTAGGCTGAACTTCAGCTTGAAACTGAATCCTAAAGTGAGCTCCCGCTGCTGCTGCTACCGCGTATCTTCTTTCTCTCTACATAGCTACAGCTATTCAGGTAGTCACGTGCGCATTTTATAGTTCTTTCCCGTTAGCCCTGCTCTGTTTATGCGAGCCAATCGATTGTTCGTTAACGTCCTCTTCTCCTCCTTTGAGCATATATGCAGCTCCTAAAAATAAAAAAATTCGAAGAAGCATGAATTTTATGCTCTTTGTGTATAGTTTTGTAATAAGTCGCGTCAGTAAGAGCATTTCGGACTCAAAGGCCATTTTTGCGACGTTGCATATTCAATATTTTCTGGTTGATACCCTTCCTTATTCATAACTGTTTTCATCAACTCCCACAGTATTTCACTTGAAACTCTTGTTTGAAATGTTAGTTAATACCATACTTTATCTTGACATTTTGTGATTAAATAAACATGACGTATTTTATGTTATTCAAAAAGCAATAAGCTAGTCCTTCAGGTCTCAGTTACTAAAACAACATAAATTGATATTCATAATCATATCAACCTGAAAAAAATTATAACTTGTAGTTTAAGCATCAAACTTTTCTTTACTTTTTTTAAACCTGGAAGACTGACATTTTATAAAAAAATGAGAAAAAAGTTGAAAACTTACAAGCAATAGAATTTGTCGCTGAAAGATAGTACTATTGCCAATTTTGTCTCTAGCTCAAAGTTCAGTTGTCCAGCGATAAACATACTCGAAGTCGTAAAGCTAGCGCATTCCTAGCATATCTTTTCGTAGAAGCAGCCTGAGACAGCACTCATTTTTGAATCGCTATTTCTTTTTTCTGCTGCTTCTAGATAACTGAAATTTGGCCAAAAACTTCTAACTGTAAACTTTAATACTGTACATGTAATAAGATAAAATTAGAAATTTCATTACCCAAAATTTAAAAAATTACGTATATAATCAGACTATAAAAAATAAATTACTTTTAAATTTCTTACCATGCCTAAAAAGGTTTTTATACTTCTAGACCTATTAAGTTATTTAAATGAATGATCTAGAAGTGTGCCAATTAACTTTTACAAAACAATATTGTGTGATTGCTGAGTTCTATCAAGTTGAACTGGAATAATCAAGAAATAAGCAAACTTATTTCTTAGCACTATTGCCAATTTTGTCGCAAGCCCAGCGTTCAGCTATCCAGCGATAAACGTATTCAAAATCGTCAAGCTAGTGTCCCCTCAGCGTATCTCTTCGTAAAAGCAGCATAGAGCCAACTTATGAGTACAAAAGTTCGTCGCTGAAAGGTAGCACTATTTCCAATTTCGTAGTGAGCCCACGTCCAGCTGTCTAGCGATAAACGTCTCGAAGACATCAAACTAACACCACATTCAGCGTACCACCTCGTAGGAACGGCTTAGAGCAAGTACAAGGGCACCTTAATTTGTCACTTGTTTGTTGCTGAACTCTATTTAACAATGCTGATATTTTTTTTGCCAAAGATTTTTTTTTTTTTGAGATAGCCATTGCCCAAAAAAACCGATGTCTTCATGGTTTAAGACTTAAGGCCTTAAGGCAGCGTAGGCAACGCTATACGAGAAAATCCATGTAACTTTTTATTTTAGGGTTTTTTGTAGAACATCAACCTTTGTGTGTGTGTGTGTTTGTGTGTTTTTGTGTGTGTACATATATTTGTATGGATGGTTATATTGTAAATCCGTTGGCGTATTTTATTTCATTTTACCCCAAGACCGTTTAAATTAGAGACCTTAGACTAAAAACACAAATACCACAATTAGTTTAAATTCTAATGAAATAGGAATAATAAACAAAAATATTAAATAACAGCTCTAACTTGGACTACTTCTTGTCAATCGTATTTATTATTTGTTCACTTGTTACTAAAAATTTTTGAGGATTTAGTCTATATTTTTTGTAAAGTAGATTTTTAATGCACTAAAAACAAAATAAATAATTAGAAAAGTAATATGTCTTTGTTGCTCATCAAAACAACGTCCATTGGTTCATATTTTTGTATTTATTAAACACAAAAACATCGTTTCGGCTGTTTTGACCATGTCCCAGCGCTTATCAAGTATAAAAAGCTCTGACTCTTACGAAAGGGATGTAAAATCTTAATCTTTCACATTACAATGTAGATGCAACTAACAGCGAGCAAATTAAAACAGCAAGAAAAATTTTTAAGAATTGCGTCAGAAATTTTTTTTCTATAAAACTTGGAATCGTAAAATTTGTACCTTTGTTATTTATCGATTCGAAAATATCTCCACATTCAAACATTTGGTTTATTAAAAACTCGCAACAGGTGTTGAAAGATATAAAGGTTTTAATGAGAAGGATAAATGAAAGCGGCGTTGGCTCAGTGGTAAACGTATTTGTTACTGATACAGCACCGTTCAAAGGATCGTGGGTTTGATTCCTGGTGAGACCCAGAGCAGATTTTTTCAAAAACCGTTTGCATCGGAAAGAGTTTCTATGAAATTCCGTGTATGAGTGAAATTTTCCTTCAGAGTGATTCCAGGATTTTTTTCTGGTCCTACAGGTACTTCTCTAGGGATGCTAATTATCCTGGATCCGATGCTTTGTTACAGGGAGCACTGGCTTAACCGGCAAGGAGTGGATGTTCTAAAATACGGAGTCTTCTCCGGGGAAAGGCTACTCAGTGGCGAGTGGACCCAATGCACAATTGGCGCAGAGAGTTCCAGCTTATCTGGTAAGGCGTTTCACCGCAGATATTCTAACTGTGCCCATCGTATGACAGATACGATATTAACTAAGGGATTGGTAAATGGGTGCGGCAATACACCCCAAATGTGGGTGGTAAGTGGGTGGCCCTAACGAATAGGCTAGTAGACCGTTGCAGTAACCTCGTAAAAAAAAATAATAATAATAACAAAAACAAAAAAATAAAGAAGCAATAAGTTGTTTCAAATTGAGAAATGTCTCTTGAAGTTCTACTTATGATGCAGAAAACTGAGAAACTTGTAAAATATTCCTAAAAACCGTTGGAACTGGTTACATTTACAATTAAATATTTATCAGTTTCCTTTAGCCATTAGTAAAGAAATGAAAGATTTTTGGTGGAAGCTATAGAAATACTACGTTACTCCCCTAGAACGAAAAAATAAAGAAACCCTCTGGTTTTAGGCATTCAACAATGACGTTTTTTTTGGTTCCTCCTATTAGTTGTTTACGATTTTTTTTTAGTTTATTCTTTCGGCATAGGATAGTAAAAAAAAATAAATCATTTCAATAACAGAAAATAATCGAAAAAAAGTTATATACACAAATTTTAAAATTAATAGGTCTAGAGATATGGTGATGACTACAATCATGTTTAAGACTAACACAATCGTTTTTCTATATGACAGTTATGTCAAAAAAAACAATCCTTCAGTATAATAACAGCAAATAAATAAAAAAAAATCTTGTTATGTGTGTTAAATATCTGCAAATATTGCGTCTAAAGTCTTATGTTAACAAGACGATTATTTCTGCGCAAAAAATAATTTTTTTTAGCAAAAACACAGAAAATAATTACCAAAGAATACACCACAAAGCCCGTTATCGTAACTGTAAGAGATTCGGAGATAAAATGGAGCCTTAAGTCTCACATTAGCAGGACCATTGTTTTTCATAAATAGCTATGGCAAAAATAGCAAATAATTCTCTTCGTACAAAATACCACATTGATATTTCTAATATTCACTTTGCTATTTTACTCATCTCTAGATTATTAAATATAATTTATTTTAAATTCACGTCGATAAACTACCACTCATTTTGGCGATGACAGTATATTTGTAGAATGTCTGTCAACTAAAATGTAACACATAAGTGCCCGCTCAAAATACGCTCGGTGTATCACTAGTTTCACATCGTTTGAGAAGACGTTTTTCACTGGACTACTTGACCCTAGACTAGCAAAAAAATAGGCAAAAGGGCCATCGTTCAGCAACAAATAAGTGACAAATTCTAGTACCTTTACATTTGCTCTAAGCCGCTCCTACTACGTTTGTTGCTGGACAGCTGGATGCTAAGTCCGTGGCATGATTGGCAATAACACTACCTTTCAGCGAAAAATAAGCGACAAACTCTGGTGCCTGTAAGTTGGCTTCATGCCACTCCTACAAGGAGATACACTAAATGTAGTTCTGGCTTGATGACTTCGAATACGTTCATCGCTGGATAGCTGGACGCTGGGCTTGCGACAAAATTGGCAAAAGTGCTACGAAGTAAATTTGTTTATTTCTTGATTTTTACAGTTCAAATCAATAAAACTCAGCAATTACATAATATTGTTTCATAAAAAATAAATGTCATACTTCTGAACCATTTCTTAAAATAACTAAATACGTCCAGAAGCATAAAAACCTTAGAGACATGGCAAGAAATGAAAAAATAATTCATTTTTTATAATCTGATTAAAGGCGCAATTTTTTAAATGTTGGGTAATAAAATGTTTTATTTTATTTTCTACAAGTACACTATTAAAGTTTACGATTGAAAAATTTGGGCCAAATTTCATGAATTAATAAAACAAAAGAAATGCTATTGTGCATTTTCATGGATTTCTAGCCAATGGTACATACTTTTAACAGTCGGCCATCCTAAGCCAATTCCGAAGGTAGTTTAGAAGATAAGTTGGCTAATGAGGTAGTCAAAAATAAAATAAAATAAGGTAGCTGTTTGAAAAGATTAAAAACGAGCTTATTTGGGTTTATATAATGCTAGTATACTTAGAATCGCTTTTAATTTTGCTTCTTTTTATAACATCAACAACGTACCACAAAAATTAGGTTCCCTAGGACTTTAAGAAAAACAAATTTCAATCACTCGGGCACAGTGCTTTGCGCTCTAGAGCACACTTTCCACCCACTAATTACTTTCCGTCCACGCGCGGGAAGAAACATTTTGGCCCTGCCGAGTCTACAGTTTGTTCCCGCTCTAGGGTGGTAAGTAATTAGCGGGCAGAAAGTGTGCCCATGAGCGCAAAGTTGGACTTTCCGCCGGCAATACAAAGAATGTCGTTCTCACCTTGGGCAGAAACATACACTACGCCCTTCGGGTGCTCGAGTTGGACTTTCTGTTTTAGATAAGAAATATACTATTTTCTACCTCGGGCTTTTTTTTAAGGCTGTATAACATATAGAAAGAGCTTTTGGTAAAGCTGAAACGATTTAAACTTGATCAAATGGTAGTTGGATATGGTAGTAGGAAAAATACGCCTCCAGGTAAAAAAACTACCATTTCTTACCTAGGGCAGAAAGTACAGCTTGCGCACCCGAAAGTAAGTGTATCTTTCTGCCCGAGATGAGAACGACATTCTTTGTATCGAGAGCAGAAAGTGCAACTTTGCGCCCATGGGTACACTTTCGACCCTAGAAAACAAACTTTGGGCCCGGCAGGGCCAGAATGTTTCTTCACGCCCGTCGGTGGAAAGTGATTGTTGGACGAAAAGTGTACCCTAGGGCGCAAAAGCACTGCGCCCGAAGGACGAAAACTATGAAATTACAATTTCTCTTTTCAATCACAAAACTTTACCTCCAAAGCCACGAACTCTTTAATTCTTATTTATACTTTTTTTAGTGACACAATGTACACAATGTTAGTTTTTGTCGGGTAGCGACATCAGCTTTTTTGCGGCCCAGGGAACGTAAGGTAGCCACGGAGCAATGGTGCTTACATGGCGAATTCTACTTTTCCTACGAAGGGCGCACCAGCCTCTGAAAAACGCCCAAAGTAAGAAAATACATATTCTTCCATCTTCTATTGCAATAGCTTGAAGGTTCCAGTAATCAATGTCAAAGTTATAATGGAAAGCTGATCTGCTATTTAATGAATTATTTATTCTTCGATTTTGTCGTTGCTCTTCCAATCACAATAAATGTTTTGCCTCAATTACGCATTGTTAAAAACTTTGAAAAGGGCTGTTTTTTGCAAACTTTGTTAAGTTGTAATATATTTGTTGACGAGGTAGTTTGATGTTAGATGACCCTAAAAGGGACCGGTGAGTTAAAGTCTTCCTTAAACTTGACTGAACTCTCTAGAAAGCGTAACTGGCTGGATATCTCAAGGTGGTCTTTTTTGGTCTGCTGTTGTAGCACGGCACTGGTCAGAAAAAAAAACCAATGACCCTCTAAACCGTAGGAGCTGGTTAGAATTTTTGTTTCATACACCTCCTGGTGTGACGCTGGAGACGTTAGCGTTTAAAATTTTGCACCTTTTTTTCGTGGAACTCATGGAACTCAGTTGTTTTTGCGATTCAAGGTGAAGATTGCTTTGTATTGCTTGACTTGGAAACTGTCCTGCTTGCTAAAGTTTATTTCTCTTTTATAGCTCTACTGCAAGATTCTTTAAGCGTAGATATTTTAGAGGAGTAGTTATTCCTTATTAAATATAAGGGTTATCGATGGCCAGGGTTTCCATCCTCACGATGAGCAGCTCCGCCCATGACGTTTGCCAGTGAATGACTGACTTGGTTTAACAGGGGCCGGCTTTGTACAATCTGTGAGTGGATGGATCGTTGTTGGAATTTGCTTTAAAATATATGCAATTATATTTTCTGAAAGTAGTTAAAAGAAAACGTATTTAATAGCTAGTTAGTTTGACTTTAGATGACTCTCTAAAGTACCAATGAGATTGATGGTGGGTTAGTGAACGTAAAGATTTATATGCCCCTCAAAAGGAATGGTATTTGTACTTTCTTTTGTTATTTATTATGTTCACGAGCGAAGAGCCAGTTGAAGGTCGATAAGGTCGCAAACCAGAGCTGGTCTGTCAACAGCACAGATCTACCATTTGATCTGGCTTGCTGTTTTAGCAAGAGGTGCTCAGGCAGAATCAAGTTACTTGGCACAACGCTTTAAAACTGTGGGGCTGATTGTACTCTCGCCCGACGTCTCCTGGTGTTACGTAAGAGACATTAGGATTTAGAACGTCTTTTCATCGTGGCACTCAGTCATCTTGGCGATCTGTAGAAATCGTCGTAGCTTTCTTGCCTATTAGAGACTGTCTGAGTTGTGTTGGTAGCAAGAATTTTTTTCTTATTGTTCTTTTTCGGAAAATTAACTACGCAAAACAGCCTCTTTCTCAAAAAAATTAATAATAGGAATACATACGGTCAAACTATTGCGAAAAAATTTTAGCTTTGCGCTTTAATTTAATACAATCTGCTAGATAGCGTCAAATCAAATCGAAGTCACTTTCTATTGACGTTGGTGAGTCTAGTGATAATATTGCTAAACAAAGTGTCAATTTCTGTGGTCGTTCAATGACAGTACGTCAAAGAGAGCTTTTTGTCTTGCAGCTACACTGAGAACATATTGGGGCTTGCGCAGCACCAGCAGTAGGGCTGCCGTTGCCTTACTCATATTAAAGCAGAAGACGTATGAGAATAGTGCGGTAGCTGTACTGCACTTGGGCAGCAGCTGCACAAGTCTCCTGGTGCGCACGTTGAGCCAGGAGTATGGTGCAACAGTGACACTTTTGATTATGTACTTGAATATTATTATATTAAACAAGCATAAGTCCTATTCTCACTGGAATATTTTTCAATGAGTCTATAATTAATGAAGATGCTGTTAATGTTGATTATATGTTTTATTGTATGTTGATAACTTTTATTGCAACTAGTGCATTAAAAAGTTTATTTACACCTTTAGCGGCTACTTTTTTTGCTATTTTTCTGTTAGTCTTAAGTCTCTTTTTTTCTTTCATTCTTTAACTTCTATCAATAAATATTGTTAATTGAGTAGGTAATGACAAAATAAAGAACTCTACGACTGCTCACTTTTAAAGATATGAAGACGATTTGTTACTGTGTGTCAATAATTAACTTACTATGAAGCTGGATATCAATTACAATAACTTCAAAATTGATTAAAATTCACTGTGCTCACTTTCACATAACAGAGTAAATGATTTGCAAGTAAAAACAACACAACTTTGCTGGGTCTCACTTATCGGCCAAAGGCATAAAGATGAAGTGTACGTATATACGGTACATGCACAAGTCAAAATAGGCGCAGATTCGTATGTCTCATGGTACTACAATGACAGAGTTTCAATAAACATTTTTATTGTAATATTCTATACGTACTATTGCCTTGATAATAACATATATAATAAATGTTTCCACGTATAATTTAACGAAATTTTTTTACAATCCTATATATTCTCCATTATTTGAATATTAATTAATTTCAAAACATCCAATTCGTTGGGACGTTCTCTGACAATCGGGAGATTTACCTTATTGAAGTTAGATAAAAACCTGTCATGAACACTCACATATTGGTGCACAAGTGTATGACTTAGTTACGAATTATAAGCGGTTATCAAGTCATGACTGACACATATACTCACATGCACATTAAAACAGAGATTGTGATACATAAGTAACTATAGCGTCAGCTATCCCGTAATACTAGGTCACTGCCACCCAACTCTAGAGTGCAAGCCTCCCTGACTTGTGCAGCTCCTGCACAAGTGACTGAGATAATAACTATAAGGGCACTTTGTGCGTTGTATGTGCATGCATTGGCAGGGGATGCCCCAATATTTTCTCAGTGTAAGTATCTTGGCTACTTTAATTACTGTCATCTCGGTTTTTTAAAAGTATGAAACTGGATGTTCATGAATTAAAGAGTGTAACGTAAAAAAAATCAATAATATTTCATTCATAAATTCTGAAATTAAAATTTTTTTTTTTTAATGAACTATTGACATTTGAATCGTTAATACGTTATTCAGACTTGTAAGCTATCATCTAAAAAATTGTATCATTAGAAAAAAGTATTTAGTAAGATTAATTTATTTATTGAAATAGTAAATAATTATGAAATAATGTTTCAGCAAGACCTTAAACTCTTTAATGCTTATAACATGACTTTTTTCTAAAACATTTAACTTTCACGTACAAAAATTAATGATTATAAATTAGTAACAGAGTGTGGTTGCTTCTGCAAATTACTGATTTGTTTGGTCAAACAATCTTTTTCTTTAGATTTTAATACATTAGTTTTTGTTATCTTATGTTTTTTTTTCGAATTACACGACTAGTTGTTGCTTCACTTATTTACTTTTTTCTTTTTCAATCCTAATGATACTTTTTCAAATACTTTTCGTCCTGCTTTCTTTTCTTTCTCTCTTCTTGCTCTTTTTTCTTGTTTTTCCGATTTTTAACTTTAATTTTTTTTTTTTTAAACAATCTCTTCCTTCACACTTTTCTGGGTCTGTTTTTTTCAACAGCTTGTTGCCACTTAAATGGAAATGATGTTTTGGGATTATTAAAAAAAAGGTTTTATAATAATACAAGCACCAATAGCTTTTTCATGATGATAGCATGATCTGAATAAGTTTGTCTTTTTGTTTTTCTGCAGTAACACGTACTGTGTAAAAAAATTTTGATTTAAAAAAAATTAAGTGAGCAAGAATTTGTCTCCTTATTTTCCTAGTAGATGCTTCTACTATGCATATGTAGGCAAAAATAACGCAACAAAAATAAACTTAACAACGATTTTGTCACGCTCACGTAATATAATAATAGGTAATGTTTCATGGTCAAGGCTAAAAAAAGCTGATGACAGTAACATTATCACAGGCGCTGAAACTATGTAATACTGTCATTTAAATAAAGTAAAATCCAAGTGATCAATAAATATTTTGTTTAATTACTATGAAACAACAACTATGACTTTATTTGACTACAAATTTGGAACGTGTTTACGAGTGATGTATTTGTTAAAAGTTACTTGAAACCCATTAATTTTATACGATGGACTATGCTTTTGAAAAGTCAACAAGCTTGCATACATTCAATAATTATTATAATCAATTAAAGATGAAACTTTTTCTATATAACTACAATAATTTTATCTGCAATATATGTAGTTCACTATAATATTTAATTATTACCAATTACTATTCGTCATTTTACTTAAAGTGGCAGTAATTACATCACTGTCAGTAATACCTACATTTACCCCTAGTAACAGGTCATGTACTGATCTAACAGTCAGAAAGTCTAGTCACTCTAAGCGCGATAAATACGACAGACAATATTCCTCATCACAAGGCTATAGGCAGCCTGCTATATGTTGCAAATGCAGTACGCATTGACATTAGTTATATTTTGAATGTCTTTAGTCGACATCAGAATAATCCGACTAGTGAAGACTGGAACATAGTCAAAAGAGTGTTCCGGTACTTGAAAGGCACCAAATCGTTTGGTCCAGGATACTTAAGAAAGCAAGACAACTTAGAAGCAATTTTCAGATGCCAGTTCTGGTGATAGCAAGGGCTCATTGACAACTAGCGCATACATTGTCAAACTCTTTAGAGACTCTGTAGCCTGGAGAACTCACCAACATATTTACGTAGCATTATCGACTTGTCAGGCTGGATACGTGGCAGTAAGTGAAGCTTGTAGAAAGTCAATAGCAGTGAATAATTTCCTTAAAATTATGCAAAATAAAACTTACAATCCAGCTGATCTATGACGTGACAACAAAGCAGCTGAAATGAATGCAAAAATAAGTGAAAATAGGAAATCGAGACACATGACAGAATTTCACGAGCATTATGGCAAGGAACGTGTAATTAATGGTTAAAAAAATGTTGAATGACTGAATACTAAAGAACAGACGACAGATGTTTAACAAAATCTTTACCTACAGCTTTGGAAGCTTTTGAAAAAAAATCATATCGATAAAAAGTAAAACAAAAATCATACTTAATTTTACACTTTTATATGTTAATAGCTATCTCAAGTCAGAAAGAAGTGTTAGAGTGCACGATTATATTGATAGACAGTTATCTTGTGGCTGTTGCCACGCGCTTGCTCTATCCTTTACATTTTTTGTAAAACAAAGTCTGTCAAGTCAGTGTTCTTAATTATAAAAAAAAATTTCTTTTTAATCGTCACCATCTTTATTTTTCCTCCACGCTAAAGTCTTCAGTTTCGACAATAAATCAACGTGTCAATTATTGTCTGAACTAAGTTTCTCGTCAAAATGAGAAGTTTTAGTTACATGTAATTTAGTATTTTTTTTTTTTCATTATTATCTTAAGTATCATTTTTTTAAATGTGTATTCCTCTCATATTATTTCAATATCATGTACAGTCAACAGCTGACAATTGATTCAACCCCAAAACTTTATAACTTTTAATGGTGTTTTACAACACAATGCCTCCAAAATACATGAGCTTTTTATCATTACAGTAACAGTATTTACTGATAAATCTGATTCATGAGGTAGAAGACCTTCTCAAATGCTATTTAAATCTTTTTTCGAAATTTTTTCAGTTTACTGTTACGTCGACGCGACGATTTATTTGAGTCCATGCTTTCGCTTAATGACTCGGGACACACGCTGGGCGCATGGGTGGAACACGGGGCTAAAGGATAGTTCAATCTAACGACACGGTAGTTGCAAAGGGCTACGACTGCTGTAACACAACTTGAAGCGATTACTATGCAATATTCCGATGCACTTACTCGCGTTAATCCGATTATTCTTTGGTGTTCTGATAGTACCACTGCCACGGTGAGTAATGGTGTGCGCGTAAGAGTTCATTATTTTCCGGTAATCCACGGACTGTGGCGAGTAATGATGTACGCGTTAAAAAAGAATAGAAAAAGGAAATTAAAATTTTGATTTAACCTTGATCACGTACTTTTATTTGGACAAAAACCTGAGACACGGCGAACCAGCGGGAATTAAAGTAGGAACCGCACTCTTGGAGGACTGGGAAATAACAGAGGCGGACTCTAGCTATCCAGTCAACCGTTCGAGGGTGACAACGAAAAATTGACTGCACTTCGGAGCCTCTAGGCCCTTTCTATAAGGAGTCGCGCACCTATACCAAACGCTGGTTCTGAATTGACGCAGGAAATCTTTCCAGAGAAGGGGGGAATCTTGGGGAAGTGACAATGGCCAAAAATCTAATCAGCTAGAACTATGTTGACACTTCCCACACCCAGCTTTTCTCCTGTACGCGTCATGAGAAGGAAAGATAATCTACTGATTCAAGGTCATCCTATCTCCTTTACATCAAGACGTTACAAAATTTTACTATGACTTAATATTAACCTTAAGATAGAATATTATTAATGGTTACTAATGCTAAATGTCGTTCGTTCATTTAGTCGAGCTTATTGCAAAAAGAACGGTAGAAATCGGTTAAGACTTTAAGAGATCCTTGGGTGAATAAACGATCGGTGTGTTATGATGTATCAATAAGCACTAATACTTACGCAGTAATAACAGTGGTTGTTGCCATAATAACTTGTAATTATAATATAAGTAGTAGTAATAATGATAATAGTAATAATAACAAAAATAAAAAGAATTGATAAAGGTAATAGTGCTGCGTTTGCTGTGAGTTAAAATAATTATGTTTATGGGTATTTATGGCTGATGATTATGTTGAAAAGAAAAAAATAAATCGGAGTTTTTATAGGATTTTGATAAACATGTTTTCGCCGCTGGTCGTTGGAGGGGAAATTGTCACGCATGCCTCCGGAAGTAGCAAATCTCGTTGCCCACATTGAAGACAGGTGAGTGAATTTTCTTACGCCATATCTGAGTCAGGGCGAGACTTTTTTGTTTTCCTTTACATTTGATAGAAGTGATGAAAACTTAACCATTTTACGAATAAGGCTATTGCAGTTGGTTTATAAAATCATCAGTATAATAAAAAGATTACCTTGGAAGTTAACAAAAACGTTCTGTTAGATTCGCCGTGCACGGTTAACATGGTTAACACTTTTATGGCTGCTACTCACTACAGGTATATTATGTATGAGTTGTTTTACGTAATATGTAATAACTGCGTGACATTTAATATTTTTCTTTTGATTTTGATCTACGTACAATAATTCTAAATTATTCTAGCACTATATCTCAGTGCAACTGCTCCCAGTTAGACTTTTTCCAGTATTGGTTTTTCCCTGAGGATGTTTTTATTTGTTTTAGTATGAAATAGCACTATTTTCCATTTTCAATTCACATGAGCGAGCAAAATAAAATTATTAGTTATTGTAGTCTACCGACGTTACAGTACAATTACTCATATCAAAGTGATAATTATTTATGTATGAATGTATTATTGTACGTCCATTTAGTTAAGATTCTTACTACAAATAATATGTCCTTGCTACAAAGCATGTAAGTTACAGTATTAACTAAAGTATCATTAATGTTGTCAAATATGTTTGAGCATACAAGATTTATTCTTTACTTTTCGTATATTTTTAATCATTTGATTTTTTTTCTTTGCCATTTTCAATTATACGGCAAAAAACTGTTCGTAACATTGAAATTGAAAAAAAAAGGCCAAAGGTTGAGAAATTTAATTGTTTCTATAATTTTGATTTTTAATAAAAAAAGTTATGAAACGGACGGAATACCACATATTAACGTGACATGATAGTGAAATGAGTTTCATGAAATTAAGAATGGAAGTAGAGTACTTTGACTGTGGTGTCTGTCTGTGTGTAATCAGTCAGATATCTTAAGACTTCCTTATCTAATTTCAATTACTCTTGGTCTTTTATTTCAAACTTTTAGATACCTCATGCACTGAAAATGTGTGATTTCATTAATTGATTTTTTTCACTTTTCTTCAGTATTTTTAGACTACTTGATGTTAGCATCTCTAAAAGCTCATCAAATTTTATGCAAACAATTTTTTTAATGTGATAATTTGTAAATATGTAAGTGTGGAAATATGTGTACACGTACATAAGTATATACACGGAAAAAACTTTTGAACGTACAGAACCCAGTTACGCAGGCTAGAGAAGTTCAAATCGCTTTGAACTCCTACTGCACAAGTGTACAGGCCACCTTGACTCGAAGATCGAGTCACACGAGTTCAAAACAGCGTTCAACTGAGACTGCACAACCATGCGCGCCGCGTAGCCTGTAGTTTGGGCTTGTACAGTACGGCATAGCATTGAACTGCAGAAGCTCAAGGGGGGGGGGCTACGTGAGCCCGATGATTGTGCTCTCACAGCACAATGTCCAGGCTCAGCGAGCTCAGTGCTTCTCCGAGCTCTCTCTCATGAATTTCGAGCTATCAGCAGACAACTTTTGGGCTTCAATGAATACAGCCGTTCATTATACTGAACGCGTACAGGTAAATGAGTTAACATTAATATTTTATATACATACATGCCTGTGAATAATTTCATAAAACTTATTTAACCTTTGTGTAACTCATTAATATAGTATAAAATTTTTAAGGTTAATTATAACATTTTGACCGTACAAACTAAGAATGGTCATTTTAAAAATGAGTAACACAATTTTTTCCAGTATCTGAGCTAAGTGAAAACGAATATAGTATATTACGTACCTATAGGTCAAAATGTTATAATTAACCCTAAAAATTTTATACTATATTAATGAGTTACATGAAGGTTAAATAAGTTTCATGAAATTATTCACAGGCATGTATGTATATAAAATGTTAATGTTAACTCGTTTACCTGTACGCGTTCTGTATAATGAACGGCTGTATTCATTGAAGCCCAAAAGTTGTCTACTGATAGCCCGAAATACGGTGAGAGAGAGCTCGGAGAAGCACTGAGCTCGCTGAGCCTGGACATTGTGCTGTGAGAGCACAACCGTCGGGCTCACGTAGCCCCCCCCCCTTCGAGCTTCTGCAGTTCAATGCTATGCCGTACTGTACAAGCCCAAACTACAGGCTACGCGGCGCGCATGGTTGTGCAGTCTCAGTTGAACGCTGTTTTGAACTCATTTGACTCGATCTTCGAGTTAAGGCGGCCTGTACACTTGTGCAGTAGGAGTTTAAAGCGATTTGAACTTCTCTAGCCTGCGTAACTGGGCTCTGTACGTTCAAAAGTTTTTTCTGTGTCCTTGATCATATCTTACGATTTCCTAGAATAATTTTGATAAACTTTGAACTTTGACCTTCTTTATTTATTTTTGAATTCTTGTGACTAATAACATTTTTTTTTATTATAGTGCACTACGTCCTTTTCTGGGAACTCGGCACTTTGGAGACTGGGGACTGGGGGGTGGGGATGGTAAGGGTGTAGGGGATTCGATTCCGCAATCGCCAGGATAATCAGTCCTGTGGGTGGGGAAATTACTCGGGAAAAAACAATCCCGGGACCGACGATGTATGTCCTAAGTTTCGACCAATTGTCTATATTGTCTATAGACATTAGACCTGAACTTCTGCACATCTCCCGCTTACGTTGTCGTAACGATAGAGACAGTCAACCGATCTGAAAAATCACTAGAGCAAGCGAACAGAATAATAGTCGAGCAATCACCCATCCGACAACCAACCGCGGCCAACTCTGCTTAACCTTCTAGATCGACGAGACTGCAACTCTACCACTGCACCATCGTGTCGATTAAAAATTATGTTTTATTTCATCAATTGTATTTTTTTTTTTTTATTGATTTTATTAACTTAGAAATATGTAATTTACAAAAAAATTAATTTTTTGCATTTTCTGTTATTTTAGGATGTTTTATGTTTCAGACTTATAAGGTTGTTAAATTTTGTAAAAAAAATTTAAATATACTAAAATATATGTAGGTGTGTGTGGGTGTGTTTATGTTTGGATAAATAATTTATTTTACTAGGTATGTCCCAAAAGAATCCAATTTGATCTAACACGTTCGTCAAATTAATTTATTGTTGAAAATGATGGAAAGAATCTAACAGTAACTTTGCATAAGGATTATTGCTTATTGAGTAAAAAAGGTTATTACTGGTGATAACCACAGATTTATAATTATAATCACAAAATGAAACGACAGTCTTGGCAGTAAAAATTTCCAGCTGAGCCTCAGCCAAAAAACGTCAAAACACTGATTATAAGATTTTTTGAAGGTTGCACACGTAGTTTGAGTTTTGCGACGGTAGCTCTTTTTAAAAGAAGTAAGTTATTTTCCATGGCAGAAGTAGATAAAAAAAATCACTGAGCATTCGCTTTTTATAATGTTTGAGCGGACCTGGATGTTTCGAAGTTATGAACATGAAGTCTATGACATGGAATTACAACTCCAAAATCCAATTTTTAATTGATTGATCTTTTTTTTAATTATTGGGAGGTACCTATAACTGCAGAATTTCATATTGATTTTATTGGTTCTCTCATCTCAACTTTTTAGTTCTAAGATGTTAAAACTGACAGAGAGAATGGAATTTTTAACAAAAACATGTAAACGTATAAAATTTTTGAAAAACTAAGGATTTGGCAACATCATACTATCAATTATTTGTAAAAAATAAAAGATTTTGATTACTAGAAAAAAGATACTCAAAACAGATTAAGGTTACGGAAAAAAAATACCAAAAAAATGAGGAAGCTTTGTGCCAATAAATTGGCAGTAGTTTTGAATTTTTACAACCCAAATAATTAGACAAACGACTCTTATAATAAGCTAGCGGTCAGTGGGTGTTTGGATACTCAAGTGTAAAGTTATACCTCTCTGGCAAAGATAATACATAAATGTACACACACCTTTTAGGAAACAAAGTATTAAATAACTTACTGCGATGTATCGAATGTGATGCAATTATCCCATCTAGTTACTACTATATACAGTCAATAATAATAAAAAAATACAAAATATGATAGTACCGCCATTGGACGTTGTTTTCAAAGTTTAATTTTTAAAAAACCTTAGTAGAACATGTAAGCTAATGAAAAAACCATGCAAAATTGCATGTGTAAGGAAACGATCTGTAGAAATGTTTCATTTTTTTGTATGACAGAATATTATTAGAATTATAGACTACATTTAGATTAACAAATGTATTTTTAATGAATCTACAAGTTGGTTTTCTAAAGTAAAATAAGACATAGGGGGTCACATATGCGTATAGGTATACATGTAGGTATATTCATATGACCCGAATAAGTGGCAAAGATGCTGTATGTCAGCGCTCTACTCACCTCCCTCAACTCCCCCCTACTAAGTGTAACGAACGTTCGTAACTCAAAAAATCATTCTAGTCACGAACGAAGAAATTGTAGAGAATGAGACGCAATGAAAATTAATTAATATATTTATGGAATCTGGTATAAATAATCCATTTATAGAAAGAAAATGAAAAAAACAATGTCAAACTGCTTGAAAAAATATTGAAAATGAATTTAAAAATATGAAAAAATAATTATTTATTCGTTTATTTAAAAATTTTTGTACTACTAAAAATTAAATAAACACATATTGGTGCATAAAAAAGCTGCTAAAAAGAAACATTTTTTTAAATTAAAAAACACAAATTATTTAATCATGTTAATTATTTATTTACGTGTTTGGTTAATCATATATTTAACAACAAATTATACATACACTGCAAATGCATATTTTAATTTGAAAAAATTTGGACCACAGTGCAAGACAAGTTAATGGTATCTTCTCTTTTGGAATTGCTCATGAATTAGTGAATATCGTGTCAGACTGGAGTACACGAGGTCTTAAGTACAAGCTTGGTAGAAAGTAATTTTTTTTTTTTTTTTTTTTTTTTCGAGAAATCAAAATGAAAATAAAAAACTTTATTAACTTGAGTCTTTCTCCTTTCATTCCCGGGACCGAAAGTGAGAGTAAAAGTTTAATTTTGTCACATATTTTTTGAAAGAGAAAATTCTGATATTGTTGATTTACTCCCGTGCATAAAGGTCTATGGAATTATAACTTGAAATAGTTGATTACCAATAAGTACATAAGTATACATAGTTTTACAGTTGGTGTGCTTTTATGTAAAGCACAATTACAGTCGAAAAATAAAATACGTTTATCATCTTGAAAAAAAAGAAGAAAAGATTTTTGATACTACTAAATACTGGATTTCACAAGAACACATGGAAGAAAAACTTTCAAAAGTGACACAGTCTGTACTTACTGAAAATTCTTTTATGAGTAAATGTTTTTTTCTTCGATTGGGAAAGTTATTTTATAAGTATATCAAAATTTGGTCCACTTAAATGTCTTGCGACCAATAAATTAGTAAGTATTAAACTTATATTGAAACTTTTTAACGTATTTTGTAACTGCATTAAGTAAAAAAAAGTTTGTTTAATTGAAACCAATAGAGTAAAATATCCTTTTTAAGCTTGACGTATTTTTTTGTCTAAAAATTTTGTAGTAAAATAATGTTAAAGAATTATTTTTGGAAGATTTTAGACTATATTGTTATTGAAAAACAATTTTTTAAGTTTTTGTATTGAACGATTTTTTAAGTCAATTTTCGTGTATAAACATACACTCACACATACACAGTGTAAGATGCTTTTCTCACTTTCAATAGTGGAGTTGGCAAACAAAGCTAGCAGAGGGTTTAGCTCGACTAGTGTGTACGTGTCCATGTGTGTGTATGTTTAGGATACATGTGCTTACCAGACATAAGATATTTATAACAGCTCATAATTTAATTTTTGAAACAATTTTACATACCTAAGCCTCTTTTGATGAAATCCTCTTTCTGTGCACAATCATATTTATAAATTTGTTGATGATTTTTAACAAACTCACTAAAAACAACGTATAATTTTAATTTATGGAATTCAAAACAATCATATTTGAAACTTACTATGAATCTTCATGGAAAAACTTCACAGCAGCAAGTAATGGTTTCTTTTTAAATTCATTTTGAATGTCATCTGGTAACTTATCTGAACCAACAACTTGTCCAGGCCACCAGTAAGACCTTAATTTAACCCATACAATATCACCATCTTGATAACTGAAATTGATTTGTCCACTCATATTCTTGTGGTGTAATAAAACTAAGTTCATATTTTAAATGATGCTGAAAAAAACGGTTAATATTATTAATTACATAAAAAAGATACATTGCACGAACAGAAGTAAGAATGAAGGGGTTAATCAATTATATTTTAATAAAGTAATTTCAAATACTTGAGCTATTAGATTCAATGATCGTTTTGTTTAATTCTCAAAAGTAATAATCCATACAGAAGTTAAACATATTTTGGTATTTTTTTTATGTTTTAATATGCTAGTTCACCATCGACATTAAGAATATATGATCTAACTATATACACTAACTAATACTACATCATAAGACCTTTTGAGGACTTGCTAAGATAAAATAATTAGAGTAAATAAAAAGTTTTGTTACCTTTCAGGGTATTATTTTATTAGTTATTTATTACTAAAATAATTATCACGTATAAGTTTCAATAGTTCATCATAAATTAAATTTTCAAACATCGCGTGCAGTTAAAATTTTAAAACTTCAAGCCTGATAGTATCGCTTTTCACTCAGTAGGTGACGACTACAAGTTTCTAGAGAATACTACAAGTAATGAAACGAATTCTAGTATATTGGTATTGGTATTTTGATTTCAATGACTCTTTTCAGCTTGTGCCATATCAGAGACCTTTTAAGCTTTTAATTTTCTTTGTCCGAACAGCACGGTATACCAGTCTTTTGTGTGGGCCCCTTGCAAAGCTCCTCTCAGATGACTCGGTCATCCATCCTACTGGGTACTAATTACGGGATGCAGCGATTATCTTAAGCATATCCCAGCTAATATCAAGTTTGATGGAAAGATATTTTCCAATAAACTATCAAACTTGCTGTACCAACCTTTCTATAACCAACAGTGACTTTACCCGATGAGCCGTCCAGGTGTTGGCTTTCCTTTGAAAATGAAGCCCCGAGAAAAATATCTCGTTAATTTTGGATAGGATTCGAACCACGACCCCTCGAGTATCTCCGGCTAGGAGGCTAGCACGCCAACCAATAAGCCATGGAAGCTCTGCTAATTCTAGTATATAACAAGGACTGAGCGATGACTCAAAATTATCCACCCGGATCACTCGATCCTTAGCGATCGCAGGGTCTTCACTTACTTGGCGAAACTTAAGCACGGCAGTGGCTAGGGCCGTTGATTTTAAGTTTAATAAGCATTACTCTACGTTGACACTACAATCTTGCTGTGTTACTTTTTACACTTACCTGCTTTCCCTCACTGTCTACCAACGTTCTCTGGCTCCATCATCCAAGGACCGAGAGAATTAGACACTAACTGCACAGGCTACCGACTCATCTTGCCTGCTGCATATCACTACCCAGCCACCCACCAGTGGCACCAGCTCTAGCAGCAGTTCGGAATCCAATGGACGCACAGTCTCATCACGTCCAGAGCCTCCGGCACAGGGTGCTTAACGTTGTTCAATTTCGACAGCTGATTCAATCAACATCCGGTACCCTCAAAGGCGACTCACACCACCCCAGCTCCTCCCCCTCAGTGTTCTAAGTCAACTACTCCGACAAGTCAGTTTTGACAAGAGGTTAGAAAAGTATGGTTTTTTATTAAAATAAATTTTTGTTAAGTTTAAATAAAAAAGGGCAAGTTAAATAAAAGTTTTCAAGCAAAGTGAAGTAAGGACGTATGCAGAATATGTAACAAAATAAATTACTTGTGTAACTCTAGTATTCGGTTTTAACTTTCTTTTATTTGTTACGATAAAATTAGCATAGCTAAGAATTCTATTTTGTCTGAGCATTTTTAAATTGATTTATACAATACAGCATATTAAGACTATTCAAGAAAAAAAGGAAAAAATACAGCTGGTAAAATAGAATGAAAGCCTACT
The DNA here is from genome assembly GCF_036245765.1 of Copidosoma floridanum. Classification (NCBI taxonomy): domain Eukaryota; kingdom Metazoa; phylum Arthropoda; class Insecta; order Hymenoptera; family Encyrtidae; genus Copidosoma; species Copidosoma floridanum. The sequence goes on along the minus strand of NW_028321907.1, from coordinate 37,883,928 downwards.
GCGAAAATAGCAAACTATCGATAACTGGATTAATGCAATATACATTAGTTGCTACAATCACAAAATAATTTAATGGTACAGTGTAGCGAAATAAAGAGTTAAGCAAGAATATAAAAAAATTGAGGAAAGACCAGAACATTGTCTGGTTTTTTCAATTATCGATTATTCAAGAAAGGGTGCGTTTAGTTGATTTTTTTGTCTTGATTCCAAAACGGGTTTCAGAGTCAAAGCTACAGCAAAGATGGGGTACGCTCCATAAAAAAACATAGAAAACTTGGGTAGCTTCTAGCTAGGTCCAATATTAAAAAAAAATTGTATTTATTTAAACAATCTTCAGTCTTTTCTGCAAAATAATGACTGTAGTACAACATTTTTTTTTAGAAATATTATTTTAGTCACCATTACAGAAGTTAAATAAAAAAAGTACGAAAATATTTTCTACATTTAAAGATTATTAAAATAACTACGGCTTAAAGATTTATTATATTCAATAGTATTGAACAGTAAATAATGTCATATTGATAAATAAAAGAAAAACACATTAGACGAACAAGTGCACGTTGCTGTCATCGTCGAACTTATCATCATTTTCGGATTTTTGGTCGTTATTGATTTTTTTTCTCCTTTTTGTCAGCTACAATATCATCGATTGTCAGTAGAATCACATCACCTTGAAATCAAATTCGTTCTATCTCATTATTGTATTCAGTACGTGTATAATCGATTATGAAAGAACTTAAAAATGCATTTGGTAAATTTTTCTACATAGGGCTAACATAAACAGTTCATAGAATTTTTTGTAGCAGCAAATCGACGTGGGGCACAGAGAGAAGGTTTTTTTAGTTATGTCACGCGAAATTAACGCTGTTGCTGTTGCAAATTTGAGATGATAAAGTTTTCAGGTTCAAGTAACTATTGAGTTGGGAACAAATTAGTTACAGTACCATTATTAGAGTAATTATAGTGTGATCAAATTGGCTGAAATATCGGTTATTTTTCATGAAATTCAGACAAGCGCAAAAAAAAATGTTGTAGACAATCAAACAACACCAATCGATCGTAATAAAATCGAACAAAAAATATTTTTTGTTAAGGCTTCAAAAAAAATGGCAAAAATAGGAAAACACGGTCTTTAGCATTAGAAACGAACAGTAAACCTTTGAAAAAAAAAAAAGAAAAAAAAAAAAAAAAAAAAAGTATGCGTGGCAAAAAGACGAACAAAATAAGCTCCAATCAATCCCAATTGGTCCAGTAGTTTTCCCGTAAAATGCAAAAAATCTTGTTTTTTGAGCCAATCTACAAAATTAATAACACTTTTTTACATTAACATTAAGAGCTGAAATTTGGCAGAGTTGTAGCTTTAGTAATCTTCAATAACCACACTTAATTTCAGCAAGATTAGATGGATAGTTTTTTCGAACCGCAACTTAAAGTAAAAAAAATGTCCTAAAAAAGTTGTTTACAACTTTAGATGAAATTTTTTTTCGGGATCATATTTTTTAATATTTGTTCTACAACTTACTAATGTATTGAATTTTCTGCAGCGTGAAAGTTACTTATTCGTTTCCAAGGTATCGTTTTTTTCAGAGCGTTTGCAGTTTGAACGTACTCGCTCGATAACACAGAAGCCAAGCTTCGGAGAGTAGACGTGGCCTATGTATCGGCGGCTATGGAGGCTCATTGCCCCTCACGCGCCGTACTGTCATGCGCAAAATATACCAATGCAGTTTATCATTTTTCAACTAACGTCCACACTGCAAAAAAATTTGATACGTTAGGAAGGTGTAAAGTGAGTATTTAGGAATATGATCTCTCAAAAAAAAAAATTGCACCTTACGTTATAAACAACTTCTTTTAGGCCGTTTTGCTAAAGTACCTTTTTTTGCATTTAGCTGCGGTTTGAAAAAACTATCAATCTGATCTTGCTGAAATTTAGTATAGCTGTCAAAGATCACTGAACCTACAACTCTGCAAAATTTCAGCTTTCAATATTTATGCGAAAAAAGTTATCAATTTTTGAATATTTGCTCAAAAAACGAGATTTTTTGCGTTTTGGAGAAAAATCATATTTTGTTCATCTTTTTGCCACGCATACTTCAATGTTCGTTTCCGACGCTAAAAACGGTCTTTTACCATTTTTGCTATTTTTTTGAGGCCTTAGGGAAAAATATTTTTTGTTCGATTTTATTACAATCGATTGGCTTTATTGAATTCTCAACAATGTATTTTCAAGCTAGTCTGAAATTTCATTAAAAAACAATTAATTCGATTCCACTAATATGCTTCTGCTTTGAGCTTTAAGCTAAAAAAAAATTTTTGCATTGCAGCATGTGAATCTTGCCAAGAATTATTACTAGAATATCTGTGTCTGATGTTTTCACATTAAAATTGCATAACTCTTGTAATTTACTGAAATAAAACACTATTTTTGTCACATCAGCCTCCTTATAAAAGCACTTTTATTCAGGTTCTTCTGTACTAAAAATTTTATTATTTATTACAAAGTATGAGTAACACTGATTGTTATTCCTCACGTAAACGATTTTTTCACCGATTATGGGCCCCAACGTGCAACTTCAAAACTAGTCAACAAGAAACCTTATAATGGCTTTCTTAAACCTAACATTCCTTAAGATTTAAAAAAAAATCGCTTGGTCGCGTTTGAGATGGTATGGTTATAATACTAACCCCTCTTCTTTCACTTTATGTTCTTCAGTGATCATGTAAAGTACCGATCAAAAATAACGTGTGTTGTAGACGCTGTGCTATTGAAATTTTTTCTCAAAATCACTTTAGCAATCCTTTCAAAGGTCAGTGGAAGAACACTTACCTGATGCAGAAAATAAACGCTGTCAATGACATCGATGCCTATTTTTGTGGGTGTGCAGGGATCGGTAAGAGGTCGGAGTTCTTTCATACGAACGAATTCGTCAGTTTAAAGCATTTCACCACTAACATCGCATTAAGATGGAGGAGCTGAAGACAGCAGACACGACAGACATAGCTCCATCTTTATTTTTTAGTGAAGTTATAGCTACCAAAACAGCCTCATTATATTTTTAGTACAAAATTGTTACACACCTACTTAAGGAAGTTCACTTGCTAAGAAAATTAACGTTAATTAACAATATTATCAATAAATTGATAATACTTTAAACAGAGGTGAATTAGTATACGAAAAATCTTTCATTCAAATTTCAAGTCCCTTTTTAGCTTATAAAGTGAGATATTGATAATTTTATTTTTGAACTTTAAACGTGCAGTCTTATGAGAATCAGTACTATTCTGATACATAACCTGCAATATCTGGATAATCAACGTCAAGATTTGATTCGAAATTTTTTTGAAAATAGATAAAAACTTGGTGATTACGTAGCTATAGTCTCATCTTCATTCATAGCTTATGAAATAGGCAATAAATTAGTGAATAAAATAATTCTCCTTTGACAGCTACTGTTAGTACGTTACGTTACGTTATATCTGTATATATAGTCATACAGGTTACACACACAGCTGATCTCATGCTTCAAAAAGGTTAGATACGAGTGAACTTCCTTAAGTGGCTTTTTTTAACTACCTGCAACTAAATTACTTATTTTGTTTCTGCTAATGACTTTGCCAAGTCGGCTTCTAGTAACACTGCATTTCAAAATAAATTCGGTTTTTAAGGATCGTTATCTAAATTGAAGAAATAATTTTTATCGATATCTTCAATAAAAGAAAACATGTCTGTGTGACTGGATTTTAACATGAATTGCAATGACCTATGATTTTTTACGATTTTGTGTTGCTGTAATTCCTCTACAGTGTCGTAATATTACGAAATAGTTTATCAAGTTAAGCTGAAATTATTTCCGTTTCCAAACTGTGGCTGACTGCCTAGGGCTGTTTTGCTGTTATGGAGATTGTAAAATGACCGATACCACCTACACCCATCCAAAATTTTTTAACGTCATTCTCGAATTCAGTAAGCAACTGTGGGTTATCTTCTTTTAATTTTATCAGGTAACTGAAGTGCAAAAAGGATGTATCTAAAATAATTAGTCTGATTTATGACAATAAAAAAATCACACATGTCCATTAAAGATGTTATGTACAACTGAAGTATGTATAACGGCTCATCCAAGTATTGGTTTGACTGTTCTCCCAGTTTACGTAAGCGATTCACCCAAATTTTTGCCGTATTCATTGTCTAGAGTATAATAGACAGCACTTTTTGTAAAGGTAGTTTTTCTTTATTTTATTCGACGTCTGTAACTGCTAGTAAAATAAGATTCACTTAAACACTTGAATTGTACGTATGGAAAGTTTGCTTGGATTCATGTTTGATTATTAAAACTGTACGGGTACGTACGATAAAAACTACTTAATATATTAATTATTATTAGAAACCAACAGAACCAATGTAATAAAATCTTTGATAATTGCACAAGTGCTAGTCTTGCATTCATTAAAGCGATGCAAGAGCTGCAGAGAATGTCATCAGACACGATCAGCGTTTAAATTTTTACTTTAAACTGTATTCAAGGTTATGAGCATGCACATCAGCCACTCACAGTCAATACAGCCAGATTGTTTTTTTACGGAGCGTATTCTATCTTCACTTCAGCTTCGACTGCAATATCCTATTATTTGTTTCAGAATCAATACAAAAAACCAATCGAACGAACCCTTTTCTTCCTAATAATCGATGATTTAAGAACGAAAAGATCGTTCTAGACTTTTGTGAATTTTTCTGTATTCTCGCGTAAATTTTCTTTTTGAAACCTCATACCATTGAATTTGTTTGTTATTTAAGCAACTGATGTCTATAGTATCAATATAATAGTTGATCGTTTGCTATTTGCAGTGGGCTCTTGGTCTGAGATATTCGGTAATGCGAAATTACCGGTTATGATCCAGATAAACACAGATAGTCTTCACATTTGCTTACCAGATATATATGATGCCTACTACAAAAAAGGCCTTATTCGCGAAGTAAAAAAAAAAATTCAATTTACGACTTACCATTTGTCAGTAAGCAGTTCAGCTAATAGTTTTCCAGCAAATTAGGACCACGACTTGGACTTTTTCTATCAGAGCACTGTAAGGTAGGCGTCTTTCCATTGAAGGACCGTGAATTATGCTTTTTTGTACTCATTGTAATTGTAAGCAGCTTTAAGTTGGACTGTTTTTTGTGCTCAGTTCCATTGAGCTTTTTTTATAGAAAAAATCAATTTATAGTTAAATTTTAAGTAAAAACTTGCATAAAAGACTATGTTCAAAGACACCTTTTCGGGAGCCTATGTAATTATGTACTTAACATAATTTAACTGATACATACAATCTATCCTTCCAATGCGTATAATATATTACAAAATAGTTCCTTGTTTCTCTTTTTGGAACTATCTTTTAGTACGTATCAAATAAACGATCAAGTAGTGGTAAATTGTATATATTTACCATAGAAAAATGATGCTTTGACTAGCTTAAAATTAAAATACGATATTAGAGTCAGTAAGCTTAAAATAAACTAAAAAATAAAAAAATTAAAGAAATAATTAGAAAGAAAACATCTAATAAAGATTAAAATCATTAAGTTATATTTTATCTTATAATATTTTAGGATTCAGAAGTAAAAGTGTGCAGTGACCGAGTCAGCAAAGAAAAAGCTGTATGAATAAAGGAAGGTAACCAACAACTAATATTAAAGAATATAGAAAAATTATAACGGAGAGAGAGAGTAATAGAAAAATACTAAGAAATAAAGAACATTAAATAAAGAAAAGTAAGACTCACAAAATCCAACCGAAAAAGGTAAAATTAAACCCTAATCTAGAGCATCATCAAAACAAACATGGTAATTTTAATAGTAGCAGTTTACACAAATACATGAAGCAATAATGTAGAAGCTAATGAACCTGATAGGGTGGTAGGATGAGTTACCAGAAATCAAAAATATTTTGTATTTAACCATGGTGGACCAAAGAATAATAGCAGTATGAAACAAAAAAATAAATACATAAAAGAAAAAAAAGCATAAATGGGGGTCACATTTATAGAAACTTTACAAGTAAGGTTTGATGTTCTAAGCAATTATGTTAAAAGGGAAAGGAAAATAAAGATGGAAAAAAATCGACTAGTGGTATAAAGTGAAGTTAAGAGTCTAAGGAAAGAAGTAAAATAGCAATTCAATGCAGGTAAATTGTATTTTTTATAAAGAATTAGATGAATAAAAAAAAAAATAATAATAATAATAATAATAATAAACATTGTTATTCGCTTTGAGCCAATGCGGAGGCTGCTTCCTCTGTATCAGAAATTTGACAAAAGTTCTGCAGTGTTAAAAAACGGCTTAGAGCATACACACATGCATTTTGCTGCATGCAATTGGCAGCCTCACTGAAAGAGACTACAGAAAGGGATCTTCGTCTAGCCTGCCAATCACAAGCAGCCACATGGTATGAGACCTTCGTTAACACTGCAGAACTTTTATCAAATATCTGATACGGAAGGCGCAGCCACTGCATTGGCTCGGAGCGAATACAATGTGAATGTAAACAGCGATGACCTTGACAGAAAAGCTTAACATTTAATTAAATAACAGATAAAAATCATCATAGTTAAAAAGCAAAGTAAAAAAGTGATACACACAATGGCAGAAAAAGAGCTGATCAAGCTACTGCGCAAAAATTGAAAACGTACAAGACAATCGTAAACAAGAAAAAAAGAATAACGAGAAAGGTATTGAAAGGTAAATTTGTTGTGGACTATATAGTAACTGACCCAGGTACTTTCAGATACCTTGAAACAACTAAAGTAGAAAAGAACATAAACTTTAATTATATCTAAGATTACTGTAGCTGCAGTGGCCCAAGCTTCAAAACTAAATCTGTTTGCGGACTAAGTAAATCCTCTTAACAGTATGAAGCAACGGTGATTAATCACAAAGTTTAATAAGGTATAATAAAGTCATCAGTAAATAAAGTCCTGTATCTTCTAGTTAAACAATTATTTTCGTAAATTAAATATACTCATATATAATTCATACGTTAAAACATGTATTCGTACCTATTTATATAGTCATAAGCCACCTTTTCTGAACACATGTAAATCTGCACATATATACTAGTATAGATCGACCAACCTGTTCGCTTCGCCCGCAACCTCCACTAACAGATTATGATCTAACTATGGTATTTCCTAAACTATAGTCTATTACATTTTTATTCTACCAAGACTTAAATAATTATATCATTGATTAGTTAGTAGTAAAACAATATGTTGCAGCGGATCCAACCAGATTTGGAGAACTACGTCATTTCTTGGAAATACTCAGAAAATGATTATCTACAAGCGGGGCAGGGGGAAGATTAAAATGCAGATTTAGGGACGCGTAAAAGATAGACTTTTTTTACATACAGGCAGTAAAGCTTAGGCAATCAAAAATCTGCCCTTAAACTCTCTTCCTTTTAAAATGAGCTTCAGTATCTCTGTCATTGGCCTCCAGCTGATTTCGATTTTCGATAAATCGCCAGATTTACTGTCACAATACCTTTAGTACACATTAAAATGAAAAGCTCTCATCCCCTCGCGAATAAATTGACAGTCACGTTCAAACTCAATCACGGATATCGAAGTGCGGAGTCAGATCCCTACTTGCAATAAGTTGTCTATCCTCTATATGTTTATGGACAACCCTAAAATTTATTTGTTCAGTGAGCACACGTTGTTTTTTAAATCGTGATTCACGTACTGTCTATGGGTCAAAGTATGTGACAATACATTTACCTGACTGTTGCCGTATTATATTGTTTCGCTTAATACTAACAACAAAAACGTTTTTCAGGGTAATGTAAGAGGTAGGTACACGGTTCCATCCTTCATATGTAATGTTTTTAAATGAAAAGCCGGTAATACATCATCTATAATACGAGCAAAATTCTAAAAACTAACGTAAGCTTCTTTTTGTTTTTTGGAATCGGCCATTCTAAAAAAGTCATAATCTTCTCTGGATCAGTCTTCTTTCCTTTTTTTCATGAAATGTAAAAAGAAATTGAATTTCTCTTTTAAAGAAATAATACTACTTTCTATTAATTCGAAGACTAGCTTTTTAAAATCATAGAAACACATTTTCTAGATTCTCTAGCATTTCTTTAAACGAGTTTGCTAATACTATGATATCATCTAAGTAAACTAAGCAGATTTTGTACAATAATCCGACAAGTACTTCTTCTTTAAGTAGTTCAAAAATCGCTAGTACATTACATATTTCAAAGGGCCTGACTTTGAATTGCCACAATCCTTGTCCAACAAGGGAAACCATGATTTCTCTATCTTCAATCTTAATTTTTACATGCTAGTGGTCACTCTTTAAATTTAACGTAGAGAACCACGATTTTTTTGATAATTTATCCAAGGTACTATCAGATCGTAATAAAGGATATTGATCTTTAATCGTTGCTGCATTTACTTTCCGGAAGTTAACACAAAATTTTGTAGAAATATCTTTCTTTTCCTTAATGACGACGGGAGAACACCAGAAACTTCATGATCTTTAAATAACTCTTTGTTTCTTTATTTCTGTTATTAAAGTGTCAACTTATTCATTTTTTTTGGAATCAGGACTCTTCTTAGTGGCTGTCTAATTCGTCTTGTTTCTTTATCCAAATGTATTTCATGCTTGACCAAAACACATTTTCCTACGACATTGTTATCTTCGAAAATATCAGTATATTTAATAAGCAAATCCGCAAACTCCGACTCCTGGTGATAATTCAATTTTTTAGAATTTTGCTAAAAAATATCCTGTAAATTAACAAGGACGATGTTCTGTATGTTCATAATCCATTGAACAGGAATATCATTTAATAGTTTCTGAAATATCAAACATGAATTTATTTTGTTTAACCTATTTCATCAAAGAAATTACTTCCGAGAATATAATCATAAACCACATCTGCTACACACACGAACATTTCCACCTCACGTTTTCCTAAAACCACAAATGCTTCAACCCTAAATTTTACGGGAACATCCACACCTATTGGATACTTCAGTGTCTCAGAATTAATGGAAGTTTTAATATCTACTAAAGTTACAAACTTTGAATTGAAAATAGTTGCATTAGAAACATAATTCACTACAAAATTACAAGTTTTGTTATTTAATGTACCTTTAAACATAAATTTACTAGAATTCCTGTTAATCTTTTGTTATTTAAGACTAAATGTAAAGGAGCTGGCTTGCTTACTGTTAAACTCGCTCTTGGAAATTTAACAAAACTTAGTTTTCCTGTCGATTAAGCGCATGCAGTTGAGGACAATTGAACTTTACGTGGCCCTTCTTTCCGCAATTCCAGTACTGAACATTGGTGACATCCCAAGGGTTTTGTTTCCTAATTTATTCCTGGATTAAAATTTGATTGCACTGCACTGTATGTTTCTGCAACAACATTAGTCCCTTGAAGTTTCCTATTTTTTTAAAAATTGCCTTAACCTCGATTGCACGTTAAAAAGCAACTCTTTAAGATTCACTTCTCTTTAATTAAAGCACTTAGCTAACAGAATTATCAGAAATCCCAATAATGATCTGTGAAGAAGCAATTCTATCTTAAGTAGTAAACGGACACTCAGGGTAAACTACTTAAACTAGCGTTTGTAAATCAGCAGCTAAACTTGAAAAATCTTCATTGAGCTTTCGTTTTCTATTTTGTAGTTGAAAACAACACGTCGCTGCCACATATTTTTTCCCAATATAAACATCAAGTTTGGAAGTTGAACCCAACAGTCCCTCTGACTTTGAAAAATTATCAATCACCAATGTCGCTTTTCAACGTAAACAAGAAATTCAAGCAACCATTTTCCTGTTATCATCCTAACCATTCAACTTGGCGATCAGACTAAACTGATTATAGAAATCTCTAAACGGATAACTATCTATATAATTGTCCACCTAAACATTAAAAGGTGGGAATGAGTCTGTCACTAAACTATTTGAAAGAGATTGCCCAAATGATGCATGTTAAGTCGGTAGAGGTTCTGTTGACTGTGATGTCTGTAGTGGTTGTGACGATTGTGGTGGTTGTGGCAAAAGATTTTCAGCAATACATATCTGGTTTATGCCATGGATTAGTTGACTCTGAAAAGTTGGTTTTTTTTCTTCTGTCGTAACTGTCTTCCAAGGAAGTCTTATTCGGACAAAAGTGTATTCTGCTCTGTCTGTAGATCCACAATCATCTCGCGAGCATCAGAAAAAGTTGACCTTAACCACTGTAGTGTCCTTTCATGAATCTCCTGTTGTTTGCGTAGTCTGTCCTATATTTTCAGCCGTACGTCGTCAAGCTGAATCTGCAAATCTTCACGATTTTTCTGAAGCTCAACAAGTTTACTTTTGAATTTCACTATCGTTTCATCCCGATTTTTTACTCGCCTTGTGTTTTTCAGCTAGTTTTTCAAGTCCAGACACCGCTGTTTGGATTCTTCTTCTAGCTGTCACTGCTTGATTAAGTCTCTTCCGTTAGTCTGTATCTGATGCAGAATTTCTTCAACCTCGAAACTCTTGACATGTGTATCCCGAACAAGCCCCCAAAATTGTTACGCTTACCAGTAACAATTAAAACACGTTACTTTACAAAACGAAACTCAGCTTTATTAGTACAAGTGAACAGAAGTTATTAGCTTGAGGTTACGATCTCGTCTAAAACTATTATTTTTTTATCAACAACACCTAGCAACGCATAGCAGGATTTCGATCGGACGGCAACTCATACGCTTCACGACTTTTTAACTGTGTACCCAATAATATTAAGCTCTTAAATTTTACATACTGGGCTAATTTTTCATACAAGTGTATTTTTATTGTTAAAACAACAATTTCCTTTAAAAAATTGTCAGATATAAATAAATAGAGGAACAAAAAGGAGAGACCTGCTTCACTTGGGTCTCAATATTTAAATCTTAAATTTCAGTTAAGTGGGAGTGACCCACGAATGCGCAAGAGGGATAGACTCCACGAGAATATATCACGCACGAACCCACCACTTTGTTAATGTAAAGTAAGAGTCATATGATTTAAGATTGCAAGTAGTAACGAATTTAACCTAAAAATTTTCCGTAATGTAATATACATCATAATTTTATATAAATCTATGTTAATAGAATGAATTTTGAATAGTTTTAAACGCTTAATATGATGCTTAGATACTTTTGATCTATATTATTAGTTACAACAATTTACAAATACGACACATTATTTTTCATTTATCATAAACATAGATAAATTACAAATGGACCTTTTTTAATTGAAAAAATCAGCTAAATTAAATCTTTTTTTGCTACAATATTATCTATTCGCAAATCATTTTTTGAATTTAGTTAGATGTAAACGTTTAAATTCTTACAACTGAAAAATGAACATGAAATCATCCATTCACAGCTTTTTTTTTGACGAAAAAAGAAAAGTAGTAGTTAAAATGTTACATTTCATTTTTATAAGATTTTAGATAAAACACAAACTTTACTTCTAGTTTGTCGTTATTCATTATTTTTGCTTCAATGTTATGATTTAATATTTCCGTTGTTTCTTATCTCGTTAGATTACGTAAATCATCTATTTTACTCGAATCACTAATTAACATCGTTATTTTTTCAATTTTCGAATTTAATTAATGAATTGCAAGACTTTCCGAATAATTTTAGTGAGAAACAAATATAAATATTACTATGAACTTGATTAACATTGTAATATGTTATTTTATCATCACTATAGTAAGTGATAATGTTCCCTCAATCAAAGGAGGAATTTAATCATTTCAAAAAACTGTATATTTATAATGTGTCGTAAACAATACTTTATTTAAATTTAAATTTTGTCTTATTATCAAAAATATTAAAACAGACATCATCAATTTAATAATTTTGTTTTTGGACGATAGATGGATTTCAATTTCCATTTTTAATGATTTTAAAAATTGAGCGTCACATAAAAAATTTTTTTTTTTTAATTGCTTAATATAAGATAGTTGAAACATTCCTAGTAGCGTTCTACTTTTGTTACTTTTTTTATGTTAGACAGAATTTTTTTAAATCACTACCTAAATTAATTGGTTTATTTGTTTCTAAACGAGTTAATATGATTTTATAAATTTTGTAATATTTTGTTCCTTTTTTCCATTTTTTTTTAAAGCACTATTATAAATATATCCCAAAAAATTAAATTGATTTTTTGCAACTTTTTATTTTTAAAATGAAGTTAGAAAAGTCCACTTGTAATATTATCCAACCCTTACAGTAATTTTCATGCTTAATGACCTATCATTCTTTGACGCATTTAAATCATAGAAAGATTATTTGAACTTCCGAAGACAACGCTTCAGCGGTAGAACGTAAAGCCACACGGATCTGCGTCAAGGTGTTTCTTCCATGACTCCCGAGCAAAGGTGCGACTGTCAAGTTGATATTTATTGATACTGCTTAAATTTAGAACGATTAATTGTAAATATTGTTAATCAAGTCAAATTAAGTACTAATTAAAAATTTTCGATCATGATATCCGATATAAGAGTTCGTAGCAATAATTATGTAAAATTTGCGCTTAACCTCAAAATACCAGCAGTTAATGCTTGCCTATGCTTTTAACATAGGACCTGAAAATACATGCCTATGTTATTTTAATATCTTTTGATTAAGTCTGTGAACATATATATTTCGAGATGACAGTATCTTTAGTATTGCGTAAGCTTTATTGTGTCAATTTTTTATTTAATTATGATTAGTAAATGAATAATTAAGCTACAACTTTCAGTAAAAAAAATGCTCAGTTGACATAAGAGCACATGTTTAGAATTTAATTCTCATTTATCATTTTCTTGCTTTTATATTCGTTAGCCTACTCTAAAATTTTGAGAGGTAGTGTAATGTACTATATAAAAGATTTCTTAAAGTTTCATGTTATTCTGTACATAATCATTCTATAAAAAAACCACCTTAAAGTGGAAAAATTAAAAGAAAAAGTAGAAAAGAAAGTCGATGAAATAAACAAGAGAATAAACTGATAGTGCATAGGGTCTAAGAAAAATAGGCGCTTAAGAGGCTAGGGGAGCGAGCAGACGTCAACAAGTACAAAAATGACGGAAGTTGATACGAGTGATGCAGATGACGAGCGCAAGAGGGCATCAGCAGCTACAGCTCAGCAGATAGCAATGCAGACTGTGATATATTTGAATTTGACTGTCACTGCATAATTATGTCAGTCATGTGTCATCTGACACGTCATAACTGTCAAGAAAAAAATTTTCTATTCGGTTTTTGACGGTCAAGACCACGAAAAATTTGACTGACGGTCAATTTGACAAAACTTTTTCGGAAAAGAAAAAAATTTTTAATAAATAAAATAAACAATTTCTTCCTTCATTTTTAGCTATGGACAACTCAATTTCTATTTAGATGAAAAATAGTGTTCTTTGTCAGTAACACAGTTAATTTGGTCACTACCAACCCATAAGCCACATATAAGTAGAATTTGTTTTACTTGGGTTTTGTGTATTTGTATTTTCATAAAAATTCCTCGTTGTTTATATAGATTCAAAATGA